>NC_142487.1:14265500-14872750 GCF_049115385.1 Moschus berezovskii
CTTGAGAAGTCAACAATTCAAAGGGGCTTCTGACTTAGGTAAGACTCTGAACCTGTAAGTGTGGAGTCAACCGTGACTATATCTAATGAGGACACTGCAGGGACTCATCATATGTAAATAAGGCTAAACACAGGATAACCTTACCTGTCCCAAGATCTCAATGCACGAAGTAAAGAACTGCCTTGTGGGAGGATGACGCTGGGTCTCATCACTGACATAATCCACAACAGTAAAGAAGAGGCTGATGCCAACTTTCTGAACCCCAGGGGTGGGCTGCGACTGGTAGACATTCACTAAGGCCCTGAGGGAAAACACTGGTAAGGCTACTGGTCTATAGTAAGAGAATTCAGACCCACGGTGTTTCTCTGATACTCTACATTTCTCAGGCAATATCCTTAGGAGTCCTGAGAGCCCCACACAAATGTCACTTTAGAAATATTTCACAGGATAACTTACAACTTGACCCAACAATTTATTTTCAACACAAAGAAATGATTTTATGTCCTCCTGGAGTAAGGGTGGGGGGATTAGCCTTTATTAACATTAAGTATTTTCATATGTCAAAGTCAAAGTGTGCTAGTCACTCAGTCATGTCCAGCTCTTTGTGACCCCATGGACTGCAGCCCACCAGGCTCCTCCATCCATGGAATTCTCCAGGCAAGAATATTGAAATGGATAGCCACTCCCTTCTCCAGAGAATCTACTCAACTCAGGGACTGATCCTGGGTCTCCTGCATTGCAGGCAGATTCTTTATTGCCTGAGCCACCAGGGAAGCCCAACAACTTATTTTCAATACACAGAAATTATTTTATGTCCTCCTGGAGGGAGAAAAATCAGCCTTTATTAACATTAAATATTTGCATAGTTGTATGTAATCCACAATTGTGCATCCAATTTTTCCAAATTATCCAATTAATTCAAATACTACTCAATGTTGTATATTACATAAATACAGGTTTTAAAAATAAGAACCTTGATTTCTCTAAATTTTAAAATCTAAAACAATGATTTAGGATGAAGAAAATATTTTTGTATAGAATAAGATCCTAGTATAAAAGATATCTCTTCTAATTCTTACTCTGTTTTGAGTTTCTTTTCTAGAAAAAGAAACAGCAACCTCTTGTTTACCTTATCACCTCCTCCTTCCCAGACCCTTCCAATCTAACCCACAAAAGGTCTCAATGACCCAGTCCACACCACCATCCTAATCTACAGGGGCATTAGCTGCTGGAGAGTCAACTTCTCCTTTCCCAGGTAATATCCTGGTGTCTTTGACCTCCAAAAGAAACCACCATGGATGGTCAAAAGGAAGCCAGCAACTACACTTGTGAGCCCTGAGCAATCCCACTGCAAACTTTGCTCAATAATCTGAACTAATGATGATGACTTCCTGAGTAAATGTGCCTTTAATATAAAGCTTAAGCACTAAATCTCTCCAGATTAAATTCTAATGTAATATATCACCTCCTAATTCAAGGGTCAGCAAAATTATTCTATAAAGGGACAGACAGTAAATATTTTATGGTTTATGGGCTATAAATTGTCATAACATTCAATTCTGCCATTGGAACATAAAAGCCATACACATTAAATAAGTACATGGGCACGGTTACGTCATAATAAAACTTTACTTATAAAAATAGATTGCAAGTCAGATTTGGTCCAAAGGCTGCTAATTCCTATACTAGTTAATTAGTAGGTGACTGGGGGGATAGTAGCAAGTATGATTGCTATCAGTAATAACTAACTAGTATTTTAAATTATAACACCCTCAAAACTTACGTAATCAAGTTTTCAGCATGCACAGCGGCTTCCACAATATTAAGTGATGGTGGTTTAGCAGCTTCTGCTTGTAACTGCTTCACTTCTTTTCGCAAAACATGAAGCTGTTGGCTTATTGCTTCATTCTTATGCATACCTTCAAACTAAGAAAAATTAGAGTGGTCAACAGATTTATTTGCCCCTACAGGTTTCTAGAGAAGACACTTTATTACAAATATCCTGGGTATTTGATAAAGAGAATATTATTACAACTAATACTGTAACTCAAAGTTCTCAGCTGAGGAGGATGGGGGGAAATGTCAAAAAAACTATTTAAGAATTTCAAGCTTTTCATGAAGAATCAAACTTGAATTAGTTTGTTGTTGGTTCAAAGCTTTTTTTGGTAGGCTATGTTCTATGCCACTTATGCTTCAATGCTCCAATTCTCATCAAAAATAAATTCAATGGCTTCCACCGCTGGGACTTTTCTTGAGGCACATCAAGCCTCCTTCTGTGGACCATTCCTCCCCAGAGCTGTAACCCTTCTCTGTTCTCCAGATCCAGAAACACACATAATTTGACACTGGGGCTGCAGGTCTCATCTGCACAAAACCGTAAAAAAAGGATGACACAAATCTGTTAATAAAATAACTGGAGGAAGCAAAGATATATATTTATAAAAGAAACACCAAAAAAAAGATAAAACATAAGAAATGACCAAATCAGTTGCATGCTGAGGAAAGAGCAACTGACTAATTCAGTGGTTCTTGAAATCTGGTCTTTGATAGAGTTTTACTGGTTCTCAGCAAAGATGTGAAAAATAAGGATTTATTGAGGTTTAAAAGAACACTAAAGTTACTTCAATTTTTTAGAACTATCCTACTAAGATGGTAGAGTAGAAGGACGTGTGCTCATCTTCTCCTGCAAGAACACTAAATCACAACTAGCTACTGACCAACCACTGACAGGAGTATGAAGTCAAAGCACAAAGGAGAAGCAGCAATGAGTCGGTAGGAGGCGTTCAATCACCTTTAAATCAAACCCCACACCCTCCAGAGACTCTTGGAGGGCACAAACAAATATGTGTGCACACCAGGACGCAGGGTAAAGGGGCAGTGACCCCCACAGACTTAGCCAGACCTGCCTGTGAGTGTCTGAGGGTCTTGTGTGGAGGTGTTGGTCAGCAATGGACTGCCACAAGGACAGGGACACTGGCAGCAGCAGTTCTGGAAAGCCTGTGCTGCATAAGTCCTTTCGGAAGACACCTCCAGCCCTACCATAGAGCCCGAGCCACCTCGGGCCAAACAACTAAACAGGGAGGGAGCACAGCCCCACCCATCAGTAGAAAATCGGATTAAAGATTTACAGAATGTGGTCCTGCTCACCACACCAAGATTCAGTTTTACCCACAGCCAGTCCCTCCCATCAGGAAGTTTGTACAAGCCTCTTATCCTCATCTACCAGAGGGCAGACAGAAGAAGCAAGAACTACAACCCCATGGCCCCCAGAATGAAAACTACAATCACAGAAAACTAACCAAAATGGTCACATGGATCCAGCCTTGTGTAATTCAATGAAGCTAAGAGCCATGTGGGGCAGGGCCACCCAAGATAGATTGGACATAATGGAGAGTTCAGAAAAACCACTTCAGTTATTCTTATCTTGAGAATCCCATGAACAGTATGAAAGGGCAAAAAGATATGACACCATAAGATAAGCCCTCTCAGGTCAGCAGGTGTCCAATATGCTACTAGGGTATATTGGGCATCTGGTCCCATCACTTCATAACAAACAGAAGGGGGAATAGTGGAAGCTGTGACAGATTTTCTCTTCTTGAGCTCCAAAATCAGCGCAGATGGTGACTGTAGCCATGAAATTAGAAGATGCTTACTTCTTGGAATAAAGGCTATGCCAAACCTAGGCAGTGTATTAAAAAGCGAAAACATCACTTGTCAACAAAGGTCTGTATAGTCAGAGCTATGGTTTGTCCAGTAGTCATGTACAGATGTGAGAGTTGGACCACAAAGAAGGCGGATCACCGAAGAATTGATGCTTTCAAATTCTGGTGGTGGTGAAGGCTCTTGAGAGTCCCTTGGACAGCAAGGAGACCAACCAGTCAATCCTAAGGGAAATCAACCCTGAATATTTATTGGAATGACTGGTGTGGAAGCTGAAGGTCCAATACTTCAGCCACCTGATACAAAGAGCCCACTCATTGGAAAAGACACTGATGCTGGGAAAGATTGAGGGCAGGAGGAGAAGGGGGTGACAGAGGATGACATGGTAGGATGGTATCACCGAGTCAATGCACATGAATTTGGGCAAACTCCAGGAGACGGCGAGGGACAGGGAGGCCTGGCATGCTGCAGTCATGTGGTTGCTAAGAGTCAGACATGACTTAGCAACTAAACAACAACGATGCTACTGGGGAAGAGCAGAGAAATAACTAGAAAGAATGAAAGGGTGAACTGAAGTGGAACTGATGTCCAGTTGTGGATGATGTGCCTGGTGGTGAAAGTAAAGTCCAATGCTAAAAAAAACAATATCGCATAGAAACCCGGAACATTAGGTCCATGAATCAAGGTAAGCTGGATGTGGTCAAGAAGGCAAAGGCAAGAGTGAACACTGACATTTTAGGAATCAGTGAACTAAACTGGATGCAAACAGACAAATTTAATTTAGATGACCATGATATCTACTATTGTGGGCAAGAATCCCGTGGGAAAAAAAGAGTAGCCCTTACAAGTCAACAAGAGTCCAGAATGCAGTACTTGGGTGCAATCTCAGAAAAGACAAAATGATCCTGGTTCCTTTCCAAGGCAAACAATTCAATGTCACAGTAATCCAAACTATGCCCCAACCCTGGTAACTCAGCTGGTAAAGAATCTGTTTGCAATGCAGGAGAACCCTGTTCAATTCCTCAGTCAGGAAGATCCATTAGAGAAGGGATAGGCTACGCACTCTTGTATTCTTGGGCTTCCCTGGTGGCTCAGTGGTAAAGAATCTGCCTGGATGTGGGAGACCTGGGTTTAATCCCTGGGTTGGGAAGATCCCCTAGAGAAGGGAATGGCTACCCACTCCAGTATTCTGGGCTGGAGAATTTCATGGACAGAAGAGCATGGAGGGCTACAGTCCATAGGGTCTCAAAGAGTCAGACACGATTGAGTGACTTTTACTTTTCACTTTCACTTTTCATGCCCCAACCCCTAAGGCTGAAGAAGCTGAAATTGAACAGTTTTATGAAGACCTTCAAGACCTTCTATAACTAAAATAAAAAACAATATCCTTTTCATCATAGGGATTGGAGTGCAAAAGTAGGAAGTCAAGAGATACCTGAAGTAACAGACAAGTTTGGCCTTGGAGTACAAAATGAAGCAAGGCAAAGGTTAACAGACTTCTCTTTGCCAAGAGAACATACTGGCATACTTAGACAATAACAGATGGTCAATACTGAAATCAGATTAATTATATTCTGTGTAGCTGAAGATGGAGAAGCTTTATACAGTCAGCAAAAACAAGACCTGGGGCTGACTGTGGCTCAGTTCATGACTCCTACTGTAAAATTCAGACTTAACTTGAAGAAAACAGGGAAAACTCTAGGCCATGCAGTTCAGTTCAGTTCAGTCTCTCAGTCGTGTCCGACTCTTTGCGACCCCATGAATCATAGCACGCCAGGCCTTCCTGTCCATCACCAACTCCTGGAGTTCACTCAAACTCATGTCCACAGAGTCGGTGATGCCATCCAGCCATCTCATTCTCTGTCATCCCCGTCTCCTCCTGCCCCCAATCCCTCCCAGCATCAGACTCTTTTCCAGTGAGTCAACTCGTCACATGAGGTGGCCAAAGTATTGGAGTTTCAGCTTTAGCGTCAGTCCTTCCAATGAACACCCAGGATTGATCTCCTTTAGAATGGACTGGTTGGATCTCCTTGCAGTCCAAGGGACTCTCAAGACTGTGTGGATCACAATAAACTGTGGAACATTCTGAAACAGATGGGAATACCAGACCACCTGACCTGCCTCTTGAGAAACCTGTATGCAGGTCAGGAAGCAACAGTTAGAAATGGACATTGAACAACAGACTGGTTCCAAATAGGAAAAGGAGTACGTCAAGGTTGTATATTGTCACCCTGTTTATTTAACTTATATGCAGAGTACATCACGAGGAACGCTGGGCTGGAAGAAGCACAAGCTGGAATCAAGACTGCCAGGAGAAATATCAATAACCTCAGATATGCAGATGACACCACCCTTATGGCAGAAAGTGAAGAGGAACTAAAAAGCCTCTTGATGAAAGTGAAAGAGGAGAGTGAAAAGGTTGGCTTGAAGCTCAACATTCAGAAAACAAAGGCCATGCAGGTATGACCTAAATCAAATCCCTCATTATTATACAATGGAAGTGACAAATAGATTCAAGGGATTAGATCTGATTGACAGGGTGCCTGAAGAACTATGGACAGAGGTTCATAACACTGTATAGGTGGTGGTGACCAAAACCATCCCAAAGAAAAAGAACTGAAAGATGGACAAGCAAAATGGTTGTCTTGAGGAGGCCTTACAAATAGCTGAGAAAAGAAGAGAAGTGAAAGGCAAAGGAGAAAGGAAAAGATATACCCAACTGAATGCAGAGTTTCAGAGAATAGCAAGGAGAGATAAGAAAGCATTCGTCAGTGATCAATGCAAAGACATAGAGGAAAACAACAGAATAGGAAACACTAGAAATCTCAAGAACACTGGAGATATCAAGGGAACACCTCATGCAAAGAAGGGCCCAATAAAGGACAGAAATGGCAAGGACCTAACAGAAGCAGAAAAGATTAAGAAGAGGTGTCAAGAATACACAGAAGAACTGTACAAAAAAGGTCTTAATGACCTGGATAACCATGATAGTGTGATCACTTACCTAGAGCCAGATAGCCTGCAGTGTGAAATCAAGTGGGTCTTAGGAAGTATTACCACGAATAAAGCTAGTGGAGTTGACAGTTGATCTAGTTCAAATCCTAAAAGATGATGCTGTTAAAGTATTGCACTCAATATGCCAGCAAATTTGGAAAACTTAGTGACCACAGGACTGAAAAAGTCAGTTTTCAACCCAATCCCAAACAAGGGAAATGGCAAAAAAATGCTCAAACTACCACACAACTGCACTCATTTCACATGCTAGCAAGGTAATAGTCGAAATCCATCAAGTCAGGTTTCAGCAGTACATGAACCGAGAACTTCCAGGTGTACAAGCTGGATTTAGAAAAGGGAGAGGAAGCAGAGATAAAATGGCCAACATCCACTGGATCACAGCAAAAGAAAGGGAATTCAGAGAAACATCACTTCTGCTTCACTGACTACACTAAAGCCTCTGACCACATGGATCTCAACAAACTGGAAAAACCTTAAAGACGTGGGATACCAGACCTCCTTACCATGCCCCTAAGAAACCTGTATGCAGCCCAAGAAGCAGGAGTTAGAACCAGACACGGAACAATGGACTGGTTCAAAACTGTGAAGTGAGTACATCAAGGCTGTATATTGTCACTCTGTTTATTTAACTTATATGCAGAGTACATCAGGGGAAGTGCCAGGCTGGATGGATCGCAAGATGGAACCCAGACTGCCGGGTGAAATATCAACAACCTCAGATATGCAGATGATACCACTCTAATGGCAGAAAATGAAGAACTAAAGAGCCTCTTGATGGGTGTGAAATAAGACAGTGAAAAAGCTGGCTTAAAAAATTCGACATTCAAAAAACTAAGATTATGGCATCTGGTCCCATCACTTTACAACAAATAGATGGAGAAAAAATGGAAACAACAGCAGATTTATTTTCTTGGGCTCCAAAATCACTGCAGATGGTAACTGCAGCCATGACATTAAAAGATGCTTGCTCCTTGGAAGAAAAGCTGTGACAAACCTAGACAGTGTATTACAAAGCAGAGAGACAACACTTTGCTGACAAAGGTCGGTAGAGTCAAAGCTATGGTTTTTCCCATAATCATGTACAGATGTGAGAGCTGGACCATAAAAAAGGCTAAGTGCTGAAGAACTGATGTTTTCAAACTATGGTGCTCTGGAGACAAGACTCTTGAGAGTCTCTTGGACAGCAAGGAGATCAAACCAGTCAATCCTAAAGGAGTCAACCCTGAATATTCACTGGAAGCACTGATGCTGAAGTTCCAATACTTTGGCCACCTGATGCAAAGAGCCAACTCATTGGAAAAGACCCTGATAGTGGGAAAGACTGAGGGCAGGAGAAGAGGGCAACAAAGAAAGAAATGGTTGGATGGCATCACCCACTCAATGAACATGAGCTTGAGCAAACTCAGGGAGACAGTGAAGGACAGGGGTGAGCTACAGCTCTCGGGGTCGCAAACAGTTGGACATGACTTAGTGATTGAGCAACAACAATCCTTTATTTCAGATTATGTCTTTCTTAGTTGAGGGGGTTGTTCATACCCCTTTCTATAATTAAACTGAATGGTGACCTAAGTGATAACTACTTGGCTTGTGCATTTTTAATGTCCTTTTTTGCCTGTGGATAGATGCAGAGAATATCCTCGGCCCAGGTTGCAACCCAAAGACAGAACCAGTGTAGCAGCTGTGGGGACAGGAGGAGAGGGACAGCAAAGAGGAGCTCAGCCAAGTAGGGAGTCAGGGCTGACGACTGCAATGTAATTGGACTGGGGAGCAAGGGGGCCTGTCTGAGGGAGACCTTTAGAGCTGGCGAGGGAATTGGCGCTTATCTTGCAGGCATGGCAGGAAAAGGTGAAAAGACCAGAACATTTAGAAGCAGGGATTTTAAACCCTCCAGTCTCTTCACATGGTCTTCCCCAATCACATGGGTGAGCAGTAAAGGCTACATTTTCCTTTATATGCACCTTCCCAAACCCAGGCCTTAGCCACCACCACAGTGATATCTCCACCAGGCTTATTTTCATAAATTCCAGATCTAATGCTCCCAAAGTAAAATGGTCCTGTTTGTTTTGCTTTACACAGCAGCCCAGTGCAGCTCAACTCTAACAGATGATATGTTGACCACCTACTTTTATGATCATGATAACAACTCTTCCATAAAACTCACCAATGTTGTGTTAAAAATCTTCACAAAACTTTTCAAGGATAAGCCGTTATCATGAATCAAAAGGCAGAAACATGCCTTTCCAAGAATATGTAATGATAATCACGATTAATTTTTATTATTGGCAAAACAAAAGATTAAAAACAGTGAACTGTTTCCAGTAAACTACATAATGAACCAATATAAATACTTTATTTCAAATCTTTCAAGTAAGAGGCCAAAGTTTAATAGCCCAAAATGTGTTAAGAATATGTACAGTCGGCTTTTCGCAAATTTGTCACCAACTACAATTAGACTAGGTCTTTGAGAGTCGCGGCCCTTGGCTGACCTGGAGAGCAAGCAGCCAAAGAGAGGGAAAGAGAGAATCTGAGAGGAGGAAGGAAAACAGTAAGAATGAAGGGAAGCGGAAAGACAATGAGTAAGAAAGAAGAGAGGCTCACTTAACAGGGAAATGCAGAGAGATGAGACTAAAAGCACTCTCTGCATCCAACTTTAAAACCACCACTCCATGTTGTAGAAACGACTTCATGCTAAAGAGTAAAAGAAATTAATTAGTTCAGGAAAGTTCAGACTTCCTCACAAAAACATCCCCAAATTATCATAATTTCCTAGTCTACCTATTTCTGTTCATAGCTCCCACCTCTGTGAAAAGTTTTCTTTTCTTACTAGAGTGGAGGTGAGAGAGACTGAATGATCACCAGCTCACAATTACAAGTTGTAGACAAAAAGCAGCATGTTGGAAGCCCTTCCACTTGAGTCATTTTAAGTAGACAAAGAAATCCAAAAGTTGCATGAACATGTGCTTCAGTAAGTTGTTACAATAATGTGAGGTCCTTGGTAGGTCTTTCATTTCTAGAAACGAGCAAAATTTTCACATGATCATAAATCAATCCTGGGTCCAGCAAACATGCCCCACAATACCAAAGTACAACAAAAGGAACCCTGTTATAAATCACCCCATTTCCTCAGGGAATATCACTGAATTATTAGCGGCTTCTGTTAAGAGAGGCAACCACAGAAGAGGCACGTCCCACTTGCCATAAAATATCTTTGGCTTCTGTATACCCCAAACAAGCTATACATAGTTCAAACATTTGCAGACAACTGGAAATTTCCAGGGCTTTCCCTCACAGAAAAATTCCATTAAGCAGTAATATATTTTCATGACATAATTTGAAATCCTTACAAAAGAGCCATTCAAAATTACATTTTAAATGTTTTAATTTTAAATTTTACACTTGAAATAAAAAATCATTTCTCATGAAATCACTGAAAAAGAAGCAATCCTATCACACTAACACAGAAAGAAAAGGGTACTATGTTAATTCAAATGAGATTTGACTATCATGATCAACTAATCTTCGAAATCAGAGCTGAAACAGCTAAAGCAAATGGCCTAGTCATTTCCCAATACTGAATGGAAAAAGCAAAGCTCTTGATTCCAACTGAGCCACTTACTAGCTGTGTGACTCTGGCAAGTTTCCAAGCCTCTCTGAACCCGCTTCGTCTTCCCCATTCTGTGAAGCTCAAGTGAGATAATGTAAGCAAAGTCCCTAGCAGATTACCTGGGATATGAGAGCACCCAAGAAGGGACGAGAAATACACTGAACCAGGCTGAGAAATCAAGCGATGCACTGAGGTATACCATCCTTACCACTTTCCAAGACTGAATGCCCAGGAGAAGCCTGTACAATTAAAAAGGTAAGTGTGGCACTGTGTGTTGTTTAAGTTGGGATTTTGTATGAAAGCATCAAGCTGGCCAATTAAGCATTAAATTAGCCAAAGGTAAGCAAAATCAACGGAGAAGACAATGGCAAGCCACTCCAGTACTCTTGCCTAAAAAATCCCATGGACGGAGCAGCCTGGTAGGCTGTAGTCCATGGGGTCGCTACAAGTCAGACATGACTGAGCGACTTCACTTTCACTTTTCACTTTCACACATTGGAGAAAGAAATGGCAACCCACTCCAGTGTTCTTGCCTGGAGAATCCAAGGGACGGGGAAGCCTGGTGGGCTGCCATTTATGGGGTCACACAGAGTCGGACACGACTGAAGTCACTTAGCAGCAGCAGCAAGCAGAATCAAAAGTGACTGCCAATTTCTGGTAGTAAAAAGTTCCAATTTCCATGTCTTCCACAGTCAAATAATATCTTCAGGGAGACTATTATGAAGAGTTTGTATCCTCTTCATTTCTTCAAACACATTCTTTCTGTGACACTGACTGTGTGAGACCCTGACAATATAAACATGAAAAAGACAAGATCCCGACCCTCAGCTAACTCAAACGCTACTAACAGCGACAGAAGTAGTAATAGGAAACAAGTTATAATACAACCTAGAAATGTTGTGCTTGTGACTTTCACTGACTGACTCAGGGGTGCTAAAAGTACCTATCACGTGCCAAGAGCCGTGACAGGTGGTACAGGTACAGGGACAAATAATGACAGGAACTCTACTTCCCGAAGAGGTCACAGTCTGGTAGGAAAAAGAGCAGGTGACTATGACAGCAGTTCTCCCCAAGCTGTGATGAGAGGAAGGAATATCTCAGTCTGACTAGAGGAGCCAAGAACAACCTCAAGAAAAGATGCTGACTGACCCAAGGAATGAAAGGATGAGCAGGAGCCCAGATATGAGTGGGGGAGGAGAACAAACAACTCCATAGGGCTAAGAACAAAAGTATGAATGTGCATGTCATCTCTGAAGAACAGAAAAGGAGCAAGCCGCTAAAAATAGAAGGTTGAGGGCGTGAGAGAGAGGGTAAATGATGTGCCAGAAAAAGATCAAGAACAGATTATGAAGGGTCCTAAGAGACAACTCTTTTTAGGTACTAGAGAACCAACATACCAGGGAAGCCAGTGACTCAGTGGTAAAGACGCTACCTGCCAATGCAGGAGTGCAGGAGACACAGGTTCGATCCCTGGGTCGGGAAGACCCCCTGGAGGAGGAAATGGCAACCCATCCAGTATTCTTGCCTGGAGAATCCCATGGACAGAGGAGTCTGGTGGGCTACAGTCCATGGAGTTGCAAAGAGTTGAACACAAATGAGCGACTAAGCACGTAAGAACCAACATGGGTTTTTAGCCTGGAAATGAGATCAGTTTGTGTTTTAAAAGATGAATGGGAAAAAAAGAACTAGACAGGGAGAAAGACTATGGACAGGAAGGCTGATATATCAGTTCAGGGGAGAAGTGGAATGACCACAGGGCAATGTCAACAGAAACAAAGAAAGAATACATTCAAAGTTATTTCAAAGGCAGAACCAATATGATTTGGAAAGTGACTAGATGGGAAGTATAGGGGTGGGATTGCGGATGTGAATACTGATGCCTAGGTCGTCATCTTGGGAGCCCAGATAAGTGGAATTACAGAAAAAAAAAATGAGTTTGAAGGATAAAGATGAGATTAGTTTGGGACCTACAGAGTTTGAGGTATCATCGGGACATTGACAGAATGCTAAGTAAGCAAGAAGTCTAGACCTGGAACTCAAGAGGGAATTCTGGACTTGACAACCAGAATAGGAGTCATCAACAAACGGACTAACCTTTGAGGGGTCATGGACTATTGAGGGTTGACTGAACCTATGAACTCTCCAGAAAAAAAATTTTCTATACACTTTGAGGGGCTTCACTGAAGCCAGCCACCAAAGACCATTCATAAATCCTGGATTAAGAACTCTAGCACAGACAGAAGACAAAAAGCAGCATATATTGCAGCGAAGAAGGGGATCAGGAGTAGAACCAAGCACAACCAGTAATCCAAGCATTGAGCAGATGAAGAGGAACCCTGGAAGAAACTAAGAAGTGGCTATAGACTCAGGGAGACTAGAAGAGGCCTCATGACAGTCAGCATCACCAGATGAGAGAATGAAGTCAAACAGGATCAACACTGCTAGTCACAACCATGAAGCGTTCACTGGGCACACATATAAGGGCTACAATTTCATGCAATTATATAATCTACCTCCTGCAGAATACTCTCTCCCAGTGACAGTTTCTTGATGAATCCATAAACACTCAGAACTCACTTTCTCTTTTCCTGACAAACACCTCTCTTCCTTCAAACTAAAGTTATCCATTTGTGTAAAGGGTGACTTTAGATTCAAGTACAATCTTTAACAAAAAATCAGAGCAAACCTAACAGACTTGCATACATAATCCCCAAACTTCATGGCAGCTAGAGCTTCAATTTTCCTCTACTTTGCTCTCAGTCATAGATGGGGAGCAAAAAATAATTTTATCTTCAATTTCTAGACATTATGACCAGTAAGTACTGTCCAGGCTGTAATTAGCCATTACTACATAACCTTCCAAAGAAATCCTACTTAAGCCTCAGACTACAAAAGTTGATTGCTCTCTTTACATTTTTAATTCCCCTGGCACATCAGCATCATCAGGCTGAAGTAATGGCTGAAGTAAATAGTACTGTTGATACTGATATTTCTAGGAGCCATCAGTGGAAGTTCCCAAGCTTCTGGACTTTTCCAAATGATGAGACTTTCCAAACTGAAAAATCACAGGGCAACAAGAAAGGTCAGCAGAAAATTAAAATGTGCTTTAAGAAAACTTGGATATTTCTAATGAGGTTATGGCCACAAAACATAGCTATTTTTCAAACTCTTTAAGAATCTATAAAATCCCCTCTTTTTTCTCTATCCTCTCTCATTTTTTAACTTCTTTCTTCAAGTGATCTTAGCATCTACCAATTTTACTTTTGAAAATAAGCATGAATATATTTTGTGTTGTCTGTAAAAGCAAAACCTAAACCATATTCATTTAATTCGTGTCATATATCATCTTCTTTCTGATCTCCCTCCAATCAAAATTACTTTGAAGGTATTTTAGAAAAGATGTAACTTTTTATTTCAGAATTAACAAACCAAAGGCTATAAAAGAAATTTCAATTCAAGGGTTCCGATAAATCAAGATTATGATCATTTTTTCCGAGAAAGAAAAAAGGTCACTGGTAGGCTTAGAGCTAAAGCTCCCAGGTCTGCTGGGTGGTATTTTCCATCACAAGACCCTACAAATTAATAGGAAGTCACACAGTCAGACTTGTTCTTTGGCGGGGACAGCAAGCATTTACAACTCTTCAAAGAGTAAGCTATTAGCCAGAACTGGAAAAACATTTCTTTGTACTTATCTCAACAGTCACTTACAAAAATGCTTTTTAGGAGAATTCCCTTCTCTATATAGAATTAACAGCCTGACACAGATGTGTAATTTCAAAATATGGAAAAACACTGTATTTGTAAAAACACAGACTGGTAATAAAAGGTTCCTTTTTCATTAAAACCAGATGCATTTTCAGCCTTTTTCCCACCAACTCAAACTCCACCCTCAGCTGGCAAACTTTTCTTCCTGTTTTATTATTTTAGCAAGTGATCCTTCTTAAATACTTCTCTACCTCATTCTAAAGCATTAGCAACCGAAGGAATAAAACCACACTGAAACACACACACAGAGAAAGAAAAGTAACTTCATAAAGCACCTGGCCAAAGATATTGTCTCAATATTTAGCAATCTCACATTCCAGGTCAAGTTTCTTAATAGATGCATACAACTATGTTGGAAAAAAACAAAAAACGAATTTTGAAAGTAATGAAAAATATGACTATAAAACTTATTTCAAAGAAGACATTTCAGAGAAAATAGTCTCCTAGAAGAGACTGATGAAAGCTACATTAGAATTGTTAGGACTGGCACAAAAAGAAGGGACATTTTTGAAAGACAACCAAAAGTCAGAAAAATACATTCCCCAATTTGTAAAAGCTAACAAAAAAGAGGGCCTATTTTTGTGTGAGTCTAGTCAAGCAGCAGCCAGCACCCCTCTCCAAGCATTTCTTTCCCAGCTCAGGGAATTCTGAATTCACTTGCAGGAACAGCAAGCTACATTGCCTAAGGAACATACACTCTGCCTGGGCCTTCCTGGTTTTGCCCTGCACCGGCACCGTCACTTTGGGCATGTAACTTAATTGCTCCTTGCCTGTATTTCTTCATCTGAAAAATACAGACAAAAAGAATATCCACCTTTTGGTGTTGTGGTGAGGATAAAATAAGTTATATAAAGTGTTTAGACAGTACCTTGCATAAATTAAGTGCTATGACATGTTGGCTAAGGCTAACCTTCCATTTGAAGTCTTTACAATGTCACAGACCCAACTTTGGCCTGTTGACAAGCTCCACCCAAGTGATCTGCTTTCCACACGGTTCTCCTACCTCTGTCTTCAGCGACTCCCCACTATCTGCAGCACACATCTTTACTCAGGAAGATCCCAGGTGATGATCCTTTCCAATATGAGCTCCAACCTTTCCAAGGTGAATTCCTATCACTACGCCCCAAGACGACTGAAACAGACTGACCAAGCCACTGACCCCATGGTGACCCAATGGTGACTCCATTCCCAAATTCTCCTCACTGAATCCAAACTATCATCACCAAAATCTTTTAAGGACCAGTTGGAGCCCCTCTCTCTTAGAATCATCTGAATGATTCCACTTTTCTTTTCATTTCTGTCTGTCCTGGAAGACTCATCAGCACTTATGGAAGTAAGTGATTAGCTTCGTGTGTAGCTTTGTGCTGTGCTAAATCGCTTCAATCATATCCGACTCTTTGTGATCCCATGGACTGTAGCCTGCCAGGCTCCTCAGTCCAAGAGATTCTCCACGCAAGAATACTGGGGTGGGTTGCCATGCTCTTCTCCAGGGGACATTCCAGTATAGCTTTACTCTCCCCCAAAATATTAAATGTTGTGGGACATGGATGATGTACTAAATATTTCTTTCAGTCTTTCTCAATGATATGCCAATATTAGGAACTCAAATGAAATTCTCTGAACTATGAGGAAACTCAGTCTTACTTGAACTGTTACAACTGCTGCTCCTTGGCACTTTTTACCACTACTGCCTCTGCACTCCAAATGTAGTGTGGTCTGTTCTTCTCGATTAACATACTGCTTGGGCATTGTGTCCAACAGTTCACTATCCAGCGCAACCTGCTGAGATTCCCGAAGAGCTGCAGTTCTGAAAAACATCATCAGGAGAAGTTATTTTAAAAGTCTTAGGGAAAACCTTATTGATAAGTGATAAAGGCTTCCAGTCACTCCCAGCCTACAACGGTGAACAGTAGCACACAAGAATTTCACAGTAACAAGAGACCAAAAGTGTGTGCTAAGACTCACCCAAACCCTCTCCCTGGCAGCCACTGGTTAACAAGAAAGTTAAGAAAGGAAGGAAAAGTATGACAATTTTTTAGCTAGAAACAAAGCTCCATTTAAAATTTGTGTTATATCAATGTTTTTTTAAATGAACCCTTAAGTACACAAGAACAAATGAGAATTTCATGCTAATTTAATCATCCTAAGGGGGAACCTTATTTTTAAGTACCAGTGACCTCTTAAGGGCTTCCCTGGTAGCTCAGTGGTAAAGAATCCACCTGCCAATGCAAGAGACGCAGGTTCAAGCCCTGGGTCAGGAAGATACCCTAGAGAAGGAAATGGCAACCTACTCCAGTATTCTCACCTGGGAAATCACATGGACAGAGAAGCCTGGCAAGCTTCAGTTCATGGGGTTGCAAAAGAGTCAGACACAATTTAGCGACTGAGCACACACACAGTGACTTCTTAGGTATTAGCAACTCAAACTGACACGTGGAAGACCAGATAAGTGTTTTCAACACTGTCCTAACTGTATTATTTCAGTAATCTGCAAGGAGCCTGTGTGGTGTGGTACAAACAACACACATATGATACAAATAAACCAGAAACAACCAATGGAAAAAGGACCAATAATAGATTGATTCCTATGAGTTTTGCAAAGATAAACTCTTTCACTTTATAAGTAAAACAAACTTACTCCACATACACAATCCTCCTCATATGATCACAAGCTAGAATCAAAACAAACAGCTGATCATTCTGTATCCACCATGAACTCAGAATATTAAATGAGTATTTTCCGCCCTTCCATCAAGTATCTATGTCATTTTTTTAAAAAATCCAGATATTTAGAAAGCAAAGCAGTGACAAAAGAGAATAAATCTCCTTCTGTTCCCTTTGAACACTGTCTTTGCAATATTATATGGTTTCCTCAGGAGAAGCCTAAGAAAAAATTTAGCTGGTGCTACTGACACAGAAATGCCACAAGAAACACGTACAATTTATAGAGTACATGAAAACCCACATAATTCCCATGTGAAATGAAAAGATTTGTCACAACTTAATTAACTAAGATAACCATCTGAGCCAGTCTGGTCAAATTACCCTCGTGATGAGAAGGCTAACGCGGAAGCCCTTCAAGGTACCACTGGATGTCACAGCAGCAAGCACACAGCCATGACCCTGGAGAGGGCGCGGTCTTACCTAGCCTGCTGCTGCAGCAGATTCAGGTCTGTGCGCACCAGCTCGGTGGCATCCTTCTGACTCAGGAGCATGGCTGAGGAAATAACTTGAACAGGAGGCCTCATCGGGTGCAGAGTAAGAGGAGGCTGGGGGTCCTCATGCTTCCGCAGGTTACTTAAAACTCTTTCTTTAGCTGAAAAAAAAATTTCATTTTGCTGACTAATGGCTACTACTAGGTCATAATGTACTACATAATTACATAGTCTGTTACCTTCATAAAGAATGCTAAAGATCTGAAGAATAACTCTTTAAATCACCAGAGACCTAAATGAATAAAATTATCTTTTGCTATTTGCAAGTTCTGAGGGATCATCCACTGGCCTAATAATATTCCACCAGGAACTGGAAGCTTGGGAGCATGTGGTATGATTAAATAGAATTACTATCCTCAAAAAGTCTTGATGATAGTTACAGAGCTATAAGTCACAATCTTAAATCCCTAGACAGCTTTGCATGACACGCTAAGGTGTTTGGACTTGACACCAGTGCAAAAGGGATCTAGTAAATGACTCTAAGCAAGGCTTAGAAAGACGGTAGCTATCATCTGGAGAGTAAAATGGGGAAATGGGGCAGGTAGCCCAGTTAAGAGTTTAATGCAACCACGAGAAATAAACAAGAAAGCGGAATGGGCGTTATGGAATGAAGCTGAGTGAAAAGTACCATATTATACCAAGGTTTGATTAGGAGGGCTGAAAACAGTAGAGTTAAACTGAATGAAGACATGGGCATAACCTCCTATAGGACTTATACAGTCATATAGGCATTCATGGGCTTCCCTTGTGGCTCAGCTGGTAAAGAATCCGCCTGCAATGCAGGAGACCTGGGTTCAATCCTTGGGTTGGGAATGTTCCCTGGAGAAGGGAATAGCTGCCCACTCTAGCATTCTGGCCTGCGGAATACCATGGACTGTCTGTGGGGTCACAAACAGCTGGACACGACTGAACAGTTTTCACTAAATAGTCACTCATTCACTCACTCACTGATTCATTCACTCAAAAACGGATTCATGAGTCCAAATAAGAGGTCAGCACCACACAAGAAAAATAAAGGTCAATCAAGGTAAATCTGTAAATTTGCACTAGACTGCACATGGTCTCATACTGATCAATCCAACTTAAATGTTTACATTTCTGTACTCAGCAAAGAGTTGAAACACAGTAGGTGTCTAATAAATTCCTATCTTCCCTACCTTTTTCTTCACTACACTATCCACACACCACACAGCTCATGAAGAACATGAAGAAAAATGCTGCCATGTAATATAATAGAGGCCAGGAAAGGGCAAGGGAATTTCAAGTCAATAAGTCAGCAAAGTACTTAAGGGACTACTCTGAACTTCCAATTTCATTCCAGATATAGCATTCAATTTTCTATTCTTGTTAAGAAAAATTGAAGAAAATTTAATAGCCATGACTTTACTTAGCATAAGAAAACTTGTACTGTTTGTAATCCAAACAGATGGAACTTAACATTCCAAACAGGTCAAGTACAGGATGTCCCTTATAGCTGGGGTTTTTCCACTAGAACTACCAATCTATGCACAGAATGTAACAAGGCAGGATATTCAACTGGGTAAGATTCCTATGTTCAAATTTCTTTCAAGCAGCATTAGCTCATAATTCTAAAGGAAAATGGGAGTGGGGAGGTGGGGAGGATCTTTTCCCATCCCAGAATAATTTACTATGAAAGAAAAATAAAGAGTGATCCTTTGCACACAAAATAAAAGAAAAAAAATATTCAGACCATATTTAACTATAATCACAACTCTGAACCACAACTGACAAAAAGTTATGAAGCCAACAAATTTGAGAAAAAGAAGTCGGTGTCGTAAGTATACAATAAACTATGAAATGCTACTTAAATTTTTCCTATAATCACAATCACAAGTTCAATCATTTGATATAATCATAAAGTGAAGAGGAACTCAAAGGCCTCTTGATGAAAGTCAAAGAGGAGAGTGAAGTTTAGTTTGAAGCTCAACACTCAGAAAACAAAGATCATGGCATCTGGTCCCATCACTTCATGGGAAATAGATGGGGAAACAGTGGAAACGGTGTCAGACTTTATTTTTTTGGGATCCAAAATCACTGCAGATGCTGACTGCAGCCAGAAAATTAAAAGACGCTTACTCCTTGGAAGGAAAGTTATGACCAACCTAGATAGAATATTAAAAAGCAGAGACATTACTTTGCCAACCAAGGTCCGTCTAGTCAAGGCAATGGTTTTTCCCGTGGTCATGTATGGATGTGAGAGTTGGACTGTGAAGAAAGCTGATTGCCGAAGAATTGACGCTTTTGAACTGTGGTGTTGGAGAAGACTCTTGAGAGTCCCTTGGACTGCAAGGAGATCCAACCATTCCATTCTAAAAGAGATCAATCCTGGGTGTTCATTGGAAGGACTGATGCTAAAGCTGAAGCTCCCTCATGCGACGAGTTGACTCACTGGAAAAGACTCTGATGCTGGGAGGGATTGGGGGTGGGAGGAACTGAACTGAACTGAACCTGCTCTCACCTAAGAAAAACCTGAAACTTATCATTTACAAATCTAGGTCTTCAGTTCAGTTCAGTCACTCAGTCGTGTCCGACTCTCCGCGACCCCATGAATCACAGCACGCCAGGCCTCCCTGTCCATCACCAACTCCCGGAGTACACTCAAACTCATGTCCACAGAGTCGGTGATGCCATCCAGCCATCTCATTCTCGGTCGTCCCCTTCTCCTCCCGCCCCCAACCTTTCCCAGCATCAGAGTCTTTTCCAGTGAGTCAACTCGTCGCATGAAGTGGCCAAAGTATTGCAGTTTCAGCCTTAGCATCAGTCCTTCCAATGAACACCCAGGATCGATCTCCCCTAGAATGGACTGGTTGGATCTCCTTGCAGTACAAGGGACTCTCAAGAGTCTTCTCCAACAAAACTGCAACCTGCACTGATTACCAGAAATAAAATAAGGTAAATGCTGAAAAGCAGGGTCCGAAGCCTGCTCTTCAAAGCCCCAGCTTTGTAACTTGGGCAAGTTATATAACTACTCTATACCTCAGGTTCCTTACCGGCTCAATGGAGATAACCCTCATAGGGTTGTTGGGAAGACTGAGTTAATGCATACAAAGACAGCACTTAGAACAAATTAAGGGCTTGATAAATTACTAGCATATCTTCAGAAAAACAATCAGCCTTTTAGGGCAGGGTTACGGCAATGTGAAAACACAACGGAGGGGAGGACATGAACAGACACACATTCAACAGCTTCCAGATCTATAAATATAACTCCTCCTCTCATTTAACAAACTTTCAGGACTAGAAAATGAGAACTGATATGGCTGGGTTAAGAACAACTTTTACACTTTCCCCTATACCTTCCTAAACTGTTTAATTTTTCCCAATGGGCTCATATAATTTTTATCATCAAAAAAAAAAGCCTCTTATTTCAGGGAAAAAGGAGGGAGAAAGATGTTGGAGAGAAAAATTTTAGTCTTAGGTAAGATTGTTCTGCACCTTCATTTACAGATGAATGAACCAAAAGTCAAGAGGTTCTTATTTTTTTCTGATCACACAGATGGTTAGTGGCAGAGCTGGATCAAGAAGGTATTTTTACCTTTCTCTGAATCACCTCAGTGTTCCATCACACTACATATTACAATATTTTGTTCAACAATTATATATATCCTACATTTAAAAAATATATTTAGTAATTTAAATGATTAAGTGACTTCAAATATTATTTTCTACTTTTTTGTTATAAAGTATGTCATCAACTTTGCAGGTTAAATGAGTTTTCGTGGCCTAGAATAAAAACTGACAATTTATAAAACTGTTCCTCTACAAAAATGCATTGTGAGGAACAGTTAACTTAGAAACTATAGGAATATGATCCATCTGTATGGTTAAGAGTTTTGGATACACAAAAGAGTTAATCAAAGAAAATGACAGACTGCTGAATTTTAAAACTGCAAACCCAAAATAATTAAATTCTAGGTTGTACTTCAAATGTTCTAAACTAACAAATGTCTTCTTAAAGCATCACGGAGAACACATATCACAAACTACTTAATCATTTTCCCAATATTGATTTACAGGAAATACACTAGACAAAAAAAAAAGTTAAACTATACCACAAAGGTACAATCAGCAAAATCTAGACTGTGGGGAAACTCCATGGACTGTAGCACACCATGTGTCTCAGTTTGGGCCAATGAGATGTAACTGGAAAGTGTACGAGGAGCTTCTTGAAAGAGTCCTTAAAAGAGGGAGGCTTCCCTACCCGCTGAATAGAATGCAAATATGACAGCTTAAGCAGCTTCTTGAACCATATGTGGATCTCTGATGTTAGAACAATGAAACAGAAAGACAGAAGGAGCAGGGGTCCCTGAAGGCTTTCAGGTCATAAAGCTACTGCTCTGAACTGCTTGCCTCCAGATTTCTCTGACATAAACAAAAAAAATCCCTATCTTATTTGCATCCTCACTGTTTCTAGAGTTTCTCTCATTTATAACATAACCTGACCCTAAGTAGTAGACAAGTTAACAATGAATTCCTAAAAAAAAAAAAAGCAATTCTCACTGAGGGATATACTATATGAATCTTAACATTTAATGGCTCTGATTCACACTCACTCATTCATTCACCCATTCATTCACTCATTCAAAGGGTCTGATGCTCACTCATACAACTCACCCAGCAAAGGATCAGTGAAGTCCAGCTGAACTGATGAACTGCAGGGTGCAGAATGGGACTCAAGCTTGGCCTGTGTCCACAGACCAACGGTTTCCTGAAACTCGTAATGTATGCGCTCCATGTTCAAATACTCCATCCACAGGTCCTAAAATGGAATCATAAGACTTTAACTTTCAGGGATGAATCATATATTCACATATAAAACTATGTATTTAACTCTAAAGTGAATCCATAAGTTTCAACGTGAAGTGGTCCATTCCAGGTTCTCCAAGCATTAGGATGAATCACATTTAAAATGGGCATTCTAGGGAATTCCCTGGCATGGCAGTCCAGTGGTTAGGACTTCGTGCTTTCACTGACAAGGGCCTGGGTTCACTCCCTGGTCGAGGAACTAAGATGCCAGAAGCCACGTAGTGCAGTCAAATAAATAAATTAAATGGACACTGTAACAGTCCAAGGAATCTCATAACTCTTTGATTATATACGACACTGAGAAAAAGTAATTTCAACAGCCCCGCTAAACGTTTACTGTTGACAGAGGTTGACAATTAGAAAAGAATACTGAGAATTAACAATGAGTTAATTCTGCAAAGATTTCAGGACACCATGATCACTTATGTATTTTTCCTATTTCTCTGGCCCTACAGTCTCAGCCTGTTTTTCCATGTCTTAAATGTTCCTTTTCAGAATTACATCCTGAGTCCTGTTCTTAATCCAAATACTCTATTACCATTATACCCACACCTCCTACTGCCCCATTCCTGAACTACAGACAACTTTATATCCCTTCCCCACCAATTCCTGAGTATCAGTTCTCCTTGAAGCCACTCAGGCACTTTCTCTTCCAGTTTTGTAAATAGCATTTTTAGTTGCCCAAGCTACAAATTTGGAAGCCGTGTATATCTTACCTGCCCTACAAGAATATCAACCCTAAGCAGAGAATCCTACTGATTCTACTAATTAATTCTTATATATATTTTTAATTCATCCACTTATTTAACCACTCCAGCTATTGCAACATCTCCCCAAACAAAGACTTCCTGCCTATAAACTTTCTGCAACTCCACATCACCATGCTGTCCTTTCAACTTGACAAACTCCCATTTGTCCTTTAGGGCTCAGTTCAAAGGTCACACTCCAGTCTCAGTCTGAATCAGGTGCCATTCCCCCACCTTGGCAATTGAAACAGCACCCCGAACATCTCACTCCCACAGTCTTTATCACCAGATGTAATAATTATTTAGTACCCCATTTGACAGTAAGAATCTTGAAGGCAGAGACTGCATCACTTCTCTTTTTATATTTTTGGTATAGGTGACTGACACCTCAAAGGTATTCAATATATACTCATGGAAGGAAGACAGGAAAGAAGAAAGAAGAGAGACGAAGGAAAGATAAAGAAAACAGAAGAAAATCAAAGACACCTCGTGGAGATGAAATAGTACATACAACAAGGAAACAACTAGGTTTAAAGACCCAAAGTCTCTCAAGTCTCTCAAGTCTTAGAGGATCTCAAATCCCATCCAAGGTTGGGGGTCAGTGGCCAGTAGAGTTCAGTCCCTAGAAAAAAGAAACTGGAACAGGAGAGATACATCTCTACACACACACACATGCAGAACTACAGAAGCTCAGAAAAAAATCAGAAGTTTTGACCTAGGAAAGACAACAGACCTCTTTGTTTGAGAAAAGATTAGAACATGTGAAGACTAGAATTGAGCACATCCAAAAGGGCAACCAAAACTGACAGCTACAAGTAAATCTCTTCAAGGGTGAGCTCCCCACTTTCTCCATGCTATTAACTTTCTATATGCATGAATCTCAACAAATCCTTACACTGAACTTTTTATGGGAGTAGAGATGACTGCTTAAAAGTGTTCAGATGCTAACAATTTAAAACAAGGAAAAGTACAGTTGGAAAACGCTGTGTTTATGAGGCTGTAGATGGTGATGCCCGAGCAGGGCCGGCTATTCCAAAGGGGATATTACAGGGACTTCCCTAGTGCTGCAGTGGTTAAGAATCCACCTTCCAACGCAGGGGGTGTAGGTTCAATACCTGCTTGGGGAAGGAGAATTCCACATGCCACGGGCCAACTAAGTCTCAGCGCCACAACTATTAAGCACTCGTGCTCTGGAGCACCCATGTCACAGCTAGAGAGAAGCTCATGAGCCAGAAAGAAAGACCCAGCATGATGCAATAAGATTCTGTGTGCTGCAACTGAGACCCAACACAGCCAAAAACAAAACAAATAAAATATAAAGGAAAGAGAGATTAATGCCAAGCTTCTGACTTCTGGGCATCTCTCTGCCATCTTTTTGGGGCACTTGTGCCATTTGGTTTTTGCTTTCTGGGCATCTCTTTGCAGTTTGCTTTATTTAGAGTGTGACTGCCAGCTGGTGAGGTTTCGGTTTGGTTTGGATACTTTAGTTTGAGCATGCAGACATCTGGTACTAACTGCTGGAACTAAAATGGGAAGCATTTCCTCTGAGGTTCCACCCTGGGTGGGAGTTCCTTGGGAGATTTTAAATGACTAGTCGACCTATATCTATGATCCAATGACAAAGAAATATGGCCTAAAAATAGGTCCCTTACAGTTAGATCTTCACTGCCACAGGATGAGAAAATGGAGTGGGGTTCCCTCATGGCCAGGACTTTCGCCTATGATCCAAAAGCCTGAGACTGATCAAAATAAGACCCCATCTCCTCAGAGGGACAATCCCTGCTGAGACATTTTATCCACCAATGTGCCCTTGCTATCAGGGCAAATTTGAGCACTACCTGGTCTAAATTTTAGGTATGACCACAGACAAAGAAAAGTGATTTTTTGACCGTGTGGCCACAATATCCTTTAGACTTCAGAGACAACTGGTTAGAATTTGTTTTGAAATTGCCAAATTTGCTATTCCTGCATGTGCAATTACAGAAAGCTAGTTACTTTTTTTTCCCCCAGAATTCTGACCCTGAAGGAGTAAGTCCTACTAGGAGAACATGAGTTTCTCTTCCCTGTGCCTTGAGACCATGGCTCTCAGGAACACTTACCTAGACCACCTCTAATTCCTGAAACTGAATTAACAAAAAAAAATCCTTTAAAATTTTTTCTTATTCCAACTGCTATTTTATAAACTAGTGAGTTTTCTATTGTGATACCTGATTCATGCCTAAGTTTAGAAAACAAAGCTAAGAGATCTCTCATTGTGTCTGTTTGGATATATGTATGTCTCGATGTGTTTTTGTCTTTGGATACTGTTGCTGAGGTTAATTTGTAAATTAACTGGGTATTTAATTGGCTTAAAGAAAAGTAGATACTTAAATATCAAACAATTCTAAGCACAAGAGAAATTAAGCTAAAGGGATTTCAGGTTCATGTGAACTGGAAAATATTAAATTAAATTAGTATTAATTAAATCAGTATTAAATTAGTACTTGGTTTTGTTTGTTGATATATATGTATCACTATTTACACTGACCAACTGAGACCTCCTTGGTAAAAAACAGGGCTCACAGAGGATAATACCAGGAAGTCCTTCCCTATTGCCTCAGGCCCTGCCTGTAGCAGAATGTTGGTTGGGATTTTCCCTTTTGGACTACTCTTGTTATGGATGATCAGAGCTCTGTTCCATCCTGCAGCCTCCCCAACCCCAGGGTATTTTTACAAAACTGGGAGAGCTCCAACTATGGTCCCAGGAAAAGGAATTGGTATTTCTCTCCCCTGTGCTCTGGCCTCAGGAGGGAAAAAAAAAAAGTAGGGAATGGGGGAAAAAAAACCTTTTAAACTCAAGTAGAAAAACTGAGAAAAGCTAACCTGTAAATGAACTATATTTAACTGACTTGAAAGTAGAAGTGAAAGTGAAAGTCGCTCAGTCGTGTCCGACTCTGCGATTCCATGGACTGCATAGGCCATGGAATTCTCCAGGCCAGAGTACTGGAGTGGGTAGCCTTTCCCTTCTCCAGAGGATCTTCCCAACCCAGGGATTAAACCCAGGTCGCCCGCATTACAAGTGAATTCTTTACCAGCTGAGCCACAAGGAAAGCCCACTTGAAAGTAAGTGCTTACAAATTAAATCTAATACAGAAAACTGGCCAAGATAAATTTTAGGACCCATGATCCAAGAAATACTCAGTACTGAATTAGTATCTGCTACTGAAGGTAGCTCAAGCTTGCTGGTTTGATTAATATGATTAATATAGACATTTAGAGATATAGACACTAGCTTTGTTTGTAGTAATGCTTTCTAAGGCCCACTTGACTTCACACTTCAGGATGTCTGGCTCTAGGTGAGTGATAACACCCTCATGGTTATGCGGGTCATTAAGACCTCTTTTGTACAGTTCTTCTGTGTATCCTTGCCACCTCTTCTTAATATCCTCTTAATTTCTGTTCTTTGTTGTGCCCATCTTTGCAAGAAATGTTCCCTTGGTATCTCTAATTTTCTTGAAAGATCTCTATAGTCTTTCCCATTCTATTGTTTTCCTCTGTTTCTTTGCATTGATCACTGAGGAACGCTTTCTTATCTCTCCTTGCTATTCTTTGGAACTCTGCATTCAAATAGGTATATCTTTTCTTTTCTCCTTTGCCTTTACTTTCTCTTCTTTTCTCAGCTATTTGTAAGGCCTCCTCAGACAACCATTTTGCCTCTTTTTCTTGGGGATGGTCTTGCTCACTGCCTCCTGTACAATGTTACGAACCTCCTTCCATAGTTCTTCAGGCACTCTATCAGATCTAATCCCTTGAATCTATTTGTCACTTCCACTGTATAATCATAAGGAATTTGATTTAGGTCATACCCGAATGGTCTAGTGGTTTTCTCTATTTTCTTCAATTTAAGTCTGAATTTGGCAATTAGGTCACGATCTGAGCCACAGTCAACTCCAGGTCTTGTTTTTGCTGACTGGGTAGAGCTCCATCTTTGGCTGCAAAGAATATAATCAATCTGATTTCGGTATTGACCATCTGGTGATGTCCATGTGTAGAGTCGTCTCTTGTGTTGTTGGAAGAGGGTATTTGCTGTGACCAGTGCATTCTCTTAGCAAAACTTTGTTAGCCTTTGTTAGGTTATGTTGTAGGGAAAAGCCAATTCTGATTCCATGATGGATCTGTTTCTTTGACTTTAACCTTTGTTTTTATAATCACACATAATGATCTGCCTCAGAGAACCCTGTCCCTCTACCTGAAGAGAGTAACACACACACACACACACACATACACACAAGATTGGCCATTCCAGGAGATACTTGCAAGATAATGGTTTTCACATCCTCAACTCCTCTCCCTCTCTCTCCTATAAAAGAACCAGGCACCTGGACCCTAACAAGATGGTTATTTTGAGACATCTGCCATCTTCTTCATCTGCTGACTTTCTAAATAAAGTTGTATTCCTTGCCTCAACATCTCTCTCAGATTCACTGGCCTGTCGTGTGGCAAGCAGAATGAGCTTGGACTCAGTAACAATTATATTTTTTATGATTTCTATCTGAAAAATTACTAATTTGAATCAGTTTTCCAGCTGAAAGGAAAATTTTCCCTTCAAACTAAATATGACTTATAGCAATTTGGTAAATTATACCTTTGCAAGCAGAATTGAAACATTTATCTTTTCTCTGTATCTGCTCTCTCCAGAGCCTGGAGACTCTTTGGTTCCCAGTAGCTTAATCAGATAAATTAGGAAGGCTACTGCACTAACAGGTACAGAAATTTCATGGTATTTTGGGGACCTTGAAAAGGGAGGAATTCACCTAGATCTGGCAGGCAAAATCTGTGGTAAATCCTTGGCATGACTTTCCTAGCCCTGAGATACCTTTTAAGAGTTCAATCTGAGACTCCTTATAAAAACTTTAACAAAACAAAAAGTCTACATGATCAATTATATAAATCACCAGATCAAGTTTTTGAGACCAGACATATTTTACAAATTAATTAGTCTTAACTTAATTATATTTAGTAGAAATTGAGGGTAATTTTGGAAAGAAACAGATGCTTTAATGAATGGTAAATTGCAGTTTGTTAACAGAGGTCTGTAAGACTCACCTCCTAGACAGTTTCTTGCTATTATATTAATGTAAAGTTTAGCTGAATTATTAAAGGATACTCTAAGTTTGTATCTGAAGCTTACCTCAGCAATCTATCTTTGGAGGAACATCAGATGCCCCACAACCTACAACCAGGGGATTATGCATACTGAAAAAGACATAATTTAAAGGACAATCTCCAACTTGGATGGAAGGACCCTTACTAAGTACTCTTAACTAGCTCATGCACACTGAATCTGAAGGGAACTGACTCCTGGATTAATCCACTCACAAAAGGCCCCTGCAATGGACTGACCTAAAGAGAGGACAGCTGACCTCAAAATCACCCTTAAAATAATACTCAGAGGAGAAGCCACACTCACACCAGGGTGAGAAGACAACATCAGAAGTAGACAGCTTGCCTAAGATCTTCAATCTGACTTGTACAATCATCTGTAGTCTTTTCCTGACTTCTTGGACTTTTGCATGTGAATCAAATGTTTTTCTATCACAGCCATGATAGGCATGATCCTATGCTAGTTTTTAAAATCAATCCAATTGTTGGGTTTGTGGCCAAGGACCTATGTCTAGTACTCTCAGGTTACCTAGATGGATTTCTCTACTCCAAGACTCTAACTGGTTGACTCTTAAGAAATTTATTTAAAAAAAAAAAAAGAGAGAGATTATAGTCATGTACAGGCCACTACTGCTATTACTAGACTGGATCCTCTCACCTGGCCAATTAGTAATACTTACTCCGCTGCTGCTGCTGCTAAGTCACTTCAGTGACTCTGTGCAACCCCATAGACAGCAGCCCACCAGGCTCCCCCGTCCCTGGGATTCTCCAGGCAAGAACGCTGGAGTGGGTTGCCATTTCCTTCTCCAATGTGTGAAAGTGAAAAGTGAAAGTGAAGTCGCTCAGTTGTGTCCGACTCTTAGCGACCCCATGGACTGCAGCCTACACCAAGCTACTCCGTCCATGGGACTTTCCAGGCAAGAGTACTGGAGTGGCTTGCCATTGCCTTCTCCGACCTGGCCATAAATCCAGGGTCAGAGAATTTTCATTACTCAAGCTCAAACAGAACAGGAAGAATTTCAGCCAAGGAATAAAACCTCTCACAGTTATAGGATGGATTTAGTTAACACCAAACTATGGCTGGGAAGGATTGGGGGCAGGAGGAGACGGGGACGACAGAGAATGAGATGGCTGGATGGCATCACCGACTCGATGGACATGAGTTTGGGTGAACTCCAGAAGTTGGTGATGGACAGGGAGGCCTGGCGTGCTGTGATTCATGGGGTCGCAAAGAGTCGGACATGACTGAGCCACTGAACTGAACTGAACTGATGGTGGTTTAAATTTAAAGGCTCCTCTATGTTGGAAACAATCAAGTCATGTTAAGGATAATCAGCCTAGCAACAGAGGAAACTGGGCTGGGTGCCTTACGGACAATGCCAACATAAAATTTCCCTTAAAGAAAAGGACTAGTACAGAACAGACTAAGTCAAACAACCTGGGATATATGGGGCTATATCCAGTTAAAGTTCTTTACTTAAAATTCTTGCTTATAACCTTACTAATCTGCTAGCTATATTGTTTATGTATATATAGACCATTTCACAAAATGGTTTCTTACATTACCAAATGTGACTGAGCCTCTGATAAAATGATGCATAATTCCATATGGGCTTCCCAGGTGGCTCTCATGGTAAAGAACCCATCTGCTAATGCAGGAGACATAAGAAAAGTGGTTTTGGGTTTGAGAAGATCTCCTGGAAGTGGGCATGATAACCCACTTCAATATTCTTGCCTGGAGAATCTCATGGACAGAGGAAACCTGGTGGGCTACCGTCCATAGGGTTGAAAAGAAACAGACATGACTGAGGCGATTTAGCACACACATATATGAGATCAATGATTGTAACAGCTGAACTCTATATATGGGAAAAAGCAACAAAAGGGAATATTTTCCTGGATCATGGAGGTCAGTGGTCCAGAGACTTTTTGGATACTGTTTTATGGCCTAGTCGAGGAAGAGCACACTGAGTGGCCTATCCGTGAAATCTCCACCAGACTTGGGAATATCATTCCCAGCACCATGGGACAAAATGGGTCATGAAATGCCCTCACAACATGGTCAAATTTATGACTTGAAGGGGCTCTGCCAATTGAAAACTGCCATCTGCCTCTTCAAGGATTAAGTCAACGCCATGGCAGCCACTGACCTTTAACACCCTCTGAAAGGAATTCAGAGTAGAGAGCAGAAATGAGGTACTCTGTGTTCTGAGAAGAACTGGCAGAATAGGCCTTTAGATACTTAGATGTCTTCAGAAGAGTTTATGAACCCAAATTCTTGCATTTTCCCATATCCAGAAAAGCAGTAAATTCATTAACAGTGAAGGCTACTTTAACACTGAGGAGGGGAATGCATCTGAAAGTTAAAATGGAGTAAACATGGCAAAACTAGGTGACCACTGTGGATGTGATTTCAGAGGCATTTATCCCTGTATTGTTGCAAACTTGAAATTTCTGAGCTTTGTCAGATTCCACAAGGATCTAATAATTTCCCCCACCCTCTTCCACGAGATTTTGGCTAAGATTTGAGAGTGTCACATCTGGATCAAGGTTGAATAGAGGCCTTTCCGACCACAGTGTTTGAAAAAGCAACATAAGAGATGACAAAAACCTTCTTACGGACATTATTAAGAAATCTTTTGCCAAGCTATGCTGGAAAACTCATCTAAAATGAGACCAAGATCTTGCAGATTGCTCTCTGTATACTGGTGATCCCTAGAACCAGAATAGGATGGAGTCATTATGAAATTATATACAGGAGACCACTCTTAGCTCCTAAGAATAAAAAGAGAACCATTTCTAACACAGCAGGTAAAATTAAACAGTATGTTCAACAGATTGGACAACTGTTAACAACTATGCATGCATTTGTGTTCCACAGGTCTCCCCCTTGCCTGGAAACTCCCTTACATCCCTTCAAAGCAGGAGACCTGGTGCAGGTGAAAGTGTGAAAAAGAGCAATGCCCTGTGTAGCAACTTGAAGAAAAAGGGTAGGGATTCTACGCGCCTCTGGAGCAAGGAGTATCAGAGAAAATGGGGAACTGATGCCAAGCAGGGTCCTGTGGGTCTCCTGGGCATGGACATCTTTTTGTCCCCCATTTCTTATAAGTAAGAATCCAGTCACCATGACCTTCTTGAGTTCCAAAGGACAGAATAGTTATTAACCAGAGGAGGAGCAGCCAGGAAGCCGCCTGAAACAAGATTAAAGGGACCAGGGAAGCTGATCAAGATTAGGAAACTGGACTACCTAAGACCTTTGTTGTTGCTGTTCAGTCACTATGTCAAGTCTGACTTTCTGCAACCCCACGGACTGCAGCACTCCAGGCTTCCTTGTCCTTCACTATCTCCCAGAGTTTGCTCAAACTCATGTTTATTGAGTCAGTGATGCCATCCAACCATCTCATTCTCTGTCTCCCCCTTCTCCTGCCCTCAATCTTTCCCAGCATCAGGGTCTTTTCAAATGAGTCAGCTCTTCACATCAGATGGCCACAGTATTGGAGCTTCAGCATCAGTCCTTCCAATGAATATTCAATGTTGATTTCTTTTAGGATGGACTGGTTTCATATCCTTGCTGTCCAACGGACTCTCAAGTCTTGTTCAGCACCACAGTTCAAAAACATCAATTCTTTGGCGTACACGACTACTGGAAAAACCAGAGCTTTGACTACACAGACTTCCGTCAGCAAAGTGGTATCTCTGCTTTTTAATATGCTGTCTAGGTTTGTCACAGCTTTTCTTCGAAGAAGCAAGCATCTTTTAATTTCATGGCTGCAGTCACCGTCCACAGTGATTTTGGAGTCCAGGAAAATAAAATCTGTCACTGTTTCCCCATCTATTTGCCATGAAGCGATGGGACCAGATGCCATGATCTTAGCTTTCTGAATCCTGAGTTTTAAGACAGCTTTTTTTACTCTCCTCTTTCACCCTCATCAGGGGTCTCTTTAGTATCTAAGGCTTAATATCTGAAGTTATTGACATTTCTCCCACGAATCTTGACTCCAGCTTGTGATTCATCCAACCCAGCATTTCACATGATGTACTCTGTATGTAAGTTAAATTAGCAGGGTGACAATATACAGCCTTGATGTACTCCTTTCCCAATTTTGAACCAGTCCATTGTTCCATGTCTGCTTCTAACTGTTGCTTCTTGACCTGCATACAAGTTTCTAAGGAGACAGGTAAGGTGGTCTGGTATTTCCATCTCTTTAAGAATTTTCCACAGTTTGCTGCAATCCACACAGTCAAAGGCTTTAGCATAGTCAATGAAGAAATAGATGTTTTTCTGGACTCCTTTGCTTTCTCCATGATCCAATGAATATTGGCAATTTGATCTCTGGTTCCTCTGCCTTTTCTGAATCCAGTTTGTACATCTGGAATTTCTGAGTTCACGTACTGTTTAAGTCTAGCTTGAAGGATTTTGAACATTACTTTGCTAGCATGTGAAATGAGTGCAATTGTATGGTAGTTTGAACATTTTTTGGCATTGCCCTTCTTTGGGACTGGAATGAAAACTAATCTTTTCCAGCCCTGTGCCATTGCTGGGTTTTCCAAGTTTGCTGATGCATTGAGTGCAGCACATTAACAGCATCTAAGACCTTGCACACACCCTAATCTTGTCAGCAATCCTGCCCTTTTGAAACTGCAGAAGAAGAATCCAAGACTGTTACTGCCTTCAACCTTCTCATATACCGCTGCCTGACTATATAACCTCTCCTTACTCACCAGAGAGGAGGGCATAGTTCTTGAGGCGATAACCTACTGTATTGTCCCTTTGCCTGGCAAAGCAATAAAGCCACTCTTTCTTTCTCCTCCATAACTCTGTCTCTGTAACTCTGTTTGGCATTGGTGCACAGAGAGTCGAGATTCTGACAACAAACTGACTTCAAAAAAATCATTTACAGACTTTCACTGAGGTACAGTGGATAGGAGTCTGCCTGCCAATGCAGGAGACATGGGTTAGATCCCTAGTCCAAGAAGATTCCACATACTGTGGAGCAACTAAGCTCAAGAACTCCAGAGCCGCAACCACTGAAGCCCATGAACCTAGATCCCATGCTCCACAAGAGTAGCCACTGCAATGAGAAGCCTGTACGCCACAGCTAGAGAGTAGCCCCTGCTCATCACAACTGGAAAAAGACTGCAAGGAGAATCAGAGACCTAGCACAACCAAAAATTAACAAATAAGTGAATACATTTTTTAAGACTCATTTACATACTGAGAAAACAAAAAAAAATGACCATCCCAATGATCCCATTTCCATATCAATAAGTGGTTTTACCATTAAGTTATAAAAGTGACCAATTCAAATTACAATTAGGTATGCTAAACAAGACATTGCTATAGTGTCACCTGCTGATTCTGCATCACTTTTGCTAGCCGGTGAACGTCATAATGCTTTGGCAGAGAAGGGATATAGGTATCTCCTTTTTGAAAATTTTCGTCTTCTAGCCATAATATATACACATTGAAGAGCCTAAAAGAAAAAAATCATAATCATAATCATAAAATACAAAAAGATGTGAAAGCAAATTAAGTCCTTACGTCGCTAGGAAAACCAGCACTAAAAGATTAAAGTTTAGAAGCACATAACTTAGAAAATGTTTCTATCCCCAAGAAGGGCCAGCAAGGGAGAAGGACAGGCCACAAACCATTTAAATATGATACAACAATAATTGCTAACACAAGTAGGAAGAAGGGCTCTGTGAACTCTATTACAAAAGAGGGTTAAATACAGTACACAGAAAAAAATAACTGGAGAAGGGGACTTCAACACAGATCAAGGATCTGAATTTGGAGTTTTTCTCTCCCAGGCAATCCAGTCACAGTGAGTCCTGGTGCTTGGAAAAGTGTAAATCACATTCAAATAAACACATTTGCCATCTTTCGGAGAAAACATTAAAAGCCAATTTAAACTTATGCATCGGAAGACTCTGCCAGCTTTAGGCTAAATGACAATTTCCTGCTTCAAGGAATCACAAATAAAAGCCCACAGCATGTTGGCACCCTGTTCCCATGAAGAAAGAATAGAAGAAAACAGCTAAAAACAGGGAAAAGAAAAAAAAAATCTCAATTTTCCAGTAAAAAAATTTTTTTTTAATTTAATGATGCTTCCTTTGTTTTTATTTTTTGGTTTTACAAGGAACACAGTCCATTTAGTTCAGATCACTGGTATTTTAGGCAGCTGTTTGCAGCAACAGGTACCAGAGTTGTCTATAGCACACAATTACACACAAAATACCAGGTGGAGACCAGAAGGTAGTGTGGCTGCGCTTTACGCAATAAAGTAGAAAAATACCACACCCTCACCCTCCCCCTCTAGGAAGAGACCCAGGGACACAGCTTTGAGGTTCTTAAAGGGGGAAAGGCTGGGACAGAGCTCTCATTCAGCTTCTGCCTGGGCTATATATCTACTTCACAACATGCCAGAAGGCACAAGGGGGCATCAAAGACTTTCTTAGCGGATCTAAATGTTCAAAGATAAAGCCTTCCCACTGGTTAAGCCCAGCAAAAATAAGTTTTCTTTCAAGCAAGCAAGAGACAGGGAGAAATTATTCTGGAGGCAGAAAGAAGCCCTAAGGCTTTGAGGTCAATCAAGCCTAAAGTCTGAGAGCTGGGCTGAAACACTGGGTTTCCTCACCAAGACTTTTGTATTCATTTTGTATTGAGTTCATTATTAAGAGTTACTTTTATTAAGTCATATTTGTAAGATTAATATCTGGTTTACATCAAGCTTACAAATGAAAGGTAGAAGAACAGTGTGAAGGGGACACAAACTTACCTCTGAGTTCTTTACCCTTTACAGTGTGTGCAAATACTGAGTCTATTTTTCAGAAGCAGTTTTGGAAGATTATGAATCTACTGCACCCCAGGTCGATCCCAGAATTCCCTAGAGGGTCTATGAACCCCACTTAAAGAACTCTGCCTGAGTCATTTATTTCTTTTAAAGAACTATCCTAGCAGACTATACTGGTAGTTAACTTGCTATGATCACTTCATTTGGTTTGCTTCTGTTACTAAAATAAATAAAAGAGGTCACCAGCCCTCCAGTTTAAAAGCATTCACTCAGACTCCAGGCACTTCACAGAGGTACATCCAAATTGCTGATTCACTTCTCACAAGAAACACAAAAGATAAACATTACAAGATACAAACCTATAGTCAAAACCACCTTCCACAGTTAATCTAACAGGTTAAGAGCAGTTGTAACACAAATCAACAATCCAGCACAGGTATCCAAGTACCTGTGCTACAAACAACATAAACGGTTAAATAGCCACGCCTCACCTCACAAGCTCTGCGTGAAGTTCTGGTGAAGTCAGGTAAGCAAGCGTGCCAGCCTGGCTCGCTGGCGGCCCTTCACTGCCCTCTGCTGGAACGCGGAGGGCCTTGCTCGCAGCGTGGTGGAAGTCAGCCACCTCTGTCAGGCGCCTCTTCATTTCTTTCAACAAACTGATATGAGCAGGGCTTTGAAAAAACCTCCTTCCAATACAACCATCTATAGGTAACCTTAAAAAATGCAAGCAAAAAGCACACTAGGATCAACACAAGACGCTCTATGTGACACAACATTGCTGCTGCTGCTGCTAAGTCGCATCAGTCATGTCCGACTCTGCGACCCCATAGATGGCAGCCTAACAGGCTCCTCTGTCCCTGGGATTCTCCAGGCAAGAATACTGGAGTGGGTTGCCATTTCCTTCTCCAATGCATGAAAGTGAAAAGTGAAAGTGAAGTCACTCAGTCGTGTCCGACTCTTAGCGACATTACAGTCCATTAACAACTCATTTTATTAATACGTATCATTTTTACCTCAATGGTTATAATGAGGCTCAACAATATGATGCATACAAAAGCAGTTTTGAAGAGAATGAAATGAAATTCAAGATACTGTCACCAGTTAGAGGTACTGAAGTAATTAAAGACAATCCCTCCTCTTGAACTTGCAATCAGTTGAAAACAGACGTGATGAAGAATCACCATCTGTATGTTTCAAACAGGGTGAATTAAGGGAGTGCAAGTGAACCAGAAACATTGAGCTGAAGCCAGACAGCAATGGTCACCCCAGGCAAGTCCTGGCCTCTGTCCATACCTGCATTACCATGGGGGCACAAGTGGTAAAGAACCTGCCTCCCAATGCAGGAGATGCGAGAGCCGTGAATTTGATCCTTGGGTCGGGAAGATCCCCCAAAGAAGGGCATGGCAACTTACTCCAGTATTCTTGTCTGGAGAATCCCATGGACAGAGGAGCTGGGAGGGTACAGTCCATGGGGTTGCAAAGAGTTGGACACGACTGAAGCGACTTAGCACACACACACTACCATCACAGGTCCCCTCGAACAAGCCCCACCATGGCCAGGCGAGCAGCCTCAGTGCGGGACTCCAGAGGCTCTCTGATAAACTCCGCATGGTTCCAGGGTGCTATCTTCACCAAACTGGGTATGGGGGGTTGATGAAGTGAGAGCTGCCCCAAGATACCCTGAACTCAGAAAAGGTCCAGTCTCACAGATGTGAAACAGGAAGGGAGGGAGGCTCTGAGCCAGAGAATGGCTCTCCTTCCCGCGTCAGTGTGAGAACGCAGAGCAGCAGAGCGGTGCAGAGGCAGGGCTGGTTCACCACTACACTGGCAGCATACCCATACTGCGGGCCCGGGCGGTGAAGATACAGGAGGAAGAACTTCTGCCAGATGAGCGGCAGAAGAGGATGGTCGGAAGGCGTGATGAGGGCCTGGTGGGCCCAACGGTAGATGAGCAGCCTCTGGGGGGACGGGACGATGGGGAGCTTCAGCTGAGCTTGGGCTCTCTGCAAAAGAGAGGGTCTTTGAGCAACCATGGAATGATCACATCTGCAAACGGTCTGCTCTTCCTAAGGGACTCAAATGAAACGCTAACCACTGTGTTTTCAATTTAATAAGGGGGAAAAAAGTCATATAAACCTTACTGTTCCAACCCTCTAGCTAACACTTTAATATTCCCAGTAATAAGACACATTGGGCAGCCTTTTTTCTGTTAAAAATTTCACAAACCCCAGGACTGGACTGAGTCTAATCTCATTTCCATGCCTTTCCATTCCTTTCTATGTAAAACACTATAGTGCGAGAATAATATGAAAGCTAAAGTAAATTTTATAAACTTCATCAATGTCGTGAAAATTTAGATTTTAAATGGATGTTCAAGAATGATAAATACCTTGACAGGCTCTGAAATCCAAAAGCACAGTCTACACTATAGGACCCTAAAATAGAAGATCTTTATTTCTAAAGACTTATTCCAGTTTTTATCACACTTTAGTGAGCCTAAGAATCAGCTAGGGAGTTTCTAAAACTAAATTCCTTGTCCCACTCCAGATTCAGAATCTCAGAAGTTGGGGTCCAGGAATCAGATTCTTAACAAGCTCCCTAGGGGATTCTGATTCTCTAAAACAAAGGCAACCCCATTCATACATGCAGTGGACACAGCCTCAGATTATCAAAGCTGTGACTTTCGATGTTACATAAACCTCAGGAAGGAAATACACACTTCAATTCACCATGTTAAACATTAGAACACTTATTGTGCTTCCCAAACATTCCCAACAAAAGAAAACACGGAAGTCCAAAAGCTATGGTGAACCCATCAGCATCAAAGTGTGAACCACCTTCTACCACTCAAATGCAGAACTGCTATTTGCACCTTCAGAGCTTGGTCGGGGGTAAATGCAGAGTTTATAACCAATTCCCCTTCAACAACTCTTCGGAGTTGGGAGTCTTCTTCAAAGATGGATTCCATGTTCAGGACTGTCCATGCAAACCAGACCTGCAAGGACACCAGGAAAACATGAGGGGAACGAGCTCCAATTCAGACAGGAAAACACACCCTCATATTCCACAGATTAACACCTTTGCTATCACAGATTTCAATCAACACATTTATAGTTTCTAAAATTAACACACAGCTTTTCTAAACCTATTTCTCCTTGTATCACAGATATAAATTTATATAAAATAGGCTATTGAAAAACATTAAATTCCTCCGGAAAGACTACTTTAGTAACTGCCCTTAAGAAGTTTTCCATTCACCACGGGAGACAAGACTAATATATAAGTAACCAAAATGTAAAGTGACAAGTTTGAGTGTTGAATCAGAGGTCAAGCGCTGTGGGAAACTAGAGAAGGGAGGTAGGATCAGAGAAGATAAATGTATCAGACAAGGCTCTACAGAGAGACCAGAGAGGAAGGCATGTCTGATAAGAGAAGCAGCTCAGCAAAAGATGGCAATGCCAGAGGTGGATGCAGATAACAACAGGGAGTTTGTCTCGGCTGGATCCCAAGAGGGACGAGGAAGAGCAGGAGGTGAGACTGTGACAGGAATTTGAAGAACGCTGCTACTGATTTAAGCGATAAAGACAGAACTGGACACACAAAGTCCAAGAGGGGTAATAAAGGTGAAAACAATGTGGTGACTTAATGAAAATGATGGTAACAATAGGAACAACCAACACCTCGTAATAACATTACAGCCTTTTGACTGTTGAGGACTCAGGACAAAGAGTCAGCCAGTTTCCAGGCACAGGGCTAGCATACGGCACAGCCAAGGCCAAGTCCCAGGCAGCCTGGCTCCAGTATCTTAACCACTCTGTCCTGCTGCTGGGCAGGCTCTGCAGTCAGGCAGCTGGAGTCTTGATAACAAGCTATCTGATCCTGAGCCAGCCACTTGACTCTGCTAAACCTCAGTTAATGCCCCTGTGAAACAGGAATAGCAACAGCACAACCTCAGCAGAGGGCTACTGTGAGGATTAAATGAAAAAGCATTCTTATGTGTAATAAGTGCTAAATAGATGTTAGATATTTTAGGCTATTAGTAATGTAGGTAAGGATAATAACAATACTAAAGTATACAAAGATAACAAATGATCCACAGCAGGTTGCCTACCTGAGTGGGCGTGGCCAGGCCCTCCACAAAGGAAGGAGTGACGTTGCCTGCCAGGATCCAGCTCACCAAAGAGGAGAGCAGACTCCGGTCACAGTGGTAGCCCAAAGCATTCTACACCAGGGAGAGCATATGGAGCAGAGAGAGGCGGCTTTAAAAAAACAGAACCAACGAGCTTTTCAAGAGCACAGCAATTATCTTATGCCAGTGGACAATTCAGGTAAGATACAGAGTTCAGTAATTAGTCTACCAGCAGTGATAATCCCACAGCAGAGCCAAATGTAATGAATGAGCAGGGCTCCTCCGAGGATGTCCTTCTTTGGCTTTATAAGGATCCATGCTAGCAGATTATGGTTTCTGGATAAGACACCATTAAGGCAGGGCTTTAAAAAGGCAGTGGGCAAGAGCAGTACTGAGAAGGATGCATGTGAGAAAGGTTACTTTCTAGCTGATACCAAAGATAAATTCCACAACAGGTTTACCTTATGTTGCTGGTAGAGCAATTTCTGCACACAGTCTTCTTGCATCAATTGAAAAGCTGTTTTACACAAATGGTCCATGAGGAAGAGGATGGGTTGTTCCCGGTACCAAAGATGTTGGCTTATGAGAGCCTGAACCCAGAACTCCAATACAGCTACCGGGCCCACTTCATTGGGCTGAGTGCTTACAGAAATGTGGGCCTACGGAGAAAGGGCTCAGGTGATGAGAAAGGTAATAACCAGCCTCCCACCCTTAACACACAAATAAAATACATCTAGCTCCATTACAAAACCCAGATCTGCTGCCTTCCTTGGCCAAAAGCACTGTGCCAAGGGCTGTGAAATGACCAAAACAAACAGACGTGCTAGCACCAGGGGCATTTGATTAGGAAGGCAAGCAAAGGTACACGTAGGGGCTGATGGGACCCTGACCTGAATCATGCTGTTGAGAAGCTTCACATTGTCCCCGTGGCTGGCTCCTGTCAGGTGCTGTGCCACCTTGTGGGTGACCTGCTGTGTGACGCCCTGGGGGACACCACTGTCCAAGTGCAGGAACAGAAGGAGGTGTGACAGAAACCTGCAGAGCACACAGGACAACTCTCTTTACCTCCCGATCGGAAGTCAACAGAATTTCCAGTGGCTAATTACTGATGAGAAACAGAAAAACACTGATATGGTCCCATTTTTAGACTAAAGCTCTATTCAGGGATTCTGATAAAAATCTTCATGAATTTCAGAAGAATCAAGTTTTCCAGTTTGACATGGGTTAAATCTACCCACCTATAAACATGCAGTGAACAAGTCTAGGACATACAAACCTGTGCAAGTTAAAAAGCACTAGAAGGAAGACACCCAAAGCACCACTCCAGCCCCTTCCCACTCCCACTAACAAGAGCAGAGATGTCCACAGAATCACCCTGCTATCTTCCACTGGGTGTCAATTTCACACAAGGCGGCATACCAGACACTGGACAGCGGGGGAGGGAGTTGTGCAGATATCACAATTCAGTTACAGACTCATTCCCTGGGTGCACCAGGCTCCATCCTAGCCCAGGTCCTTTGCCTCTGCTAGGTTTTCTGTCTGAAATACTTCCCCAACACCTAACCTGACAAACTCCTACTCAGCTCTTACCTCTCATCTGTAATGTCCCCTCCTCAGAGGAGACTTCCTGACCCCCTCCCTGCACCTAAAACATGTCTAACCGATTAACCTCTCCCACAGCACCACTGTTTTCCTTCATGGCACTTAAAACTGGGAACTGCATCCTGAGGATGTGATAGCTTCCTATGTGTCTGAGGGCAGTGCCCGGCCTGCGTGCAGATGGTGGCAGTGCAGAGGCTACTGCTGAGTGAGGTAGCGTCCCACATCACAGGTGGCACGATACAGGCCAAACTCCACTCGAGTGGAAAAGAAAAGCTGTGACAGGACCGGCACAACGCAGCCCTGTAAGAGTTTGGAGAGCAGAGCTCGTGTGACCATTTAAGGGCAGAGACACAGAGGAGCGAGCACTGGAAACGGTGCCGAGAAGGATTCACCTTCACTCAAGATTTAGCACTGGGAGGGAGGGTGGAAGAATAGACCATTCAACCTAATTCTAAACTCCCAAAAATCACAAAAACCTAAAGGCAATGTGTTAAAATTGTTCCAAGCAGGCATCGAACTTCCGGCGTATCACTTAATCCTTACTCTCAGCCTGTTTGAGAAAAAATATTATCTCATCAAACAAATAAAGAATGCAGGCTCTGAAAGTGAAGGAACTCACCTGTGTCCACACTAGAGTGATGGGTGAGGACACACCTCACACACGAGCACCCTGAAAGCCACGTGCTAACCAGAACACGAGTGGCCTCAGACTTGCCCGGTGCCTAGAATGCTGGTTTTACCAAAAAAAGGCCCCAAGTTCCTAATGCGTTCTTTCTAAGGCAGAATATCAGGGGGAGGAGCTGGGAATCCATACTTAATAAGCTCTCTCCGTTAAGTCTCATCCCCGGCAAGCCTGTGACACGCTGTTTGAAATGACACGCAATGGGAAAACTGTAGTGTCCCCCTCATGCCTCTGGACACACTACCTGCCCCTGCCATGGGGGCGTCTCATCAGGCCTCACCTCCCCTTCCTCACTCTTCCAAAGGCCCCAGCCAGATGACCTCCTCCCAGCTCCCTCCTCCCATGCTTCTCCCTATCCTGGCCATCTCCAGACCCTCCTCTCACCCCCCACAGACACTGAAAAGGCCAGGTTCTCTCCATTGGCCCAATGCCTACATGCGCTCCAAAGCTCAGGTAGAAACCCACCTCTTCCAGAAAGTCACATCTGTGGGCCACCTGCTGTTTCTGTTCACCGAGTAGCCTGTCTCACTTCTAATAACACTGCCCCTCGTCAGAACTGTCCTTCCTCCACACTAGAGCTGTGGGAGGGAGGGACTTTCAATCAGAATCCCTGTACACCATCCTCCCAGGACTGGTCAATCCCACGGACACAGTGACAGGCGCAGGGACAGCAGATGAGTCAGACCAATCGGGCATCATTATAAGGAACAATGATAAAGAAAAACATTTGCCTTTGACTAGTTCTCTCTGTAGCCATGCAGTTTCATTCCCCAAGAGAAAGTACACCTGCAAGAGAAGGCCTGAAAGAGACAGAAGCAGGGCCAAGGGACCTGGGAGGGCAGACACACACAAAGAGAAGCACTAACCCACCGCCTCTCAGCTTTGCAACCACTGCCATGTTGAGACAGTGAATTACTGGGAAGGGCTCTTCTGTGCACTGTGTAACATTTAGTACCACCTCTGGCCTCTATCCACCAGGCATCAGCAGCAGCTTCCCTCAATCGTCCCCTAAATCCCCTTCTCCCAACTACCTGCTCCACTCCCAACCAGGCTGTGACAACCAAAATGATCTTGTTTAGTCACTAAGCTGTGTCCACTCCTTGCGACCCCATGGACTGTAGCCCGCCAGGCTCCCCCAACCATGGGATTTCCCAGGCAAGAATACTGGAATGGGTTTTCTCCTCCAGGGAATCTTCCCAACCCAGGGATCGAACGCACAGCTCCTGCACTGCAGGCAGATTCTTTACCGCTGAGCCACACTGATCTCTAGACAATATCAAGTGTCCCCTGAGGGTCAAAACTCCACAAGCTGAGAACCACCACTTTAGAATGCCTGATGTTATCATGAGACTTGTTTCCTAATCACATGAGCCAATACAGTCCCTTCCTGGCAACAGGTATGTACTGGATTCTCACCATGTGCAATTAAGAATCTTAATTCATACTCATCCTTAATTCTTTTTCCTCCCTAAGCAGCTATTTTTTAACCATGATTCCATATACTTTTGCCATATATCAGTTCAGTTCAGTTCAGTTGCTCAGTCATATCCGACTCTTTGCGACCCCATGAATCACAGCACGCCAGGCCTCCCTGTCCATCACCAACTCCCGGAGTTCACTCAAACTCATGTCCATCGAGTCAGTGATGCCATCCAGCCATCTCATTCTCTGTCATCCCTTTCTCCTCCTGCCCGCAACCCCTCCCAGCATCAGTCTTTTCCAGTGAGTCAACTCGTCGCATGAGGTGGCCAAAGTATTGGAGTTTCAGCTTTAGCATCAGTCCTTCCAATGAACACTCCTTTAGAACGGACTGGTTAGATCTCCTTGCAGTCCAAGGGACTCTCAAGAGTCTTCTCCAGCACCACAGTTCAAAAGCATCAATTCTTCGGCAATCAGCTTTCTTAGACGAGCCTTAAACCCACAGGGCTACGGGTACTGACGCTCCCATGCACTTAAAAATTCACGTTTAACTTCTGACTGTCCCCAAAACATAACTATTAATAGCTTACTACTGACCAGAAGCCTTACCAACAACATAAACAGTCAATTAACACTTATTTTATGCTGTATGCATTATACACTATATTCTTATAATGTAAGTTAAAGAAAATGTTATGAAAATCATAAGGAAGAGAAAACACATTTACAGTATTGTACAGTATCCACTGATACTGTAAGCTTACATCATCTGTTTACAAGATGAACCATCTGTCAGCACCTACATCACTACTGCCTTATACGCTATAAAACACTGTAGATGCTATACCTATTAACACCAGACAACAAAAATGAAAAGACAGTGTGAAAAAGAAATTCACATTCACTTATAGGTATAATCACAATTCATGCACTAGTAGTGAAGCAGCAGTGACTGTTCTATGGTAACCTAGTAAAATCAATATCATGGTTTCAAAATTTTCTAGCCTGTATACTAATGAATGATTCGTTATAAAAATTTAATTACAGAGAGTATGACAGTCATATTCATAATACAGTACTGTAAACATTACATTGTTTTAAGAACCACTTATCTGTGATGACAGGTGGATATACCATTTCTCCAATTATGACAGAGAAGCATATTGTACAGTAGTATAATTCTTTGAAAGCAAAGGTATACTACAGTTAAGAAAACTAACACATTACTAATTTTATATTAAATGTCACTCCCCTCATGCCTACGTAAGGAGAGGTTTTCATTTTAACACTAGTCTTGCACAGCACGTACTACATGACGAATACTTAGGTGATGAGGATGATGACTCAAAAACGCCTCATACAGTTCTTGCCATACAGCTGTCAGATTTTCACACAAAGACACACACATACCCAACAGGTAAGTTTATCAGTGTAGAGCGTTATGACTATTTATTGTTCGTTAAGTGGAAGTGCATCATCACAAAAGTCTTTATCTTCATTATCGTCACACTGAGCAGGCTGAGGAGGAGGAAAAGGAGGGGTTGATCTTGCTGTCTCAGGGGTGGCAGAGGCGGAAAAGTAGAGGAGGTGGAAGGGGAAGGGGAGAGGTAGGCACACTCAGTGTAACTTCAGAGAAATACACTGAAATTTCTGACTTCTTTGCTTTTCCGTTTCTCCCAAAATATTTCTATACAGGGATGAGTCCTCCTTCCCCACTTGCTTTCGGAAATGGCAACCCACTCCAGTACCCTTGCCTGGAAAATCCTATGGATGGAAGAGCCTGGTGGGCTACAGTCCGTGGGGTCGCAAAGAGTCGGACACGGCTGAGTAACTTCACCTTCACCTTCAGAGCCTGTATCACAGAGGGGTTCTTGTTGTAAAAGAGGTCAAGGTCAGTCTTCAGTGATCGGAACCTTCCGCCAGACTGTCTACTGGTAACTGGTTTCTGGCACCGCTTCTCCCTCATCATCTGGCACTGGTTCAGAAGCACCCGTGTCAATCAAGTCATCTTTGGTTAACTCCTCTGGTATGGTGCCTTTTAGCTCTGGAATTTCTGCAAGATCCATTTCTTGAAACCCTTCCCTCACCCCCAGCCCCACCTTCTTTGCAATATCCACAACCCCTTTCATGATTTCCTTGACTGTCTCTGTCATAAATCATGAAGTCATGCACAACCTCTGAACACACTTTTCTCCAACAGGAATTTATTGTTTTGGGTGGATAGCTTTCAGGGAGTTTTTCCTTTCTTTTTTAATATTTATTTATTAGGCTGCGCTAGGTTATCAGTTGAGGCATGCAGGATCTTTAGTTATAACATGCGAACTCTTAGTTGCAACATGTGGGATCTGGTTCCCTGAATAGGAATCGAACCCAGGCCCCCTGCATTGGGAGCACAGGGTCTTAGCCACTGAAATATCAAGGAAGTTCCTTTTCATGCTTGTTTTCATAACAATGGCACCTTATATGGCAAAATCCTTTCAGATTTTCATGATTTTCTCTGCTAGGGTTCTCTTCCACAGTGTTGACAATTACTTCCATAAAGTACCGTGTATAATGAGCCTTAAAGTCCTTATGACCTCCTAATGTACAAACTGAATTAGAGATGGTGTGTTTAAGGGCAAAGAGATCACTACGATGCCTTCAGTGTTGAACTCATGAGGTTCTGTATGTCCAGTATCAAAAGAACTTCAAAAAGGAGTCCTTTACTGGCAAGGCACTTCAAGGACAAAGCTTGAAGGAACTAAGCAAGAAAAAGGTTTCTCCCTACCCCAGCCGTCTTGTACAACCAAAAGACTGGGAGCTAATGTTTATCTTTTCCCTTCAAGGCTGGGGGGGTCAGCAGCTTTATAGATAAGGGCAGTCCTGATGGTAATCCCAATTGCATTTACACAAAACAGAAGAATTACCGTATCCCTTCCAGCCTTCAATCCTGATGCCTGCTTCCCTTCCTTCCTTGCTAACAAATGTCCTTTGTAGTATTTTTTTTTTCAGAATAGGACATTTCATCTGCATTAAAAACCTGTTCAGGCAGAGATTCTTTCTCCTCAACGATATTTGTAATGGCATCTGGGAACTCGTCTGCTGCCTCGGTCGACAGAAGCTGCTTCTCCTGTTATCTTGACATTTTAAAGCCAAACTACTTTCTAAAATTATCAAACCATCTTCTGCTGGAACTGAATTCTCCAGCTTTAGAGCCTTCACCTTCCTTTTGCTTTAAGTTGTCATATAACAACTTTGACTTTTCCCTAATCACATTAGGACCTATACGTATGTCTTTCATAGAGCCATCCTGTGCTCAAATAAAAGCTGTACTTTCAAAGAGATAAAAAGGCGTTTCACAAAAAGCACAATGTTTCAGCACCTGGTGGTATAGCTGCAGTGACAGCTTCATGAATTTCCTTTTCTTTCTTTTTACAGTGGTCCTTATACTCGATTCATTTATCTTGAAATGACAGGCAATGCAGCTGCAGACCTCAATCTACGGTACATATCAAGCAATTCAACTTTTTCTTGTAAGGTCATGACTTTTCTCTGCTTCTTGGGAGCACTTTCAGAATCATTAGAGGTCCCCTGGTGTTATTTAAGGCTTACAAGTATTGCACTAAACACAATGAAAATGATTCGAGAACTGCAAGAGGTCACTTATTACTGTGATGCACCATTTACTGGAGAGACAAACTGCTCACTTGGAGATGATTAGCGTCACACAGCGTGTCAGATGGATACTCACTTGAGTGCACCCTGATAGCAACAGGTGCATGCTCAGTCATGTCTAACTCTTTGTGACCCCATGGACTATAACCCTCCAGGCTCTTCTGTCCATGGGATTTTTCCAGGCAAGAATACTAGAATGGGTTGCGATTTCCTCCTCCAGGGGATCTTCCCCACCCAGTGACTGAACCCACGTCTCCTGTGTCTTCTGTGTTGCAGATGGATTCTTTACCTCAAAGCCACCTGGAAGTCCAATAGCAACAGGAGGTGGCTACAACACTATTACAGTAGTACAGAATGTGCTAGTTAATTTATGCAGCTATAAATTAATACTGTATCTTTAGGTCTGTTTCTATTTATTTCAACTGTGAATGGTGTCATGTATGGTCTCTGCTTGGGTGTTTAAGTGTTGATAAATTTTAACTTTTTATAATAGATTTATGTATATGTTATGGTAGTAGATGATAAACTAGTATCCAGATATATTTTATACATTCATGCATACTTTTTTCAACATTTGTAGGCTACATAGCTCATCTGTGAATTTTTTCAAATTGTCACAAATCTCCAAAAAGTTTTCTAGTATATTTATTGAAAAATATACTACACAGTTCAATCCTGTGTGATTCAAGGGTCAACTGTAATGCAAATGCAATCTACATGCCCTACCATGGCCTTGCCAGTATTTTGTTTCATAACTTTGTGATCACCTCAAAAGTCTTATTTTCTCACAAGATTATGAATGTCTCATGTGATGAGCACCTCTCTGCTTGTAATACGGCCCATGCACACTGCAATTAAAGACAATACGTTTTGCTACTGTTACAATAGCGAAGTCATTTGCTGCTCAAGGTCAGAAGCACTATTCCCAGTCTCAGGGAAACAGCCACCCTTTTCAGTACTATAAGCTATCAAGCAATCCAGAATTAAATGACAAAAGGAAGTATCTTTCATAACAGTAAAACTGGAATCATTACTAGTCTTGTTCATCACTCTGCATTCTCAACTAGGCAGGAAGCTTTCTGCTTCATAAGAAATACACTATTGAAATATCATTGCCTATATTATATTTGAAAAACCAGAGGACACAGTCATTTTATATTTGCTGTGCTGTTCTCCACTTACTGCTCGTTCTTTAGAAGGTAATATTGGCAAGGGTAGAACAAAGGCAGAATCTTATCCAGGACATGGACCACTGTTCTCAAATGCCTCGATTGGACCAGAATTCCCAAGAGTGGGATGCCTTCTGCACAGAACTTCTCAATACTATGGAAAAAGAAAAAAGCAATGAGCATATAAGGTGGTCAGTTCATAAAATGATATTCTTTTAGTGCATTATCAGCCTACAAGCTACCTGGATTATCTCAGGTCTCCAACACATTTATTCATAGCCAAATTTCACACACAAATGCTAGAATCATAACCCTAGGAGGAAGCAGCTTGGGGTAGAGAAACATGAGAGAGATTAAGAGGTACAAACTTTGAACTGCAAAATAAATGAGTTATGGGTATGAAATGTACAGTGTGGGAAATATAGTCAATAACTATGTAATATTTTTTAATGGTAACATACCATAACCAGACTTATCAGGTGATCAGTTATAAATGTATAGAAATACTGAATCACTATTTTGTATAATAGGAGCTAACACAGTGTTGCACATAAATTATACTTCAAAAACAAACAAGCTCATAGAAAAAAGAGATGAAATTTGTGGATACCAGAGGCCAAGGGTGATGAGGCGAGGGGTTGTCAGGGAAGGTGGAGAGAAGGGGAATTAGGTGAAGATGGTCAAAAGGTACAATCTTCCAGTTATCAAATAAACAATGTAATGTACAACATGATAAATATAAGTAACACTGTTGTACATTATACATAAAAGTTTTTAAGAGAGTAAACCCCAAGAGTCTTCATCACAAGAAAAAAAAATATTTCTATTCTTTAATTTTATATCTATATGAGATGATGGATGTCCACTAAACTTGTGATAATTACTTCATGATGTATGTAAGTCAAATCACTATGCTGATAGCCAGGACATGGAAGCAAATTAGATGTCCATCTATAGATGAATGGATAAAGATGTGGTAAATATATATAATGAAATGTTACACAACCACAGAAAGAAATGAATTTGAGCCAGCTGAACTGAGGTGGATAAACCTAAAGCCTGTCATACAGTGAAGTAAGTGAGAAAGAAAAGAACAAATATCATATATTAATGCATATATTGAGAATCTATAAAAATAGTACTGATAAAAAACTATTTGCAGGGAAGGAATGCAGATGCAGAGGTAGAGAATGGACTTGTGGACAGAGCGGGGGAAGGAGCGGGAGCGACAAATTGAGAAAGCAGTATTGACATATACACACTATTGTGTGTAAAACAGCTAGCTAGTGGGAAGCTACCATAAAACACAGGGAGTCCAGCCTGGTGCTCTGCGATGACCTGGAGGGGTGGGATGGTGGAAGGGGAGGGAGGCTCAGCAGGGAGGGGATATATATATATATATATATATAAAATTATGACTGATTTGTGCCGTTGTATGACAGAAACCAACGTAACATTATAAAGCAATGTTCCTCCAGTTAAAAAAATTTTTAATCATTACGCTGTACACCTTTAACTTATAGACTGCTGTATGTAAATTATATCTCGATAAAACTAGAAGGGAAAAAAATAAAGAACTATCTATGAAGTACAAGTTCTGAAGATACAAAGATAAACAAGACAATACCCCTACCATGTCCCTACCATCAAGAAAAAGAGCCCCTCCAAAGAGGGAGAAGTGACTACATATTAACATGGTAAGTATGCTTCCCCAGAGGGCACAGGTGCGGTGGGGCAGGACTGGGTGACCCATGGGCAGAATCTTCAACACCGTGCATACTGATCACTGGGGGAAGGTGAGCATCACCACTCTGCTCCTTAGCCCAGTGCGTCTTCTCTAACTAAGACTCCTCTCCAAAGCTTATCTCCTCCATGATGATATCCTGCTCCAGTGAGCCCTCCTTCCTTTACCTTTTCTCTGCCCATACTCTTAAGAAGTTCTCAGTCTAAGCTGTACATTAAGAATCACCTGGAGAACTGGCCCCCAGCACAATTAGATCAGGATTCTCACTCTCTTCCCCATATTGGTAATTAGAATCGCCACAAAGGTGATTCTAAAGGGTGGTCCAGGTTAAGAACCAGCACTCTATTTGTATCATCCAGCCCATGATCAGGGCTTCTTCCCTGGAGGCTTAGATGGTAAAGAATACACCTGCAATGCGGGAGACCTCGGTTCCATCCCTGGGTTGGGAAGATCCCCTGGAGAAGGGAAGGGCTACCCACTCCAGTATTCTTGCCTGGAGAATTCCATGGACAGAGGAGCCAGAAGGGCTACAGTCCAATGTGTCATAAAGAACAGACACGACTAAGCGATTTTCACAGCCCATGATTATATTGTTCAACACCGCCAATTGTTCTGTATCTCTCCTACTTTATAGCGTAGGCTGAACACTAACAGCTCATATGACAACTGTAATCCCACTGAAAATACATTGAATGGGCAATAACATATTGAAATCAGATGCTAAAAAGGTGCTACAGGTAATCTAAAACACAAGAATCACAAAGTATAGGTCAAAGAGGTTTTAGAAAAACTGACAGGCTAGAAAAAATTAATACACTGTATGAAAATAATCTTTAAAGAAAAGGATTTTTAACCAACTGAATATTCATGCCTTCACTCACTTACTGCACCAGATTCAGTCTTCATCACTCGGGATTAAAATATTACAAGACAAATATAGTTCCTGAGTCCTAACCTCACAGAATATCTTTGATAAAATTAAACAGACCCCTACATTACAGTGTGATAAATACTATAATGGAAGAAACTGACACAGCTACAGGCTCATACAAGAGAAGCACTTGACTTATCAGGCAGTTCATCCCTTTGGTGGGCTTAGACCTCTAGCTAGGAAGTCTGAGTTGGGCTGCCATCACTTGAAATAAAACTCAGTACAGGGGACCAACTATTTTCATTTGGTCATTATTCTGAGGAAGAGACTCTGTCTACCGCTGACATAAACATTCCACTCTGGGTGACAGGTATAACTCTCTTCATAATGCACCCACGGGATTTTCTGTCACAAAGCCATCCTACATGAATTTGGGCAGCATTTACCCTTGATAAGCTATTAATTGAGGCTTATCACTTGGCCCTGATTACCCCTAGACAGATTTGAATGAGGCCTCGGACCTTGGGATATGAAAAATGAAGTTGGGGGAAGCACTGACTACAAGACTCAGCAACCCTAGAAGTTCAACCCAAACACTGTACCTGTGGCCCACAGCCGTCATAGCTAAGGCCAGATAACAGCCAATGGGCATGCCCGCCTTCACAGCCTTCAAGAGAGGATGAAACGTGGGTGACTCTGTCATTTCTGGCACAGTGCTGGAGAAGGGAACAGCTGCACAAGTCTGCTGTATTCCATAATCATTTTTGTGCAGCTTTAACCTCAAAATCAAGTTCCAGGCCCACTGGTTAAATGAGGTCTCAGGTGTCTCTCCATATCGAACGATACTGGCCAAATATGAAACCTAAAACAATTATTTATTTTAAACCACATTATTCACATAACCATTAAATTAGTAAGCTCACCCACCCATCTTTGTGATCAATAATGCCCTCAAAAGAAAGGACACAATGCTTATTGATACTCAGCGTTTATAGCACTAAATGAAAGCATTTCTCACTCACAACTGAACACTTCTGCTTATTTGCTAGTCACTTTGTGAACCTGATCAGGGTCAGCTCAAGCAAGAGTAATAATATGAAAGTTGGTATGCAACGGATGGTGTGCTGGTAAATAAATTTAACAACAAGTTGGAGTTTAGGGGCTCACTTATAGGGTTTGCCAACTTTGGTAGTTAAAAAAAACAACTCCCACCATGGTCAATTTCAAGCCACCCCAGACAGCCAGGCTTCAGAGTTCTTAAAAATGTAATAATCAGTTCTCCCGAGCCAGTACAAGCCAGCACCAGCCCACCACTGTAGATCAACTCAAATTCCACAATATTAAAATGGTCATATATAGACTACTTCTTAAAGAAAAATCTTTCCTCACCCATAGAACTCAATTTCAATATCTGAAATTGCCAGAAATGCTCTTAGGAAACCTAAGAGTAAATACTGTACTTTTATCCACCCAAGTTATTTATATTAAAGACTTATGTCCTCAATACAGAAAAGAAGGAAATACCTGCTTCATACTTTCAGAAAGAAGCCCAGCATATGGTTTCTGCGCAAGGTACTTCTGGTATGCTTCAAGAATCACTAAAGCGATTTCAGCATGGACTGCTTGATCCAGATGAAGAGATACCTTTCAAAGAGAAAAATAATCACAAACATGTCATCTTGATTTTTTTTGGTTCTTATACCTTTGAACTGAAAGATTAGTTAGGATAAAAAAAAAAAAAATCTTGGATGCAGAAGCTAAATTTTCCAAAGCTCACATTCCTTAACAATGAAATTATAAAATGGCAAAATAAAAAAACATTTAAATCTTTAAAGAACCACTACACTGCACCAGTTAGGTGTGAACCTGAGTCATCACCAACTCCAGTTATAAAGAGTATCTTTGAATGCAACCCCGATTCCCACTCTAAAATCTCTATAAATACTTTAGGTTACAAGTTTAAAGGCATTGTTAAGAATCAGGAAGATGTTTAATTATTATTAACAAAATAAGAAGGTAATAATGTAAGTCTACATTCCCTTTTCTTCTGTCATCAGTGAAGATATTAAAAATACTCAACAACACAGGTAAAATATTCCTTCAGGAGCTTGAAGTTTGCATTTGACAAAGTTCAGTTCAGTTCAGTCATGTCCGACTCTCCGCAACCCCATGAATCACAGCACACCAGGCCTCCCTGTCCATCACCAACTCCCAGAGTTCACTCAAACTCATGTCCACAGAGTCGGTGATGCCATCCAGCCATCTCATTCTCCGTCGTCCCCTTCTCCTCCCGCCCCCAACCTTTCCCAGCATCAGAGTCTTTTCCAGTGAGTCAACTCGTCGCATGAGGTGGCCAAAGTATTGCAGTTTCAGCTTCAGCATCAGTCCTGCCAATGAACACCCAGGACTGATCTCCTTTAGAATGGACTGGTTGGATCTCCTTGCAGTATAAGGGACTCTCAAGAGTCTTCTCCAACACCACAGTTCAAAAGCATCGATTCTTCGGCGATCAGCTTTCTTCACAGTCCCAACTCTCACATCCATACATGACCACGGAAAAACCATTGCCTTGACTAGATGGACCTTGGTTGGCAAAGTAATGTCTCTGCTTTTTAATATACTATCAAGGTTGGTCATAACTTTCCTTCCAAGGAGCAAGCGTCTTTTAATTTCATGGCTGCAATCACCATCTGCAGTGATTTTGGAGCCCAAAAAAATAAAGTCTGACACTGTTTCCACTGTTTTCCCATCTATTTCCCATGAAGTGATGGGACCAGATGCCATGATCTTTGTTTTCTGAATGTTGAGCTTCAAGCCAACCTTTTCACTCTCCTCTTTCACTTTCCTCAAGAGGCTTTTGAGTTCCTCTTCACTTTCTGCCATAAGGGTAGTGTCATCTGCATATCTGAGGTTATTGATATTTCTCCCAGCAATCTTGATTCCAGCTTGTGCTTCTTCCAGCCCAGCGTTCCTCATGATGTACTCTGCATATAAGTTAAATAAGCAAGGTGACAATATACAACCTTGACGTACACCTTTTCCTATTTGGAACCAGTCTGTTGTTCCATGTCCAGTTCTAACTGTTGCTTCCTGACCTGCATACAGGTTTCTCAAGAGGCAGGTCAGGTGGTCTGGGATTCCTATCTCTTTCAGAACACATTCCTTAACCCTCTCAGAGAAGAGGACTTTCCAAACACTAAGAAAAGAGCAAGGAGACACTCATGCGGACTAGACTCTGCATGCAGCTCTCTGGGAGAAGAGGGTGGCGGCTTCTGTTTACAAGTCAGAGAAGGTGAAGCTGGAAAAGAGTCTCCTGCAGCCCTCACCGACCAGCACTTGAGAGAGAGAAGACCCACCTGAGCCCATGAGCAGACCAGATGGTTAGGGACACGCGGGTGAGAAAGCTCCCTGGCTTCAGGTTCCTCATCTGTACTACAGGGGTAATGTTCACACCACCACACAAGATGACTGCAAGCACTAGATGACTTGCTCAGAACAAAAGCTGGCAGACAGGGCTGAGTTCTCTTCCCTTTCCCTTTAAAATATTTAAATATTTTGATCAAGGAGCTAACTAATAAGGCCTAGGTAAAAAGGGAGGAAGATTTTGACAGAATTCCTTGATATGGCATCTTTGGAGACAAGATAGGTAGCTAACTCTTGATAATAATAACTACCACCACTAAGACCCTGACATGTGCCAAGAACATGTTTCATGTGTCCCAGCTTGCTGAAACCTTACAGCAACCTACTGAGGTAAACCTATTACTGTGATGTTTACAGAGGAGCAACTGAGGCCCAGGGAGTTCAGGAAGCTTGCTCACGGTCACACAGACAGGAGGTAGCAGAGCTGGGATCAGAAGTCAGGCAGGCTGGCTCAGAGCTCAGGCTCTTAACCAGCGCACAGTGTTCTGGAAGACAAATCGGGCAACGACACACAATACAAAATGTACGAGGAAGGAAGACCAGAGGCAGGAGAGGTAATTAGGAGGAGCTGCAGTAAATAGCCAGAAATAAAACAACAGAAACAAATGATCCAAGGAATAAGGGAAGAATTTTCAGTGTGGAGCAATTTATCTTCACTTATAGGATGCTCGCTCTGCAAAACAGAACTCAATTAGAGGAGATCCTAAATTCTGACACAACTAAGACAATTTGTAGGTCTTGCACGTGACATTTTAAAATGTTAATGTCTGAGAAAATCTTTCTTTAAAACTGATGTGTGTGCACAGTCTTTAGGGAAGGTTTTTAACACATACCTGTTCACCAAGTCCCCAATTCAGGCCTTCTAGAATAACACAGGCCAATTTATTCTTCACCGATGTCAGGTTATAATTCAATAACCAATCCCGAATCACAGCTATCTCAGAGGCAGAAGGTCGCCAAAGATACAAAGGTAGTTCTTTAAACAAGTATAAAGAAACCTTTTTTAAAAGAAAAATTATAATAATTAAAATCAAAATTTAAGGACAATCCTATATTACTACAATACTACATTATTAAAGTGCTTACAAAAAGTTTTCTCCAAAAGAAGTAGGGTTTAGACAATGAAATGAACAATGAGATCAAATCAATATAAATACTAATGATACACCAAAAGCACATTTTGCAATCCTTTGTAAAGGTCAAGCTGTTTTTCCTACGTAAACTGGTGAAAAGAGAAGGTGAAAGTCACTCAGTCGTGTTCGATTCTTTACAACTCCATGGACTATACAGTCCATGGAATTCTCCAGACCAGGATACTGCAGTGGGTAGGCAGCTGTTCCCTTCTCCAGGGGATCTTCCCAACCCAAGGATCAAACCCAGGTCTCCCACATTCCAGGTGGATTCTCTACCAGCTGAGATACCAGGCAAGTCCCTGTAAAATGGTATATTTCCATTTTTAAAAAATCACCAAAGTATGATTCATATTTAAAGTCATGATAAATCAGCAGAAAGGCATTGATTTCACAAAAAGACTTAGCACTTCAAATAATTATTTCTCCTGTGCCATTTAAAAAATTATTTTTATGAGTTTTAAAGCATTCCAGGAAGTAGATACAAGAAATGGAAAGGGGTAAAGATAAGCCAAGATCAACCAAGAGCTGATATTTGTTAAAACTGGATGACAGGTACACAGAAATTTATTAGACTCTTCTCTATTCTTTATATACTTGAAAAATTCTGTACAAAAATCCACAGTACCAATTGTCAATAACAAATCCATGTGCAAAGTAAGATACAACTGGGTTCACTTAATACAGTCTGCTTTAAGTAAGAATGATCAGAAGAGCAGTTCATTTTATAATGTCTAGAATAGTGCTGTCCAAAGGAAATCTAAAGCGAGCCACAAATGTATTTTAATTTTTCTAACAACCATTTTTAAAAGTCAAAAGAAGCAAGCAAAATTAATTTTAACAACATACTTCATTTAATCCAATATGTCCAGAACAGTATTCCCACATCATTACAAAAGATTACTGAGATATGTTATTCTTACTTCATATTAAGTCTTAGAAACCCCGTGAGTATCTTACACTCACAGCACATCATAATCTGGATGAGCCATATTTCAAGGGTTCTATAGTCACATAGGCCTAGTGGTTACTCTATTGAACAACTCTGCTCAGAACATATATCCTAGCATTTTTCAGGTTCCTGCACTGCTCCATATTGGAGGCAAACAAAATTTGAAAGACTGGAAGGAATGAATTTGAAAGACTTTTTCTTTCCTATGTATGTGTGCAGTATGAGTGTGTGTGCTTAGCTAAATTTTCATAAGGATTTGTAATAAAGGTCTTGAATAACTAAATAAAACAGTAACCAAGCAATCTAACACATACAAAACTTCTTTAGCTTGTGAGCAGCTGACAAAAAGAACAAAATAATGGTACTAGAACAATGAGTATAACAACAAGATCTGTCCAGAAAAGCACCTATGCCCAGCCACACAAAATAATAGTATAACATATATCCACCCATCAAGAATGAAAGTGAATTAAGAAAGACCTCATGGACATTAAAAAGTTAAAAAGGGACTGTTACAAAAACTCTATGGTCAGTAAATACAACTAGTTAGAAGAAATGGAAAAATCCCTTTAAAAATATAAATCACCAAAACTGACTCAGGAAAAAAAAAAAAAACTGCTTTAAATTTTCAATTTGTTATCAAAACACATCCCACAAAGAAAACCAAAGACCCAGATAACTTCGCTGGTAAAGGCTATCAAACATTCCAGGAAGAATTCTAGCAATCTTACAAAATTCTTTCAAACAACAGAAGAGGAGAAAATGCTTTCCAATTCGTGTTACAAGACCAACATGACCCTAAAACCAAAATCTAACAAAATAAAATTATAGATCAATATTTGCCATGAATCCACAATAAACAATAGCAAATTGAACCTCAGTTCAGTTCAGTTCGGTCACTCAGTCGTATCCGACTCTTTGCGACCCCATGAATCACAGCACACCAGGCCTCCCTGTCCATCAACAACTCCCGGAGTTCACTCAAACTCATGTCCATCGAGTCGGTGATGCCATCCAGCCATCTTATCCTCTGTCGTCCCCTTATCCTCCCACCTCCAATCCTTCCCAGCATCAGAGTCTTTTCCAGTGAGTCAACTCGTCGCATGAGGTGGCCAAAGTAAAAAGATTAATATACTAGGATCGAGTGGTTTTTATTTCAGGAAACAATGATGGTTTAACATTTGAAAATCAGTCAATGTAATTCATCATTTTAACAGATAAAAGGATAAAAATCACAGGAGCACCTCAGTGAATGAAGAAAAAACAACTAAATACCTATGCATGAAAAAAGAAATTTCAGCAAACTACAAATATAAATTTCTCAGTCTACCAGAGAATATAAATGAAAAGCCTACAGCTAGCATACTCGGAGAAGGCAATGGCAAGCCACTCCAGTACTCTTGCCTGGAAAATCCCATGGACAGAGGAGCCTCGTGGGCTACAGTCCATGGGGTCGCTACTAGTCGGACAAGACTGAGCGACTTCACTTTCACTTTTCACTTTCATGCATTGGAGAAGGAAATGGCAACCCACTCCAGTGTTCTTGCCTGGAGAATCCCAGGGATGGCAGAGCCTGGTGGGCTGCCATCTATGGGGTCACACAGAGTTGGACACGACTGAAGTGACTTAGCAGCAGGAGCAGCATGATACTTCATGGGGAACTCTGGAACCTTTTCTGCTATGATAAGGAATACAGTAAGGCCACTGTCACTACCTCTATTTCATACCGGAATGAATGAAAGATCTAATTCATTCAATAAAGCAAAAAAAAGAAATGATTACACAGGAAGAATCCTAGTAAGAATTCCCAACAAAACAGAATTTAAAGAATGTATTTTAAAATATATTTATGCTTTCATTGAAAGTCAAAAGATCACTAATTTACCTGAAGAGGATATTAGGAAGATGATTTCACTAACAAAAGCAGAATGTTTCAAATTCTTAAAAAAGACCAATAGGAAAATATTTATCAATTTTCAGGCTGTCATCAAAACTTATCTGAGTTCTGTACTTTGAGATGTCCCCAGGGGCTTGGTCCTCATCAACAACTATTCCTAACCCAGGGCGATTTCCACACTACAGCACAAATGACTTTTCCTCTCCTGCTGGGCCTCTGGAACAAAGTTACTTTCAGACACGCCCCAACTGTGCCAGTGAAAGTTTAGGTCCACAGCTCATTCCCACACTCTGAAGCTCGAAGCTGATTTCAGCCTAGTCCAAGGTCACAGCAAAAATATTCAAAGCCATCATATTCATCTGAAGCCAAGGGGGCTTAAAGAAGTTCCTCCAAAAACATCAGTGAGTTTAATGAACATAAAGGAACCACATGTATAAACAGAGTGGGGGCATCTTTTATAAGATGTGCTCTAAAGAACATTATGGTTCTATTTTGCACACTTACAGCTAAGCATATTTCTGAGCACAATTATTACTGAAAGTATTATGGACCCAATTAAAAATGTTAAGTGTAGCCAAATCCAGGGGAAAAAAAAATGTATCAGATAAAGGTCATGAACTCAATCAAACTGAAACACTCAGATGACCCACTGTAGATTTTCTTGGAAGACATTCCATTAGATGATCTCTCAAAAAGGAGCAACCAAAAACTTGTTCTTTGCAAACTCAAAGAAACAGAAAGTAGAATGCTGGCTGCCAGGAGCTGAGAAGGGATGAAGAGTTAGTGTTTAATGGGTACAGAGTCTCAGTTTCACAAGATGAAAGAGTTCTGTGGCTGGATGGTGGTGATGGTAGGCAGCAAAACAGTGCGAACGTATTTAATACCACTAAACTTAAAAATGGTTAATATTATGTCTTATGTTGTGTATAATTTGGTGGTGGTGGTGGTTTAGTCACCAAGTAGTGTCTGACTCTGTGTGACCCCATGGACTGTAGCCCACCAGGTTCCTCTGTCCAATTTCCCAGGCAAGAATACTGGAGGGGGTTGCCATTTCCTTCTCTAGGGGACCTTCCTGTCCCAGGGATCAAACCCACATTCCCTGCATTGAAGGTGGATTCTCTACCGCTGAGCCACCAGGGAAGCTGTGTATAATTTACCACAATTAAATTTCTCTTAATGTAAAAAAAAGTAACAAACACTTTTCCAAGTAAAGAATAATATAGCCTTTATTCTTCAGTTAGGGGAAAAAAAGTCTCATAAACCAATCTGTCACTGAATGTGCTCACTCATGAGTGTGATGAAGTACAATAGTTATCCATCATCTATCCTGCAGGAATGGTGCAATGACTATAAGGTAAAGGCCCGGTGCAAATATAAGCCCAGAGAAAAACACTATAACTGTAAACATTCCTCCTGACGTTACCACACATGACTACCTGCCATTAGAGAAATTCACTCATTACAGCCTTATTACACTTGATGAAGAAAATCTTCAATAAGTATATGTTTTTGAAAATGATACGCTCAAACAACAGAATACTACTCAGTCATTAAAAGGGATGAACTACTAACATAAGCTACAACGTGGACGAGCCTGGAAAACATCATGCTAAGTGAAAGAAGCCAGTCACAAATGATCAGATATTTTGTAATTCCATTTACATAAAGTGTCCAGAATAGGTAAATCTATAGAGACAGGTTTCCCAGGTGGCTCAGTGGTAAAGAATCCACCTGCCAATGTAGGAGATATGGGTTTGATCCCTGGCTCAGGAAGATCCCTGGAGAAGGAAATGGCAACCTACTCTAGTATTCTCACCTGGGAAATCCCGGGGACAGAGAAGCTTAGTGGGCTGTAGTCCATAGGGGTCACAAAAGGTCAGACATGACTTAGTGACTAAACAACAAAAACACAGAAACAGAAAATAGGTTGTGGTCACTCAGGGCTGAAGGGGATGGAAGTCTGACAGCTAAATAGTATGTGGTTTTGTCCTGAGGTGATGAAAATGTTCTAAAATTGACTGGTGATATGTATACCTATCTGTGAATATACTAAGAACCACCGACTTACACACTTTAAATAGATGAATTATATTATATGTGAATTATATTGCAATAAAGCTGCTTTTAAAAACTACACAAAGATTACAAAAGGGATTGTGACAAATGACAGAACTAAATGATATACATCTTGCTCAACTTAAACTATTTTAATTTTGTTTTTGATTGACTTAAAGCAGGTCTTCTTTCTTAGAGTTGTTTCCATCAGAAAAAAGATAAGAATTACGAAGTTAAAGCAAAATTATGAAATAAAAACTATGGATTATCATTAGGCTCTAATTAAAATAAAAACCTGTGGATTTCCCGAGGGGTCCAGTGCTTAAGAATCCATCTGCCAATGCAGTGGACGTGGGTTGATCCCTGGGCCAGGAAGATTCCACATGCCACAGGGCAACCAAGCCTGTGTGCCACGACCACTGAGCCAGCACTCTAGAGCCTGTAAGCGACACCCACCAGGCTCACGTGCTACAACGACTGAAGCTGGCACAGCTACAGCCTGTGCTCCGCAACAAGAGAAGCCATTACAGTTAGAAGCCCACGGAGCCCAACTAGAGAGCAGTCCCGCTCACCACAACTAAAGAAAGCCCGAGCACAGCAACAAAGACCCAGTGCAGCCAAAAATAAATGTAAAAAGAAAATAATAAATAAAAACCTCTTACTGAAGGAGATGGGAAGTCACTTTGCAGAGATTAAGAGAAACAATCCAGTTTTTTATAAGCAGCAGTGATGCCCAAGCAGGCATGGAGCCTGTGACTCAGTAAATGCTCTCTTTACTCTGTTGTACCCACGACTCAGCCATCCCAACAACTATTTTTGTATCCCAGTAACTATATTTCCCACTGCTCCAATACTCCAGGGTTCAAAATAAACAACAACAAAAGGGGAAACAAACAAAATCAGTGCTCTTACCATTCCAACCTGGTCAATGGTGTCTTGAACTCTATCCAGAAGGACAGAAATTATCTCAGGGTGAACAACTGTGATGCCCCCTAAAAGCTCTCGACCAACCTTTGAAAAAGTTTCTCGGGTGGACAGGGTGACATAAGATACCTAAAAGTGGGGACGTGGAGAGATGGCATTTTTAAAATCAAGCATCAGTTAAAAAAAAAAAACTTTTTCATACTTTATTTAGAATGCTTTCAAGTAAAGTATCAGAGAGAATCTCAGATTGAGGCTTAGTTCACACTGTGAACCAAGTTTGATCACACTGTGATCAAAGGATTTCAAAAGTTCAGAGAGCAGAGTGTCTACCCTGAGTCTGGAAGGTGGCAGGAGGGACTGGAGAAGAAAGAGAACCATGTAACAGTGACTTCTAGTGCTGGATTCAGAAAGAAACACCAATGTCCTCAGAGCAATCAAATAGTCCCTTCATAGTAAAACTTTCCTAAATTTGAGGAAACCAATAAAATTATGAAAATCAGAATGCGTTTCCTGGATATATCTATTCTCTCAAAAAAAAAAAGAGAGAGAGAGAGATCCTCTATCACAAGAGCCTCTAAAGCATCCATGGTTAGACTTCCCTGGCAGTCCAATGCTTACAACTCTGTGCTTCTATTGCAGGGGGCACAGGATGATCCCTGGGAACTAAGATCCCGCATGCCATGAAGCACAGCCAAAAAATAATAATAATAACCAATATTAACCAACTCTTCTTAAACAATGGGTTCAAAACTATAAGACACAACCCATTCATGCCAATGGCCAGCAGTTTGGGTGTTGGTTTTTTGCTTTTATTTTTTTAAATCAATGGAACAGAACAGAAAAATAAGAAAGTAGAATAAAACAGAACAGTGCATAACTACTGACTCAATTTCACACATATGTACCCACACACAACACACACAGGATCAGAATGTAGTTTTCACTGTGAGAACTGGTCAGGACATTTGAACCATCATTCAAGAGCATAAATAATACTTTAGTAATGTTATCTTGAGAATGCCATATAATATACATGAAAATATACATTCTCCCCTCAGGTTTTACAGATTATGAAGTTAGTCTGGAATTTCAGATCCATCTAGGCCTTAATCACATGCAGGGTTACTTACAAAGTACAAGAATAGGAACAGCTTATTAGGATATTTGATTCCAGAAAAGAACTTTAGATTACCCAGTCTGACATTCTCAAACTGGAGTACTGAGGGGGATGATGATAAATCTTCAGACATAATTTTTACTTATATTGGAAGAAATTTTTTATGAAGGCAAAGAGATAAATGACAGCCTACGGTGAAAATCTATATTATATATATACATATATATGTACACACACAAAAAAAAACTCCAAATAATATTTTGGTAACCACTTGAGTTATGTCCCTCAACACAAGGGGCCTAAAGTTCATTCTCTTCCACCATTAAGGGTGGCTGGGTGAAAAAGTAAAGAAAGCAAGGATCTCATCCCATCCTGTCATTTCACAGATAAACTGAAGCCCAGAGCGGTAAGGTATCTTCTCTGATGTGAGATGGGCAACGAGGAGCAGAGTTAAAACAAAGCCAGATGATCTAACTCTAGGTTCAGTATTATTTCCACCATCTCATCTAAGTAGGAGGGGAAGCCAGGTTTCCATGTTCCTGGCAGGGTCAGAGGAATAGAAATGAGGAAGGCGGGGCAGAGGGACAGAAAGTATAAAAACTACAAATATCAGGCTGTGCCAAACTGTCTATTCTTTACCAAAACTCACACATCAAATGAAAAGAGATAGCATGGAGAAATGGGATGGGTATGATTCATGTTTTCAGTACTACTTACAGACCATCTTCTTCCACAAGTGCAGACAAAATGAGGCTGTCACATTTTTTAAAGCGATCCCAAAAGAATCAACGGATGGGCAAACCAAAAGAAAATGTTTTTAGCTCATTTCTAAAACTTAATATTCTAACCTCATATATCTCCAGAACAATAATTTTTATGAAGTCTTCATCCACGTTGGTTCTTCTGGCCTGAGCCATTTGAGCAAACGTAGTTAGAAGGCAAATCTCTTCCGAGCTATTCATGGAAGAAAGACACTTCTCAAAGTTCACAAAGTGTTCCGGGTCTGCAAGTCCAAGAATATTAATGTGGGGCGAGAATAAACATTTGTCACTTTAGTTACTCTTTCAGAGATAAATAAGATATAAAACTAAAAGATATTAAGAAATATTTAATGATAGAAAACATCTTTGTTCCAGAATGGATTTCTACAGGCATTAGGAAGAAGGCTGGGCCAGCTGAAATTGCAACTCTGAATATAATGTTGGCTTAGGCAACATTTAAGAAGTCTCAGTTTCCTAATCTGTCTCTGAAGGTTATTTAAGATCAGATGCTATGTGACTGGTCAAGAGCTTTATCAACTGCAGAGCCCTGCTACTGTCACTGAGCAAGACATCCTCAGCAATACACCTGAAGCTACCCGGTAATTATCAGCCAAACGAAGGACAGCTCTATTAACGAAAACTGATAAGACTAGCAAACCTACTCAGTACCAACATGGCATTTCACACAAAAGACATTTGCTTACAAATGAAAATTTGGGGCAAGAAATTAGCTATAATCATGACTGAAATACTGATGAATAGGATTAACAATCTCTGTATTTTGGTCTATTCCTCAGAGAATGCTCTGTAGGCAATATTACATTTTGTCACTAGAGGGCAGTCTTGATAAACAGTACTGAAACATTTGACAGAAAACTAAAGGCTTCACAAAACTCTTTAGAGAGAAGAAAATACTCTTTAAAAAATATACTCCCTGTGGAACTTTTCACAGTAAGAAAGCAACAAGCCAATAATTCCTTTCATATGTTTACACATTTGAGAAATCAAACATAGTTCATCAAATTTCCAGTATTATCAAAATATCCATAGGGTATTAACAACTCAAATTTCCATTTCCTATCCCCAAATTGGGTTCATAATAGAATTTACTCATCAGAGCATTTGAAGAATAATGAAAATTGGAATCATCATTCTAATAAGTCAAAACAACAAAGCAGTCTCTTAAATTTCAAAATTATTACACATGAGTACACAGAGTAAAACATCTCTTACTCCTCCTAAAAGCAGAAAGAATAAAGCCATGAAGACAAGAGGCGCATGAGACAGAGAGGCGGATGCTGGCACGGCTGTACCTTGGAGGTGTTTCTTGCACTCAGCAGGCAGGAGGGCAGTACTGAGCTTGTCCAGATTCCCGCTTTCCACCTGATGCATGAGGTAGAAGAGCTTCCAGAGCATCTGGACAGACAGTGTCCCGAAGGGCATTTCTGACATAAACAGCCAAATGCCAAGTCTGCATGCATTAAGAAGAGCAGGAATAATTTCAAGTATCAGTCAACTTCACCATATTGAGAAAGGAGGCAAAAAAAAGTCTTAAATTTTTAAATCACACTAGAGCAATTTTTCTAGCACGCTTCAGTCACAAACACCCTGAGAATGTTTAATGGCAAATACACACAAAGCACCTACTCTGTGCCAAGCACATCACCTATTTATCAGCACAGTCCTCCCCACAAAAACCAAGGCAAGCACTATTACCGATATTATCCCCAACTGACACATCAGGTTGCTAGAACACAAAGGCTAACCAGAGGCAGAGCTGGGTTTTAAACCAAAGATCCTTTTAAGACCTGGGCGACAGAAACACTGCTGAGATTGGATGTATGTGTGTGAGCGTGTGCACACCCAGACCTGTGCCGCTGGCAGAGGCAGGGTGAGACACAAAAGCTCTCCCTAACTCCTGACTCAAAACAGAATGAAGTTCAAACTCCTCAGTTCCAAATTCAAAGCCTTCCAAAAATAGCCCAGACCCATATTCCCAACCAGAGCCCTCTCTGTATTATCACCAGACCATTTTTGGACAAGGGGCTTTCCTGGTAGCTCAGCAGTAAAGAATCCACTTGCAATGCAGAAGATGCACAGGAGACCTGGGTTCGATCCCTGCTTCGGGAAGATCCCCTGGAGAAGGAAACGGCAACCCACCTGGAAAATCCCATGGACAGAGGGGCCTGGCGAGCTACGGTCCATGGGGTCACAAGAGAGTCGGACACAACTCAGCAACTAAACATGGACAGATTTCTGGATAAGCCCAGAGAGAACATCCCAACTACACAGTGCCATCCCTCCGTTTGTGAAGCGTTCCCTAATGTCCTCTCCTCAGCACTACTATGAAATTCTAACCATACCTGACTACGGCATTATCATACCCATTATCAGTGTTTCTCAGACCACTGTGGGCAGAAAAATCACCTGAGACTTTGTGGAAAATACAGACTCCCAAGATCCACCTAAGAGATTCTGTGTTTGCAGGTCACAGCGGGGGCCCAAGAATTTGCACCTTTTTTTTTTTACAGTCACCCCAGATGATTCAAGACTCAAACTACACAGACACAACCTACTCAAACTACACTGTGGTCCTTAAACTATACAGTGAGAAATATAAATATGCAATTTAGGTACACATACCAGCATACCACAATTTGACAGCAGAAACCAAGTCTACTTAAACTAGTATCTCAAAAACAATACTGAATACATGCTTATAAATATTTTGTTACATGAATTTTATCTCAAAAAATCTAAAAAAGAAAAATGGGGAGGCACTCAAAACTGTTGCTTTGGGGCAAAACTATAATTTAATCAATTATAAATGTTTATTAAGAAAAACAGAAATTAAATAGTGCATGCTTAACCCATGTCTGTGGCCCACAAGGCCACTAGCGGTCCAAACCACAACTGACCTCGACTCTGAAAAGCAACAGCTAGACTTCTCTAAGTTCAAGTGGATCAGGCTTCTGTCTCATTAAATAATTATCCCAACACCTCACATTGGACTGGATGTTCTTATATAAAGGATCACCCAACAATGAGGCCTTAAAAGTAATGTCATAGACAATAAATATTTCCAGTTACAAAATTCCTATAGAGCAGACATGAAGTAAGTCTGGTTTAGATTTCTGTAGTCTTTCAGTTTGGGTTTTTTTTTTTTTTAGTTTGAGGGACTAACTACCGTCAGAAATTTCCACAGGAGTGTCAAATAAATTTAAATTTCACAGTTTTAAATACCTGATTCTCATATGATGTGTTCTGAAAGAAATTGTACTCAAGAACAACAGCTCTCAGCATTTTCAAGTTTAAAGCAATTCCTGTGTGAATTACATAAGCAATATTACAAGAGGGTTCACAGCTCAGTGCATAAGACCTTATAAGGAACTACAGTCTTTCTTCTAGAAAAGCTTTGCCTCTCAGCTAAACAAACACAAGATCAGGTGACAGGAGATCAGACATGGAAGACTTTTCCCAAGCAGCAGGAGGCCGGCTTCAATAAGCAGGTGCTACTGCACTGAACCCCTAGCAGGGTTCTGCCCAGGACCTAGTACACCTCAGGACACCACCAAGTATGGACAAGAATAACCTAACTAAATTTCTAAGCCGAAGTTCTCTTTATCTTAGACCCACTCCTTCTAAGTGCTTAACAGTAGTTTTAAGACTTAGTCATAGAATACTAATCTTTCTCTAAGTGAGCGGTTATTCTGTTCTTCATCTGAAACCACAAAAAAAAAGCCACCACTTACACCTGAAAAGTCTTCTATGGTTTAAAAATATTACTTTCCACATATTACTGCATTTCACCCTCGTAACACATCCATGAGGAAAATGGAACAAGTTGTGTCATCATCGTCATCTCCACTTTATAAATGCACAAAGTGAGACCACAAATATTAAGTGATTTGCCCAAGTTAACAGTCTTAGCAGACCAGGACTCAAACCCACCACACAACACACATAAATAAGGGGCTGAGCCTATGAGGCTGTGGCAAGAGTATCAACAGCTCAGAACAACAGCTCAGAAAGGGATCTGGCACTTCATGAGTGGAGCTGGGGGGCGGGGGTGGGGGAGGGGGGCAGAGTGCTGAAGCAGAACCCACTCCCACACTTCAGCAAAAACTCAGGGAAGACGGTGCAAATGAGTGGTCAGGTCCCCACCTCTGCCAAAAAACGTATCCTAGGCTGTAAGCAGCAGCAACAATGGTGAGATGAGAACATAATCAAGGAGGTGAAGGAGGACCCCAGACCCAAGACAGTCCTAGACTTTAAATCCCACATAGTCAGACAACTTGAACAACGTACTGAGCACCTACTCTGCCCCACTGGGGACACTAGAGTTGGGTATAAAATACAATTCACCCCCTGCTCACAGTTACCCCAGAAGTTCAGAGTGGCAAAACTGAGATAGCAGAATCAGGTTATTTGTAAGACCGAAGGAAACCTGAAAGTCAAGATCATTTCAGGCAATACTACAGACAAGGAAACTAAATCCCAAACATTAGCCCAAGATAAAAAACAGATAAAATACGCTGATGTTATTATAAGAGCCCTACTTCAGTCAATGACTTTCACTCCAATCTTCCTCACTGGCCAAGGAGCTGTTTCTCGACAGTTATCATCATATGTCTTACCTTTTGGCTTTCAGGACATGTAGAACAGCTCTCAAAAAGAGCTCATCAAATTCAACCTGTAGTTTCTCCATGGAGTAGGGCTGCAGGGCCAATCCTGAGCCTTGGTTGTGGCTCACATACTGGGCCCAGTGGTCACTCACATAACCAAGGGTCATCCTGAGCATGAAGAAAGACAATGTGGCACTTTGTGTGAACACACTCAACACCAGCATCTTTCCATTACATTTGAAACAGTACTTTAGTCAACCTCTCTTTGTTGCATACTATCTTCTAGGTGCTAAAGGGGATGCAATGAAGGGAAAAAACCTTCCCCTCATGGAGCTGACATTGAGTGGAGGGCACACAGACAATAAACAAAATAAAATGCACAGTCTGTCACATGGTTATAAATGACACTGAGAAAAATCAGTAGGAGCAAAAAATAAAGGTTTTCGGGCATGTTGGTGAGGAGGGGCCTCACTGAAGAGGGACCCATGCGTAAAGACTGGATGCAGTCTCAGGCTATCTAAGGGAAGAGCACCCAGGCTTAAGAAGCAACCAGGGTGAAGGCTCTGAGGTATGTTCATTGTGTTGGAGGGACAGCAAGGCAGCCAATGTGCTAAAGTAAAGTAAACGAGAGAGAATGGCTGGCGAGGAAATCAAAGAGACAAGAAACCAGCCATGAAGAGTCCTGTAGGCCACTGTGCATACTGGCTTTTACTCTGAATGAGACTGGGAGCAGCTGGGTCTGAGAAGAGGAGAGATATGAGCTGACTCATGATTTATAAGAAACACTGGCAGCTGTTGTAAGAATAAGCTGGGGGTGCGGGGGAGGGAGGGCACAAGCAGGAAAACAAGTCAGGTGGCTATTGCGATAATCGGTGAGACATAACTAAAAATGAACTGAGGTGGCAGCAGGGTACACGGTGAGCAGAGGCTGGATTCTGGAAGCAGAATGTTTCACCAATTCAAAGCATGCACACCCTTCACCTTTTAATCTCTACAACTAGAATGAACATCAAGATTGATAACATCATAATCTGGTGGCATTTTTTTTTCTTAGTGGTACACAAAATGTATCTTAGGTTTGCTGAAAGATGGCATATTGAAAGAAAAGATGACAGAATTGACCATTAGATTGGATGTGCTATATAAAAAGAAAAGTCAACAATGACACTAGTGCTTTGGCCTGAAAAACTGGCACTTACTGAAACTGAGAAGACTGTGAGAGCAGCAGTTTGAGAGGTGGGGAAAGTGAGCCCATTTGGGGAATATTCAATTATAATGATCATAAGTCATCCAAGTGCTGCTGAGTTGGCAGCTGGATATATTCAATACAAGCTTAGAAGAAACGTACGAAATGTAAATAGAACACAGAACTTTAACCAAATTCAGATGATACTCAAAGACATGGGAATGGATGAAATTCCAAGGAGTAAGTTGGGATAAAGGGGTCCAGGGATGAAGGCCTGAGGTATTCAAACATTAACAAGCCTAGGAGGGGAGAATGAAACAAACAAGGAGGCAGAAAATGAACAGCCAGTGAAAGAAACAGGAAAACGTGGTATCCTGGAAGTCAAGCAAAGAAAATGCTTTAAGGAGAAGTGACCATCCGTCATGAAGACTGCTATATAAACTGTGTGAGAGATAAAGCAAGATGAAGACTGAGAGGTGGCTACTGGACTAGTTAGTAGCACAAAGTTCATTAGCAACTTTCATTCTTCAGAGCTGTTAGGGCAGTGTTGGGAGGAAAAGCCTGACTACGGAGAGTTTAAGAACTCCAGGCATCCTCTATCATTACCTGGCTTTATGAATGTGATGGATATATATTTGAAATAATTAAAATCAATTATGCTTTACAAACAAAAGTACAGAAGGAGGGGAAGTTCTGTAGTTTTTTGTAAGTTTTATTTCAAGGTAAGGGAGGTCGGATGAAATAACTATGTTTCATATACACCATAAAAATAGAAAGACTGATGATACAGAATCCTCTTGGATGTAAGTTAATTCAATGAAAAGCAGTACATTTCTCAGAATTTACTCTTATTTGATAATAAAAAAAAAAAAACCTATCTTTCACACAAATGAATGATAATGCTTTCCCAACTCAAATACAGGAGCCACTGATGAAGTCTTCGCAATTTTCTGCTATTTTACAGAAATCAGAATACGAGTAAATAAGAGAGAAAACAGGGAAATAATAATGCAAAAGAGCTACTGCCAATTTTCCACAGCTACATGACAATTTCTAGGCAAAAGTTAGGCAATAGAAGAGAAGAGAGTAAAGGAGGGGAAAGATCCTGTATTTTCTTCGACCCCTTCTCTCTAGCCAAGGCCAACCCAACTGCTTTGAAGATCCTAACTGCAAGAACAATTGTCTAGCAAACCAGTTAAATTTGAAATAATTAACCAAATATTCTGACTGGAAGTATTTATTTAAAATTTCCATTTAGTAGATGGTGAAGAAAAAACTTCTTACTTTTATGAGAAATAAGACATAAACTGTACGAATAAAATGCCCACCATCACAATTATACATTGTCTGTAACTAGGGCTAATAGATATACCAAGAGCAGTATTACCTGATCATATAACCAATTCGCTTGACAAACTGCCTATAGCGTGCTCTATTGAAGGTTTCTAGCCCCACTGCCAGAAGTTCCACTAAGGAGTTAGCAAAGGCAAAAATTTTCATCATCTCTTGCGGTCGTGTTGTTTCGGGTAAATAATCACCTAAAAGTTCATCAAAGAAAAGAAAAAATATTGTAATTACAATGGAAAAAAACTGAAAGATACGGATGTCAACATATTAAGGAAGAAACAAAGTCAAGATGGAAAATCCTATGCTCTGGCTTCTATACCAACGTGAAATGGGAAACTTGAGATGAAGTACAAAACCAAAACCATTTATTAAAGCTGGGAGATGTGCAAGATAGTCGACCTGTTGTATTTAAGCACCACGGAGGAAACTACAATCATAACAGAGGGGAGAGAAGCCTCACCACAGAGACACAATCATCTCTGCAGAGTACAGCCAGGCACAGGGGGCCCCAAATCAGGAGCCCGCCCAGGATGTAAGACCCGATGCCAAGTTCCTGTGTCTGAGCTTGCCACTGCCACATTTTATATGTGACGAAAGAAATAAGTCTACCTTTTGCTTTAAACCCAAGAAGATGCTGAAACAGTTCATGAAATGGGAACTGTGACAGAAGAACAACCAAGTCATCTTCATTAAGGAGAATCCAACTGGTCTCGGGGTCTTCATCCTAAGGAAAAAGATGCAGTCTTATCAGTTGACTTGACGAGATAATACCATGGCGCAGTTACAGGAGCTGCACTATCACAGGTCTCAGTGGTACACAAGCTGTATTCTCATGAGTCCTCATGGACTTCTCCTCCAGGACAGAGATTTACACTATCAGTTCTACTAAATGACCTGTAAATCCCCAAACACTGCAAGTTCAATTTTATGTGTACCAAGTCATATCCATTCTTCAGTGGCTGAAATTGCTCTCATTAGATTTCTATCCCAAAGAAGAGGAATTCCTCTAGAACAGGGATCTTACTGTAAATCTCAGTGCTCTGACAGTATCAATTAAAGAACCATGCACTCAAGTCCAAGTTATTTTATCTATAAGCCTCTTCTTTCCCCTAAATTAAAGTTTACTGCAATAGTCAACTGACTTATCAAGAAGCAATTAGCATTTACTTTGGATATCTGACGTTCTGTCATCAATCAGTACCATTGAAAACAGGATAAAAGTAACAGTGGTCATACCAGAGCTCACATACAGGAAATTGTTGGGGGGTTTTATTCAACTGTTGTTGTTTAATTGCTAAGTCAAGTATGACTCTTTCAGAGACCCCAAGGACTGTAGCCCGCCAGTCTCCTCTGTCCATGGGATTTCCCAGGCAAGAATACTGGAGTGGGTTGCCATTTCCTTTTCCAGGGGATCTTCCCAACCCAGGGAGTGAACCCAGGTCTCCCACATTGCAGGCGGATTCTTAACCAGCTGAGCCACAAGGGAAGCCCACCTTGGTAAGATCCAGCTCTTCATTAGAAAGGCTCAGAGTATCTCTGTAGGTGAGATCCCAAGCCCAGAAAATGGATGCTACATAAAAGAAAATCCTAATAGAAAGTGTATGTAGTATGTGAACACTTCCGGGTCCAAACTCTCCCAGCTATGCAGGGATGGTCGGGAGAAGGGAGGCAGCAGACACTGGCTCAGCACAAAGGCTCAAGACTTGTGATTTGGGACAAATTCCCTCACCCCCATCCTGCATCTGTTTCCTCATCTCTAATATGGGATGAAAACAGTACTTGCCTCGTGGGGCTGTTGGGAGAATTAAATGGTCTAATACAAGAGAGGCACTTAAAATGATACTTGGCACAGGAGAGCACTCAGAAATGACTCATCAAAACGCTGCAGATAAGACGATTTACCTCTTCTCCCCCCTCATCTACTAGAGTCCAAGTCCCGGACGCAGGCCCTGAAGAAGATGGATTCCATTCACTGGGCTTCATGTGGCACAGGAACTCGGCTCGGTTTCTAAAGGACAAAGGAAACCGCTCCGTTCACATAAACAGAAACACAGAGAGCCCACCGTGTGCATTCTGGATTGACTACTCACCTTGAAGAAGAGTCTTCATCAACGCAATCTCCAAGTGGTTTGAATCAGAAAACAGAAATAATAACTGGCCAAAACTCAAGGAGACCAAAGCTTCACTATTGGTGATGTAGAGACTATGGCCCTCCTTGGTCAGTAAAGAGAAGCGGCTATGCCAGCACAGTGCCCGCCTCCAGTGGGGCCTCCGCACACCCAGGACTGCGTGGTACCTCAGCTCTAACCAGCCCACAAAGTGTTCAGGAAACATGCTTTACTGAATAAAGGATAATCTGCAGGTGATGCAGAAGCTGGTTGGGGGAAAAGCACATCTAAACAGTCCCTGTATCCAGGCGGTGAGAGAGAGGAATCTAGGGGAATTCCTGCTGGTCAGGCTTTCACATGGTGCTGGCTGGACCTAATAAGTCGGTGGGTGTAACCAGACAAGTTTCTTCTCTGAAACCACCACGCGGTTCTCAGCTCTCTGTTCCCTCCTCTCTGGGCTGACCCTGAAAATTCATCCATTCTGTCCTTCCACCAAGAGCTCTCCTCCATGACTCCCAGCTTCCAACCCAAAGGGCTCCAACCGTAGAGCTCCATGTGTCCACTGGTACCCGCCATTCAGATGTGTCCTCCCGTAAACCCCAACGACCTCAAATCTTCCTCCTTCCCTGACAGCTCTGCTTTTTCTTTTCGGTCTCTGAGGGCTGCCAACACCCTCTCAGTCAGTCAGAATCATAGTCTACAGAGTTAGGTCTAAGCCACCCCTTTCCCACATTCTCCTTATTTAATCAGCTTCTTAATCCTTTCCTGGGAAGATGACCGTCCAGTTTCCCACCTTCTCCTTCCCACTGCCATCACCTCAATTCAGGTCCAGGGAAGACAGGCTTTCCTGGATCAAGAGCCCATGGTAGTAACGCAGTTCCAGGTCACCTGGACATAGCCTGCCTTCTCCCCACTTTAAGGATGTGTCCTCTAGATGCTGGACTGGACTCCAGAGCCAGGAGAGCCAGACCTCTGCAACCATGACTCAGTGAAGCAGAAGCGTTATCTCCTACCTCCAGTTCACCCTAATCTTCCTTAAATACAACTTTTACCCGTGTTCAAAAACCCTCAACTGCTACAAAAGCCAGACCATCTCAAAACTCTCTTAATTTCTAGGTCTTCTATAATCTGACTCCCCCCTAGTTGTTCAACTTTATTACCATCTCCCACACACCCCTTCACCAGCCCAGCTGATCTCCAACGTGCCCCCTGCACAGCTACGCTTCCCTCTACTCTGAGCCACTGCTCCCTTCTCCCCCTACAGTTGCCCTCCCTGCTCCTCTCCCGCTGAAATCAGTCCCATTCTTCACATCCAGCTCATTCACCTGGAGCCCTCTGACTATTTCGCTCTACTCTTTACTCATTTCCACTGCATCAATTGTGTGCGTGTGCAACTGAGTCGTGTCTGACTCTGTGACCCCGTGGACTGTAGCCCACCAGGCTCCTCTGTCTATAGGATCCTCCAGGCAAGAACACCGGAGTGGGTTGCCATCTCCTTCTCCAGGGGATCTTCCCAAGCCAGGGATCAAACTTGTGTCTCTTGCATCTCCTGTATTGGCAGGTGAGTTCTTTACCACTGGTGCCACCTGGGAAGCATCGATCATCAGTTCAGTTCAGTTCAGTCGCTCAGTCGTGTCCGACTCTTTGCGACCCCATGAATCACAGCACGCCAGGCCTCCCTGTCCATCACCAACTCCAGGAGTTCACTCAAACTCATGTCTATCGAGTCGGTGATGCCATCCAGCCATCTCATTCTCTGTCGTCCCTGTCTCCTCCCACCCCCGATCCCTCCTAGCATCAGACTCTTCCAGTGAGTCAACTCGTCGCCATACAATTTGGCACTTGAATCTCTTTGACTGTGCTTTTTTACCTCTGCCACTAAATCTCTCCTTCAAAGGAAAGAAACTTTTTTTCTCCCCATAGCACCACAATGACATATATGGCCAGAATGGCAGATCCATTAAAAGAAGGCACCCAAAAAAGTTAATCAATTTAAAAAAAAAAGCAGTTAAGGGGATCACTTTGGGACAAAGGGTATTAAACCCCAAGAAAAGCTGAGTTGTTAAATTCTGGAATGCTGACTCTTTCCTTAGCAATTGCATGGATCTGGGCAGTTTAGGAAGCCAATTGTTTGACAAAATATTTTAACTTCTACTTTACAAAGCTCTTCCACACTTACTTGACAGGAGACATCAGCAGGGCAAGGGACTGCATAAAATGAAAGACTCCTGATGGGTTATTCAACACTTTGATCTGAAATCAAAACAGGAACAGGCATACTGCAGAAAACCAACAACCCAAGTAGCCATAGTCTTAATTCACCAGCATTCTGACAAGGGAGCGGTTAAGAAAACAGAGGTGAAACTGGCTCCTCATCCACAAGAATGAGAACACCTCAGGGGTTACCTGGCAGTACTGACTGGGCTCTATGCACTCAGAGAACAGAGGCAGCTCAGTCATTTACATCAATTACCTGAAATAATATGGGAAGGAGGATTATACTGCTATTTGAATCCAAAGATGAGATTTTTTTAAAAAACTTCCTTCTACCTAAAATGATTCAAATTTCTTGCCACCGGAAATACTAGAGAAAAGATAAAATGGAGAAGGAACCTGGCACACGTTTGGCTCCTACCCACCCATCTGAAGGGGCTGCGATGAGTAACAACACAACCCTAAGGCAAGCAGTAGAGAGGAGAAAACACAAACTATACAATCGATGCCTAAAGTGATCATGCAGACGTGAGATCTCTGCTAGTATTAAAGAACTCTGAGATGCTGGTGGTTTTTTATCTGCACCAACTACAGTGTAGGATGGATTAATTTAGGCATATCGAATTTATTGAATATTCAATGTTGAATATTCAATATTCATGTTGAATATTACAAAAAAAGGTCCTAGCAAGCCTTCCTGCACAGAAATTTTACAGGATTAAACACTACTGAAACTACCATGCCACACTACAACTGAACTTCTGCATCTTTACCTTAACTTCATCAATTTTCAGTGGCCCAAGAAGCTGCAGCATAATAACTTCTATATAGGCTGGATATATCCTAATAAATTTATTTTAAATATCAATATATTTTAAGTAGACTTATTTCTGAAAGCAACTTCTTCAGGAGCAATGTTTAACAAAATCTCCCCCATTCTCCTCAAAATTAGAAAGTCATTCATCATACCTGGATGAAAGGAACAGCCCATTTACTAACACCAGCTGGGCATCGAAGAATATGGTTTAGAAGGAAGAGGTGATCTCCAGGACAGCCCACTCTTTGCAACACTGATACCTAAACAACAAAGGACATACAGTTTTACTGTTTATAAAGACAACTATTTCTAGGGGCCTAGCGAAATCACTTATCTGGTATTTAAACACATGTGATCTTTCAAAAGAGTAACCAGACATAAGATATACCAGTGACTGGTTGAGTTTCTACACAGAGGTACACAGAGGCCTAAGAATCTACGAACACTATGATAAAAATATCATAAGCAGTTTCTCTGCAAACCCAATTTTTAGTTATCTGGCAAATTACAAAACACTAATGTTCCTGGCCATATATGAATAGATATAAGTCAAGTAGTTTAATCTAGTTCCAGTTTGTAAGGTTCCCAAATCCAAGTAAGCATGCTTAGAATCTAAGCCCATATCTAAGAACTCTAGCATGAACCTTAAAGAAGCACCCAAGGGAGCCCCATTGAGAAACATAATCAAGAAACAACCCTTCATCCCATAACACACCTAATATCTTTTTTAAATTTCCCAAAACCTGATTCTTTTCCCTTAAAAAAAAATTTTAAGTATAGCATTAACATACAATTAAACGAAAGTGATATGAACAACATACCTATATTCTGAATACACTGCTGCTACTGCTGCTAAGTCACTTCAGTCGTGTCCGACTGTGTGTGACCCCATAGACGGAAGCCCACCAGGCTTCCCCTTCCCTGGGATTCTCCAGGCAAGAACACTGGAGTGGGTTGCCATTTCCTTCTCCAATGTGTGAGAGTGAAAAGTGAAAGTGAAGTCACTCAGTCGTGTCTGACCCTTAGCGACCCCATGGACCACAGCCTACCAGGCTCCTCCATCCATGGATTTTCTAGGCAAGAATACTGGAGTGGCTTGCCACTGCCTTCTCCAGTCTGAATACACACCTAGTCTTAAATTTAGCATACTTCCCACATTTCCATTTCCTCCAAAACTGAAGAGCAGAGATCACTGAACATAAAGTTTACCAGAGAGAAAAGCACTATATGCTTAATAAGGCACTAGATAAGGATAACTTATTTCTGTGTGTCATGAGCAAAAAAAAAGTCACTAACACATTAAACAAATTAGCTGAACAAGCTGTTGAAGAAAAAACTATTAGGATATAAGAGATAATTCTTAAATTATCAGAGAAATAATAGAAAGACTACCATGCCTATTTCCTTACCAATTTCTTCAGCCAGAGCAGAACATCATCATGGAACTGAGTATCTTCGTTAACTCTCCTGGTGAATATGAACAAGACACTAATGCACTCCTTCAGCTGACACAGGTCAGAGGGAATGCTCTCTACCTGTTTAGAAGCTGTAAGTAAAAAGAGGATTTTTTTTTTTTTGGTAATTAATTTATTTTTTATTGGAGGCAAATTATTTTACAATATTATATTGGTTGGTTTTGCCATACATTGACATGAATTCACCCCGGGTTTACATAAGTTCCCCCTCCTGAACCCCCCTCCCACCTCCCTCCTCCCTTTATCCTCCCTCTGGGTCATCCCCGCATGCCAGCCCCGAGCATCCTATAACATCCATCGACCCTGAACTAGTGATTCGTTTCACATATGACAACATACGTGTTTCAGTGCCATTCTCCCAAATCATCCCACCCTCACCCTCTCCCACAGAGTCCCAAAGACTGTTCTATACATCTGTGTCTCTTTTGCTGTCTCGTATACAGGGTTATCATTTGCATCTTTCTAAATTCCATATATTTGCGTTAGTAAGTAAAAAGAGGATTAAATGAATCCCTTATAAATGGTATCGGGGAGAATTTTTAGTGTCTCTTCTTAAAAAACAACAACGAGAATGAACTATTCAAAATATTAAATTCAGATGAAAATCCAAGGAGGAAAGCTACATCAAAATATGAATTTCCACTTCAGAAACCGAAAAAAAAGTATTTAACTTTGTGAAGTAGTCCAGAGGAAGAAAACATTAACTTCATCAAAATTTATTTTTTATTTAAACATCAGCAGATCTCTGCCATCCCCAGCTCTTTGATTAGTTATGAAAACCACAAGGGGAAGGATTTCTTATATAAATGATTCAAATATCTCTCCAGGAAATAAAAATTGCATAATTAACACTTTATATACATTATATAGTAAAGGCTAATCGTTTAAAATCCAAAATAAGACTAAAAATACAAAACATTATAAACGTTCTGATGAAAATTAAACAATCCAACAAAATGGACAAGCAAAAATAAAGTACAATAGACAGAGAATGAAAAAGGGTTCTAGGTTTTAGAATCAGAAACTGTATTTGGACTTGAATTGGTAACGAACACATAAATTAGGACAGTAAGAGACATTAATGATAAAAAGCAAACTTCTGGCTTCCTAGAGAAGCAGAGAAAGATAGTACACAGGGAAGGGAGATCTGGCACTGCTTTCAAGAAATGTTATTAAGGCAGGTGTCAATCAACCTGTACTGGGAGACGCCAAGTAAGACAGCAAGCACAAATGGAGGTCCCTTATAAATATCAATCAGCACACAATCAATTCAACCAGACTGTATCCCTCAATTCTTTTTTCATTTTAGACCACAAGAAAGAATAAGGCTTTCATTACTTACACACCTTGGCCTTCCTGATGAATTGCTAAAGATCTCAGAACAGCCGAACTATTGAGTAATGCGTAGATGTAAGACTCCACTTGCAACCGTGAGAGCACAGAAGTGTACGAATGCAGAGCCAGGGTCTGGTGGAGGTGCTCGGATTTGGCATCAAACAGCTTTTTTAGATCAGCCAGTGCATTTTCATTCATCTCCACTCTCTGGTAGCGATGATGGCCTGAAACTTTCACTTGATCTGCACAGATCCCCTAGCAGTGGACAAAAGGGTAAGATGTAAGCCAGTTACCTTCGCTCTTGATGTAACCACGCAATCGGTATATGATACACAGGCTTCAGCACATCTTCAAAGAGCTTACAATTCACAGTAAGGAAACAATACTACCCATAGAAAACTGTAAAACTAATACATAACCAGGTGCCAAGGAGTATAATGCCAATCACAAAGGCATCACAAGTTCAGAGAAGAGAAACCCTAAGATGAAGTAGGTGGGGAAAGATGCAAGAAAACAGAAGAGCTTGTCTCTAAGACCTTCATGATTGACGATCTTACCTTCTACTTTATAAACAGTGAGGTCAGGGTGATAGCCCCTCAACTTCAAGAGACCTCAAAACATCTCTGAACGTTCCCTCATCATTCTTTGTGATTCTGCTCAAAAGGAAGAAACCTCTCCCCTTTCCAATGTTAACCCTACTGCTGTATTCTTTATTTTAACCCCTTTCTCAGTATCTTCAAAAGTCTCCCTCTCCACGGGCTCCTTCCTACCTACAAAGAGATACACAGGTCTCCTAAGTAATGAAGATTAGGGATGGGGGAAATCACACATTTCTCCCTGATATCTCCTCCAGCTTCCCTTCACCACCAAATCTGTCAAGAGTACGTACAAGGTCAGTGTGAGTACAAGGAGCAGATTCCAGACCTTGATTGCATCACAGGAAAAGGAGTTCCACTGCAAAAACCCCGGGCTCCTGTAAACTTTAGAGAACACCAGTCAACAAACCTGGACAGACAACTGTTCCTCCTTGAAGTGCCACAGTCGACTTTTAGCATTTTGGCAATCAGACATCAGAGCAAGGAGCTCAGCTTCAGCCAGCAGCAGCTGTTTCCTACAGCGTGAGTAGTTCAAAAGTAACTCATAAAATTCATGCCTGTCCTGATGAGCCATGCTGTCAAATTCTTCTAAATATGACTCAACATTTTCCAGCCATGAACCAGGCTCAAAGATCTTTAGCTGTTCTTTAGTAAATGGTACTACTTCTGGTTGAGATGGGAGCTCTGGGTAGAGTCGCTCATTACGAAGCAACGATTTCACTGTCACCAAAGCTGGTACATCCCCAGCAATTTCAGTTGGCAACTGGGGATACAGTTTTTTTACTCTAGGTGGCTGAAAAATGTCTTTGGCTTCACAGGAACTCTGCAAGCCAACATTCTGTAGCACCTCTGAAGAAAGACCCAGCCCTTTGTCTTCTTTCCTATTCTGAGCTTCTCTGACCTGCAAATTTTCCACTTCCTGCTGAATATAAGAAACATTAGATTGCTGTATGCTTTCTGAAGTTCTGCATTGTACCAACGCATCTTTCTCCATTTCAGTAAAGTTCTTGGGAGCTTCTACTGTGGTTCGAACACTGCCTTCAGGATCAACCTTCAGCTCGACTGCATCGACCCAAACACAGGCTCTGATCTCCTGTCCCTCCTTTAGACTCTCTGTATTACATGTCAGAGACTCTTCATTGCTTAGAGTTAAGGAGGTGAGAGGTACATCAAACATTTCGCTCTCATTTTGTCCACTAGCATCATTCTGGAGCTGGGAATCGGTTAACTCCTTCAGATCATCTCCTTTGAATTCACAAGCTGGAGTAAGGATTTCCAGCTCTCTGGAGGTCTGTGGAAGGGAGACTTCATCAGACTCTTCCCTCTGAAGGGTTTCATATTTCTTCTTTTCCTAAAAATAACATGAATAACATGAAATAATCTATAATACAGCAATAACATGCTTTCAACATGGTGAATTTTTAAATTGTATTAAAAAATCTAAACTCACTTCCTAAGCAATGGGCTTCATATTTTGTATTATTCAATTTTGAGAATGCTGAATTTGGGAGATTCACTAGTCTAATCCCAAGAGAGGAAGACACGAAATAAGCAACAAATTATGAATTAAGATTGGAGGAAAGTCTTAATTAGGCTGTTCTCCATTCTGCTAGTGGTTAAATAAAAGATAACAGTCTACAAGTATCTTAGGTTTCAGTAGGTTGGCATCTTAACAAACATATTTATTCAAAATTTAGGCAAAAAAGGCTCTTGTCCCACTCCACTGCGCTGGAGGAGGCATGAGCCCTAGCTTGAGCTAGAAATAAACCCCATTCTTGCTTTTGGAAAAAAAAAAATTTAGGCAAAAAATGTCAGGGCAACTTGAGCAATGAAATAAATAGCTATAATACTGGATTATAACCCTCAGAATAAAATATATATTCATGAGCTGATACATACTTACAGTATGTATTTTTTTCTTAATGGAAAAGTGGTGGCATTCTTTCTCACAGAAGAATTCCAATTAATAAATGTAGATGGAATGAGAAAAACAGAAAATCACGATTAAAACATCATGGTATATAACTGCCACAGGCAAGAGGCAAAATCTGCTAATGAATGAGAGTAAATTTAAGCAGAAACATAATATAGTCTCAAAGTATCCCCTAAATATTTAGTCATTACAAAGGGAAAAACAGTAAGTTTCAGTGGAGAATCCAGGCAGACCATACTTTAACCAAGTGATCAGGGTTATTCTAATGAGTAATACCTTCCCATATTATGGTCTAAGAAGGCTGACTGCCTCTTCTGTACCCTTTCTAATATTGTATAACCTGAATCTAAGCATGAGGAAATGTCAGACAAAAACCCCAATTAAGGGAACGTCTACAAAATAACTTAAGTGTTATGATCATCAAAGACAAGACAAGACTACAGAACTTTCAAAAGACTGGAGAAAACTATGGAGACATAATAAGTGAACGCAACGGAGGACCCTGGACCGGATACTGAAACGAAAAGGACTTGAGCAAGGAAACTGCTGAAATCCAAGGGAGTTCCATATTTTAGTTAATAGCATTGTACCAACGTCAATTTCTTGGCTGCAGTAAATGTCCTAGAGTATAGAATTTACAGTTACATCAAGTGGGCCTTAGAAAGCATCACTACGAACAAAGCTAGTGGAGGTGATGGAATTCCAGTTAAGCTATTTCAAATCTTGAAAGAAAATGCTGTGAAAGTGCTGCACTCAATATGCCAGCAAATTTGGAAAACTCAGCAGTGGCCACAGGACTGGAAAAGGTCAGTCTTCATTCCAATCCCAAAGAAAGGCAATGCCAAAGAATGCTCAAACTACCACACAATTGCACTCATCTCACACGCTAGTAAAGTCATGCTCAAAATTCTCCAAGCCAGGCTTCAGCAATACGTGAACCGTGAACTCCCAGATGTTCAAGCAGGTTTTAGAAAAGGCGGAGGAACCAGAGATCAAATTGCCAACATCCGCTGGATCATGGAGAAAGCAAGAGAGTTCCAGAAAAACATCTATTTCTGCTTCATTGACTATGCCAAAGCCTTTGACTGTGTGGATCACAATAAACTGTGGAACATTCTGAAGGAGATGGGAATACCAGACCACCTGACCTGCCTCTTGAGGAACCTGTATGCAGGTCAGGAAGCAACAGTCAGCACTGTACATGGAACAACAGACTGGTTCCAAATAGGAAAAGGAGTACGTCAAGGTTGTATATTGTCACCCTGCTTATTTAACTTATATGCAGAGTACATCATGAGGAACGCTGGGCTGGAAGAAGCACAAGCTGGAATCAAGATTGCTGGGAGAAATATCAATAACCTCAGATATGCAAATGACACCAACCTTATGGCAGAAAGTGAAGAGGAACTCAAAAGCCTCTTGAGGAAAGTGAAAGAGGAGAGTGAAAAGGTTGGCTTGAAGCTCAACATTCAGAAAACAAAGATCATGGCATCTGGTCCCATCACTTCATGGGAAATAGATGGAAAAACAGTGGAAACAGTGTCAGACTTTGTTTTTTTGGGCTCCAAAATCACTGCAGATGCTGATTGCAGCCATGAAATTAAAAGACGCTTGCTCCTTGGAAGGAAAGTTATGACCAACCTTGATAGTATATTAAAAAGCAGAGACATTACTTTGCCAACCAAGGTCCGTCTAGTCAAGGCAATGGTTTTTCCCATGGTCATGTATGGATGTGAGAGTTGGACTGTGAAGAAGGCTGACCGCCGAAGAATCGATGCTTTTGAACTGTGGTGTTGGAGAAGACTCTTGAGAGTCCCTTATACTGCAAGGAGATCCAACCAGTCCATTCTAGAGGAGATCAATCCTGGATGTTCATTGGAGGGACTGATGCCAAAGCTGAAACTGCAATACTTTGGCCACCTCATGCGACGAGTTGACTCACTGGAAAAGACTCTGATGCTGGGAAAGGTTGGGGGCGGGAGGAGAAGGGGACGACGGAGAATGAGATGGCTGGATGGCATCACCGACTCTGTGGACATGAGTTTGAGTGAACTCTGGGAGTTGGTGATGGACAGGGAGGCCTGGTGTGCTGTGATTCATGGGGTCACAAAGAGTCGGACACGACTGAGTGACTGAACTGAACTGAAGATAAAAGAAGATTCTGGATGAAAGTTCAGTATGGAACTCTCTGTATTTTATTTGCAACTTTTCATTATATCCAAAATTAACTTGAAAAAAACCCCAGATCAAAAAGTCTTAACCATTTAAAAAATAAGATAAAATAAATTATGGTTTTTTCAAACTGAAGTATCTCTGGCATTATCACACAAACTAAATACATAGGAAACAAGGCTGGATAAAAAAAGCAGAAATATGGAGAAATTTATTATTTAAATAAAACTGTTGATACTAAAGCTGAAGCTCCAATACTTTGGCCACCTCATGCGAAGAGTTGACTCATTGGAAAAGACTCTGATGCTGGGAGGGATTGGGGGCAGGAGGAGAAGGGGACGACAGAGAATGAGATGGCTGGATGGCACCACTGACTCGATGGAGGTGAGTTTTAGTGAGCTCTGGGAGTTGGTGATGGACAGGGAGGCCTGGCATGCTGTGATTCATGGTGTCGCAAAGAGTCGGACACGACTGAGCGACTGAACTGAACTGAACTGTTACATTCAAAGAAACCAAAAAAGAACAGAATCACTCAAATACTTCCCTTTCACTATGAAATTTTAAGGAAGGCAAAATGATAGTTACACAGTAATCATTGATTATGGATTATGCTATCCTGCAAATGTCCAGCAAAAAAAATAATAAAAGCTGACAATAACCAAAAAAGTAAAACAGTCACATGCACCTAATATTAGGAAGAAAAGATGAATGTTTGTGAAATGCAATTTGAGCTCAGCTTGCTGGTAATGAACTATTAAATGTTTACAAATAGTAGTGATCCAAGAAGCAATGTGTCCCTCCACAATGGCTCTAATCCACACTGTGAACCGCAGATATCAGATTCAGAAAACAGCCACACAATGCATACAGAGCTCTTTGTCAAAATGCCTAAAATCATGAATAGCAGGAAAGCATTATGTCAGTATTTATAAGAAAATGAAAAAGTGGATCCAATTACACTGCAATGATGTTTACCACACTAGATATAAAAAATAGGTTTGTCAGATTGAGAAGTCAGAAAGAGAAGACTAGGAGAGGAGGCCAATGGTTACCACAGTAAAGAAGTACTGGCGTACTGGTCAGGATAGAGGCCATACTTTAGTGAGTTGAAGAATAATGAAATGAAATTAAGAAAACAATTTAATTTATAACAGAACAAAATACTTATAGATAAGTTTAACAAAAGAAGTGTAAAATTTATCTTCTGAAAACTACAGAAAAAAATTTGAAAGGAATTAAAGATTTAGTAAGGGAAAACATTCCATATTCATGGATCAGATCACAATGCTGTTAATATGGCGATATTCCTAAAATTGATATACAAATTCAACACAACCTCTATCAAAATCCCAGTTGACATTTTTGCAGAGAATAACAAGATGATACTTACCCTTTTAAGGAAAAACAAAGAACCCAGAATGGACAAAACATTCTTGAAAAAGAATGAAGTTGGAAATCTCATACTTCGCAATTTCAAAATCTACTATAAAACTACAGTAATAAAGAGAGTGTGGTTCTAATTCATGGATAGACAAATAGATCGGTGTATTAGAACTGAAAATCCAGAAACAAACTCTTATTCATACATTTAAAGTCAACTGATTTTCAACAAGGATGCCAAGAAAGGACAGCCTTCAATAAACAGTGCTAACAACCGGATATCCAAAGAATAAAATTAGACCCTTACCTTATATATCATACACAAAAATTATCAAGAAGGATCACAGACCCAATATAAGAGCTAAAACTTTTAAACTTTTCAAAAAAAAAAAAAATAGGGGTAAACCTTAATGACCCTGGATTACGCAAAGCCTAGTTAGACATGACACCAAAAGCACACAACAAAAGACAAAAGCAGATAAACTGGACACCATAAAAACTTTCAAAATTTGAAAATATGAAGACAATGAAAAGACAACTCCACAGACTGTAAGAAAATATCTTCAAATCCATTATCTTATCAGGGGCTTATATCCAGAATTTTTAAAAAGTAGACATGTGTTAATCAATAATAAAAAGATGAACAACCCAATTTAAAAACAAGCAAAGGAGCCAAACAGACATTTCTCCAAAGATAATACAAACAGCATATAAAAACATGCACAACACTATTCGTCATTACAGAAATGCAATCAAAATCACAATGAGGTAATACATCACACCCACTAAGATGACTAAAGTCAGACAATAATAAATGTTGAGAAGGATGTAGAAAAATTAGTACCCTCACATACTGCTTGTGGGATGGTAACACAATGCTTCCTCTACAGAAAAGAGAGTGGCATTCCTGACCGTGGTGATGGTGACCCGTCGTCCCCTGTGATTTACCCCAAACCATTGAATTATACACTTTAAATAAGTACACTGTGTGAATTATATCTCAATCAAGTTGCCAGAAGAAAAGATGAAAGATTTTAAAAACTTAAAAGAGTTGAGAAATAAGTGAAAAGTAAGGAAGTAGAGACTGGAATGTAGAATAGAGGGAGAAAATTTTAGTTCTCTTTGCTTAAACGGTAAGAGACCTTTGGGGGTGTTACATGCTAACTGGAAAAGAGGCTAGGAAGCTGGAAGTAGGCCCAGACGGGCCATGTGATCGGGGCACAGCAAACAAACACACTTCCCTCAACCCATGGCCACCTCAGGCTTCCTCTCCAGCCTGTCCTTCAGGTAATTTTTAACTTCCCTTTGTCCCGTGCTGCCCACCTCTGACCCCACCAAACCACTTCCTCTTTTTCTACTCCACCACTGCCCTTGCAATTTCAAATTCTTCCCCTCAGCTGAACAAAATGAAGTCTCCAGTTGCTACTAACAGACCTGCAAGTTCATTTCCACCAGATCTACCTTCATGGGAAGAATCGAAACCAGAACAATGGATACTGTGGTTAGATCATCAAAGAATTTTTTAAAAACCTCTGAACCCTCCCAGGGAGGAACACATGCCTTTGGGCTTTATTTCTCTTGAGAGGATAACTCAGTGCTTTAATTCTCCACCTGTGTTCTTACAGAAGTTAGGTCCAAGAAGGAATTACCCTGGAGTTGCTCCAGGGAAGGAGGTAGGGGATAGGAGAGAGAAGAAGCTGGTCATTTGATTCAAAGAACGGATTGGACACATCACAGAAGGCAGGAGGGAGGGAAGGATGAACAACTGTAAGAGGCACGATTGTTTGAGAGGGTGGCAAAGGTCTGCCCCTGCCCCTCACAGACCCCTGGATAGGACAGGATCTCTGGGTGCATACACTGTGATCACCACCAACGCCAGGGCCTCTAAGCGGTGGTGAGCTCCCAACGGCTCAGTTCACTTCTCCAAAGCACAGAACAGAGGAACAGGTCCTGAAAGGTCCCAAGGGTTCAGCCTCTGCCCCACCATCAATTCACCCAAACACCATTATAAGATTGGTCTCCTTAAAACAACCAACCCCTAACACCACAAAACAATCATGGCTCTCCACTTAATTAAAGACTGCCTCTTAACTCTGGTGCTCAGGGCCTTTGATGACTCAGTTATGATCCTTCCTAAAGACAAAACTGTCAATGAGCACAGCAAGCCTTCCACCACACATGTTTTACTCCAAACTCTGCAGCATGTACCCACCATCCAGTCCTGGTCACAAGCCACCACACATGGTTGTTTATCTTCACAGTGTGTACCCCAAACAGACCGCAAGTTTCTTCAGACCAGGGACTATATCTTAACCTTTTTGGATCTGATCTGCCTCTGATTTTCGACACTTTGTTCAACATATATTTATTGAAACAATAATGATAACTCATAATTCACAAGAATTTATTGAGTACCAACCGCATGCTGAGCTCCTAAGTACTTGAATCCTAAAATGAACAAATTATCCAACAAATATTTACACTTACCATGTGCTCTAGCACATTCAGAAGTTTATTTTTATATGCCTCTCAGAAAGCAAAGGGATTAGCCAATGAATCCAGAGGAAACTGAACTTTTATTGCCAAAACCTGAACATAGTCTTACACTTAAAACACATTTCACTTAAAAATAAAAAAGAAAGCCAATGATTACTTTGCCTACTTGAGTTAACCAGAACATGTTGCATATATAACAATCATACAGATCATAAAATAAAATTCAAACAGAACTCCACATGTATCAAGTTATCCATAAAAACTTAGAGCTTAATTTTATTTTAACCAAAAGACATGTTTCTTAAAACTGAAAATGGCCTAGAGATTAGAAAGAATCTATATTTCTTTATTTTGATCTCTAAGTTAGATATAGGTAGAGAATCAATTTTAAAATAATTCCACAGGAGAAATTAAGAAGTTATATACAAATGGAACATAGAAAAAATATATACACTTAACCATGTGTGTGGATGGGTGCATGCATAGATATGTCCAACTCTTTGTGATACCATGGATTGCAGCCCACCAGGCTCATCTGTCCACGGAATTTTCCAGGCAAAAATACTGGAGTGGGTTGCCATTTCCTACTCCAATACTTAACCATATATTGTAGTAAATATGTCTTGGAGTGTTGGCATATGTGTAGGGGGAAAATCCTCAAGAATATAACAAACTGCTACAAAGTTATCTCCAAGAAACAGAATTTGGGGCATTTCATGTCTGTGTTATACATTTATATCTCTGTGCATAGACTCGCAGATACATACTTTTTTTAAGCAATGAGCACTTCTGTAATCAGGAAAAAAAAATGACCTGATTAAGTTCTGGAAAACAAATGGAAAATTTCCATACATCACTTGCAGTTCTTCTGCTTTAAACTGTAATAAGTTTAAAAAAGAATAAAAAAATACAACCTCTTTCTATCCTTCAAACTACTGATGAGCTACTTCATAAATGATAAAGGTTCAATTTTACACATTACATAGAAAACTTCTATGGGATCACTTTAAATGCAGGCACAGTTTATCATGAACGTCTATATCCACAGTACTTAGCACAATGCCTGGCACAGAAGACATAAAAAGGGCTTGGACACACGGGTCCAACTATAAGATCAAGAGCTCTCAGGGCAATTTGACCCGTTCTCCTTGGGATGTACAAGAACGCTTTACAAATAACAAGGAGAAAGATGGGGGTTGCACATTTTGCTATGAATACAACATCTCTCGGCTGCCATTTCTTTCATGTTGCTCTTACCAATCTCACTTCATGGATCCACGGCACTTTCCATGCTTGATCTCTTCCTCCTCTTCTCATACACATGAGTCTCTCAACTTCTAGAATCCCACATTCAGTTAAGGGCACTGGGAACACACACTACCTCACATCATACTCCTTTGTTGGTTTCTCCACCTCTCCCCGAGCTCTTAAAATTGGAGTGCCCTTGAAACTCTTGTCATCTGTTTACACTACACTCACTCCTAAGGTAACTTAACTCGGACTCCAGTTGTCAATAGCTCGTAAAAGAGAGTTCCAGCCTGGAAATCTCTCCCATACTCTAGATTCACAGATCCAACCCAACTGGAGGTCTAACAGACACTTACTTCAAAAGTAACATGTCCAAAACTGAATTCCTCATCTGCCCCCAACAGCTATTCTACTCACTACCTCCTCCATCTCAGAGTCATCCTTGACTGTTTTCTCACATTCCACATCCACACCACCAACAAATCTTCTTAGCTAGATATTCAGAAACCCCCAGATTTCAAACCTTTCACATCACTTACACTTTAAAACTCCGGGCCAAGACACCATCACCTCCTGCCTGGATCACAGCAAAAATCTCTTAGATGGTCTCTCTACTCTTCCTCTTGCTCCCTTACAGACTGTTCTCATCAAAGCAAGCACAGTGACCCTTTAAAATGACTTCAGTTATATCACTCCTCTGCTTGAAACTGTGTGTGTGTGTGTGTGTCTGTGTGTGTGTGTGTTAGTCGCTCAGTCGTGTCCGACTCTTAGCAACCCCACCAACTGCAGCCTGCCGGGCTTCTCTGTCCGTGGGGTTCTCCAGGCAAGAACACTGGAGTGGCTTGCCATTCCCTCAAACCCTGAGATACCTGCATATTTCACTCAAAGTACAAGTGAAAGGCCATACAAGTGTAGGCCATTTTTACAATGACCTAGCTCTGTGTCACCTTTCTGACGTCATCCCAACTACTCTCCCCTCACTCACTCTGCCTCTCACTTACCCTAACCACACTGCCTCCTTGCAGTCCCCAAGACAGCAAAGACATGCCACTGCCTTAAGGCATTTGCCCGAACTGTTCCCAAGATCCACATGGCTAACTTCCTCATCTCTTTCCTGTCCTTACTTAAATTTCATCTTCAACAAGGACTACCTTGACAGCCTATTAAAAATCACAACCCATCCTAATCTCTCATCAGTATTCAACTCCTTATTCAGTTCATTTTTCTTTTTCTGTAGCCCTTGTTATCTTCTAATACGTGATTTACTTATTTATTTATAGTTTTCTGTTTTGTCTTCTGCTTCAAGAACACAAGCTACATTAAGGCCAGGTTCTTCTTTTCTTCCCCCTATTTACATCTCAGGTTTTTCTGTTGGCTCATATGGTAAAGAAAGTGAAGTCGCTCAGTCGTGTCCGACTCTTTGTGACCCCGTGGACTGTAGCCCACCAGGCTCCTCCATCCATGGGATTCTCCAGGCAAGAATACTGGAGTGGGTTGCCATTTCCTTCTCCAGGGGATCTTCCCGACCCAGGGATCGAACCCAGGTCCTCAGCATTGCAGGCAGACGATTTAACCTCTGAGCCACCAGGGAAGCCCCACATGGTAAAGAATCTATCTGCAATGCAAGAGACCCAGGTTCAATCCATGGGTCAGGCAGATCCCCTGGAGAAGGGAACGGATACCCACTCCAGTATTCTTGCCTGGAGAATTCCATGGAAAGAGGAGCCTGGCAGGCTACAGTCCATGGGGTCGCAAAGAGTCAGACACAACTGAGCGACTATCACTCTCACTTACACCCTGAATGCTTAGAAGAATTTCTGGACACACTGGGTGACCAGCGAGTAGTTTATTCAGCAAAAACAAAATATGGGTCTTAGGAGGCACAAAAGGAGCTCAACAATATAGAGCACCCCCCCCAATTTCACTTCTATAATCACTCATGGGAGGGAGGGACTAAGAGGGAGAAATCATCTAGGCCAAGGAGTAAGAGAGGATGGGGACTGCAAAGGTCTCTGTTTCTGGTATCAGTTTTCTGGGACACATCTCAGTCCGTCCTTAGCAATTACAATATGTTGTTACTATTAATGAGTTGCCAGCATTCAGAATTTAATACTAACTTTAAAAATACTTTCCATGACTATAAAATATACTGCTTCTGCAAAGGAAGTTCAATCTAAAAATCTTCCCTGGTTGTCCAGGGATTAAGAAACCACCTGCCAATGCAGGGTACATGGGTTGGATGCCTGGTTTTCCAGGAAGATCCCACATGCTGCAGAGCAACTAAGCCTCAGCACCACCACTACTGAAGCCTGTGTACCTAGAGCCCATGCCTCACAAGAGAAGTCACTGCAGTCGACAAAGAATAGCCCCCTCTTGCTGCAACTAGCGGAGAAGGCAATGGCAAGCCACTCCAGTACTCTTGCCTGGAAAATCCCATGGACGGAGGAGCCTGGTAGGCTATAGTCCATGGGGTCGGTACGAGTCGGACACAACTGAGCGACTTCACTTTCACTTTTCACTTTCACACATTGGAGAAGGAAATGGCAACCCACTCCAGTGTTCTTGCCTGGAGAATCCCAGGGAAGGGGGAGCCTGGTGGGCTGCCGTCTATGGGGTCACACAGAGTCGGACACGACTGAAGTGACTTAGCAGCAGCAGCAGCTTCAACTAGAGAAAGCTCAAGCACAGAAACAAAGACCCAGTGCAACCATAAATAATAAATAAAGGAAATCTACTGTTCTCAACCTACCAAGATCAATGAAGTCAAGGTGGAACTTGTCAGGACTATCTCCCGTGTAGTACCAAGTGACAAGCACCAGATAACCACAAACTAACAAAGTGAGGTCACCTTCCAGATGATTAACATTAAGAAATATAGGTCAGCTGCTGGGTCAGAAGCCACTCAAACTATCTAAAGGCAAAAGCACATGACACTACTCACTTCCTGAACCACCCCCTTAGAACTACTTTATATGGTTCCATAAATAGTCACCAAATTATACCACAATGGTAAAGGACTTCATTAACGTTGGGCTTCAGGATCATAGCCATACCATAACCAGCACTAAGAAATAATCTGTTTACTCTAAAAGAAGAATTCATTTTCTAGACTGACAAGCATGAGGGCCTTACTGGTATCGTGGACTTTTTCCCATTTGTTTTCTCACACTAGCGAGAGGAAATTTCCCAGAGTAAATTCTTCTGAGCCACAAAGCTTGGAAATAATATTCAATACTGGTATTTTTTCCTTCATTCAACAACCATTATCATGTGCCTACAAGGGCTGTGAAGGGTACTGGGAAAAAGACAGGTCCCTCCCTCACTGAGTTCACAGTCTAAGGAAGAAGAGAGATGTTAACAAAGTAAGTACAAGTGAGACAAGTGACAAAGAGAGGTGCAAAGCACTCCTGGGTGGGGGGATTCTGTGGGTAAAGAGGGAAGAACTATTTAAGCAGAGACCTCATGAATGAGCAGGTGAAGAGGGACTGGAAGAGGTGTCAGGGCACAGGAAACAGTATGAGCAAAAGCCCTAAAGCAGGAAAAATGAAAGTCACTCAGTCGTGTCCTACTCTTTGAGACCCCATGGACTATACAGTCCATGGAATCCTCTAGGCCAGAATACTGGAGTGGGTGGCCTTTCCCTTCTTCAGAGGATCTTCCCAACCCAGGGATCGAACCCAGGTCTCCCACATTGCAGGTGGATTCTTTACCAGCTGAGCCACAAGGGAAGCCCAAAGCAGGAAAGGACATGTATGCCTGAGAGTCAAAAGAGATAGTAGTGAAGACCTGAGGTTGAAGAGAAAGACAGAATCCAGACTAATCAGGGCCTTGAGTCCATACTAAGGACTTTAGAGTCTTAGCCTCTGGATGATAAGAAATCTTCGAAAGGTTTTAAGGAGAAGAACGATAATTTTGAGGTTTGGTTAATAAAAATATCAGTCCAGCTTTAGTTGAGAGAATGGGAAGCAAGAATAAATTTGGAAAGGCCATTTTAGCAAAAATCCGAGAAATCATCTTTGAAGGATGGTGGACTTAGCTAGGATGGAAGAGAAATGGGCAGAATCAAGAGATCAATTACAAAATATAATTGGCAAAATTCAATGACTGAATAGATTTGGCTAAAAGCATGTCAAGGATTTTTGGTTTTGGACAAATACCTCTGGAATGAAGTTTTCCTCATAAACATTAAAAGATAATAAAATAAATTTCTTCTTCTGTAGAGAAGTAAAGTGAAAGTTGCTCAGTCTTGTCTGACCCTTTGCAACCCCGTACAGTCTACGGAATTCTCTACGTCAGAATACTGGAGTGGATAGGCTTTCCCTTCTCCAGGGGATCTTCCCAACCCAGGGATCAAACCCAGGTCTCCCGCACTGCAGGCGGATTCTTTACCAGTTGAGCCACAAGGGAAGCCCAACTTCTGTAGGGAAGTTGCCCACAATATGCCAATATAAAACGAGCAAATGACTTTTCATGATGGATTTAAAAGCTTGGTTTTTAATCTCTATTTTAGAAACCCTTTCTAAACAAAAGAACTTGACAGAGAATTCTCTTACTAATTATTTTTAAGTATTTATAACATCGTATCTGTAGATACATATGGGCTTCCCTGATGATTCAGACAGTAAAGAATCTGCCTGCAATGCGGGAGACCTGGGTTCGATCCCTGGATTGGGAAGATCCCCTGGAGAAGGGAATGGCTACCCACTCCTGTATCCTGCCTGGAGAATTCCATAGACAGAGGAGCCTGCCAGGCTACAAGTCCATGGGGTCGCAAAGAGTCAGACACAACTGAGCTGACTTTCACAGATACATATAGATATGTGGAACAATTACTAAGCTACTGGATTGAGAATTAAGATGTCCGATTTTAACTTGAGTTCTCTTACTAACTGTATGACTTACGGCTTATCACTTACGTTATCTAGGCTTTAGTTTCACCATTCATTCTGAAAAAAGCTATAGATTGAGAATTAAGATTCACCTCTTTGTAGATTGATGTTTACATCTTATACACTACTGAATTCTAGGTTCAGGGACTGTATGCTGAATGGCTGATGGATGGCCTTTTACTTCCTCATCCATTTAGATAGCTCAATACAATGCAAAATTATTTCTCTTAAAAATTTTTCTGGAATTAGGTAACAAAATGGCTTTCTCCCCAAAGAATTACTCCTCACAGACCTGAGAACACTGATGTGCATAAAATCATTTACAGCTTATTAAATATGGTATCTCTGAACACCAATCTCCTGTTAAAATCTTGTTCTCATAAGAAATTCCTATTTTGGTATTATTTTTAAGTCACACCTGCACTTGTAGACATCACCTACTTGTAGAAAAGGCAATATTCTGTCGTTTTAATACTATTCTCATTATTTCCTTAATATAAATTCAGTTTCAGGTAAGCCGAAATTATCTATGTCCAGTTATTCTCGCACAGCATTTCTTCTGTTCACTGTAAAACAAACGTCATTTCAGAAAACATATGGGAACAAAATGAAAACCCAGACTGCACCTAAAAACAAGATCAACTTTAAAACCACACTAATACCACACGTTAGTATAACCCAGGAAACCCAGAAAATTCAAACCCGTCCCTGTTGTGTGAATCCCTCTCTGATTTCACTTCTGGTCATTCATGCCCCATCACAAACAGCCAGGATAATGAGAAATAAACAACAGCAGCGCCACTGTCATCTTGAATTTTTAAACTGAAAAGCCACATCACTACAGTCTACTTTGTCTCCCACCGTAAAGATCTACTGGAGGATACATTCATGGAAGAGCTGTCCCTTTTCTTTTAATGCGGAGAGAGGCTCAAAATGTTCACAAGTTAAAAAGGTGAAAGTCAGTCAAAGCTGAGCCTGGGAAGACAAAATTTGCTTCCCAACGGAAATCCAGACCTAGGTGCGGGAAGTCAAGAACGCAGCAGAAAACCAAGCGCCTAGAGAGATCACAGGACGAAAAAGAAAAAACAGGCTCCTGACAAAGTCTGGCAGGAGGACGTGAAGAAGGAACAGAGGAACAGGTCTGGCGTCAGTGGGCAGAGGGATCAAATATGGGACGGAGGGAGCAGAGGCTGAGAGGGGCTCGGGGGACGGGCAGAGTGGGCTGGAGAGGCCGAAGAGAGGAAAAAGGAGACAGCACGCAACTGCCAGGGCCTGGGCAGAGTGGGATGGGCGAGTTTCCCTCACCTTGGTTTTAGTCCGGCTGCCCTTGGCCTTGGCCCGGCGCGGGGGCCTCACTGCCTCAGCCATAGACCCTGCAATGGCTCAGTCACCGCTTGTTTTTGTCAAAACCCTGAGCGTTCCACAACCTGCCGACTTCCGGCCTCCGACTGTCACGTGATCGAATCTCCACCACTCCCGGAGAGGGGCGGCAACTCGGAGCCTCTACGGGCCGCAACTTCGGACAAACCACTTCGGGAGGCCTTTTCGCAGGAGGATTATAGCCACGCCCCCTTCACTCAGGCCCCACCCCCTAGCCCGCGCGCAGGGCCGCCTGGCTCCGCCCCACTTGCCACAGCGTTGGCAAGGCTTACTTGGTCCTGGGCGACCGGCTTACTCTCCCGAGTGAGGTCGCGTCCCTATCGCCGGCACTTCCACTAAGCTGCACTGGGTCTAGATCCCCGGAGTGCTTGCACACCTCACCCACGTTGGCCTAAAGGAGCCTGGGGAGAGTGCATGTCAGCCTTCTTTTGACCTTTAGATAACTAGGACCAGTCAGCCTAAATCTATGCTTTGATGCCCTTCCAGGTGGGCGTTTCAGTTTCCTCTTGTGTGAAGGAGAAAGATGATACTTGCCTTTACCAGTGTAAAGAAGATTAACTGGACTGATCGTTAAGGTGCCTGGTATACGCCTGCATATCTGTAAATGGTGGTGGTTGTTCCGTTACTAAGTCATTTCTAACTCTTTGTGACCCCATGGACTAGCATGCCAGGCTCATCTGTCCTCCACTGTCTCCCCGTGTTTGCTCAAATTCATGTCCATTGAGTCGGTGATGCTATCTAACCATCTCATCGTCTATCATCCCCTTCTCTTTTTGCCTTCAGTCTTTCCCAGCATCGTGGTCTTTTCCAATGAGCCGGATCTTCCCATCAGGTGGCCAGAGTATTTGGAGCTTCAGCAGCAGTCCTTCCAATGAATATTCAGAGTTGATTTCCTTTAGGATTGACTGGTTTGATCTCCTTGCAGTCCAAGGGACTCTCAACAATCTTCTCCAGCAACACAACTCGAAAGCCTCAATTCTTTGGAGCTCAGCCTTCTTTATGGACCAACTGTAAATGGTAGTTACTATCATTACTTTCCAGATCCCAGGCAGCAAAGAGACAGCTGCACCAAAGAGGGCAGAAGAGAAGGCAAAAAGACAAGACCCATAGAAGTGTTTTTCATATGGGTTTTACACACCTTCATTTAAAAATTCCAGATGGGAAAACTTGGCTCCTTCTCCCTTTGCCAGTTCTACAGTTTATTTTCTTCCAAAGCACTTAGTACTGTTAAAATGCTATTATAATTTGCTTTTGTTTGTGTCTGTCAACCTGGCTAGAATGTAAGATCCTTAAAGTCAGGGGTCTTTGTTTTGTTTCCTAAGGCATCCCAAGGGCTTCTAGAACTGTAGCCTGTACATGGTAGGGTCAATGAATATTGATTATTTGATGAATGAAATGAATGTGAGCTGTTCTGTCTGGTGGTGGTATAAAATAGTTGAGACGTGGTGGCAAGGGAAACTATCCAAGAATATGGCATGAGAAATGGAAAGGACTCCAGAGATGGAGTCTTTACGGTGGCTTGTTTATGAGCTGCTGCTGCTGCTAAGTCACTTCAGTCGTGTCCGACTCTGTGTGACCCCATAGACGGCAGCCCACCAGGCTCCCCCGTCCCTGGGATTCTCCAGGCAAGAACACTGGAGTGGGTTGCCATTTCCTTCTCCAGTGTGTGAAAGTGAAAAGTGAACGTGAAGTCGCTCAGTCATGTCTGACTTGTAGCGACTCCATGGACTGCAGCCTACCAGGCTCCTCTGTCCATGGGATTTTCTAGGCAAGAGTACTGGAGTGGCTTGCCATTGCCTTCTCTGGTTTATGAGCTAACAACATATAAAATACAGTTGTAAGTAGATAGGTTGGGGTTGGGGGGAATCCCCAGATAAAACCAGGCATGGCTTATTTGACCGAAGAGGAAACATTTTATTTTTTTAACTTTTTTATCAGCTTCATTTTAGGCTTTCCTGAACTTAATCTGTTCAGTTCAGTTCAGTCGCTCAGTCGTATCCGACTCTCCGCGACCCCATGAATCACAGCACGCCAGGCCTCCCTGTCCATCACCAACTCCCGGAGTTCACTCAAACTCATGTCCACAGAGTTGGTGATGCCATCCAGCCATCTCATTCTCTGTCGTCCCCTTCTCCTCCCGCCCCCAACCTTTCCCAGTCTTTTCCAGTGAGTCAACTCGTCGCATGAGGTGGCCAAAGTATTGCAGTTTCAGCTTTAGCATCAGTCCCTCCAATGAACACCCAGGATTGATCTCCTTTAGAATGGACTGGTTGGATCTCCTTGCAGTCCAAGGGCTCTCAAGAGTCTTCTCCAACACCACAGTTCAAAAACATCAATTCTTCGGCGATCAGCCTTCTTCACAGTCCAACTCTCACATCCATACATGACCACGGGAAAAACCATAGCCTTGACTAGACGGACCTTGGTTGGCAAAGTAATGTCTCTGCTTTTTAATATACTATCAAGGTTGGTCATAACTTTCCTTCCAAGGAGTAAGCGTCTTTTAATTTCATGGCTGCAATCAGCATCCGCAGTGATTTTGGAGCCCAGAAAAATAAAGTCTGACACTGTTTCCACTGTTTTTCCATCTATTTCCCATGAAGTGATGGGACCAGATGCCATGATCTTTGTTTTCTGAATGTTGAGCTTCAAGCCAACCTTTTCACTCTCCTCTTTCACTTTCATCAAGAGGCTTTTGAGTTCCTCTTCACTTTCTGCCATAAGGGTAGTGTCATCTGCATATCTGAGGTTATTGATATTTCTCCCAGCAATCTTGATTCCAGCTTGTGCTTCTTCCAGCCCAGCGTTCCTCATGATGTACTCTGCATATAAGTTAAATAAGCAAGGTGACAATATACAGCCTTGACGTACTCCTTTTCCCATTTGGAACCAGTCTTAATCTGTTAGGGGCAACTTAATCAGCATTATACTTTATTCAAGTTTTTTAGAGAAATCCTTTTAGACCTAATCCATTTTATAATGTAAGCCTGGCCACAATGCTTCCCTTTGAATGAGTCTCAGTAATGATGATCTTAAGGGAACAAAAGAACAAAGGAGTATTACCAGACTAGAAAAGTAACAATAGCAAAGATAACAAATCAGTTGTAAAGACTTCCAGTTCTGTTTCAAAGGGTAGGCACTTTCTTCAGCTGTTCTGCAGAATTTAGACACCCTCCCACTCCCCCTACTCAAGCCCCAGCACTCAACCACTAGATCAGCTGGAACCTAAGTGATGATATGTTGATCTTTTCTTATCCTTGTGACTTCAGCCACCTAAAGCTTGGGAATATGGTGACATTTGCCCCAGTTCAAGCTGAATGAATATACATATATCCTTAGCTTGAAATTTCCCCAATTTTGCTGATAGGGGAGACACTGCTTTGGGAAAATTCCCTAGTGTTCTCCTTATTTGCTGCAAGTGATAAATTCTTCTGTCTCTGGACCTCTGGCTTAGTGACTTTTGGCTCAATACCCAGCAAGAGGTGAACCCAGTTTTCCAGTAACACAGTTTCACATATTTTGATTCGAAATCTTCAAAAACAGCAAAGCAGTTACCCAGCTGCTCATGTTACTAAACCAAACTTGAGTCACTCACCCAACACATAGCAAAACCACCCTACTGATCCCTGGTTATGGTAAAGAAAAATACGGCGTTTGTTGTAGGGTCAAATAAGGGAAACAAGCAAAAAGACCCCAAATCCCCAATGACTTTTAACGGAGGCTTTTTTAAGACGGTGTGAGGGCACGCGATCAGTTCATGCTCAATTCTCTGTTTGCTTGATGGTGAGGTAACAGGTGATATTTCAGGAATCTTAATTGTAGTTTTCTGGTTCCAGCTGGTCTGGGGTTCACATGCTGGTGGTCAGCAGTCAACGTCTTCATTCTGGTGGGATTTTTTAGGGTCTGTAAGACAAAGATATGACTCAGGATACTATCTATAGCCTGTAAGGAGGAACTGAAGGAACTTGACCTTGTTTTATGGCTAAACTATTATTATGTTGTTTTGCTAGACTGCTTTCCTTTGTTTTTATAGTTTTTCACTTCTTTGATTAAATTTGCTCTTTGAAACTCAGGGAAGGCCTAAGAGGCTAAAGTTTTCCTACAAACAAGAGGCAGGGGACACTGGGGAAGGGGCAAGTGTTCTGTTCCCAGAAAGGCCCCACATGGTCCTCCTCGGTTTCACTCAGAATGCATTTTATATACCCTGGTGATAGAGATGGAAGAGGATACTTTTACAAGTAGTTGTAGAAGTCCCATAAGGAGCTATAGATAGGAAGAGAAAACTAGGAATCTTTGGGAGACCTCTAAGTTAATGATTACTCAAGAAAGCTATTGGAATCCCATGGAATGAAGCAGGCTTGACTTAACTACAAAACCATAAATAAAAACACAAGATATGCCCCAGGCCATTAGCTGGAAGAAAAATGTCACCACTCTTCTACTGATTTGAATAAGCACTGTGATAATCCTAGTTTGACCTCATAGGATCACTCTCCTGCCTGAAGGAAGAACTAGTGATGTAAACCTCATGCTACCCAAAGATGGCTGTCTTTTCCCCTCCCCAACTGTCCTTTGACTGTAAAATTGTAGCCCACTTAATCCTTGGGGCAGAGCTCCCTCACCTATCTGCTTGCATCTCTTACAAGTGTCTTATATTAATAAATCTACTTCTTGCCTATCACTTTGCCTCTCTCTAAATCCCTTCTGCACTGAGAGACAAAGAACCTGAGCCTCAGGAAGTCCAGACACCAGGTGTGACTTGGTTGCTCAGTCGCTCAGTTGTGTCCGACTGTTCACAGCCCCATGGACTGTAGCCGATTAGGCTCCTCTGTCCACGGGGATTCTCTGGGCAAGAATACTGGAGTGGGTTGCCATGCCCTCCTCCAGGGGATCTTCCCAACCCAGGGATAAAACCCAGGTCTCCCACATTGCAGGTGGATTCTTAACCTTCTGAGCCACCAGAAAAACCCAGACACCAGGTGAGTGATTCTAATTAAGTCTGTGGGTTCGAGTCCCACACAGGGTTTTGGCTGGGTTTGAGTCCCAGCACATGGGTTCAAGTCCCAGTGTGAGGTGAAAAGATTTACTGATACTGATGTTGGAGAGGCAGGAGTGATTTAGCATCATGAAGCAAGATCTTAATTCCTTGCCAGGAATTGAATCTGGGTAACTTGGATGAAAACCAGGAATCCTAGCCACCAGCCTGGCAAGGGCTAGAAACTAGGAGCCATTTTCCCTGGATCTTTGCCCCCATTGAAAAATGCATTTCTCACAAAAGCAAAAACTGTGAATGCAAGTACAAAAGTTATTGTTAGAGACATCGCACAAGTGGGAGAGCACACAGAGAAACCGTTTGTTTAGTTAAGACGGAAGCAAGGCAGAGGCACACCCATCCTCCCCTTTGAGAAGTGCCTTAAAGAAGCATTTAAGTCATTTATATAGGACAGTTTCTCTGGGTCTTTGTTTATCTTTAACCAATTATCTGTTTTCTTTTTCCACACCTGATCTAACCTGGGACCTTCCCCAACATGTGTGTGCAACTTTTTTCTAAGATGGATTCCAGCCCAGAGGCCTGTGGGATCACATGTAAGTCTCATATATTGTGAGGTGGTGCCCCTTTCTTTCTGATCCCCAAGGAGACTTTCTGCATATGTGTATGTCTCCCTTGCCTCAAGGAATGGAAGAATGTGGCCTCCTAATCCTTTCCTCAGACAAGGTTTAGCCCTTCTCTGCTCCTGCCATGACTGTTGTCTTAAGGTGTCCCCAGGAGGCGAAGCCTGGCTCTTTTCTCTGTTTCAGTTGTTACTTGCATTTTGGAGAGAAAACTCCTAGGAGGATCTTTGGAAATATGTAACCTGTAACCCACATATCCCCTGTTTCAGGGAATGCAAACAGGCTAGTTGTAAGTGTCTGACCTGATGCCCATCTTTTTCTTCCCCCAAGAAATGTAAACAGGAGATCAGTTGTAAATGCCTAGCCAGGGGCCCATTTATCTCCTGCCTCAGTGTGTGTGTGCCTGTAAGTGCATATAAGGCTATCATGAGCAAGACTTGGCAAATATGAACAAAATCTTTATACCACCATTACTATCTTTATACCACCATTACTGTCTTTAACTTTTGCTGGTATTTTTTCCAATCTGGAATACTCTCTCTGGCCTCTACCAATTCAAATTCTTTTTGAACTTCAAAGTTCTTCATTGTGTCAGTCAGTACTTAGCAAAACAGAACTGGTTCCACCTCTAGTTTCCATGATTCACAGTGTAGTTGGGGTGTAGACACAATGGACAGATAAGTTATAAATAAATAATCATAGCCTATGGGAAATAAATAAATGAAGATCACAGCCTATGGGGAAAAGGAGGCATACTTTATAAACTGAAATTGTTAGACCTTAGTATTTACAGTAATTATTAATAATATATTAATAAATAGTATAAGTTGTTAGGTTTGTTGCTCAGTTTGGACAAAAGAAGAAATTTAAATATATTACATTTAATACTGCAGTTTAAAACGTTTGAAGTAATTTAAGTCGTAAATGAGATCAGTTGTTTAAGAAAGTTTGGTCTATTGAATCTGAGTTGACCAAATGTTAAAGTTCCCCCTTGAAAGTGGCTATTCAAATTTATTAGGTTTATAAGTAGAAAGTTGAGATTTATATAGATGACTTGAAGATTTAATAAAAAGTAAATTTTTAAAAAAATATTTATCTGTTTTGCTATGTCAAGGCTCAGTTGCAGCATGCAAGATCTTTAGTTGTGGCATGGGAACTCTTGCAGCTTGTGGGATCTAGTTACCTGAGCAGAGATCAAACCCTGGCCCCATGCATTGGGATCACAGTCTTAGCCACTGGTCCACCAGGGAAGACCCAAAGATACATTTTTTTTAATTTTTAGATGAATTTTTTATTGAAGTGACATTGGTTTATGATGTTATACAAGTTTCATGTGTACAACATTATATTTCAACTTCTGGATACCCTACAGTGAGCTTATCACTAAAAATTTGTTTCCATCTATAACCATAAAATTGTGTATGCAGGTCAAGAAGCAACAGTTAAAACTGGACGTGGAACAACAGACTAGTTCCAAATTGGGAAAGGAGTACATCAAGGCTGTATATTGTCACCCTGCTTATTTAATTTACATGCAGAGTACATAATGAGAAATACTGGACTGGATGAAGCACAAGCTGGAATCAAGATTACTGGGAGAAATATCAATAACCTCAGATATGCAGATGATACCACCCTTATGGCAGAAAGCGAAGAAGAACTAAAGAGCCTCTTGATGAAAGTGAAATTGGAGAGTGAAAAGCTTGGCTTAAAACTCAACATTCAGAAAACTAAGATCATGGCATCTGGTCCCATCTGTTCAGTTCAGTCCCTCAGTTGTGTCCAACTCTTTGCGACCCCGTGAACCGCAGCACGCCAGGCCTCCCTGTCCATCACCAACTGCCAGACTCCACCCAAAGCCATGTCCATTGAGTTGATGATGCCATCCAACCATCTCATCCTCTGTCGTCCCCTTTTCCTCCTGCCCTCAATCTTTCCCAGCATCAGGGTCTTTTCCAATGAGTCAGCTCTTCGCATCAGGTGGCCAAAGAATTGGGAGTTTCAGCTTCAGCATCAGTCCTTCCAATGAACACTCAGGACTGATCTCCTTTAAGATGGACTGGTTGGATCTCCTTGCAGTCCAAGGGACTCTCAAGAGTCTTCTCCACAGTTCGAAAGTATCAGTTCTTCGATGCTCAGCTTTCTTTATAGTCCCACTCTCACATCCATACATGGCTACTGGAAAAACCGTAGCTTTGACTAGACATACCTTTGTTGGCAAAGTGATGTCTCTGCTTTTTAATATGCTGTCTAGTTTGTGATAGTTTTTCTTCCAAGGAATAAGCATCTTTTAATTTCATGACTTCAGTCACCATCTGCAGTGATTTTGGAGCCCAAGAAAATAAAGTCTGTCACTGTTTCCATTGTTTCCCCTTCTATTTGCCATGAAGTGATATATTAAAAAGCAGAGACATTACTTTGCCAACAAAGGTCCGTCTAGTCAAGGCTATGGTTTTTCCCGTGGTCATGTATGGATGTGAGAGTTGGACTGTGAAGAAAGCTGATCACCGAAGAATTGATGCTTTTGAACTGTGGTGTTGGAGAAGACTCTTGAGAGCCCTTGGACTGCAAGGAGATCCAACCAGTCCATTCTAAGGGAGATCAGTCCTGGGTGTTCATTGGAAGGACTGATGCTAAAGCTGAAACTGCAATACTTTGGCCACCTCATGCGACGAGTTGACTCACTGGAAAAGACTCTGATGCTGGGAAGAGTTGGGGGCGGGAGGAGAAGGGGACGATCGAGAATTAGATGGCTGGATGGCATCACCGACTCTGTGGACATGAGTTTGAGTGAACTCCGGGAGTTGGTGATGGACAGGGGGGCCTGGCGTGCTGAGATTCATGGGGTTGCGGAGAGTCGGACACGACTGAGCGACTGAACTGAATTGAACTGAACTGATGGGACCAGATGCCATGATCTTAGTTTTGTGAATGTTAAGTTTTAAGCCAGCTTTTTCACGCTCCTCTTTCATGCTTATCAAGAGGCTCTTTAGTTCCTCTTCACTTTCTGCCATTAGAGTGATATCATATTCATATTTGAGGTTGTTGATATTTCTCCTGACAATCTTGATTCCAGCTTGTTATTCATCCAGCCCAGCATTTCTCATGATGTACTCTGCATATAAGTTAAATAAGCAGGGTGACAATATACAGCCTTGACGTACTTATTTCCCAATTTTGAATCAGTCTGTTGTTCCATGTATGGTTCTAACCTGCATACAAGTTTCTCAGGAGACAGGTTAGATGGTCTAGTGTTCCCATTGCTTTAAGAATTTTCCACAGTTTGCAGTGATCCACACAGTTAAAGGCTTTGTGTATTAGTTGCTCAATCATGTCCAACCCTTTGTGACCCCACAGACTGTAGCCTGCCGGGTTTCTCTGTCCGTGGAATTCTCCAGGCAAGAATACTGAAATGGATTGCCATTCCCGTCTCCAAAGGTTTTAGCATAGTCAATTCCCTTGTTTTCTCTATGATACAATAGATGTTGGCAATTTGATCTCTGGTTCCTGTGCCTTTTCTAAACCCAGCTTGAACATCTGGAAGTTATCAGTTCACGTACTGTTGAAATCTAGCTTGAAGCATTTTGAGCATTACCTTGCTAGCATGTGAAGTGAGGACGATTGTACAGTAGTTTGAACATTCTTTGGGACTGGGATGAAAACTGACCTTTTCCGGTTTTGTGGCCACTGCTGTTTTTCAAATTTGTTGGCATAGTCAGTGCAGCACTTTAGCAGCAGCATCTTTTAGGATTAGAAATAGCTCAGCTGGAATTCCTTCACCTCCACTAGCTTTTTCATAGTAATGCTTCCTAAGGCCAACTTGACTTCATACTTGAGGATGTCTGGCTCTAGGTGAGTGATCACACCATCGTGGTTATTTGGGTCATTAAGACCATTTTTGCATGGTTCTTTTGTGTATTCTTGCCACCTCTTCTTAATCTTTTCTGCTTCTGTTAGGTCCTAGCCATTTCTGTCCTTTGTTGTGCCCATCTTTGCATGAAATATTCCCTTGGTATCTCCAGTTTTCTTGAAGAGATCACTAGTCTTTCCTATTCTATCATTTTCTTCTATTTTTTTGTATTGTTTACTTAAGAAGGCTTTTTTATCTCTCCTTGCTATTCTCTGTAACTCTGCATAAAGATGGGTATATCTTTCCCTCTCTTTTGACTTTCATTTCTCTTCTTTTCTCAGCTATTTGTAAGGCCTCCTCAGACAACCACTTTGCCTTCTTGCATTTCTTTTTCCTCAGTATAGTTTTGTTCACCACCTCCTGTACAATGTTATAAACCTCTGTCCATAGTTCTTCAGGCACTCTGTCTACTAGATATAATCCCTTGGATCTATTTGTCACCTCCACTGGGTAATCATTAGGGATTTTATTTATGTCATACTTGAAAGGCCTAGTGGCTTTCCCTACTTTATTCAATATAAGTCTGAACCTTGCAATAAGAAGCTCATGATCTGAGCCACAGTCAGTTCCAGGTCTTTTTTTGCTGATTGTACAGAGCTTCTCCATCTTTGGCTGCAAATAACATAATCTATCTGATTTTAGTATTGATCATCTGGTGATGTCCATGTGTAGAGTCATGACTTGTGTTGTTGGAAGATGTTTGCTATGACTAGTATGTTCTCTTGGCAAAACTTTTAGCTTTTGTCCTGCTTCATTTTCTACTCCAAGGCCAAATTTGTGTTATTTCAGGTGTCAACTAAAAAGATGCACAACTTGAGAGTTGTGAGTTTAGTTTAATTTGGGGCAAAATGAGGACTGCAGTCCAGGAGCAGCATCTCAGATAACTCCAAGAGACTGCTCCAAAGTGGCAGTGGGGGAAGGTCAACATATAAGGTTTTGGTGAAGGGGGAGTTCAATACCATTAAGCACTCATTTTACAATATGTTTTTTTGTTAGTCATGAGGATATGAGGGCTTCCCTGTGGCTCAGCTGGTAAAGAATCTGCCTGCAATGAGGGAGATCTGGGTTCGATCCCTGGGTTGGGAAGATCCCCTGAAGAAGAGAACAGCTACCCACTCCAGTATTCTGGCCTGGAGAATTCCATGGATTGTATTGCAAGTCCATGGAATTGCAAAGAGTCAGACTTTCACTTTCATGAGGATCTGATATCACCATGAAGAGATTTAGGGCTTCTCTAGATATGAGGAGTTGCAAGGATTGAGATCATAAAACTGTTCCTAAAAACATCCAACTATCTGAAGACCTGTCCCACCAGATTCCCTGGAGCACAGAGTGCCTCACTCCACCCTGAACTCCCTCAGGGTTTTTGAAGGCCAAAGCTATAGCAGCGTGGGGTTCAGTCTCCACAGAGGCAGATGGCAAATGCCTTTGTTGCTCAGTCATTGGCGTTGCTCTTGGTAAGTGCCAATTTGTAGTTGACACTATCTCTTGACTTCCTACCTTTGCATTCCAGTCCTTTATGATGAGAAGGACATCTTATTTTGGTGTTAGTTCTGGAAGGTCTTGTGGGACTTCATAGAACCATTCAACTTCAACTTCTTCAGCACTAGTGGTTGGGGCATAGACTTGGATTATTGTGGTGTTGAAAGGTTTGCCTTGGAAATGGCCCAAGGTCATTCTGTCATTTTTGAGATTGCACCTGTTGACTAAAAAAAGATGCACAACTTGAGAGTTGCGAGTTAAGCTTTATACGGGCAAAAATGAGGACTGCAGCCCAGGAGGCAGCATCTCAGACAGCTCTGAGAGACTGCTCCAAAGAGGCAATGGGAGGAATGTCAATATATTAGGTTTGGGTGAAGGCAGAATTCAATACCATTAAGCACTCATTTTACAAAAGGTTTTCTGTTAGTCTTGAGGATCTGATGTCACCATGAAAGGATTTAGTGCTTTTCTAGATATGAGGAAGGATGTGCAAAGACTAAAGCCTTAAAATCTGTTCCTAAAAACCTTCAACTATCTGAAGACTGTCCCACCCGATTCCCTGGAGCACAGAGTGCCTCAGTCCACCCTGAACTCCCTCCGAGGGTGTTGAAGGTCAATAGCTGCAGCAGCACAGGGCTCAATCTCTGCAGAGGCAGAGGGCAAACGCCTTGCTGTTCAGTCGTTGGCAATGCTCTTGGTAAGTGCCAATTTGTAGTTGACACACGCAAGAATGGATATATGTATATGTATGCCTGAGTCCCTTCTCTGTTCACCTGAAACTACCACAACATTGTTAATCATCTATACCCCAATACAGAATAAAAATTTTTTAAAAAAATCAAAAAGTGGGCCAAAGATCTAAACAGACATTTTTCCAAAGAAGACATGCATGAATGCCAAGTTGCTTCAGTCCTAACTATTTGCAACCCTATGGATTGTAAAGAGTATAATTTATGTATATTAAGGTATTTCAAAACTTAACATGACCACAATTCCTAAGTCAGCCAGCATCTAGAACAGTTTTTGCAGTAACAGGGCTAAGTGAAAACTTCTGAATATGAATTCAGAAAATGCTTGGTTAAATCTTTCTTAAAAATCCCTTACAAAATTAGCTCTTTCATCCATCCTTTTCCCCATAATGATGCGCGTGAACATCCTGGCTGATGCTCTCAAGAGTATTAACAATGCTGAAAAGAGAGGCAAATGCCAAGTGCTTATTAGGCCATGCTCCAAAGTCATCATGAGGTTTCCAAATGTAGTGATGAAGTATATTTATATTGGCGAATTTGAAATCATTGGGTTGGAAAAATTGTTAACCTGACATGCAGGCTAAATAAGTGTGAAGTGATCAGCCCCAGATTTAATGTGCAACTCAAAGATCTAGAAAAATGTCAGCTCACATCTTGTCAGTTTGGTTTCATTGTGCTGACAACCTCAACTGGCACCATGGACCATGAAGAAGCAAGAAGAAAACACACAGGAGAGAAAATCTTTGGACTTTTTTTTCTAGGAATATAATGCATACAAATAAAATGCCTCAGAGGACAAAAAAAAAACAAAAATCCCTCACAAGATTAGATTCCAGAGTCTCTTTACCATCTGGTTGGTAATCCTCCATTGGTGAACCCTCGTCCGACAAGATTTCAGAGAAGTCATTCTTTTAAAAACAATTCCTTCCTGTATGTCACTCTGTACATGGCATTAATTATTTCATCATTCATGATTACTAAATGTGTTTTTAGCTATAAAGAAATCATGTCACTTCTAAATTGTTTCAGTTTTTTGGGACAATAAGCTGGCAGTACAAATAAGTACCAAAAATATCCAGGCCACATATTTTTAAAAGACTCTTGTATAGATGAGGTCTTTTCTGTCAACAGATTTTTGCTTCCACAGGAAGGAAAATACAAAACTTATCTTTTATTCTTTATTTACCCTCTCACAGGGCTTCCCAGGTGCCGCTAGTGGAAAACAACCTGCCTACCAGTGAAGGAGACCTAAGAGACACGGGTTCGATCCCTAGGTCGAGAAGACATCCTGGAGAAGGGCATGGCAACCCACTCTAGTATTCTTGCCTGGAGAATCTCATGGACAGGGGAGCCTGACGGGTTACAGTCCATGGGATTGCAAAGAGTTGGACATGACTGAAGCGACTTAGCACACAACTTCTCATAATCTTCTCCACTAAAAAGAGGTTAAATAAGTCATAGAAACAATTACTTGCACCTCTAAAGTATGGCAAGCCACTCCAGTACTCTTGACTGGAAAATCCCATGGATGGAGGAGCCTGGTGGGCTGCAGTCCATGGGGTTGCTAGGGGTCGGACACGACTGAGCGACTTCACTTTCACTTTCACACATTGGAGAAGGAAATGGCAACCCACTCCAGTGTTCTTGCCTGGAGAATCCCAGGGACGGGGGAGCCTACTGGGCTTCCATCTATGGGGTCACACAGAGTCGGACACGACTGAAGTGACTTAGCAGCAGCATAAAGTATCAGACACTCCAGGTGTCCCACTCAAATTTCCTTGGCACTTAATATTTCTGAGTATGCAGACCCAAATTCCAACCGTTATCACCTCTTTGCCTCAAACATCCCTTCAGCCACATATATGACAGGCTTTAAGTGCCAGAGAAATAATACATTTTCCTAAACTAAAGGCAACCCTCAACCAGGGAAATATATATAAATTGGCATATAAATACAGTTAAGGATTGAATTATATCCTCAAAAATTCATATGTTGAAATCCTCAGTTCAGTTCAATTCAGTCGTGTCTGATTCTTTGCAACCCCACGGACTGCAGCAAGCCAGGCTTCCCTGTCTATAACCAACTCCCAGAGCTTGCTCAAACTCATGTCCATTGAGTCAGTGATGCCATCCAACCATCTCATCCTCTGTTGTCTCCTTCTCTTCCCGCCTTCAATCTTTCCCAGCATCAGAGTCTTTTCCAATGAGTCAGTTCTTCTCATCAGGTGGCCAAAGTATTGGAGTTTCAGCTCCAGTATCAGTCCTTCCAATGGATATTTAGGACCGATTTCCTTTAGGATGGACTGGTTGAATCTCCTTGTAGTCCAAGGGACTCTCAAGAGTCTTCTCCAACACCACAGTCCATCAATTACCTAGCTTTTGCATCATTTACCTAGGATTACCAGGGGAGGATTGAAATCCTAACCCTTGGTAATTCAGAATGTGACCTTATTTGAAGATAGAATCTTTACAGAGGTTACAAAGTTAAAATGAGGCTATAAGTGTGGGCCCTCACCCAATGCAGCTGGTGTCCTTATAAAATGAGGGCATTTGGACACAGAGACTCACATCTACAAGACAAGGAGAGAGGCCTGGAACACCTCCTTCCTTCACAGCCCTCAGAAGGAACCAACCGCGCCGACACCTTGATTCCTGCCTCCGGCCTCCACAGCTGGCCTCCACAATACATTTTTGTTATTTGAGCCACTCAGTTTATGGCATTTCATGACAGCAGTTTTAGCAAACTAATAGAAATACCCAGTTCCCTCACCCCTTGGGTGGAGTAGCTCCGAGATATGTGTTCTGTGCTGTTTACTAGAATCCCTAGTGGGGTTCAGATTATTTCCCATTATGGCCTCTGGCTTGATAACACACTCTTTATTCTCTTCGTTTCTTCCCTTTTTCACTTCCTATTTTACTGGGGTGTTCTCTGGGCTCACCTCTTGTGTAAACTACTGGATCTAGTCTCTGGTTTTATTTTATTATTTTTTATTAGAAAACTGAAATTTACAGTGTGTTTATATCACTCACTGTTTACATGGCATTTAAAAACAACATCATTACAGAAAGATAACAAAAATACAAAGTCTTAAAACCTATGGGATATGGAAAACATTATCCACTGAGGCCTTAAATGTAGTAGACTTTACATTAAAAGGAAAAGCAATAAGTATACAAGTATACAGCCAGTTTAAGAAGTTAGCAAAATAAACAGAATAATCATAAAGAAAAGAAAGCAACTAATACATACCAGGTATTAATGCAATAAAAATAAAGATAAAATTGAGAGGCTCAACAGAGTCAAAGCTGCCTTAAAAAGCTTCTCCAAAAAGGGAAACATCAGGTAACAATAATCAACAAGAAAAATCTTGCAAATAAACAATACTCAAAATGGGAATTACTCATAGAAGCATTCAGTTCAGTTCAGTTCAGTCGCTCAGTCGTGTCCGACTCTTTGCGTCCCTGTCCATCACCAACTCCCGGAGTTCACTCAAACTCATGTCCATCAAGTCGGTGATGCCATCCAGCCGTCTCATCCTCTGTCATCTCCTTCTCCTCCTGCCCCCAATCCCTCCCAGCATCAGAGTCTTTTCCAGTGAGTCAACTTGTCGCATGAGGTGGCCAAAGTATTGGAGTTTCAGCTTTAGCATCAGTCCTTCCAATGAACACCCAGGATTGATCTCCTTTAGAATAAGAATATAAATAATAGAAACAACTTTATGCCTATACATTCGAAGATTCATTGTCTCGTATACAGGGTTATCATTACCATCTTTCTAAATTCCATATATATGCATTAATATACTGTATTGGTGTTTTTCTTTCTGGCTTATTTCACTCTGTATAATAGGCTCCAGTTTCATCCACCACATTAGAAGTGATTCAAATGTATTCTTTTTAATTGCTGAGTACTCTATTGTGTACGTGTACCACAGCTTTCTTATCCATTCGTCTGCAGATGGACATCTAGGTTGCTTCCATCTCCTGGCTATTATAAACAGTGCTGCGATGAACATTGGAATACGTGTGTCTCTTTCAATTCTGGTTTCCTCGGTGTGTATGCCCAGCAGTGGGATTGCTGGGTCGTATGGCAGTTCTATTTCCAGTTTTTTAAGGAATCTCCACATTGTTCTCCATAGTGGCTGTACTAGTTTGCATTCCCACCAACAATGTAAGAGGGTTCCCTTTTCTCCACACCCTCTCCAGCATTTATAGCTTGGCAGGATAGTAGTCTCTGGTTTTAAAATGCAGACTTTGATGAACAGTCTAGAGATTCATCTCTAGTGAGACTGATTCCAAGAAGAGATTATCTTTTTTTTTTTGTCAGCAGTGTCTTGGCCAGTGACATCATCCAAGGGCTAACAATATCTGGGTATCATTATGAAATTCCACATAACATCACATTGGGCCATGTTTATCAAGTCATTTTTCATTACCACTCCCCTAAGCAGTCACTTGAAACATTTTTTCGCCTAATTACTACACCCATAAAATTTTAAAACCACAGATATCCTGATTATGTGCTTAATGTATGCTGCTGCTGCTAAGTCGCTTCAGTCCTGTCCGACTCTGTGCGACCCCATAGACTTCCCACCAGGCTCCCCCGTCCCTGGGATTCTCCAGGCAAGAACACTGGAGTGGGTTGCCATTTCCTTCTCCAATGTGTGAAAGTGAAAAGTGAAAGTGAAGTCGCTCAGTCGTGTCCGACCCTTAGCGACCCCACAGACTGCAGCCTACCAGGCTCCTCCATCCATGGGATTTTCTAGGCAATAGTACTGGAGTGGCTTGCCATTGCCTTCTCCGGCTTAATGTATAGCTATGCTTTATATATAAGAACATTGTATTTTTACTCCCATAAGAGCAATATTGCCCCTGTTGAGAATGCATGCCTTACACTCAGAGTTTCACTTTACATTGAAAATGGTACAACAGTGGGCAAATGTCCATGGACTCTGTTTTGCAGAAGAAGCTGCTGTCCTGACATAAAGGTAGAATGGCATTTTAGAGGTGTAGTAAGTTGAAAATAACTTGCAGAGTTTGGGGTGCTGGCCTAAAAGATGAGGTATGGATTTGTTTGTTTCTATTAAACTACAGTTGACTTACAATGTTGTGCTTTATCTCCAAAGTACAGCACAGTGACTCAGTGAGACATATATATATATATATATATTCTTTTCCATTATGGTTTATCACAGGATATTGAACACAGTTCCCTGTACTATACAATGAAAGTGAAAGTGAAGTCGCTCAGTTGTGTCCAACTCTTTGCGACCCTGTGGACTGTAGCCCACCAGGCTTCTTCGTCCATGGGATTCTCCAGGCAAGAATACTGGAGTGGGTTACAGTTTCCTTCTCCAGGGGATCCTCCCAACCCAGGGATCGAACCCGGGTCTACTGCATTAGAGGCAGACGCTTTAACCTCTGAGCCACCAGGGAAGCCTGTACTATACAATAAGACCTTGCTATTTATCCATTCTGTATATAATAGTTTATATCTGCTAATCCCCAAGTCCTATTCCTTCCCTCCCCTTTGGCAACCACAGTTCTGTTCTCTGTATCTGTGAATCTGTTTTTATTTTGTAGATACATTCATTTGTGTTGTATCTTAGATTCCACTTATATAAGTGATATCACATGGTATTTGTTTTTCTTTTTTTATTATTAATTTATTTATTTTAATTGGAGGCAAATTACTTTACAATATTGTAGTGGTTGTTGCCATACATTGACATGAATCAGCCACAGGCACACATGTGTTCCCCATCTAGAACTTCCCTCCCTATACCATCTCCCAGGGTCATCCCAGGGCACCAGCCCTGAGCGCCCTGTCTCATGCATTGCACCTGGACCGGTGATCCACTTCACATATGATAATATACACATTTCAATGCTACCCTCTAAATCATCCCACCCTCGCCTTCTCCCGCAGAGTCCAAAGACTGTTCTTTACATCTGTCTCTGTAGCTGTCTCGCATATAGGGTCATTGTTACCATCTTTCTAGATTCCCTATATATGTGTTAGTATACTGCATTGGTTTTTTTCTTTCTGACTTACTTCGTTCTGTGTAATAGGCTCCAGTTTCATCCACCTCATTAGAATTGATTCAAATGCATTCTTTTTAATAGCTGAGTAATATTCCATTGTGTATATGTTCCACAGCTTTCTTATCCATTCATCTGCCAATGGACATCTAGGTTGCTTCCCTGTTCTGGCTATTGTAAATAGTGCTGCATTGAGATGAACATTGGGGTACACATGTCTCTTTCAATTCTGGTTTCCTCAGTGTGGTTCCCCAGCAGTGAGATTGCTGGGCTGTATGGCAGTTCTTTTTCCAGTTTTTTAAGGAATCTCTACACTGTTCTCCATAGTGGCTGTACTAGTTTGCAATCCAACTAACAGTGTAAGATGGTTCCCTTGTCTCCGCACCCTCTCCAGCATTAATTGTTTGTAGACTTTTTGACAGCAGCCATTCTGATTGGCATGAGATGGTACCTCATTGTGGTTTTGATTTGCATTTCTCTGATAATGAGTGATGTTGAGCATCTCTTCATGTGTTTGTTAGCCATCTGTATGTCTTCTTTGGAGAAACGTCTCTTTAGTTCTTTGGCCCATTTTTTGATTAGGTCGTTTATTTTTCTGGAATTGAGCTGCAGGAGCTGCTCGTATATATTTGAGATTAATTCTTTGTCAGTTGCTTCATTTGCTATTATTTTCTCCCATTCTGAAGACTGTCTCTTCACCTTGCTTATAGTTTCCTTTGCTATGCAAAACCTTTTAAGTTTAATTAGGTTCCATTTGTTTATTTTTGCTTTTATTTCCATTATTCTGGGAGGTGGGTCATAGAGGATCCTGCTGCGATTTATGTCAGAGAGTGTTTTGCCTATGTTTTCCTCTAGGAGTTTTATAGTTTCTGGTTTTACATTTAGATCTTTAATCCATTTTGAGTTTATCTTTGTGTATGGTATTAGAAAGTGTTCTAGTTTCATTCTTTTACAAGTGGTTGACCAGTTTTCCCAGCACCACTTGTTAAAGAGATTGTCTCTTCTCCATGGTATATTCTTGCCTCCTTTGTCAAAGTGTCCATAGGTGTGTGGATTTATCTCTGGGCTTTCTATTTTGTTCCATTGATCTATATTTCTGTCTTTGTGCCAGTACCATACTGTCTTGATGACTGTAGCTTTGTAGTATAGTCTGAAGTCAGGCAGGTTGATTTGTCCAGTTCCATTCTTCTCTTTCTGGCTTACTTTGCTTAATATGGAAAACTCTAAATCCATCCATGTTGCTGCAAATGGCATTATCACATTCTCTTTAATGGCTGAGCAATATTCCAATTTATATATATATATATATATATCACATCTTCTTTGTCCATTCATCTGTCAATGGACATTCAGGCTATTTTCATGTCCTGGCTATTGTAAATAGTGCTGCTATGAACAGAGGAGTACATGTATTTTTTCAAATTATAGTTTTGTCTCAGTATATGCCCAGAAGTGGGATTATTTGATCATATGGCAACTATATTTTTAGTCTTTTGAGGAACCTCCATACTGTTTTCCTCAAGGAGACCCTGTGCATCAGTATTTTCCAGCCCTCTGTCAGACTAGGGAGGTGGGCACTCTGCTGCTTTCCTTCAGGGAAACCTGCAGGCCCCTAGGAGTGTTCCTGATCATTGTTCACAGTGAACTTACTGTGTGTGGAAAACTTCCTGGGTACCAAGCCTTGTGTCAAAACCTTTAAGTGTCTTTGTCTCTCTTGAGCCCCTTTATGGGCCAGTGAGGTCAATGCCATTAAACCCCATTTAGTAGAGAAGGAAATGGCAACCCACTCCAGTATTCCTGCCCAGAGAACCCCATGGACAGAGGAGCCTGACCAGCTACAGTCCATGGGGTCACAAGAGTCAGACATGACTTAACAACTAAACCACCACCATGCTACTTTCCACAGTGACTGCACCAGCTTATATTCCCACCAACAGCATAGGAAGACTCCCTTTCCTCCACACCCTCTACAGCGTGATTATTTATAGACCTTTTAATGATGCCTATTCTAACTGGTGTGATGTGGTACTTCATTGTTGTTTTGATTTGCATTTCTCTAATAACTAGTGATGGTGAGCATCATTTCATGTGCCTATTGGCCATCTATATGTCTTCTTTGGAGAAATATTTATTTAGGTCTTCCACCCATTTTTTGATTGGGTTTTCTTTTTTTGTTGTTGCTGTTGAATTGTAGGATCTGTTTGTATATTTTGAAAGTTGAGCCCTTGTCAGTTGCATCATTTGCAAATATTTTCTCCCAGTCTATAGGTTGTCTTTTCATCTTGTTTATGGTTTCCTGGACTGTGAGAAGCTCCTGAATATGATTAAATCCCTTTTGCTTATTTTTGCTCTTATTTCTATTGTGAGATATGGTCTTATATGGTGCATATATGGTCACAATATGGTTCTGCATGTTCTGACTCCCATAGGTAGAAAACACAGGCCTGGGAACCGAAAGGTAGGATTGACCTCTGTCACCATAGCTTACACTGGTCCACTTGGAGAGTTTGTGTTCCCATCCCTTCAACGTTCGTCTCTGTGGATTAGAGTACCTGGCTCTATGTGGTTGGCTGGGGATGTGTCTGTCAAGAGACATAAAAGAGTTCCCCTAATCTACCACTGATACCTGGTCATTTGGGGGCCTCATGCCAGTAGACCAGGAAGCAGAGAAAGGAGTAACTCAGCAGGAGAAGGTGATTACCACGAGGAAAGGTGGGCAAGGAGGAATGTATCTGAAATTTGGGTGTTTCACTGAGTTGCCTCTTGATGTTGCCAAGCCTGGTGATAAACATAAACTTCCAATTTCATCCAACAGAGTCTGACAAGAGTCTTAACCAGGGGCTAAGACCCCTGAGGGTTGAGGGTCTACGTTACTCCACCAGTCAAGCAACGTGGACAAGCAGACCAGACAACTGTGAAGGGAACTCTAGAATATGTGTGCATTCGTTTGATGGTGCTGCCAGAGGAAAATACCAGAGACTGAGTGGCTTAAACAATAGAAATTAATTTTTCCACAGTTCTATAGGCTGGAAGTCCAGAATGAAGTTGCCAGCAGAATTGGTTTCCTCTGAGGCTCTCTCTTTAGCTCACGGACAGCCGCCCTCTTGCTACCTCTTCACAGTCATCCCTTTGTGCAAACTCACCCCTAGTGTCTCTTCTTCTTCCTATAAGGACTGGATCAGGGTCCCACTCCAAAGGCCTTACTTCAGCTTAATCACCTCTTTAAAGGCCCTGTCTCCAAAATGTTCATAGAGGTATCAAGGGTTCGGACTTGAACATATGAATTTGGGGGAACAGGATTCATAACAGCGTGTTAGAGGAAGATGATGATTAATGTCAATTATGGACTCAGGACCATCTGTAGCAGCAGGTACTAGAGCTCGTGGTACCAAACTTCCTGGTGTGTGTGTGTGTGTGTGTGTCTGTGTGTGTGTATTTTGGAAGCGGAGACTTGAAGAAGTGGTGACAGGAGGCAGTGAAGTGAGGTGACACAGGTGGACCTGAGCCATGCGGGGGTCAGCACTGCCAGTGCTCTGGCAACAGCCCCTCAGTATCTAACACTCCATCACACACCAGCCCAACTTCCAACTGCCAAGAGGCACACAAGGACTCTCCGGCAGCTGGAAGCCACTCTGCCAGTGTTCACGGCAGGCCAGAAATGCCAGGGAACGATGCCTCCCAGGAGCAGTGCTCTACCTGTGACGGGTGGGAGTTGGTGAATGACTACCCCAGCTCTCTCCCCTCAGGTGAGCTCTCTCTGAGGTGCAGACCCCACAGTCACTCAAGAGTCCCGGCAGTGAAGCTCATGGCTCACAGGGTTTCCTTTTCTTTCCTGTCTTACTTCCCCACTTCTATCCCCACTTCTTTCTGGGATCACCCCCTGAAAAGTACCTGCACTCAAATCCTTATCCCAGGGTTTGATTCTGGTAGAATCCAAATTAAGGTGCTGACAGTCTGCAGAATAGCCCATACTTACTAATTTATCATGTGAATTTATTTAAAGGGCTTCCTTGACACTCCTCCATCACCTGATCATTTCTCTAGCTATGTTTTCTTCTTCTAGGCCACTAATTCTTACATATTTACCACCATGTGTCATGTGCTGGGGATATAGCAAGAAAAATGATCAGGGACCCTGCTGTCATGGATATTACATGTCATGGATATTACAGTCTAGGAGGGAAGCCAGACTTTGAATAATTAATTTTAAGAGGGAATTCTGTAATAACAAGGAAAATGTGAAAGTGGGGAAGGAGACATCAGCAGAAGTCTGCCAAGCCCAGAGGCAGAAAAGCTACCTCCCCAAGAAAGGGGTCCTACATCTGGATCCTGAAGGGTTAGTAGGAAGTGGCATGGGGTCAGTCTATGTGTGGCTTTCCCGACTAGAAGTTTGTCCTTCCATGATCTAATGGTGGCCAATGTGACAAGGAGTGAAACAGAGTTTGGAAGAGAGGTGAACATGAAAATGCAAAATAGACACCAAATCACCAAGAATCTTTATTTCACTTCATATCAAACTGGCCAAGCAATAAAATAAAAATATTTTCAATTCTTAAAACATTTTACATCAGTTACACTGACCAATAGAAAGAAAATTGAAATCCCTGAGGAACTGCTAATAATAAATAAAATAGTTAAAAATAGAATGTTCTGAGTTCAAAGGAAAATTTCCTGAGCCTGTTCAGTTTGGGGAAGTCAATGGCCCTTTGTAAACTTCAGTTTCTCAAAAGGATATCCAGTTGATGCAAGCGTCCGGCCATGACAAGAAGCTGCCCCTTCCAGCAGCACCTTATGTGAAAAGGGGAAATAATCAACCTTCCTTCAATCACTTTGTCCATACTTCTGGGAAAGCTATGCACAGAGCAGAAAAAGAAAGTGTTTGCTCTTTATGGTACCAGCATGTTACAACCATGCCAGTGTGATTTTAACTTGTCATTAACTAACTGAAACTCCAATACTTTGACCACCTCATGTGACGAGTTGACTCACTGGAAAAGACTCTGATGCTGGGAGGGTTTGGGGGCAGGAGGAGAAGGGGACGACAGAGGATGAGATGGCTGGATGGCATCACCGACTCGATAGACATGAGGTTGAGTGAACTCCGGGAGTTGGTTACGGACAGGGAGGCCTGGCCTGCTGTGATTCATGGGGTCGCAAAGAGTCAGACACGACTGAGCGACTGAACTGAACTAAAATGCACTGTTTACTCAGTATGAATATTAGACCAAGGTACACAATCTCTTGGCTGTTTGTGGGTGACCAAAAAAGACTCAGATACCTGTGACAGGGTAAGATTGACACTTTAAAAACTCCAGGATCTAACAAGGAAAAGCTTCTCTGTGAAGACTCAAGATTGAGTACCGGCTTTGTAAGTCTAAAATTTTCTTTGGGGATAGAGTCAAAATACCATATTTCATTGATTCTAGGATGTATTGTCCCCTACACTTTAGAAACTCAAATTCCAGTGGGCTTAGCCATTGTTGCAAGCATCAACTCCTCTACTGACTTCCTTAGTGGCATATAAATAATGGGGTGTTTTACAATGAATGGCTTCGTAGATTAAATACAGGGCTCTGTAGTTCAGTGCACATAGTGAGCCATATAAAAATAAATCTGACATTTAAACCCTGGTAATCTCTTCAGCTGAAAAGATGCCAGCAAAATCTTTGGTGTCTCAAATTTCAGCATGAGCATCACAGCCTCAGGAAGCGTTAGAAGGACGATGATGTGGGATGAGCTTGCCATCTACTTCTGGGTCTGTCCCTAACTGTAGGGAGATTGATTTCACACTTCTGGGCCCCACTTCCCCATCTGCAAAATGAGAAAGTGCTATCAGATGGCCTTTAAATCTTCCAGCCAAAAAGGAAGGTGGTTTTGAATCTTGCACCACTGAGAGTATGTGTCACCATGGAAACTCCATAGCCACGCTGCCCTCAAAGGCAAAGGAGCTTCTTGAATGGGTTGCTGGCTCAGACTCCTCTTCACCCTTCCCTGCCCCAAACCCCAAGTCAAAGTTTTAAATCCAAAGACTTTCCTGAATCAAGTAGAAAACACACAATTTTAGTAACTTGATTAGGAAAGGATAATTCTTCAGTCTTGGACAATTTACAAACTTTTAAAAACTGCAGAACTCTACAAGATTAAGTTGAACTAAATGACTGCCATAAACTTAAAAATATTAAAAAATCATAGCAAGGGTTCACTTCAAAGTCTTCATGATTGACATAATTTCTACAGATTCTGCTGCTGTAAGTGCTTCCTTCCATGCCTGAGAAGCACCAGCCAGAAAAATCTTTGTTTTCTGAAAGAAATAACAAAGACATTTCATTTGAATCAACTATTTGCATCAGCACCCTGCTCCTACATTGTGATTTTATTCAACGAGAACAATGTGCTTGGTCAAGGAGAACAAATAGTGAGAGATGAGTATTTCAAGTGATGAAAAATGGAATTTTTTTAGCCAAGCAGCATGCGGGATCTTAGTTCACGGATCGGGGATTAAGCCCATGCTCCTATCACCAGGGAAGTCCCCATTTATATATTTTTGATATATATATATATATTTTAAATTCAAAGGTTATAATCTGTTTTTACCTAAACATGTTAGGATTAAAAACAGGAATAGCAGCTAAAATCAACAATTGCAGAACAAATGCAAATCCTTAAACCTTCCTATTTAAATGTCATTCCCAAAGTTTCACTCAAACTATTTTAAATGTTGTGATAAGTCATTTAACTAAGTTATTAATAAAGGTAGACTCTCTCTTTAAAATTCTCTTAAATTCAGTCAATTACACGTTTGGATTCCTATTCCTTGAACTGACACAGACACTAATGAGGCCAAGTAAAATGACCTAAATTGAGTAAACGTGTTGGTATGGCCATCTTGCATTCAAACAGCAAATTCTTGGGCTCTGAGGAACTAGAGTTATTGGGTCAAATGCTGTTGTTAAGCAGCTAGAATGTATGCTTTATCCAAAGAGGTGAGGGAAAGAAAGAAAGCAGAAAAGAAAAAGCAAAGAAGGAAGGAAGGAAAATAAAGACAGGGGAGGGAGGGAAAGAGAGAGGAGGGAGGGCCAGGGAGGAACGAGAGAGAAAGGAAGAGAGGGAGGGAAGAAAGGAAGGAAAAAAATAAAAAAGAAATTTGTGGCGTTGCCAATGCCTTGCCATATAGTCATTACTGCCTGGTATTCTAGAGAGCAGATTCCACCTTTGAACGCCAAGTCATTGATTTCCCATGCTCCTCCTCTACCTTTAAAATGCACTGGGCCTCTTTCCATGAGGAAGAGAGGTTTATGAAATGAAAAAGTGATAACTGGCTGACTACAATTTGTTTGTAGGTCAGAAGATTATATACAGTTAGAGGATGAGGATTTTTATGTCTTTAATATTCACTATCTTTCACAGCAAAGGTCTTTAAATACTAATTACACTTCTTAAGCAATTTAAAGACTTACATGTAAACATAAATAATGTTTTAGCTGAGTATTTCTGTCTAATCGATTTTGTTTCATAAGAGACAGTGAATTTCACCAACACCAAACCAAGAAGCGTGGGAGAGAGACTTTTCCAGTTCCCCTGTGACTCTGAATCCTACCCACCCCTCCTATCACTCCCAGGAAGACACTAAGATCAGTAACATGCAAGAAGATCAACTCTTTAAAAGAGTTTTTAATGAAAGAGGCAATAAATTAACACTGCAGACAAATTACACACAAGGATAGATGAAAAGAAAACCTATTATCTGCTTAGGAAGATATCCTTTCATAGGTTTTCTTTGCTCATATATATATGTATATGCCCATTGGGGTTAAAAGAATTACAGTTCATGAGGAGTTTCATTTGGTAATGTTGTTTTGGCTTCAGAGACATTCCTTCCAGTTGACACTGATTTGGGGCATGTTGAGTGCCAGTGCCAGCACCTGAGTGCCATACAGGAAGAATCACCTTTGCAGCCACTGTGGGCTTAGCAGTTCTGCTCCAGGAGCCTTTGTGCTTTACTAACGAGGTCAGAGCACTAATCACCTGGTGCGCGATGATGCTCTTGCCCATGGGATTTCCCAGGCGAGAATACTGGAGTGGGTTGCCATTTCCTTCTCCAGGGACTCTTCCCCACCCAGGCATCAAACCCATGTCTCCTGTATTGTCAGGTGGATTCTTTACCACTGAGTCACCTGGGAAGCCCATATTTGTTTGCAGCAGTGCCTTAAGTATAGGTGTGCAATAGCCACAAAAGAGATTAACAAGAGCAAATAAAGAGTTCAAGAATAAAGGGGAAATATTCTCATTCGAGTAGGTGTGGAATGGTCTTGGCACCCTCTCAGCTGTGGGAACCAGAGAGGCCATTCTGCAAGTGCACCATGCCCACCAGTGTAAGACCTGATGCAAGGCGTTGTTTGTTTGCAGTCATATTAGTAAGGAAGCTTCAAAGACTTCAAAACTACAGTCACTAGTCTAAATGCAACTTGATTCTGTGAAGATGAAAGGTTCTTACCACTGATGTTACTGATAGATCAAGCTGTAGTTATTATCAAGTAAAGAGTAATCAGGGTCATCTGCAAAGGGCAGAACACAGAGCAACACTAAGTTAACATTTCTTCAGGATAAGATCTTAGCACTTTTCAAATCAAACCATTCCACTCAGAGTCTGGTGACTGCTATTTTGTAGGAAGAAAACATATTTGGCAACAAAACCTACAAATAATAGTTATAACGACAAGCCAGAAAACATACTGGAAATTCCTATTATAATTTCTTTGCTCTTTTTCATCCTTGCCCAGCTATCATTCCCCACAGTAAAATCATCTTCATAAATGGACAAAAATAAATCCCATATTGTCAAGTGGTAATTAAAAGGTTATGAGAAATAAATTAACTTACATTCTTACAGAGTTCCAAGATGTAATTTCAGCCACTAAATTTTTGCTAAGATGCTAAATGCAGCCTAAGATGTCTCTGCCCTCTTCCCTTGAACATAGATAGGTGTATCTTTTATTCAAATAATAGGTATTTGCTCAGAACCGACTATGTGCCCAGTACTGTGTTACATTTTGGGATTGATTCAGGAGAAAACAAAATGTCTGCCTTCAAGGATCTTGTAATTACCCAGGCAATACAGACTAACAAAAAGCACTAAATATTTGGTTCTCCCAGAGGTATTACAGGAATTCAGAGAGAAAAAGAGACCAGAGCGATTCCTGAAAGATCCAATTGTGGGCAGTGCACAAAATATATTAGGTTATATGTTTCTAGACATCTTCTATAAATTATATTTCAGTGTCACCCAAAGGAAACTATATCTCAGTTTTGCAGTTTTCATGGCCTAAGTTGAACTAGTCTCTTAGTAAAAATCCCTTATAAGTTTCTTTTGGTACTTGACTAACTGAATTCTCTTGGATAAGCTATAAAACAGACCACAAATTACCAAATTCCACTCTGACAACAAGTATTATAGTTTCTAATAATAAGTTCATTCTCTTGGAAATTTTGTACTATTTATTCCCTTCTCTCCTTTTATTTCAAACTTCTAGCTGCTCAACCTTAAATAAAACCTGACCTAAGATTTCAAATGATCTTTCCTGGTGGCATACCTGGTAAGCTTTTAGGATTTGGGAGAGGTCCTCTCCTGTAAGAAATGGAAACCAAAATCTTTCAGATAAGTTCTTGCTGTTTTTTCTAATTTTCTACTTCACTCTACAAACAAACTGCATGCTAGTCAGATTGGGTTTCTGCTCTGGAGGGTTAAGAAGACTTCAGATGAAACAAAAGCTCTGCAGTGCTGACCTCCTGGATCTAGGCTGCAAATACTACCCTATGCTAGGGAGCAGGATGCCCAGAGCTCTGCTCCACAGCCCAGAAATCTATTGTGTGGGCCAGAGTTCCTGATCACCTTGGACAGTCTCTACATGCAAAATGGGAAGTCAAACAGCTCCTACCTCACCTTGAGAGTTAAAGGAAACAATTCATAGTAACTGCTTTGGGCAGCACTTAGCATTCTTTTTCATAAATATTTATTATTATTTATGTGTTTGGGTGTGCTGGGTCTTTGCTGTGGCACACAGGCTTCTCTAGTGTGGCACGCAGACTTAGTTGCCCCGTGGCACACGAGATCTTAGTTCCCCAAGCAGGGCTAAAACCCCTGTCCCTTGGATTGGGAGGTGGATTCTTAACTATTGGACCACCAGGGAAGTCCTGCGCTTGGCTTTCTCCCCACTCAAACACTCCCCTATCTTTTTAAAATTTGGACTGAAAATTCAACAGCTTAGATTTCAGGGTGACTGTATGTAAAACAGAAGCTTCTCTTCCCTCAGAATGCTTTATATCAGGGGCAGCAAATTTTTTCTGTAAAGGGCCAGATAGCAATTGATGTAGGCTTTGCTGGCTACATGATATTTCTATCTCAATGCTACTCATCTCCAACATGAAAGCAGCCATAGACAGAAAGGAAACAGATGAGTGCAGCAAAACTCTATATATGAACACTGATGTTCACGTTTCATGTAATTTTCACATGGCACAAAACAGTTTCAATTTTTCTCAACCATTTAAGAACATGAAAACTGTTCTTAACTTGTAGGCCCTACCAAAACAGGTAGGCTGGATTTGACTCACAGGGAGCCAGAGTTTGCGAACTCTTGCTTTCTACAAGAAAGGTCTAGGATTGGGACTCCCCAGGTGGTCCAATGGCTAAGATTCCAAGTTCCCAGTGCAGGGAGTGTGGGTTCAGTCCCTGGTCAGGGAACTAGATGCTGCAACTAAAGATCCTGTGTGCTGCAAGTAAGACGCGGTACAACCAAATCAATAATAAATAAATAAGTAAAAATCAATAAATTTATTAATAGAAAAGTATAGCCACTCAGGCATGACACAATCCTCCTTGAACTATGACTAGTACAATCCATTTGTACTAACATTTGTCCTAAAAACGCTATTTCCAAAAATCCAGAAACCTATCGAAGCAAATGCAATGGTAGACACATTCTGATTCTAACATGTTCGTATTAGAATTGGAACACCAAAAATAAAAATGCTCATTAAAAGTACTTTTCTTGTTTTGGCCTCACTGCAGCATGTGGCGTCTTAGTTCCCCAACCAAAGATCAAACCTGAACTCCCTGCAGTGGAAGTGTGGAGTCTTAACCACTGGACCACCAGGGAAGTCCCTAAAAGCACTTTTCTTCATGTGAAAGAAAGCTGGGTATTACCTTGCTGAGTTAGGCCCTGTAGCCTTTCCTGGTGGGGCTGCATTCTTCTGGGGGCAGTAGAAATTCTCATACATGATGGGTGCTAGGGAATCATCAAGACATAAAACATTAAGAAGCTGATGACTTCCATTCTCAATGACATGTGACACGAAAGACTGATAGAATTGCTTAAATAACATCCCCCAGCCTACCACTCCATTCACCTGGTGGAGTCTGCCCAGTTCTGCGTTGATTCACAAAGTACTCAATGTCCTTCTCAATGCTGCACATCTCTAAACTCTTACGGACTTCTTCATACATCTAACAAAAGAGAAGATAAATCAAGGTAGAGGTACGTCCATAAAAACGGTGGCATGGAGTATTAAAATGGGAGGTTTGATGAATGGCTATTTTCCAAATTTTGTCTTGAAAAGAAAAAAAAGAAGACACCACAATGTCCTGGACTCACATAGAGGGATTTCTTTGATGTATATCTGCTATTCCATTTTTTTAAAAGATGACAAAAAATAATATCTTTGTAGCAGCACAGAAATCTTGGCAGAAAGACTTAAAAAAAAAAATGGATGGGATGAAAAGAATAGATACCAAGTCCCATGACCAATCCTACACACAAATGCAAAGACAATTGGAGAAAATTTCTTCAGTCAATCCTGTTTTCTGGGCGTTTAATTATTTTTCAAAACTGAATGTCCCATCTAAGTGACAGTGGCTATTTCTTAGGAAAGAAGGTTGTGATAATTTGATTCTGGTCCCTCTGAGACCTGGGAACCCAGGACAGTTGCTGTGCATGAGTTAAACCTGGGTCACTAACGGCCCTTAACACTGCTGACATTAAACCCTGAGCCCTGGAGTGACCATTAGCCTGGGCGTGGCTCAGCCTGCTAGTTCCTGGTACTTACTGTCCTGGAGTGACTCCGTTCCAGACTGGAGCAGGCCCTGGGACTCACATTCATGTTGTGACATCTCTGTTTTCCATAAATTAAACTGCATTTGGGTCTCCTTTCTTTGCTCTCCTGCCCTAATTCTGAATTTCTCAGTGAGAGATTCATGATGGTAAAGTGAGCCAAGAGTCAGGCAAGTTAGGTGTTTATCTGGGTCCATACTCACTGTGTAAGCAGTCACTGTACCTACCTGGGCCTCGAATGACCCGGGATGAACTAACAAATATCTCTGACTCCTCCCAGTCTACGAATCTAACATGCAGAGCATCCTCTGTGGATAACTCTGACTCACCTCATCGCTTATGACGCATTGTTTTGAGAGCTGATTCATATGTAACCACAGTGCATTTCGAAAGAAGTTTATTCGTTCACATTCTTGAGTCTCAAACACCTGTAGAAACATGTACATACATGCAGAGAAAGGGTCTAGACTGGCTATAATGTAAGAAACAATTTCAACCTTGAATTATCTGTAAGCTTATAGTCTCATTTAGTGTACTCCCACCCACCGATGAGGAAGCTCAAACACTTTTAACTCTGGCAAATGGATTTTAATAACATACTAACACAATAGGACTGGATACACTTTTGTACATAAGGGTGATGGTGAACCCAGCCGTCAGGGTTCTAACCTGAATTGTGGCTCACATTTCCAACTGCCTAATGGACATCTGCATGTGGGTAGCTTTCCAGAGCCTCCAATGCAAAGTTTTGCCCTCAGGTTTCCCTGATGGTCCAGTGGTTGGGGGTCCATTTTGCAATGCAGGACACATTGCAATGCAGAATTTGCAATGCTAATTCAGTCCCTGGTCTGGAAAGATCCCACCGGCCGCAGGGCAGCTAAGCCCGTGAGCCACAACTACTGAGCTTGCGCTCTGAAGCCCACGAGCCACCACTACTGAAGCCCAGGAGCCACCACTACGGAAGCCCACACCCTCCAGAGCTTGTGTTCTGCAACAAGAGAAGCCCGAGCACCACAAACTAGGGAATGGCCCCCATTCGCCTCTACTTGAGAAAGCCCACTCACTGTGGGCCCAGAGTTTCTGATTCCGGAGGCCTGGAATTGGTCTGATAATAAGATCTGCATCTAACAAGGATGTTGGTACAGGTCCCAGGATCTCCCTTTGAGAACCACTGGTAAGAAAAATGCATAGACAGGGTGACAGAAACTTGAGGAAGTTTTCAGGCGGAGTCTTTATTTTCTCTGGGACATTGTGAGGCACGTGTTGAAAATGAGGAGGGCCATGGCAAAACGAAAGGTGTGAGAATAAAAATCTCTAAAGCCAGCTCTGCTGCTCCCTGCACCCCCTTGTCACAGAGAAAGCCGAAGCTTTCAGTGGGAAGTCACCAAGAAAGCGAAAGTCGTGTCCGACTCTTTGCGACCCCATAGACTATACAGCCCATGGAACGCTCTAGGCCAGAATACTGGAGTGGGTAGCCTTTCCCTTCTCCAGGGGATCTTCCCAACCCAGGGATCGAACCCAGGTCTCCCGTATTGCAGGCGGATTCTTTACCAGCTGAGCCACAAGGGAAGCCCTGGACGTCACTAAAGCAAGCGTTAATTGTTTGCTTCACACCTGTGAAGCAAACGGAGCAAGGCCACTGACAGATGGGACAGCACGATCGGGATGGGCAAGAAGCAGAAAGACAAGGTTTGCGGGAAAACATTCCAGTCCTTCCGTCCTCTACTTAAAGTCCACATTTCTAACTTGCCTTCAAGCAATTCGACAAAAGTAGAGGGAGAAAGACCCGCCCTTGCGCTTCCAGGTACCTCGCAGGCCTTGATGTGCTCGCTCTGCCACTCATTCCGGACCCTGTCCAGCGTGTTGATGTGCAGCATGTACACCTTGTCTGCAATGGAGGGGAGGGGCCTGGGTCTGGAAGCTGGGAGGAGCGGGGCTCGCAGTCCCAGCCCCCAGGCCCCTCCCAAGAGCTCACGGGGCTCCTGGAGACTCTGAAGGCTGGTAGGCCATAATTACATCTCACCCTCATCATAGCTTTGTGAAAAATAAGCAAAGGCAGGCATCACTTTCTTTTTAAAGAAAAACCAAACAATCAGCCAGAAATGTTCCAAAGAAAGAACTAAAGGCTGACAAAAACAAAACCTCACCAGGGTTTCCCTCCACCTCTTTCCATTTTGAGGAAAATTAAATGAGGCAGATGGAAAAGTGAACTAGCAAGTTACTTCAGTTTTGGATTTAGAGACTTAAGGGACCACGGTCAAGAGAGGTTTGTCTCTCGTAGGAAACTGGGAATTAGAAGCCTTTGCAAACTCTTGGTTTGGATCCTTAGATTTCAGTGATGACGAGACCTCAAAACGTGGCTGTTTCTTTCACAGCAGAGAAGACGTTATCAGGGATGAAATGGGGTTTTAAGATGATTGTACCCGAGAAGAGTGAGTACCTGATTTCAAAGCAGCTATCGCATGACTCGACCCCTTCATGCCCCCAAGCCATTCAGTCACCTGTCAGGCAGCAGGAGCTAAGCAGGAAGAGGCCAGAAACTGCTGCCTCTTTTGCTCCTCGCACTTTCCAGGGTTGTTCTGATATACCCCCTTCCCCACCTCCCTTCCTTCCCTCTATCCTCCCTTCCTTCCTTCAGATACCTTGCTAATCCTATGGTACAGGCATATATTCACTGTCGTAAAGTATAGAAAACTACCTTTCTCAGACAGATTTACCCCACCACCATCCTCCCCCATCCATTGGAGCACACCCCTCACCCGAGTCTTCTACTGCAGTCTTTGAAGTTGCCAGTTTCACAAAAAGCTGTGAGGACCAGAAAAAAACAACAAGAAGTCAGGAATGCTGGGCCAGGCTTCTAAAGGCAAAACAGGTTTAACAGCAAAGTCTGTGAAGAGACAAGTTACAAGTCATACCTATGTTTCTCTTGTAAGTTAATCATTTAACTTGCCCTCAAATCTTCCTAAAACATATCCCTACCTTCTGATTGCTAACAATCTTTATCCAGATTTCATAAAATTCAATTTATAAAAGACCCAAGCAGAATGCAGCCTCGCTATAAGGAACACATGAGATGGAGTTTTGAAGAAAGATGAAAACATCAGAACCCCTCCCCCATGACCAGGTTTCTCTAGCTCTTCCCTAACCCTCAAAATAGGACATGGGTTTTTCTGGCTCAGAGGACTCTAATAGCCTGAAGGAGGGTATTGCCAGGAGCTTAGAGTGCAAGTCCATTTTTCTGTTGTTGCTAAGATTATTAATTGGCTCTAGCTTGACATATGTGTATCTTGGATTTTTCAGGCTATTGGCTCTCCCAAGTACCTTTTCTTGTTGCTTCGGGTTTGCCATGTTGGCATTGCGGTGGACAGCCTGCTCTGCTTCATCTTTGTCTCGGCACTTCTGCTCATAGTTCTTCTTTGCCTTTGTAGTTATGAGACAAAAGAGGATCAAAACAGATAAGCAGACTGTGACTCTGAGGAGGAGCCACCCTAACCGTGCCCCCCACCCCCAGCAAATAAGAGGGCACACTGATTAGGGCTGTGATCACATCTAGACTGTGTGTGCTCAGAGCAGATGCTCTTTTTAAGCTATCTTTGGAAGGTTTCTCCATCCCCTTTCCAAATCATGTATGTAGTGGCAACCTGATCAAGGAACTAACAACTCCTATTTGGCACAAAGTCCATGAACTTTAAACATTTACTGAAACAAAAGTTTGAATATGAATTAGGCAAAATCAAATCCTGATGTAACTAGAGGATGTGTAACCCAACATTTATTCATTACAGGCAGAACTGAGATGCAATGATCTGGTCCTGATAACTATAACAATGTGTCAGTACTCTAACAATGTGTCAGTACTCTCATGTGCCCCATTACACATGTGGGCAGTGGGGAGGGCACCAATCTCATTTCTGTAGCTCAGAAATGATCATCATTTCTGCAGCTCAAGGTGGTCACGCTCCCTCTTGATTTAAAGAATTCTGTTTTCGGTAGTTTAAAAGTAGGTGTGGTCTCTCCTGCGCTACCATTACTATCTGCAGTGTGTAATCAGTTCACAAAGTGCACTTATTGAATCAAATAACTGTGTTTCAACTCTTGAAGCAAAGACTTGTTCAAACAGAGCAAAGCTGTGAATCAGTTGGCTAATAAATAAAAAATGATAAAACCCCCAAAAATGCTTGACTGAGAATGAAGACACCTTTCCAGAGCTGGTTTGTGCTCGTCAAATATCTCACATGCCTTCCTACATTTCTCAGCTTCACCTGCAATTCAGTTGGGGTTAACACACACACATACACATATAATATATATACGCCATAACTTCCTTAACCTACTCTTTACTGACGGACATTTATCCTATTTCCTATTTTTATTACATAAAAACACTCCAATTTTTACTGTGGGTAGTGTGAATGTACAGACCAAATTCCTAGAAGCATAACTGTTTGATAAAAGAATATATACATACTTCCCTACAAAATGGCTGCCCTCATCTATACTCCTATAAGCACATATGTGAGGGTATGGTGGCCTCATACTCTCACTAACACTAAAGGTTTTTAACCTTTTCTAATACTAGAAGCATATCCCTTTTTAATTTGCATTTTATCTCATTGCTAAGGTAGTATATCCTTTCTACTCCGTGTCCTTTACCTTTTTTTTGGAGCATTATAATTTTAATTGATCTTTAAAAGTTCAGTCTATACTAGTAACACTAACTGGCTGTAAATTATATGTTACTAATGCATGCCAAGTCACTTCAGTCATGTCCAACTCTTTGCGACACTACCAGGCTTCTCTGTCCAAGGGATTCTCTAGGCAAGAATACTGGAGTGGACTGCCATGCCCTCCTCCAGGGGATCTTCCCAACCCAGGGGTCAAAGCCATATCTCTTATGTCTCCTGCATTGGCAGGAGGTTTCTTTACCACCAGTGCCACCTGGGAAGCCCCATGTGGTACTAATATTTTTCTCCCATGACATCTCTCACCATATGATATTTTTTCTTTTGCTCTAAAGAAGTCTTAAATTTTAAGGCTGTCCGTGATCAATCTTTCTCTTTTCTGTATTGTTTTTTAATATGACATATTAGGGACTTGTTCTCTGTTGCTGCAGAGTCCTCATAATCATATCTTTAAAGGCTGTACAATTTAATCTTTCTCCATTTTTTGGTAATTAAATCATTTACAGTTTTCATATAAGTACTGAACAAAGTAGTGCATTTTGTTTTTCTCATTTTGGATGATTTTATAGTCTTAGATTCTTCACATAAAATTGATGGGGTATGATCACATTTATGACTCTAAAAGCATATCATAAAATGTCTTTTTTAAAATGTATATTGGCTCCAAGGAAGATAGAGCAGATGTCCTCTTCCCTATTCCTCCACACAAGTATAACTAAAACCTCAGCATTCTACATAAAACAAACACAAGATGCTAAAAGGTAGAGAAAAGACAGATTGACTAATGTCCCTGGTCTCAGACAGTAACCTAGAAGCAAGTGCCTGGAGTTTTCTTTTGGCCTCATATATCACAGAATGGGTGCCAAAGCAGCAGACAACCAAGAAATGCTGATGGGCATAAACAAAAAACAGTCCCAATGGAAACCTGCTCTCTCCAGCCAAAAGGCCAGAAATGGGACAGCACAGTAGGACAGGAAGAATCCTCCAAGTTCTGCAGCAGCCAAACACCACATGAAGAAACTGTGCCCTCTCCCACCCACCACACATCCAGCAAAGGCTAAATGGGGACTTCCACACTCACCAGGCTTTAACGAGGTTCCCAACTCCCCTGCTAAGGTGCTATCAGAGAAGGACAAATATCAGACTTGGACTTTTATTCCTACCTGGAGATAACAGAGCAGCACACGCAGAGCAAGCAGAGACTCTGTGAGGAGCCTGGACTTTCACCATCTACACCTGGCAGTAATGAGGTACACTGCCTCCCTGCTGCAGTGGCGTCAGACCCATTCTGGTGGAGAGGAAGAACTTTAACCACTCCCCAGTAGTAACACTGACCCGATGGTGTCAGTAGAGGCTGGAAGGGGTAGAAAGGAACCTGGATTTTACCCCCTCATAGCACTAATGTGGTGGCACTTTACCTCACCGCTAGAGTGGTATCAGAGTAAGGCAGCTAAAACAGAAGATTTAAATAAGATTTAGAGTCTTGCAACAGAATACCTAAAATGTCCAATATCAGTTGAATATCACTCATCATACCAAAAACCAGGAGGATCTCAAACTGCACGAAAAAAGACCATCAGGAGATTTCAACATCAAGACGACAGAGATGTTACAATTATCTGACAAAGATTTTAAGGCAGCTATCATAAAAATGTTCAATAAACATTTGCAAACACAGTGGGAAAATGAAAAAACAGTTTTAGCAAAGAAAAAGAAAATCTCAGCAAAGAAACAAAAGGTATAAATAAGAACCAAATGGAAACTTTAGAACTGAAAATTTTACTAATTGAAAGGGTAGACTTATGAATGGGAGAGACAGAAAAAAGAACTGGTGAACTAGAAGACAATACAATAGAAATTATCTAATCTGAAAAACAGAGCAAACAGGTTTAAAAAAATGAACAGAGCCTCATGAACCTTTGACACCATAACAAAAGATCTAATATTCATGTCCTTAGAATCCTAGGAGAGAAGAGTGGACTGAAAAAGTACCTGAAGAAATAAAGACTGAAAGCTTTCCAAATTTGGCAAAAGATATAAACCTACAGATTCCAGAAACTGACCAAACTGCAAACAAGATAAAGCCAAAGAAATCCATGATAAGACACAGAGATGAACTTCTGAGAACTAAAAAAAAAAAAAAAAAGATCTTAAAACAGAAATGATACCTTATCCGTAAGAGAAAATTAGTTGAATTATAGCAGTTTTCTTATTAGAAACTATGGAAGTCACAAGGAAGTGACACAACATCTTTCAAGTACTAAAAGAAAACTGTCAACACACAATCCTATATCCAGTGAAAATATCCTTCAAGAATGAAAGGGAAATCACTAAAGGAAAACTAAGTGTAACAGAGCATAGCAAGGGCAGCCCTTAGCACACAGTACTCCATACTGTTACCAGGCAACGGACCCTGCTCAGCCATTGGCCAGCACCACAGTGGGCCCTTCCCACAAGCAACCAACTGTCAATGAGAGACCATGAGGGACTTGATTCAGCCAGCGGTCAGTAGGGTGGTGGTCATCAGGTTGAGAGTGCGGTAAGAGGTAGATACTTGCCTTCTCCCCTGGGCCCTCCAGCCTGTTCCCTGGTCTTGGGCCAGTAAGTGATGGGGGACCAAGGAAACAGGGTGAGTACTGTGTCACGTAGGGCTCAAAAGCCCTCACCAAGGCCACCCACTCGCCTTGGCCCAGGCCTTGGAGCAGTGTTGAACCTGTCCCCCATCCTTGTCTCTGTGACCTAACATCAGCAGCAGTTTGTGTGGGTCACAGTCTGTGGGACCTGCCCCGCCCCCTTGGGCAGCCGGAGGAGCCTGAGGGCCAGTTGGCTTGGACACCTAGCTCCCTCAGTGATGACAGCTGGGCAAGGTGTGGGAACCTGGCCCCAAGGGAGCTGCCAACTGAGATCTACCTCCTCCTAGCCAGGACCAGGACCTTGGTGGGTGAGAGTTGTGCCTTTGGACCCTGTCCTTTCTTGTCAGGACAGAGAATAACATTTATTTGGCAGAAATTTACAGGAACATTGTTACCTGACATTGATCTGACTTCAAGAACAAAGGATCTGATACCCAGAAGTTTGCCACAACTAACCACACCCCTCCCTCACCTTTCCTATAAAAGGGCTTTGCTAAAAGCTTTCAGGGAGTTTGGGGTTTTTAAGGCACGAGCCATCCATCTCCTTGCATGGCCCTGCAATAAACCTTTGTTCCAGACTCCAATGTTTTAGTATTGTTTGCCCTCACTGTGTGTCAGACACATGGCCTTGGTGTTTTCAGTAACAAGAGTAGTTATCACTGGCAGACCTACCTTAAAAAACTCCTGAAGAAGTTCTCTAAGCAAAACAAAATTATAAAAAGAAACCTTGAAACATTAGAAGAAGAAGAAGAAAAAAAAAAAAACACTAAGCAAAAAATGGGCAAATACAATACTCTTCCTTTCTCTTCTTGTGTTTTCTAAATTTTTGACAGTTGAAGCAAAAAGTTTAACAATGTTACAGCTCTAAATGTAGGCAGAGGGAATAGGAAATTTATATTTCAATAAGGCTTTCTCTTTGCGAGAGAGCTTTCCCTAGATTGCTCAAAACATAAAAATTCTGGGAGTGATCATATATCAACCAACACCATTTCTGCATTATACTGACATCATTCTCTATCAATCGCTTTTCAGGTGCTCTGCATCAAAGTGTTAGGTAGTTAGAATAGGAAAAAGGAGTCCAAAATGGCAGTGGCTAAAAGACAAAGAAAGGGAAAAGCCCATAAAAATGGAACAAAAGAATATCTGCAGACTGGAGTGAGAACTTCAGGTGAAACAAATACTTCTTGGCTAGCCCAATTTGCACAGGGTAGGCTCAAGGTGGGGAGGAGACAAACGTACAAAAGGAGGAAGCCAAGATGGATTGAGGCCTCTCCTTTGGGGTCGGCCTGCCTTCATGCCTTGAGGGTATACTTTCCTTTGCTTGCCGAATAAAACTCTGAGCTGGAACCGAGCTGTAAACCCTAGTCTGCTGTTTCAAATCTTTGCTGTGGCAAGACAGAACTAAGGAAATCTCACACTTCCCCGACAAAAGAAAAAATGCAGAATAGACTGCATACGCCATCAACATTGGTGGCATTTTCTTTTTTGACCAGGTAACTGGGTATGATGTCACAGACACAGAATATATGATGATATTTCTGTACAAAGATGGAGTCACAGATGTTCCAGTAACACAATTCAACAGTAGGGGATTCATGAAAAGCCAGTGTGAGATCCCAGCAACTTGTCTCAGTTCTATCTTGATAAGCATTTTTAAAAGGAATTACTTAAAGCAAAGAAGGCTTTTACAGTTTGCAAATATCTTAAAACTCAATAAAAATAGGTAAATCAAGATTCAAAACAGTCTTACAGGGAAGAAGTTCAAATCCAACAAGATGAAGGTATCATATAGTATACATGCCCTGGTCTGAAATATTTAAGGTGACTTGCTATATTTTCCCAGGTTACTGGAAAGATAACATCACTGTATTTCTTCTAATTTCATCCTCAATCTTTCCAAGGCCTTAAAAGGAAAGAAAGGCAAACCACCACTAAAGGCTGTTTTCTCTAAAAGACTGCACAAATGTTATTTTCAGGAAAATGTTGATACACAGCACAGGATTTCATAAAATGCCACCATGTTTTTAAAAAAGCAATATAGTAAGACTTACCTCCATGGTTTTCTTGAATTGTACACTCTTTTGTTTATGGGCAGCATCCATTATAAGCTCCGTCTGTGAGAGAGCACAGCACCATTAATAAAGACGCGCATCAACACCAGCTTGAGGGCTGTGTGTTCAACGTGGCTTACCTCATTTAGTCCTCACACAACCCAGAGGGTAGATGTGCTATTCATTATTACTCCCATTTCACAAATAAGGAGGGTGCAGCACAGAAAGGCTGAACAATTTGCCTACCTTTGAACCCGGGTGGCCACCAGCCACCACTGAGAATCATGGATCACCTTAGAGTATTCTCATCAGTAAATCTGGAATCAAGAAAACTTAGGCTTCAAGTGTTAGCCACTCAGTACTGTCCAACTCTTTGTGACCCCACCAGGCTCCCTCTGTCCATGGAATTCTCCAGGCAAGAAAATTGGAGGGAGTAGCCATTCCCTTCTCCAGGAAATCTTCCTGCCTCAGGGATTGAACCTGGGTCTCCCACATTGCGGGCAGATTTTTTTATCATCTGAGCCACCAAGGAAGCCTTGAGTTTCAAAAAAGGATTTTTAAAATGCTGCTCATTTTAAAAGGGTTCTTTATTCTGTAAGCTGTGTCAGTGCAGTTAGGGACTCAGAAACATTCACTTCTGTGGCATCTGTCAAAGGCACTCCCATCACCGGCAAGGAGCCCAGGCAGTATGAAGGGAAGAAATGCTTGTGGAACAGCTGATCAGTCCTGCTTTGTACACCATCTAATCCAGGAAAGGTAAGCTACTTGGTTGAGACCAGTTGGGAGCAATTTCTTTGCTGTGGCTATGACAATACTTTTATTAGTCAAAATAATGGGACTGATAATAAAAATGCAACTCAGACCTAACAGTGGGCTTCCCTGGTGGCTCAAATGATAAAGAATCCACCTACAATGCAGGAGACATGGGTTCAATCCCTGGGTTGGGAAGATTCCCTGGAGGAGGGCATGGCAACCCACTCCAGTATTCTTGCCTGGAGAATCCCCATGGACAGAAGAACCTGGGCTACAGTCCATGGGGTTGCAGAGTCGGGACACGACTGACTAAGAACAGCCCAGACATAATGGCAGCTCCCACACTATTATGTGCTAAGCGACTTTCATGCATCACAACGATTGTAAGTACTCATCCCCATCCCCTGGGTAACCTCATCCAAGGTGATATTCTCAGCAAGTAGCAGAGTTGGGATTTGGGCACAGTCAGACTCCCGTGTCCTTGTTCCCAGTCTTGTTTTATTTTATTTTATTTTTTTTTCCTTGTTCCCAGTCTTTAACCAAACTACCATTATCCACATGATAGCCCTCTAAAATCAGATGGGTATATAAAAGCCAAGAAATGCAACAATTCAAAATGAGTTATGGCATTGCCCTTTTACAAAATGATATGATGCAAAATAATACTAAGAATATTAAAATATGTCTCTTTCTTCTGGAAAACTAAGTTTTTGTCCATTACCATAATGCACAAATATGGATGGATTTTCAAGATATCTGGATATAAGTGTGGGGATGGTCTCACTTCAGATATGAACTTTGTAGAATATATGAAACTCCCTTGGGAGAGCCCCCAAGGGGCCCTCTGAGAATGAAGCACCCATCTCCCAGCCCAGCTGAAATGGAAGGACCAGGAGGTAACTAGGTTAAGGCTCCAAGGAAACGGAGGACAGAAACATGACCCCACGGGGAAGACTCACAGGCAGATCCCTGCCATTGCAGACAAGAGAGCTGTGTGGCTCATGTGAGCACCAAAGTGCCTCTGTGAGGAGGGCAGAATTTATTCATAATGTTTCTTGATTTCCCAGGCTCCACAGAGCAGATCAGTTAGCAATGCTGGTCTGTCCATGGTCCTTTCTAGTCCAAATTTACACAGTGCCATTCTTCCAGCTCAGGAGCTGTTATTATTTATAGTTTATGGCCCAAGCCAGGCCTCCTTATCTCCAAGTTCTAGGTAACACCAGCATCATGCACCTCACATGTGGCTGCAAAGTTCTCTTATACTTCGTGCCATTCTTCTCTCTGGCTTCAAGGATTCCTGTATTTGTATATCAGCAGGATCTTAGAGAGCAGCAGTCTAGCTCTAACCTAACTGGTGTGACCCCTGGAGCCCACAAAGTGATATAGCTCAAGGCCACTCAGTGACACCCAGTCCAGCTCTGTCTGCTACCACCTAGATTTAGGTCTCCTCATGTCCATACTCACTTGTAAGGTGGCCTTTTCATGGTAAGTTCTCTATCAGGACTTATATAGCATGCAGGATCTTAGTTCCCCAATTAGGGATCAAACCTGTGCCCCATGCAGTGCAAGCACAGAGCCTTAACCACTGGACCACCAGGGAGGCTCTTTCAGGACTCCTTAGGGATGTTTTTCTTCTAGGACTCATTCTTTCTGTTTAGACCAACTCTAGTGGAAATTTGATTATGTTTCCTTATCAGTAACACAAAATAGTGCAAAGCCACAGCCCTGCATGCTATCAAGTTGGGGAGAGGCAAGAGGAAGGGGAAAAGGAAGGAGAGATGTATAATAATGGCCTGCAGTAAATTGCTGACTGAGCTGCTGAATGGTCTGTTTGTTTGTTTACCTATACTCAGACTACACTCTGAAAACTGGAAGTGACAATCTATGTGACCAAGGAGGTTCCCTTCTTCGGAGCTTGCTTCAACACAGGGCCTTCTGCGATGATCATCCTTGTCTTATTTGAGACAGTAAAGCATAATGTAGGCACCAGAGGACAGAGTGATTGAGCACATGCTTCCTTTGTTCAGCTTAGGATGCTCTGGGCTGCGAAAGCACCTCAGCACCTAAAACGTCAAACCTCCTGAGCGTGGTTCCAAAGATCCCTCCCGGCCTGCCAACCTCCAGGATTGAGAACCTCCTTTCTCTCTGCCCTCACTCACACCATCTTTCACACTCTGTCGGCTTTAGTTTCAAGGTCACTGCCTCCAGGAGGCTCCCCAGACCTACCGGTTAGGTTAGGTGTCCCCACTGCAGGTTCAGCTGGCAGCTTCACTTCCTTATCTTTTAAGGCTCATGCCACTGACATGATTACTGTCACATCAGTCTCTCTGGCCAGGCTCTATGCTCTGGGGAGGGACGGCCATGGCCACATTTGTCACCACAGTCAGAAAACTAGTTCTATAAGCTTCTGCTGCTGCTAAGTCACATCAGTAGTGTCTGACTCTGTGCGACTCCATAGACAGCAGCGCACCAGGCTCTCCCATCCCTGGGATTCTCCAGGCAAGAACACTGGAGTGGGTTGCCATTTCCTTCTCCAAAGCATGAAAGTGAAAAGTGAAAGTGAAGTTGCTCAGTCATGTCCAACTCTTTGCGACCCCATAGACTACAGCCTACCAGGCTCCTCCATCCATGGGATTTTCCAGGCAAGAGTACTGGAGTGGGGTGCCATTGCCTTCTCCTAGTTCTATAAGCTAGTTCACTGAAAAGTTCTACCAGCCATACCTCCCCTTCCCCAATTCACTAAAAGAAACCAACTGATGGATTTCCTTGATAAATGGAAATGACTTAATTTCCATGAAGTGAGACACCAACGTGTGCAGGGTTTGACCAGTGAAAATGAGAAGTTAACATTGACACATTTTCTCCACAAGTTTATGTTTTTTTTTAAAGTATCTAAATACAGAAGTGGAACAACCTATAGTTCACTGTGATACAAGTAACTGTAAATTTATGAATAAACTTTGGACTTGGCAAAGGAAGCTCAGAAGCTGTTTTCCTGCTGTCGAGAGCACACAGCGTGGGGAACTTTGATGACAGCAGTGGAATGAGCCCAGGCTCCGCCGTTGCTTAAGAGAATTCAAAATAGTTCCAGCTGCGAGAACTTGGTCTTTGTAACTTACTAGAAAGGGAAGTTTCAGAAGCCTTGCAAAATTAACAAAACTCTCCCTGAAACCAAGGGCACTTAAGACTGCGAGGAAACGAGCCTCTTCTTCTCTTAGTGGAAATCATGTGTGCACAGACCCTGGCTGTCGAAGGCTGAAAAACTGTAAACCCTTTGGAGAACAGGCAGGGTTTGCAATGGCAGACAAAAAGAGTCTGACCATCCAATAGACAGATGGGTGTAATACACATATACTTTGGGCCAGATGTGCCCTTCAAACCCAATACATGAATTTGTCTGAAAACACCCGACATGGTGTTCCTTAATTGTCAGTTTCTGCCCTTCCTTCCAAGAAGAGGCACAGCTGTCAGGGCAGCTTATGAAATGACAGCAGTAGTAGTAATGGAAGGTAGTCAGGCTCTTAAGACGCCTCCACCCACTCCAAATGTCAAGTGGCCACAAGGGAGGTTAGAATCAGATTCTGATTTAGAACCACAGGCAAAGTTGCTGGGATTGAGGCATGGGTAAACTCAGCTGTTAACTGAATACACACCCTGCAGACACTGACTTCCAGACAGTAAAGGGCCAGGATGGAGAGTGATCGCCAAGAAATCCATGCAGAGCTGCCTGGAGAGACCTGGGTGGGCGTGTTCAGATGCTACATAGGGAAGAGTTTCTCTCTCACATGAAGTTCATGCCAACCTTGGAGACCAGATATTAAGGAAAAGTTCTGTGGGGACTTCCTTGGTGGCACAGTGGATAAGAATCTGCCTGCCTATGCAGGGACACAGGTTCGATACCTGGTCTGGGAAGATTCCACGTGCCTTGGAGCAACTAAGCCCATGCACTCCAACTCCTGAGGCTGTGCTCTAGAGCCCTCAAGCTGTAACTACTGAAGCTTGTGGGCCCTAGAACCTACGCTCCACAGCGAGAGAAGCCACTGCCATGAAAAGCCCGTGCAGCACCAAAGACTCAGCACAGCCAAAAAGATTAAATCTTTCAGGACCAAAGCAGAAGGGAGACCGAACAGAGCCTGGGCTAGTCTAAGGAACACTTTACTATAAATCTGCACTTCTTGTCTTGATCCTTGTAACTTCCTAAATGTTTGCCAATTTTATTAACTCTTGTTCACTCCCACCTCCTGCCACATAACTGCCCAGCATATATCCTATCAAGGAAAAAGAGCCTGTATAACATCCATTTTGAAGTCAAAAGGACTTGAATTTCCCAGGACCTCTGTATCCCTATTTGTAAAATAGGGCGGTTGGACTACATTCTGGTCTCCAGGGAGAACTGAGTCCCCTCCATTTCTTACCCACCCGTATTGCCTTAACCAGGAGGAGGAATGTGAACTGAAATCCCACCACCTTGGATGCGCTAGGCCCTTATGAAAACAGGGCTTCCCCTTTCAGTCATAGTTTAAACAGTGGCAGCAGATAGAAAAAGAACAGGAAAGCAAGCTGGACCTCTGATTCTTGCAACAAGTTAAAAAAGAACTGCCCTAGCATGTAAATGGGCACAGAGGCATCCCTGTTTAGACTGAGTGCCCACATGGTTCCCAATAAATAATCTCATAGGTTATGAGACGAGTGCACGCTTGAGATTGGGAGCTGAGCTAAGGAGTTCAGTGAGAAAACAAGCCTGGAGTTTTCTGCTGGAAGAAAGGCAACCTCTTAATACATGTAAGATACAACACGTAAACCCAACCCAACCACATAAACCAGGCAATACATGAATCTAACCTTTTTTTGTTGTGACTTTTGCTTTTCCCTGAATTCTTCCATCTTCCTGGCTTCTTCCCTTAGAGTCTGTGCAAGGTGAATGTGACTTTGTGCCACACTGTCTACTTCTGCAAAAAGAATTAAAAAAAAAAAAAACCCTACATGTCTGAATTAAAATCAAAGAAACCAAATAAAAAGTTAAAATATATACAGAATTCTTGGGCACATTTATTAAGCCCCTCCACACACCCAGCATTGCCCTGACCACTACAACCAAGCCAGCAAACCTTTAGTTCAGCTTCCCACCACTAGCTGCACTAACCTAGTGTATGCCCAGGGCAGGGGAGAAGGCTTCTCCAAAGCAGGGGAGAAGCCCATGGAGCTTGCATGCTAGCACACATCACTAAACCCACTACAATTTCAAACTCAATCCTATTTCTCATTACATGACTCTAAGGTTCTTCCCATCTCTAACATCTCATGAGCCTATAAGAAATTTCTCTCTGGATAGAATGATACTTGGTATTTTTCCCTTTATTTTCTGAGATCTTTGTAAAGAGCATGACTTACCTTTCTAATAGAAGAACTGAAATTTTTATTTTTCTTGTTCCAAGGATATAAATTATAGATGGCATTAAAGATAGAAAGATTGACAGATATGACCTAAGAAAAAATTTTAAACTTGTGTGTGTCAAAATAACTGGGAATAAGGTTAGAAGAGACACAAAAAACTAGAAAAAAAATTGCAATTTATGCAACAGAGTAAATAGCTCTATTAAAAGAGCTTCAAATCAAAATAAATTTATATATTCTAGGGTTTTAAAATGGCTAAAGAGCATGAAATTTTTAAAAAGATTGGCCAAATGGCCAGTAAACATTTGCAAACATATTCAGCCTTAAAACTACTGAATAAAAAAAAAACACAAAATTTTTAAAATCCAGAAATATATCACTTTTTATCCTTCAGTTTGGAAAAAATTGTTAAAGTTCGAACATTTTTGGTATTGGCAAGCATGGGAAAAAACAGTACTGTGGGTGGGGGGAAATTTACCACTTTTCGAGAGGAAATGCGGCATTTTGTAGAATAAAAACTTAAGTACAAGAGTGCGGCAGATATATATGAAATGAAATGGAAAGATATCTAGCACCACTCAACTAGCCACAGAAACATGTTAAGCACACACTGTGCCATGTTAAAGTCTTTAGCTTGGAGGCACTAAGAACAGAAAATTTAAAGGTCTTAAACTCTGAGTCACAGGCCCAGGGAATGCTAGAAATGGACAGGACCCCCTGAAGACCAGTGCCAGAGCCTCACCCTGGGTTCCCAGCGTGAGAACCACTGCCTGAAATGAGTCAAATACACATCACGAAGTGCAGGTGTAGACAGTTCTCCAGCTCATTTCAACTCTGAAGGGCTATTCCTCACCTTAGGAGGTGCTCTATTTTTTTTTAACCAGTATGAGCTGTTCAAGTTAAAATGCAGCTGTGATGACAAACACAGAGCTCGCCAAGGACAGCAAATGCATTTTTAAGGAATCACTTACGCTGCTTGAAGACTTCAAGGGCTCGCTTCAGGGTGCTAAAAAAAATAAAAGCACATGTGTAGCTTCAGTTCTGGAAATTGGCTTATAACCTTATTATAATGCCACTGCATGTTTCTCCCAGCCCACATCCTGATAGCCTGTGATCTAACCTTCACCCATGAGCTTGAGAAGACAACAAAAGATCAATGCTTCTTCAGTCCAGTTACCTCTCTACTGCCCCTCAGTCCCAGGTTCAAGCATCATAAATGCTTTACTGTCCATTTGGGTGGAGCCAGGTGCCAAAATTCTTTATGCCTCATTTTCTCCAAGGATAATATAGGAGTTATGATCCATTTCTCATAAGGATACAAATTATTCTTTAAAGTACGATAATTAGAAATACAGATGTTGTTTTTGTTGTTCAGTTGCTAAATCATGTCCGACTCTTTGCAACCCCATGGGCTGCAGCACACCAGGCTTCCCTGTCTTTCACTATCTTCCAGAGTTTGCTCAGATTCACATCCATTGAGTTGGTGAAGCTATCTAACCATCTTATCCTCTGTCGCCCTCTTCTCCATTTGCTTCAATCTTTCCCAGCACTAGGGTCTTTGCCAATGAGCTGGCTCTTTGCATCAGGTGGCCAAAGTATTGGAGTTTCAGCATCAGTCCTTCCAATGAATATTCAGGGTTTATTTCCTTTAGGATTGACTGGTTTGATCTCCTTGCAACTCTCAAGAGTCTTCTCCAGCACCACAGTTTGAAAGCATCAATTCTTCAGCATTCTTTATGCTGCAACTCTCACATCCATACATGACTACTGGAAAAACCATAGCTTTCACTAGAAAGACCTTTGTCGGCAAAGTGATGTCCCTGCTTTTAAATACACTGTCTCAGTTTGTCATAGCTTTCCAAGGAACAAGCGTCTTCTAAGTTCATGGCCTCATCACCGTCCATGGTGAAATAAAATCTGTCACTGCTTCCACTTTTTCCCCTTCTATTTGCCATGAAATAATGGGACCAGATGCCATGATCTTAGTTTTTTGAATGTTGAGTTTCAAGCCAGTTTTTTCACTCTCCCCTTTCACTCCCATCAAGAGGCTGTTTAATTCCTCTTCACTTTCTGCCATGGTATCATCTGCACGTCTGAGGCTGTTGATATTTCTCCCAGCAATCTTGATTCCAGCTTGTGATTCCTCCAGCCCAAAATATGGATAAAAGCCAATAAAAGAGGGATTCAAACTATGATTCCCAATCACCTTTTTCATCCGTTCTTCAGTCCTCACATGCTTACTGCACATAAACGATGGGCCAGGTCTGGTGTCAGATGTTGGTGATTCAGTGGTACACGACAGACATCGTCACAGACTTAAGAGTCTTCACGGAAGAGACAGTCATGAACACAGTGTTCTATCCCAGAACAAACTACCACAAATTTAGCAGCTTCAAGCAAGACACGTTTCTTACTTCACAATTTCCGTGGAGCAGACCATGACTCATTTTTCATACCTTCTCTCAATCGCCTCCCTTCTCTCCCTCATAACCCACGGCTCCTCCTCCCCTACAGCTCCCCTTGCCCGTGGCTTTAGCTCTTCCCATCCTGCACTTCCTTAACAAGCTTCCTTTTGAGGTGACGTGGCTCTCGGGATTCTCTTGCTCATCGCCGCCCTCACGAAGGCAGACCTCAACTGGGATCACTCCAGCCACTCAAGAAGAAATGGGACTAAGTGAAGTCACGGCCCCAGCCCCTAGCCACAACAGCGTAGGATCATGGATTGTAATCTATACGTATCCATGTAGGTGGCAAGTTCTGCTATTTTATAAACTAAAAAGCCTTGTATCTTTCAGCTGGCCTCCTCTTCTTCTTCTTTTTTTTTTGGCCCCTTCTTTTAACTACACCTCATTCTTCCCATTCTGTTTATTTATCCTCAAACAAAGAGTCCTTATTTCTCCCTGCCTTTTCTCATATGAACATTCCCAATTATTACCAGCACATCAAGCAGAAAAACATTAACTGCACGTCTCTGTACACTTTCCCTGCCTGATGATACAATTTCTCAAGGAAAAAGCACTAGAAAGTGTCCATATCTAAACAGACAGACAACTGGTCCAGTAAGATGCATGAGCCTCACTCAAGAGCAGACTAATGACTGGAATTAGTGAGAGAGAAAGCTGGTCTTGGCCTCAGATAGAATTAGAAGTCTTTCCCCATAATGAGCTGTGGAGCTGGAAAGTGATAGAGAGGAAGTCTGTTCGGAGTCTAAAAATTTTCCCCACCCTAAGAGACTGGTTAAAAGGCCACTAAAAGAGCAGCCCAAACTCTCTTTAGTTTGTCATCAGCTTTGTTGTCCCACAACATCACTTCATCGCTGCTCCCCGCAATGAAGATGGTGACTACAATCCGAGGATCGAATGTGAACCCTGGGGATGGTGTTCTCACAACGTCCCTGCCCCCTCCTCCCGGGTGTTTCCCTTAACTGTGGGAAGAGAAAATATCATGCCACTCTTACAAACACTTCGGCCTTAAACCCTAAAAGGGCCCACCAGAAGCTACGAAGTCTCTCAAAGTGGTCGATCAGGTGGAAAAAATCCTACTTAGGCCCTGAACAAGCAAAGTCGTGCACGTTCATTGAGGGCATCTTCCTAAAGAGCATCCTGGAGGTGACAAAACCAGAAGCACCTGAATGGCCTTTCACTTCAACCTTGGAAACATAGTCCGCAGGTCTCATATCCTATTCACCTTCCTCTCTGAGAAATTCTTAGAAGGAAAACTGACGAGCTGTTTTCACAGAAGAGATTGGTGCTAGAGTCTCTTGAAAAATTTACCAAGTTATAAATCAAACATGCAAGAATATAAGAAATACCACTTTGCATCAGACTCATTCTGCTAAATATATTTTCCAAGCGATAGTATGTGAGAGAGCATGGCTATTTTCCCTCATATCACCTAAAAACTTTTTGGATATCTTTCCAAATGACTTATGCTTTCTTTATGAAAAGAAAGATCCACTGACCCACTAATCTTCCTTGAAACTACAGAAACTGTCCTTGAATGACAATGAAACTTACCGAATACTATGTAGGTCTGACATGTGAATATAGAAATGTTTTACATATTCAAAAACATGCAGCTAAATCAAGCAAGAAAAAAATAATCCTTAACATTTAAAACAAACAAATAAACTTAACTGTATATGAAACTGCTTACATAATCACACAGAGAAAATAGTATTTTAAGTATTTTAAGACCTTAGAAAACAATATTCTCAGTGGTATACAAGGTCAAGAGGAACTGCAAGAGGAACTGCAAAATGCACTGTAAAGAAATGTTTCATTCAGAAGTTTCATTGTTAGTAGTTGTATTAATATCATTTTGAAACATTTTAATATATACTGTCATAGAAAGCCAATAATTATGTTAATATCGTCAGGAACCAAGATTTTCTATGTAAGAGGAAATAAATATAAAATAAAAGAAGTGAATTATAAAATAAATTGGAATTAGAGATATCAATATGAATTCAAGCGTTTAAAATCTGTCCCCTGGGACTTCCCCGGTAATCCAGCGGTTAAGCATATGTCTTGCAATGCAGGGGTCACGGGTTCGACCCCTGGCTGGGGAACGAAGATCCCACATACTGGGGAGCAACTAAGTCATGCAGCATGACTAGGGAGTCTGCTGGCTGCAACTAAAACCCAAGACAGCCAAATAGATAAATAAACAACAAAGTAAAATCTGTCCCCTGAAAGAGCCTAGAAACAGTGACATCTCTGTGACAATGACCAACGCTAGAACTCAGAGTTTCATCTATAAATATGGCTCATTACTAGGAAAACTTGGAGAAATACTTAGTAAAATCTAGTTGAGTCCAGATTTAAATTCATAAAAAATTACATTAAGAAAACATGATGAGTATGAATAATTGTTAAATTTAAGTGATGGATTCACAGCCATTCATTATGTTTGCCCTTTTGCTTTTCAGTGTATTTTTACATTTAAAACATCAGAAATATAAATAATATAATCAACAAGTAAATTCTCCATGTACTAATGTCCTATGTCTGAGGGGAATGTGTTTTTAAGGCTTGAAGCGTGCTCAAGCGCTCAGTTGGGTCCGACTCTTTGTGACCCCATGGACTGTAGCTAGCCAGGTTTCTCTGTCCACGGGATTCTCCAGGCACGAATACTGGAATGGGTTGCCCTTTCCTTCTCCAGGGGATCTTCCTGACCCAGGGATCGAACCAGAGTCTCCTGCATAGGCAGGCAGATTCTTTACCACTGAGCCACAGATGCAGCAGCCCCTTTTTAAGGCTTACATAACTATTAATACTTTAAATATCTCCCAGTGTTTTCCTCCTCCTCAGTAATCCAGTACTTTTCAAACTGGGATGAGTGGGTGTGCGGGTGTGGGTGTATGTGTCTTAGGATCAAGAGAAGAGAAAGGGAAGGGCAATGTCTTGTCTGCTCCCACTACTGCCTCTGAGCGGACACAGACCTCAGGGCAGGTCTGCCGCTGCCTATAGCACAAAGCAGAATGCACGACAGCCTGAGGTACGATTACATAGGCAGAGATCTGCCAAGGTCTACCTAAACTACTTCCCCCAAGTCTCCCTCAGTGTGCCATGTTACGGAAGGAATCTAGAAATTTCCATGTGCATAGGACTGGCTACATAATTTGGGAGGCCCACTGCAAAACAACAATGTTTATAAATTGTTGTTTTTATGTTGTGTTTTATGTTGTGTTTATAAATTCCACTCTTTGTTTATAAATCACTAAGAATTTCAAATAGTAACAGCAAAGGGTAAGAATCCTCCTGGTAATGAAGGAAATGCGGGTTCGATCCCTGAGTCGGGAGGATCCCCTGGAGAAGAAAAGGGCTACCTACTCCAGTATTCTTGCCTGGAGAATCCCACGGACAGAGGAGCCTGGCAGGCTACAGTCCTTGGGGTCACACAGAGTCAGACATGACTGGTGACAGAGCACATAGCACAAGAAGTATTAAACCAGTTCTGAAGCCTATCTACATTTGCAATCCCACACGATTGCCCAAGTCAGCCTTGCACATGAGGGACTGTGTTCCCAAAGTAGGCACCATGTCTGGACATCTCTGTATCCTCAGAGTTTTCAATGAAGAATGAGTAGTCGAGGTACAGAATCCTCACATCAATGGTGACAACTATGAAATGATGCAAAGACAGTCTCCCATAACTATTACAAACTATGTGTTTCATATAATATATACACATAATCAAATATATACATAAAACAATAATACACTCTACTGAATTTCTAGCATAAAATTATGCATAATTCTACCTATAAAAAGTATACACAGAAAAGGACTGCAAGGAAAATTTAGAAAATATTAATAATGAGTTATGGCTTCATCGTTCATTTTAGATTTCTTTCTGTATTTCTATTTTTCACAGCTAGAAATAAGAAAAAAAATTCACATTTTTTTCACCCAACACATTTCACCCTACTGGCCAGGTCTGTCTGATGAAGTGACAGGGCTCCTGAGTGGTATCAGACAACCTGGAAACCAGAAAGAAACATGGCACCTACTTGGTCTCAGACTGTCCACATGGCTTCTTCCTAGCGAGGCTGAGCAGATCTTTGCCATATCTCTCTTCAATTGATGCCCTAAGGAGAACAGGAGAGAGAGTTCTGAGTCCTTCTCAGGGCTGATTCTTATTTATGACACATGGCACCTTCTTTGAAGGCTTATGAAACTATTAATACTTTAAATATCTCCCAATGTTTTCCTTTGACATAGAAGCTCACAATTCTCTAAAATGTGAAACTCCTACTAGAGAGCCAGGAAGAATTGTAAAAGACCAGCGACCTCCATCTCCATGGTGTTCTTCGCCAGAAAAAAGTCTATACCATGAATAATTAAGGCCAAACCAAGCACGGTCGCTTGATCAGCATGGGTTAACCACATTACAGAATAATTTTCAAAACTATGATCCAAGAAGATGTATATACATATATATATATATGTTTATAGTCTACACGAATGTATACAGATATGAAATACATACATTTTAAGTGGAGTAAAAGATATTTCCATCAAATGCTGCACTCCTTAGGCCCACCCCTCCCATCTTCTCTACGAGCATCCTTTTACCAACCTGAGAGGTCTCCTGCATTGCAGGCAGGTTCCTTTCTGACTGAGCCACCAGGGAAGCCCCACAGAGTTCTCCTTTTTATTGTCTCCATAGTTCTGCTTTTTCCAGAATGTCACATAGTTGGAATCATATGGTATGTAGTTTTTTCAGACTGACTTCTTTTATTTAGCAATATGCTTTTAAGATTCTCCCATGTCCTTTTGTGGCTGGATAGCCCATTTCTTCTTATTGATGAATGATATTCCATTGTATGGCTGTACTACAGTTTGTTTATTTGTTCACCTACTGAAGGACATCATATGTTGTGAAAGTTGCCCAGATGTGTCCGACTCTTTGTGGCCACACAGGCTATACAGTTCATGGGATTCTCAAGGCCAGAATACTCGAGTAGGTAGCCTTTCCCTTCTCCAGGGGATTTTCCCAAACCAGGAATCGAACCTAGGTCTCCCACATTGTGGGCAGATTCTTTACCAGCTGAGCCACAAGGGAAGCCCTTAGAGTTCTCTGTTCACGGTTAATTCAAATATGTAGCTAAACTGTACCAAAGAGATGAGAATTTCACAACAGAAACCCTGCAGTCAGCATGTCTCACAGGAACATTGTTATTGGTGTGGTTTATGGGTCTGTCTATCCCCTTTCCTGCTCCCCACAGCCACTGTCACCATTTCTACTTTGTGCCCCAGCCCCAGTTTTATCTAAATCCTACTATCAAGTTATGGACCTTTAGGTTCATATACCCCAGTTAAAAATTTTTTTAAAGTATAATATGAATACATTCTCACGGCAAAAGATTCAAACAACACAAAGTCATATGAAATAAAACACAAACGTCTCCCTTGACTCTCCCCCAACCCCACGCCCCTCCCTGGGAGGAGCCACTGCTAAGACTGGTATATATCCTCCCAGTCCTTTCTCTGCATTTCCACAGTCATATCTCACAAATACACAACTTTTTATAGTTACATAACAGATCATTCTATTATTTGCTGTTCTGTTTTTCACCTAGTAATAGAATCTGGCATATAGATCTTTATCAGTACACACCAACTACCATGTTCATAATTAGGAGTTTTCCACAGTCAGGGTCACCCTAATTGCTTTGTTTTTCACTACTGCCAAGAAGAGTTTAATGAACATCCTTAGGCAGATATTCATGGGCATCTCTGAGAATGTTTATCTAAGCTAGGACTTCTGAGAAAGTGGATTTACTAGATCAGAAGAATATATCTTTTAAATGTTGGAAAACTGTCGAATTGCCCTGCAAAAGAGCCTTCTCGATTTATATTTTCACCAAAACTGTGCACGGAGAAGGCAATGGCAACCCACTCCAGTACTCTTGCCTGGAAAATCCCCATGGATGGAGGAGCCTGGTAGGCTGCAGTCCATGGGGTCGCTAAGAGTCGGACAAGACTGAGTGACTTCACTTTCACTTTTCACTTTCATGCATTGGAAAAGGAAATGGCAACCCACTCCAGTGTTCTTGCCTGGAGAATCCCAGGGACGGCAGAGCCTGGTGGGCTGCCGTCTATGGGGTCTCACAGAGTCGGACACGACTGAAGCGACTTAGCAGCAGCAGCAGCAAAACTGTGCAAGAGCTCCCATTCCCAGAAACCCTCCCCAACACTGAATATTATCAGTCCTCACTAGTCTTTAGTAAGAGAGGTTTAACAAAAAGCTCTCATTTAAATTTACTTCTCCTTGATTTCAGTGTGATTATGCATTTTATATATTTATTTCTATACGTTATTTTATGAGTTACATAGGTATATCACCCCAATTTTTTCACTGAACATTTTACCTTTTTCCTATTATTTTGTAGAAGTTCTTCATATATTATGCATATCAATTTTTATTCTTACATGCTATATAATTTCTTCCACTCTCATCTGTCTTTTATAAATAATAACCTTATCCACTTTATTAAAATGATACATGCTCATTGTTCACAAAGACAAAAACAACAAACTGTCCAAAATTTCACCAATTAAAAATAATTAGTATTAACATCCAGTGATGATTGTAACAGGCATTCCTTTACACAGATATGCAGGCAGGATGGGTGGACAGACAGGCATAAGTAATTTTAAAAGAATGAGACTACATTCTATCAGTTCAGTTCAGTTGCTCAGTCTTATCCAACTCTTTGCAACCCCATGGACTGCAGCATACCAGGCTTCCCTGTCCATCACCAACTCCCAGAGCTTACTCAAACTCAAATCCATTGAGTCCACTAAGTCCACTGAGTGATGCCATCCAATCATCTCATCCTCTGTCATCCCCTTCTCCTCCTGCCTTCAATCTTTCCCAGCATCAGGGTCTTTTCCAATGAGTCAGTTCTTCCCATCAGGTGCCCAAAGTATTGGAGTTTCAGCTTCAACATCAGTCCTTCCAATGAATATTCAGGACTGATTTCCTTTAGGATTGACTGATTGGATCTCCTTGTAGTCCAAGGGACTCTTAAGAGTCTTCTCCAACATTGCAGTTCAAAAGCATCAATTCTAAAAGCTATATTCTATACGCTATTTAAAAATAAAGTACTGGGACTTCCGTGGTGGTCCAGTGGTTAAGAATTTGCCTTCCGATGCAGGGGATATGAGTAAAATCCCTGCTCAGGGAACTAAGATCCCACATGCTGCGGGGCAACATGCCCACGTGCCATGACTATGGAACCCACATGCCTCAACTAGAGGGGCTGCAGACCATAATTACTGAGCCCGCGCGTGCTAGAGCCTGTGCTCTACCACAGGAGACGCCCGCGCACACTGCAACTAGGAAAAAGCCCATGCACCACCACAAAGACCCAGCACAGCAAAAATTTTAAAAATAAATAATATAAAAATAAAGTATTAAGCCTAATTTTAGCTAAATTTCACAGAAGAAAAGGAAACTGAAAGGAAGCTGAAGGAATTGCTGAATTTCAAACGATTGTTTCTCTAGCACAGGAAAAATTAATTCCTCAAAGACCCTTCCAAAGTTAAAAAGGAGTTTATGGAAGCAATTAAGGGGACTGAGACATTACAATGTTTTAATGACCTATTTCAGTCTTAGTTTCAGACACTTGACAGCCCATGGTGAAAGGATTAGCACCATCGCACCTCTATCTCCTCCTCAATAATTTTACACTATTTTTACTTCATTTGCATCTATAACATACACTGTTCTCCAATCATAATTCTCCTAGTTGTTTAGTCTTAACTCTATTAAAATGGACGTGATGCTCACTACCAGTCCTGTTACCATAGCTTTTCCATCCCTAAGATTTGTATTCTGGTTCATTTATTGGTTGGCTGATTTCATCAATTCATGATCTTTTACCAAAATGGCTCAGAAGGGAGGGCATCAATATTTCCTGAGTTCTTTCATATTTGAGGCCATTTGGTGATGGACAGGGAGGTCTGGCGTGCTGTGATTCACGGGGTCGCAAAGAGTCGGACACGACTGAGTGACTGAACTGAACTGAACTGAACCTATGGCCTTCATATTTTAAATTATTATTTTTTATTGACTCACAGATGATCTACCATGTTGTGTCAGTTTCGGGCACACAGCAAAGTGATTTAGTTATACATCTACCTATATATTATTTTGCAGATTCCTTTCCATTACAGGTTATTACAAGATACTGAATATAGTTCCCTGTGCTATATAGGAGGTGACTACTGCTGCTGCTGCTGCTGCTAAGTCACTTCAGTCGTGTCCGACTCTGTGTGACCCCATAGACTGAAGCCCACCAGGCTCCCCCGTCCCCGGGATTCTCCAGGCAAGAACACTGGAGTGGGTTGCCATTTCCTTCTCCAATGTGTGAAAGTGAAAAGTGAAAGTGAAGTCGCTCAGTCGTGTCCGACCCTTAGCGACCCCACGGACTGCAGCCTACCAGGCTCCTCCGTCCATGGGATTTTCTAGGCAAGAGTACTGGAGTGGCTTGCCATTGCCTTCTCCGTAGGAGGTGACTATTGTTTATCTATTCTATAAATAGTAATACATAACTATTAACCTCATACTTCTAATTTATCTTCTTCCCTGCCTTTTCCCCACCTTTCTCTTTTGGTCACCTTAAGTTTGTTTTCTATGTCTGTGAGTCTGTTTCTATTTTGTAAACAGGTTCATTAGTATCATATTTTTAGATTCCACATGTTAGTGATATCACAGAATATTCGTCTTTCTCTGCCTTACTTCACTTACTGTGATAATTTCTAGGTCCATCCATGTGGCTGCAAAAGGCATTATTTCATTCTTTTTTATGGCTGAGTGGTAATTCCATTGTGTGTATGTACCACATATTCTTCATTCATTCATCTGTCAAAGGACATTTAGGTTGCTTCCATGTCTTGGCTATTGTAAATTGTGCTGCAATGAACCCTGGGGTGCATGTATCTTTTCAAATTAGAGTTTTCATCTTTTCTGGATATATGCTCAGGAATGGGGTTGTTGGTTCATATAGTATTTTTAGATTTTTAAGGACCCTCCATACTGTTCTCCATAGTACTGCACCAATTTACATTCCCACCAACAGTGTCTGAGAGTTGCTTTCTCTGCACGCTCTCTCCAGCATTTATTATTTGCAGACTTTTTGATGATGGTGTGGCCTTTATATTTAAATGATACCCTTGCTAGTGTAAAGAATGTTCTAAAACTTTCCCTCAGAACTCTGTTTAACTCTGTTAAACTTGTTCCATTGGCCTCTGTCATTGAAGAGAAGACCAATGTGATCCAGTTTCCCTGCTGCCCATTCCTGTTTTGGGAATTTGGCTTGTTTCCCTTCCTAGATACTTGAAGTATTCTTTCATTAATTAAATAACCAGGATGAGACTCTTTATGATCCTCTACAATGAACATTCAGTATTTTTACATGTAAAAAGGAATTAAGGCTATTTTTATTAAAAATATTTATATATAGTACATATATTTTATCTTTGCAGAATTGTATCCTGAAGATTTCTTGATGATCTTTTGTGGTTTCCAGGAGCAGAATTTACTCAATTCCTTCCTTTTAGCACTAAGGCACCAGGAATCTGAACTCACCTCAGGCAGCAAGCATCTGATCCCCATGGAGAGTCCTAGAATCTGACAAGTATAGTCAGCCCTCCACAACCTTAGATTCTGCAACTTCAGATTCCACATTCACAGATTCAACCAACTGAAGATGAAAACTATTCGGGGGAAAAATTCCCAAAAGTTTCAAAAAGCAACACTTGAATTTGCTCATACTGGCAACTACTTGCAGAGCATTTACATTGGATTAGGTATTATAAGTAACCTAGAGATGATTTCAAGTATCCAGGAGGATGTACGTAGTTTATACGCAAATAGTACACCATTTTATACAAGACTTGAGCAGCTGTGGATCTTGGGGGGTCCTGGAAAAATCCCCCACAGATACTGAAGGATGACGGTAATGAGTTCCAACAGGCATAACAGTGTGCTCTTTGAAGAAAACAAGGGCTTTGATAAAAATGAAACTACAACTTCATGTTCATGAAATCAGGTGAACAACCACAAGATTGAGAAACACTGCAAATGGGAAGCGGTGGAGTCCAGGGACCTGCAGCCAATGAAGGAATCACTAGGCCTTTGCAAAAATCACACCCGAATAAGTAGGCTTTTATCTAGATCACCCTCCTACCAACTATCCAAAATTTCCCTCTCATCTGCTCATTAATTTGTCATTTACTGAACATCTACTATGTGCCAGGCATCACACTGGGAGAACGTAGAGATGACCGAAATATGAGGCCTGCCTAGAAGAGTGCAAGGGTGAGGGACAGCAGGGAATGTAAACCAGTACTTTCATCTGATTATGAGGCCCATGTAACAAGGGCCATAATAAAAATGTACAAAATAATATATACATAACAGAAAAGGGCTTCCCTTGTGGCTCAGCTGGTAAAGAATCAACCTGCAATGCAGGAGACCTGAGTTCGATCCCTGGGTTGGGAAGATCCCGTGGAGAAAGGGAAAGGCTACCCACCCCAGTATTCTGGCCTGGTGAATTCCCAGGACTGTATAGTCCAAGGGGTCACAAAGAGTTGGACACATCTGAGCAACTTCCACTTTCACTTAATTCAATATGAAGATGATAGGAAGACACAGGAGAAGAATGACATGTGACGATAGGAGAGACTGGAGTTAGAGGCTGCAAACCAAGGATTCATTCAACACAAGAAGCTAAGAAAAAGACAGTCTCTCCACTAGAGCCTTTATGAGCACATGAGCCTGCAGATCCTGATTTTGGACTTCTGGCCTTGAGAATTAGGAGAGAATAAATTTCCGTTGTCTAAAGCCACCCAATTCGTGGTAATTTGCTACAGCAGCCCTAGGAAACTCATATAGTAATAATGATTTGGCTATAACTTGACCATGAGAAGCTAACATCTAAGGGAACTGGTCACGCCCTCCTTGGCAATCTATCATTCTCAAGCCCATCCTGAGAGATGGCTGGCCCACAGTGAGGACCCCTGAAGGAGAGCTGTAATCAAGATAGGTTGACTTCTCCCTGAAAAAGAACAGAGGGAGTACAGGAGCTTGTGGAAAGAGCCCAGAGCCCAAAGCATTGGGGCTAGGATCCCCTAGTCCACAGTTACAGCTGCTAATTTCACACACAAAGCGGTTCCACAGCACACTTCCCTCCTCCCTACTCAGCATCATGCTGCAACACAAAGTTAAGAGGACTGATCTGACCACTCAGTTCCTGGAGAAACCTCTTTTCAAAGAATATATGCACAGCATCCTTAGTCAGTAGACCACTAAATAAAGTGAAAAAGAAAAAAACCATCAGACGTGGGGTCAATAGAAGTCTTGGCTCTGCTATCTACTGCTTTCATAATCTTGGCCAAGTCATTTAAACCCCCAATGAACCTCAGCTTTCTCACCTGTAAAATGGAGCTGATGATATACTCTCTATCTACTTTCTCGGCTTAATATAACAATATTAGTCATGGGTACCATTCACCCACCACTTACTCTATACCAGGTACTATACTCAGCATGCTGAAGCAGTTTACAGCACAGATTCCAGGGTCCAACTTTCCTAGGTTTGAAATCAGATCTAACCCTTTATTGCCTGTCTGATTTTAAGCAAGTTACATAACCTCTCTGAATCTCTGTTTCTTCACTTGTAAAATAATGATGATAAAACTTGCTATACAGGGTTATTCTGAGAATTAAATGAGATAATATATTTAAATAATGTTGGAGATTATAACTAACAGTTGTTGGTGTGCAGTTGCTCAGTCGTGGCTGACTCTTTGTGACCCCATGGACTGTAGCCCACCAGGCTCCTCTGTCCATTATAACTAATATGCCTTCAATAAATGGCAACTATGGATACAATCTCATTGAGTCACCTTAGCCACCCTCTGCAGCAGGATTAGCCTCATTTTTAAAAAATTTTTGCTCCACTGGGTCTCCACTGAGGCCCATGGGCTCTTTGTTGCAGCCCGTGGGGTTTCTCTAGTTGCTGCACACAGGCTTCTCTTGTTGCGGTTCAAGGGTTTCTCATTGAGGTGCGCAGGCTTTTTCTGTTGCTGAGCACAGACTATCTGGAGCATGCAGGCTCAGGAGTTCTGGCACATGGGTTTAGTTGCCCACAGCACGTGTGATCTTAATTCCTTGACCAGGGATAGAAGAACCCACATCCCCTGCATTGGAAGACAGATTATCAACCACCGGACTGCCAGGGAACTCCCTATCCTCATTTTTATATTTCTCATTTCCTGCTCGTATCAGGACCTCAGTACGTAATGTCTGGCCCCATCGAGGGTTTCAGGGGCAGGAGAGTCCATAAGCTTGGGCTACCAGAGATATGACAGGCTCATTTTAATTGCCAGCCAGTGGAAGACCTCAGGCTGGAGTGTTATGTAGAATGCTTCCTTTAAAGGGAAAAAAAAGAAGAGGAGGAGAAGGAAATTTGACCTGGACTTTGAAGGATGGGGAGAATCTACTTAGGAGCCTCTGAAAAAGGAGAACATTCTAGGTGGGGAAATATGGAGTGTAGATGGAGAGGCAGAGACATCCAAAACACACTCACTAATAATCTCTCTGGCTGGGATAGACGGAGTGGGGGTGATGAGTGAGAACACGAAACAGAGAGAAAAGGGAGGGAGAGAAATCCGTGCTGAGAGCAAGCCCAGCCTCCTGGAAACCACCTACCCTTCTCCCTGCGGTGGCTGACTCATCAACACAGGGTCTGCGTGAGATGCCTCTGGAGCTGTTGTGGATTCTGTCACTTTCTAGGTTCCCATGGTAAATTACTTATCCAATCTCATTTCAAAAAGCTGCATTTTCATGCAAAGAAAATGGAAATAATAATGCCTTATGCAGTTGACTGTGTCAAAGGAGGCCATTTCAAAGGGATTTGTAAACCCCAACTGTAACAAAGATCCTGAGACAAAACTCTGAGAGCGACACAGAGCAAGTGCTCAATGTGTGATTTGTTATTTTGTAACTGTTCAGAGCTGTTGTGGTTGTGGTTGTCATCATCTATATCATCACTGGTAGAAGATAAGGCAATTTACAATTTACCCGATATATTATTTGTCTCTCTGCTTTGTTACTTATATGCTGTGTTACAGTAAGTCATCTAGGACTTACTGGGGACTGGTTAGCTACAGGGCACACACTGAGACACGCCCCCGGATCGGCAATACAGATGCAAGAAAGGTAGCATTCCTGCCCACTCCAGAGGAGTGTGTGACACAACTCTTCTGTCCATATGCAAACGAGTGTAGACGGACTTACTGCAATCCATCTGGTACAACCAAGGACAAGGAGACTTCCTAGCTTCCAAGATGGAGGTTGAAACACAGCATGGAGGGACCCACTCCTGGTTGCATCTGAGAGACAGGGAGAGGGAGGTCCCCCGGAGAACGCAGTATCTCTCCCTTCCCCTTGCTGCCCCTGGGCAGGTAGAGCTGCCTACCAGAAATTCCAGAGAGGTTCATGGTGGGGCTTCAACATTTAGGAGGCCACCACCTTAGATATAGGGCATATTTAGTCCCATATCGTAGATATGTTATAAATGTATGTGATTACTCCTCATGATACTAAGCAAATAACAGTTTCACTTTCACTCTTCATGAACAAAAAGAACAAATGTGCATGCATGCTAAGTCGCTTCAGTTGTGTCTGACTCTTTGTGGCCCTATGGACCCATCAGGCTCCTCTGTCCATGAGGTTCTCCAAGTAAGAATACTGGAGTGGGTTGCCATGCCCTCCTCCAGGGGATATTCCCAATCCAGGGATAAAATAATAAATAATACATGACAAACTGCTGTTATCTTTTCCCTGTGTGTGTTTTTTTCTCTAGTCCATATGAATACCAAATATCCAAGGATTCCATCTGAAATTTATGGCAGCTAAGTAAAGTAAAGACCCGAGGAGGGAGTTTCAGCAATATCAGACTACGGCCCAGACTGAGGCCCAGGCCCCACACACACCCTGCACCTATGACAGCAAAAGAGAAAGGCTGGACCCCCAAAGCTGAAAAGGATGGCACCTCCCTTCCTGAGTTAACCATGAACAGAACACGCACTCTTGATGGAGCAGTCTCCTTCTGGCAAGCATACCAGCAGGAAAGGAGGCCCAAAGCCAGCAGCCCCCTTGCTCAGGGGCCTCAAGCCCCCTACCCAGGGCAGACATATCCAACACCTTGACCTGATGCCAGCAGATTCTGCCCCCAGACTGGAGGATACGGGGCTGGCTTCTTTTGCTACAAAACTTCTGAAGAAAGATGACCATATACTAGAAATATAGCATAAATATTTAATAATTTTTAATTTGCACATGCTTTTTCCTCTTACCCTCATATTTCTGTGAAACATTTTAAAAGTGAGATCTTAGTTTTTGAGTTCTGTTTGGACTTGTGATTTTCAAACCATGGGTTGTCATGACCCATTTGTAAACCGTAATCAATTCAATGGATTATGACCAGCCGTTTTTAATTAAATAGAACTGAACAGAATAATAGGATGCTAATGTTTAATCAAACTTTCATTTTATGCATGTGTGTACTGGGCGGCGGTGTAAAATGTACTTCTTACTCAGTGTGTGTTAGTCACTCAGTCGTGTCTGACTCTTTGTGAACCCACGGACTGTAGCCCACCAGGCTCCTCTGTCCGTGGGATTCTCCAGGTAAGAATACTGGAGTGGATTGCCATGCCCTTCTCCAGGGGATCTTCCCAGCCCAGGGATCGAACCCAAGTCTTCAGCATTACAGGCAGATTCTTTACCATTTGAGCTACCTGGGAATGTTTTTTTCTTACTGAGAGGTATATTCAAAAAAAATATATATATAGACACCACTGATATACACCACCATCCTGGTTGTATCAGGGCATCCTTGACTCGACCTGCCTGGGCAGCAGAAGCTTTGACCAGTAGCCAACACCTCCTTCATGTATGTGAGGCCGAGCTATTTCACTTCCAGGAGAAAATTTATAAATGCCCTACTGGAGGAGAAACACAAAAGCAAGGGATGTTCTGCAATCTCTTTACCCTGTGCAGTGGGGAATCTCTTGTGTGTTTGCGACTTTGTCAGAGCTCTGTTGAAGAAAGGAGGAAGCCCACCTCCAGTGCCTGCCAAGAGAAAGCAAAGCTGTAACTCGGCGTCATCACTTTCCACAAGCTTGGGAAGAAGGTGGAGGCTCGTCCCTCAAAGGAGGCACAGTGACCGGCTCCACGGAGCCTGAGAGTGGACAGACCTCTCTCTGTCCACCTCTCCTGAGACTCACAGCATGTCAGTGCTCAGCTCCCTGGGACCTTAGCAACAGTTAAAGGGGGAGACGCTCGCCGTCAGAGCATGGGCAACCAGTGTGAGCTTTGTTACCCTAATGTTCTCCCCTGGAGGAGGGCGTGGCAACCCATTCAAGTACTCTTGTCTGGGAAATCCGAGGGACAGAGGAGCCTGGTGGGCTACAGTCCACGGGGTCACAAAAGAGTTGGACACAACTAAGCGACTAAACAATGTTCTCTTGGGCTTCCCTAGCGGCTCAGCAGTAAAGAATCTGCCCATGCGGGAGACGCAGGTTCAGTCCCTGAGTCGGGAAGATCCCCTGGTGAAGGAAATGGCAACCCACTATAGTATGCTTGCCTGGGAAATCCAGTGGACAGAGGAGCCTGGTGGGCTACAGTCCATGGGGTCGCAAAAGAGTCAGACATGACTTAGCAACTAAACAACAGCAATGTCTTCTTGAGTAGAAAATAAAAGATTTGATTGAGAACAGTTTACTGTCTGTACCTCCAAGTTACAGAGCTCTCGCTCACTGCCTTACAAACAGAACAGGTTCATCAGTTTGGGTCCCGGCCACAACCCAGATCTTTGGCCCCAAATCCCCCTAAACCACTCCTTCATCCAGAATCACTGGGAGACGGAGGATTCCAGATGAATGAGATAGTCCACAAACTAACTTAGCCATTATGTATAGAATGTTTTTCATCTTAAAGGAAAGGAAGAGAAGGGAAGAGGAGGGGATGGAATCCTCTAAACCACGCCAGATCCCCCCAGACCTCCAAGCCCATCACCATCCAGAGGGGCGTGGCCTGCCCCTGCATCCTTCTCACCGATCCCCCAGCTCAGTGGTCTCTGAACCAGGCTCTGTCTCCCTTCACTGTACAGGCCCAGCCTGCAGTCCCCCCGTGATCCTCCACTCATCCAAGCCACCTCGAGCTGAGGGCCCCTTTGAGATCTCCTCCTCCATAAAGCTGCCCCTTGTTTAGCCAGCCCTCCACAATCTCCCCCTCTCCCATGAGGTCCTTCAGTGTCACAGGTATCACAGAGCACAGCACTTTGTTACATTCTGTTTGTCGTTTCACTCATAAACTTTAACTCTCCTGCGAGTTCCTAAGAGCTTTAGGACCAAGATATCCTTTACTTCTTGGGTATCGTTCCCTAACGTGCAGCAGCGGGCTTTGTGAACCATTGAAAACAAACACAATCTGTAAATTGTCCTTTTCTGGGTGGGAGCATTCTGCCCACTGCGTCTTCAGAGAAACAAAAACGGCATGTACCTTTCTTTTAAAAAGTCTTCAAACTCTTTGCAGTTCTTGCGGCCATTGTTCAGATGCTGGATGATGCTGTCGTAGCCAATGGTGCCGAGGATGTCTGAAGTCTGGTGGGAAAGACAACACTGTGTGAGACGGGGAACCGGGTGATGTCAGCCCCAAGGCCTAAAGCGAGGACGGGGCAGGGGGAACCCGGGGAAGCCGGCTACGGGAACGCATATGTGACCAAAAAGGACAAAACAGAAGTTCAGAGTTCATGCAGCTGTGGAAGACTTTTTAGAATTATGAAACTATAGGGTCACAAAACAGGAAGGAAGTGACAGAGCATTGAAAGGCACATGGTCAAGGGAGCTGGCTGGCTCAGGGCCCCTCCCTGGGTCTCCGAGGATCACCATGATCTGATCACCATGCCCTGATCAGGCCAGGCAGGGAGCAGGAACTGAGCCCCCCTTCCAGCCTTCTGCTGAGTGAGCTCCATCCTGCAGGGGGAAACTCACTCACACCACAGCTCCTCGCAACAAGGGCTACACAGCGTTCACTCTGGCCTCCCCCTTGTCTCAGACCTTGACCTCGACAGCTCTTCCTGCAGCCAAGAAGCCTGGTCTGAGGGTCAAGGGCATCACTGAGCCAGGCCTAGGAGAGGGAGGAGGGGTCGGCTTCCCACTGTAGCAGGAAGGGAAGACCAGCAGCTGACAGGCCCCGGATGGCCTGGCCCCAATTTGGGGGAAAGGAATTTTTTTTTTTTTTAATTTTAAGTGAGCCATTTCAACTCAGTTCAGTTCTGTCTCTCAGTCGTGTCCAGCTCTTTGCAACCCCATGGACTGCAACACGCCAGGCTTCCCTGTCCATTACCAACTCCTGGAGCTTGCTCAAATTCCTGTCCATGGAGAGAGCCATTTATTCCCATTTTATTCTACTATGTGCTCTGAGGTTGGAGGAAGCTGCCTAAGTCTCCCAAAGCAGTAGCCCTGGATGCAGTGTCTTTCAAAAATCAAAGCCCCCTCAGCTCCCCAAACCAACAAACCAGGAGCTCTGAAGAATACCCGCTAAAGTGTCTCCTATTGCAGCTGGCTCCCTGGTTCCTACTCCACAAGTACATGTAATAGGTGGTCTGATCCAGACTCCAGGCCCGTATGAAGCTTGGTTAGGCTTAAGGGTGTGTCCTGGGGAGCTTTGAACTGAGACACCCCCAGCCCAGCCCCACCACCCTGCATCTGCTGAGGAAAGTACTTCTCTGCCAATGGCGGGTGGGGTGGGGGTGAGGAGGCTCCTGAAGATTCCTGTCTCCTGTCTGCCTAGTCCAGGACACTGGAGAAGCAGAATTTCTCTCGTCGATTTGCTGCAACTCCTCATGGCCTGGCTGAACAAACAGGGGTCCCAGAGAGACCCAGCAAGAGCAAGGCCTGAGGCTGATTTCAACATGGATTCAGAAACTTAACTGGTTATAACTCACATTGGATTTTTTAAAAATGGATTATTGAAAGTATAATAAATTTTACACATACAAATAAATCTTAGTTAGAAATACGTTTAGTTCTGTGGGTTCTGGCTGTTGTTTGAGCGTAGATTTAGGCCTCGGGAAGCCTAAAGAAACAGCTTCCACCAAAGCTTCATTCTCTACCCTCCTCGCCCCCCACAGACTCTTCTGTCTCAGCAGGGTGGACTTCTAACTGCCGCCGGAGTGCAGTGCTCAACGGCAACTCCAGGACGATGCTTAGTCTTGGTCCAAATCCAGCCCCTCCAGCCCCAGGGTTTCTGGAAGCCTTCCCTGAGTAGCCCTAATGCTTCCTCCTCTGGGCTCTCAGATTGTCCAGCTCCTGAATCTGCTGTTTGCCACCCCTCCTTATGAGTAGCCTTGCTAGCCCAACTGCACTCCAAGTGCCTGCAGCTTCTTCTGAGTCTCAGACAGGTCCTGCACAGACACACACACCAAAAATCTAGCTTAATACTATGCTAAGGTCTACAGTAACATTCTGTGGGATGAAAATACCTACTGTGTTCCCAGCCAGATGCACTGGAACAACGGAAACAAAGACTCCTGAGGGAATGAGGGGATGAATGGGTGGGTACAAAGGATCAATGTCAACGTTGATTTGTAGTCAGAACTGCTTTGGTCTTCCCAGGGAAGTACTCTTGGGTTCTCTGTTTTATGATACTCATTTGGAAAAGGTGGTTTCCTTTTTTTCAGTTAAGGGTGAGGACACTCCTTGAGCTGGGTAGGGAAGGTGGAGCTAGACTAGGATTTCCTGGAAACAAACCAAATCACCAGGCCTCCTGGCCACCAGCCTTAAAAAAACAGAACTGCTGCTTCAAAGGCGTGACTGGACTCCAGAGGTTCCCAAGAAAGAAAATCTCCGAGAGAAAACAAAGAGCGTCCAAGCCCAAGTACAAAGTGGCAGGAGGGATGGCCTGGAAACTCCTTCTCATGTTCCTCAGAAAGCACTGCTGAGAAGCCCTGACTGGCAGGTGGAGAATAAGAAGGCCAAGGAGGAAAGGAGAGATTTGGTTGCATAAGCAGCAACGAGCACAAAGGTAACAGCAGGTTTGCTGTCAGAAATGAATGCACCGAACCCATAACCCATATTCTGCTTTCCAGCATCCTAGCTGGAAAGAGCTAGAAGCTGGAAGAGCATCCCTAGCTCTTCCCATGCCGCTCTCTCCACATCCTCCAAATAAGCAGTGTACATTTATACCCCAGGACCACTGCACATGACTTTCCTACCATGGGAATGGCATCTCCTCCTCTTCACTTAAATCCCATCTCACTTCAGGACCAATTCAAATCCCAAGTCCTCTCTGAGGTCCTCCTCAGACAATTTATCCTACAGTCTCCCTTCCCTCTTCTGAGTACCTGGTGTGTTTAATGATGATTCCTCTTCTTTAGCCCTTATTACATACTATTTTGCGTCATTAGTTGATAGTTTTTAAAAATTAGTCAACTTTAAGTATATCTAGCGGAGAAGGCAATGGCAAGCCACTCCAGTACTCTTGCCTAGAAAATCCCATGGATGGAGGAGCCTGGTGGGCTGCAGTCCATGGGGTCGCTAGGGGTCGGACACGACTGAGCGACTTCACTTTCACTTTTCACTTTCACACATTGGAGAAGGAAATGGCAACCCACTCCAGTGTTCTGGCCTGGAGAATCCCAGGGACAGGGGAGCCTGGTGGGCTGCCATCTATGGGGTCACACAGAGTTGGACACGACTGAAGTGACTTAGCAGCAGCAGCAGCAAGTATATCTAGATTACACCCAAACTTCATCACCCACAATAGATCCTACATCAATGGCTTAAGAAATGTCTGTTAACTGTATACCAACTACAGACAAGGTACTTAAAAAGGTTACAAAGATGGAGTCCCTTAGTGTTCATTTGGGAGTCAGTAAAAGACACACACATAAAACAAATGTGTATGCATAAAAACATTAGAGACTGAGACAGAATATAAGACACAGAGAAAACATCTTGGAGAAGGAACTGGCAAGCCAGTATTCCTGCCTGGAAAATTCCACGGACACAGGAGCCTGATGGGCTACAGTGCATAGTGTCACAAGAAGCAGACACAACTTAGCGACTAAACCACCCCCACCAGAGAAAATATACAATAAATGAGGTGGAAAAGAGAAAATACATTAGGGTCATCAGAAAGGAGAAGATATAAGATTTAAATTGAGTCATTTAAAGTGACTGGGATTCACACGAGAAATCAAAAGATATTTCAAACCAACTGATGGTGAAGAAAACAACACATCAAAGTTTATGAGAGGCAGAAAAACAGTGCTTATAGGGAAATTTGTAGCTCCAAATGTTAATATTAGAAAAGGAAGAAAAGGTTTTAAAATTAATGATCTAAACTTCAAATTTATGGAACCACAAAAAGAAGAACAAATTTAAATCTGCAGTAAGTAGAAGGAAGAAAATAAAAATAATAGAACACAATGAAACAGAAATGGGCAAACAATAAAGCAAATTAGTGAAACCAAAAGTTATTCCCTTGAAAAGTTTAATAAAATCAGAAAACCTATAGCTGGGTTGATCAAAAAATAAGAGAAACAGAAAGAAAAGAACACAAATTATCAATATCCTTACTGTGACAAAGGGCATCTACAGAAACCTAGCTAACAACTTAATGACAAAAGACCGAATACTTTCCTTCTAATAAAGAGGAAATAAAGCAAGAAAAATAACAAAGAACGTACTTGTTGAAAAGGAAACAGTAAAACTGCCTATATTTTCAGACAACATGATTGTGTACTCAGAAAATCTTAAAAAATTTACCCCTCAAAATTACTAGAGCTAATACATTTAACAATATTTCAGGGCACAAGATCAACACACAGAAGTCAATTATATTTCCATATACCAGCAGCAAAAAAATTAAACATGATTTACATGGCATTAAAGATATAAAATATTCAGAAATTAATGTTTAAAAGGTTTAGTAACATTACGCCTTACTAATGCACACACCATTCGTATGAGATGGGTCACAGACTCAGATGCAAAACCAAAATAAAACTTTGGTTTATAGATACAGGCAAATACCTTTCAAGCCTTGGGGCAGGAAAAGATTTCCTAGAGAGGACAAAAATACATACTGGTAAAGAAAAAAACTGAAAAGTTGGATTTAATCAACATTAAAAGCCTCTGTTCATAAAGGAGATTATTAAGAAAAGTAAATGGCAAGCCACATGCTGAAAGAAGATAATCACAGTACATATGTCTGTCAAAGGACTTGTAACCAGTGTATATAAATAACTTAAACAAATTAATAATAAAGATATAAGCAATCCAGTAGAAACTGGGCATAATACTTAAACTTTATAAACTCTTCATAAAAGATATTCCTTTGACCAAAAAGTTCACGAAAAGTTGCTTAACATGACAGGGAAATTAAAATTAAAGTCACAAGGATATCTACTTCATGCCCACTAGAACAGTTGACATTAAAAAGTCAACATTGAATGTAGGCAAGGATGTTGAACTATCAAAATTCTCATTTATTCCTTGTGGGAGTGTGAAAATGGTACAGTCATTTTGAAAAATGGCATTTTCTCAAAAAGTTAAGCATGTGCTACTCTATGACCCAAAGTTCTACTCTGAAGCATTTACTCAAGTGAAAGAAAAGTACATGTCACAAAAAGACCTACACAAGACTGTTCACAGGACTTTTATTCACAATAGTCCCAAACTGGAAATAACCCAATGTCTAACAATGGACGGATGATAAACAATGTGTGGTATATTCATGCAATGGAATACTACTCAGCAATAAAAAGGAAAGAATTACTGACGGTGAAACAACATGGATGAATCTCAAAAACATTATGTTAATGAAAAATGCTGGATACGAAAAGTATTTACTGTGTAATCCCATTTATATGAAGTTCTGGGACAAGCAAGCATTCTAGGATTTACTTCTATGGTAAAGGAAGTAAGAACAGGGACTGCCTAATTCATGGGAGAAATTGAAGGTGGACTGGAAGAGACATGAGGGAACTTCCTGGAATGACAGCAACGCATCCAATCAAGATATTCCCATACTTCCCTGGTGGTCCAGTGGTTGGGCATCTGCCTGCCAATGCAGGGGACACCAGTTTGATTCTGGCCCAGAAAGATCCCACGTGCCTCGGGACAATTCAGCCCGTACACCGCAACTGCTGAGCCTGCCCTCTGCGACTGCTGAAGCCCACACACCGGAGAGCCTGTGCTCTGCAACCAGAGAAGCCTCCACAAGGAGAAGCCCACGCACCACAACTAGAGAATGGTCCCCGCTGGCAGCAACTGGAGAAAGCCCACGTGCAGCAATGAGACGCAGAGCAGCCAAAAATAAATAACTAAAATCAATAAAATTAAAATGTTAAAAATTGTTTAAAAAAATCTTTCCATGGAGGTGTGAGTTGTACCGGTATGTGCAGTTTTCAAACTTGTCGGTCTGTGCCCTTCGTCTTAGGCAAATGACACCTCAAAAACTTAAAAACAAAAAGAAAAAGAAAAGAAAAATTGATTAGGAGTCAGAGAATAATGGGAGGGAGGCAGTCACTAGAAGGGACAGAGGAAGGTAAGCCTTAAAAATGGATCTGGTCTTGGCGTCCCAGGTGAGGCAGGGAGATGAAAAAGAAGGATAGGCAGATTCAAGAACCCAGCAACCTCCCAAAGACCCAGAATACAAGGTTGAACACGCTCAAATTATAAAGGCAAATAGCATTCAACTTTTTAAAGTTTTTTATTTTTTAAATTATGAAAGCATGATGATGCACTTACAGGAGATTTGGAAAATACAGAACAAAGTTACATGTAGTTCCACTATGTGGGTGAGTGGCTCAGTCATGTCTGACCCTGTGGACTGAAGCCCGCCAAGCTCCTCTGTCCATGGAATTCTCCAGGCAAAAATACTGGAATGGGTTGCCATTCCCTTCTACAGGGGATCTTCCTGACCCAGGGACCAAACCCAGGTCTCCTGCATTGCAGGCAGATTCTTTACCATCTGAGCCACCAAGGAAGCACCAGTTCCACTATATATTACAATTTTTTTTCAATTATTTTTAAGTAGATAAATTAAGATTTTTAGTTGGAATTTCAATATCAAACTCTCAAAAATTAATAGAATGAATAGACAGAAATGAAGAAGGATATAATAGACCTGAAAAGCACTATGGACCAATTCCTCATAATTAATATTTATGCAAGTTTCACACAACATCAGGGTACAAATTCTATCCAAGTTCCCATAGGCTATAAACCAGGAGACACTGGTATATCCAGGGACATAAAACAAGATTCAAAAATATCATGGTCTAAAGGTACTGAGATCATAGATCTGTTCTCTTATCACTGTGGACTGATGTTAGAAATCAATATCAAAAGATATTTTGAAATAACCCATATATATTCCAGTGCAATGTGACTTTACCCAGAAAGATCTTTGACTTAGCCAGTGAAAGCTTCAAGAAGGTTAAAAGGCTGAAAAATCACAGAGAGTGATTGCAGAGAAGAAAGCATTTAGATGAGAAATTAATATCAAGGATACTTTAAATGTATTTGGAAATTAAATGTACATTTTTAAATGCTGGGTATCTCTAAGACGCCATTACAAGGAAAATTAGAAAATATTTGTAACAGAATAAAAATGAAAAGAGAATTTATCAGAATTTTTTGCATGCAGCTAAAGTTGATCAGTGCAACTAAATATAATGTGGAATCTTGAAAAAGGTATGAAAACAAGCAATAGACACTAGCATAAAATTTCGTGAAATCTGAGCAAAATTTGTACTTTAGTTAATAATACTGTATCACATTTTAATTTCCTGTGGTTTTTTTTATAACGTAATATTTCTTTACATTTTCAGAATTGGGTTAGCAGTTTCAAGTTTCATTCAAATTTTTTAAAAAATCACTAAAATAACAAGCTTTCTAGAATTTTAGCAGTAATATTAGATGCCAGAATAAATGGAAGTATATCAAAGTTTTTAGTGAATATAAATTAGAAATCTAGCATTCTCTTCATACTTAGTCAAATAAGTGGAACCAAAATGTCATAAATTTTTTAGCTAAGCAAAAATTCACATTTTCTAAATATATATACATATTATACTTACTATACATGCATGGATATATATATTATATAATATATATGGGTTTCCTTGGTAGCTCAGATGGCAAAGAATCTGCCTACAATGCAGGAGAATGGGATTTGATCTCTGGGTCCAGAAGATCCCCTGGAGAAGAAAATGCACCCCACTCCAGTATTCTTGCCTGGAGAATTCCATGGATGGAGGAGCCTGGTGGGCTGCGGTCCATGGGGTCGCTAAGAGTCGAACACGACTGAGCGACTTCACTTTCACTTTTCGTTTTCATGCATTGGAGAAGGAAATGGCAACCCACTCCAGTGTTCTTGCCTGGAGAATCCCAGAGACGGGGGAGCCTGGTGAGCTGCCATCTATGGGGTCGCACAGAGTTGGACACGACTGAAGCAACTTAGCAGCAGCAGAGCAACTTCCATAGCGTGTGTGTGTGTGTGTGTGTGTAGGATTCCCAGGTAGTTCAGCTGTAAAGAATCCACCTGCTAATACTGGAGGTGCAAGAGATGCAGGTTCGATCCCTGGGTCAAGAAGATCCCCTGGAGAAGGAAATGGCAACCCACTGTAGTTTTCTTGCATGGAAAATCCCATGGACAGAGAAGGCTGGTGGGCTAGAGTTCATGGAGTCACAAAGAGTCAGACACGACTGAGCACGAGCACACATATGTTTACAAAAGATTTTCTACTACACTTGATAAAAGTTTGAGAAAGAACAACAAAAACAGACAGAAAAATTGGAAAACATAAGCTAAATGAAATGGTGATGATGATGACTTAGTAGCTAAGTCGTGTCCGACTCTTGCAACTCCATGGACTGTAGTCCACTGGGCTCTGTCTATGGGATTCTCCAGGCAAGAATGCTGGAGTGGGTTGCCATTTCCGTCTCCAGGGGATCTTTCCAATCCAGGAATCAAACCTGGGTCTCCTGCACTGCAGGCAGATTCTTTACTGACTGAGCTACGAGGGAACCCCAGATGAAATGGGAGCACTGAATATGAAATAGAAAAAATGAAACAAACTGGATAAAGGTAAAAGATCATCATATAGGCCAATATTTTTCCAGTTGTTTTTAAATGTGGCTGCTCATTAGGATCACATCCGGAGTTTGGAGGAAAAAACAATACCTGGGCATATATATTTTTCAAAATATTCCAAGATAATTTTAATATGCATCTGGACTTTAAAAAGTGGTTACAGGTTTTTCTGTTAAATGGTGGTTTTAGTGATACAGAATTCTATTATTTTCTGTTGACCAATCATGATACAATGGTATTAATGTTAGGGGAAGCACACTAACTGAAACCACCCACCCTGGCCAGGCACCATAGTAATCATTTGCGTGAGTTATTTTACAGCGGAAAATCCTGGTAAGGAACATGGAAGTAATAAGCCACCACTAACGGGAAGAGTTCATTTCAGGAAAGGTCAAAAGGAGACACCACATGTCCTGCCACCTCCCAGAATCCTTCTTGCTGGCATCCATCTTGGCTGAGAAATGTGTGAGCCACCAGGAAGAACCCTGAGTTAGAATGATTGGTCAAAGACAACCGAGAAACTAATCCCATCCCCGCAAAACCCAAGACTGTGAGCCACATGGCAGAGCAGTTCTCCTGGGTTCCCTTACGCTACTGCTCTCCACCTGGGCACTCCTTCCCAATGAAGTCTCTTGCTTTGTTAGCAGGTGTGTCTCCTCAGACAATTCATTTCTGAGTGTTAGACAAAAGCCCACTCTCAGGCCTTGGAAGGGGTTTCCCTTCCTACAATATTAAAACGAACACGAGTTACATAATCACAACAGTAAAAGATGTTTATCAGTTTTCGCAATTAACAGCCAGACAAAAAAATAAAAGATAATTACAATTGCCAGCCATAACAGAAAGTATTCAAGTTTTAATCAATGGATTAGTACTTTAATCATAAAACCAATTTCTGTAAGACAAAAAATTTGCCAGCACAAGTGTGCCATATTCAGGAGATGTGTGAGCTGAAGAATAATAAAAAAAAAAAAAGTCTTGCTGTGACACCAGTGGGCAGTCCAGTCCAGGTGGGGTGTGGGTTCAGAGGAGAAGGAAATCTCCATGGGCTGCCTGATGGAGGGTGACTCCACTGGCGCCAGCTCCTCAAATCCAACCCTAACACTCAGGTCTGGTCTCAATGAATCCAGGTATAGGTACTCCTCCTCTGTGCCCAATCCTAAGGCTCATTCTGCAGGGACCTCTGAGAATTTGTTTCCAGCGATCTTTTTCTACCATGTGGATGCTAGGCAGGAAGACAAGGCAGAGGGGAGGCAAAGGATACCTGCAGCCTCCAAACCACCACCAGAATGACATGTGCTACCACACACAGAGCATGCACACATTCAGTCCTGTGGTGCTTCTCACATCCATCTCATCATGACATCTGCTACACAGTTTCAGTTTCTCTAGATGTGGGCTCCAAGGACCACCTATGCCAGAATCACCCAGGCAGCATGGTAAACAGGCAGACCCCCAGGTCTTACCCCAGACCTGCTGATTCTGATCTGAGGTGGGGAAATCTCCACTTTTTATTCTCCTCCAGTTGCACAGAAGAACCAATTGTGACTCCATGTTGGAACTGTTTGTTTGACTTGCTTTTCATTGCTGTTGTTATTATAATCATACTCTGCCTGACTATTAAAGTGCCTTTGTTCAGCTCACAGAGAGATAATCTGACCCTGCCCACCTGTGAATGGCTGCAAGAAAGAAGAGATTAACACAACCCTTCCCTGATGCTGGCCACACACAGAGATGTTTTATGAGACTGATGGCCCTTTTTACTTTCTCATTGCCTCAGCCTCTCTATTCTGCTTTTTGACTTTGATTCCTCACCAATTTTCTCTCTGGTTCTATAAAAGAGCCTGGCTTCCAGACCCCAAAAGATGGTTATTTTGAGACATTAGTCTGCCATCTTCTCTGTGTGATGACTTTCTTAATAAAGTTGTGTTCCTTGCCTCAACACCTTGTCTCTCAGATTCACTGGCCTGTTGTGCATCAAGCAGAGAGAGCTTGGCCTCAGTAACACTCCAAGGACTATAATGCTGCTTGAGAACTGCCACCATAGAAATTACAAAAGATAGAAGAACAATCATGGCTCCTGCTTCAAGGAAAGCAGGATACTTGCACATGAAACTAGAGAATACAGCAGAATGGGGCGGGAAAGAATGATTGTTTTTATCAATAAATGCAAAGGAGAAGAGGCCAGAGAAGACTCATGCTTTGCATTTCTTTTTATAACCTCCAATTTTGAGTAAAGAGTGAAAATTGGCATAATGCCCACTGGAAGCCCAGAGAGCCCCCTAGAATGGGGAGAAGGCATTAACTTTGCATTACACACAAAGGCTGCATTTGTTTGAAGTCTGGCCTTGGGATGTGTTAACGTGCTGTACTTTGCATTACGGACCACAAAATGCTGTATATAAACACAGTGAACCAGGAGCTATTTCCATGTTTACAGCTGGAGAAAATAAGAAACAAGGAAAAGAAGTTCTCCTTATCACTTCCTCCAACCACAGTGAAAGATTTTAACTCTCAACTAACAGTATTATCCAAATCTTCATTATTTATTAAAAGCTATATGGTAACAGAAGACAGGAAAAGACCAAAGACTTCATTTTACCTATCTCTGTTCTCAACCTCAGTCTTTCTTTTCTATCTCTTTCATCAGAAGAGGTAAAGCTAAATGGCTCAAACTCACCTTATCCGCAAATATAGATTAATCATTGTTAATTAATATTAATAATTTGGGCAAATATACATCAGATGCTTGCTATGTTCCAAACAGCACACCAAGTATTTAGCATGGGACATCTTGCTTAATTCTTATAACAATCCTACTGACCTAAGTATAATTAATTATTTTCATTTTACAGGATAAAAAACAATGGCTCTGTATTCTGAAACCACTCAACCACACAGCTTCTTTTGTTTGAGGATAAGAACCAAATCTAACTTTTTGCCAGTTGGCCTACTTCTCTACAGTTTTAAATGAGACACTCACAGGCTTTAATGCCACACTTGGGTTTGAGCCCCAGTTTTACCACAAACAAGATATGTGACTTGGAGCTAATAGCTCAATCCCTCCTTACTAGACTATAAAATGGGGATGTTGGAAGGACCAAATGAGATCATGAACTTTGAGTTTGTCAAGTGCTTCAAAAACTAAAGGAATTGAGGGAGGCACATCAGATTTTTAATGGACACATAAACAAAAAAGCATATGTGTTTGAACAGCATGATTTTTTTTCATTGAAAGCAGATAACAGTGAAATAAATGTAGCTGTTAGCTATTCAAAAATAAGTGTGTCGTCATCTGAGAAAGCAACTAGAAAATTGTCAGGGATACCTCAGCAAAGGATATGGAAACTGCCATTTTCAACCACATTTTCCTAAACCTAAAATCAAAGCCACTACACTGGTTGTGCCCTTAAGCCTTCTCTTAAGCAGTAATAATGGATTGTGAAGCCAAGAATGAAACTCCACCTCAGTTTCCACACCTGCCTTGTTCTACAAGCCTAGAGCATGCTTCCTTTGCCCTCTCTAACCCTCAATTAGACAGTCCCACCTCTGTCTAGCCTGGGTCCACATGATGTTTTCACATGTCTAAGCATTCCTCCTGTCAAGTCATCAGGTCAATTACAAAGGCAGCTTCACTCAACTGAAAATATTTTCAGTGAAAGCAAAACCTGAGAAAATGTACAATGCAAAAACTCTGAATAAAGGGAAAAAAGTGACTAGAAGGCTGGACACCCAAAGGTTAAAAGGAACTCTTTTCTTAGCATGCTTCTATATTTTCTACATTTTCTAGAATATACTGCATAGATTTTATAATTTGAAGTCTTTCTTCCTATGGGTATACGTATGTGCAACTCAGTTGCGTCCTACCCTTTGTGATCCAATGGACTGTAGCTCTCCAAGCTCCTCTGTCCATAGGATTTCCCAGGCAATAATACTGGAGTGGGTTGCCATTTCCTACTCCAGGGGATCTTCCCAACCCAGGGACTGAACTCGCTTCTCTGCATTGTCAGGCAGATTCTTTACCACTGTGCCACCTAGGAAGTCCCCTTTCTCCCTACGTCCATCCCTTAAACATGGCAATTTGAAGTCTTAGTTTCTGTCTCACCTATTCCCAGGCCCCACTAAAATAACACACCACCAACAGCAACAACAGAAAAATAGGAGAGGGCCCACTGAGGAAGAAGGTGCACGCTGAAGGAATCTCTATAATACAAAAAGCAGATAGGACTAGATGGGCAGAGGATAGAAGTCAGAAGTCAGTTATTCCAACCTCCACAAAACAGGAGACAGTCCACAAACTTTCCCAGCAGAGTCACTGAAAACCCTAAGCTCAAATCAGCAGGGGCTGAAACTGGAGCAGCCACAGAGATAGGGGGAGGGTGTCTGTTGGACACCAGGAACTCTGCCAGTGCCCTGCCCCAGAGCAGTTAATTCTGACTTTTGTGCCAAAACCACAGCTGGCGAGAACTCCACCCTGCAGCAGGCTCCTCGCAAGGACACGATGACCAGAACAGCAACAGGCCTCCGTCCCTAGGCACCATCAGAGCTTGCACAGGGAACACTGAAAGAAAAAGAGGTTCGGCGCAGCTCTCAAGTCCTGTAAATGCCCTTCACTCCCAGGGTAACATCCCTCCACTTTCTCACTCCAGACAGAGGCAAAAATATCAGAAACTGTCATTATGTTTAGATTATACGATTACTTACTTTGAAAACAAGAGATTATCAAATGAAAAGCTAGGAACTGAATTAAATATTTTTTTTCAACAATAATCACTTAAAAATGTAGTTTAAAGTACAAAACCTTATTCACAATGTCAATAAAACCTATAAAATATCTAGGAATAAGAATTTTTGAAGGAAAACTATAAAACATTACTTAAAAAAATACAAAGATTTCAGAACATCAAGAAATATATCCTAGTCCAAAATAGGTAAGTCCAATATTGGAAAGATTCAAGTCTCCCCATGTAAACCTATAAAGTTAAAATGATTTCAATTAAAATTTTAGTGGAACTTCTTTTTAAATTTCAGTTCATTCTAAAACCAAAATAAAAAGAGTAAGTGAATGAAAACAGACCCTAAAATGTTGAAAAGATAAGTGAAGACTTACCCTACTATATAAAAAACACTACAAACTATCCAAAAATTTTTAAAGTTCTATGTTATTTATATTGAGAATTAATGATCAGATACATAAAGTACAAACAATAGTCCAAGAATGGCTTTATGTACCTCTGAGGATTTAATATATGATAAAGGAAGCATTTACAACCAGAAAGAAAACAATGCCTTGTTCAATAAATATTATTGTAACAATGACTGTTCATTCTGCCAAAAACTAGAGTCCCTTCTAACATAGCACTCTAAAATAAATATCTGATAAATTAAAGATGTAAACATGGAAATCACAAACACATAGGAAGAAAATATAGAATGTATATATTTTAAACAGATTAAGGTAAGAGTTTAAAACATATTTGAGGTAAGAGTTTCTTTCCTAAGTATGACTCCAAACTTAGAAGAAAAGATTAACAGGATAGCATGTTCTGAAAATACAGTTTAACGAAATTGACCCCACTTGAAATAAAAAGCTTAGATAGGCCAATTTCCTTAGAAGAAACAGAGAAAGTGATTAAGGAGCAGAAAAAAGCAATTGATGTTTTCATAGGAGAATGAAACCCTTTTTTTCCTTCAGGGAAAAGGTATTCCTTAAAGCTGAAACTCCAACACTTTGGCCACCTCATGCAGAGAATGAGATGGCTGGATGGCATCACCGACTCAATGGACATGAGTTTGAGTGAACTCCAGGAGTTGGTGATAGACAGGGAAGCCTGGCGTGCTGTGGTTCATGGGGTCGCAAAGAGTCGGACACGACTAAGCGACTGAACTGAAGGTCAATAAATTGATCAGAAATGAAAGAAAATTTATTAATTCACTTTATAAAACAAGTATAAAAAATATATAAACCAATAGAGTATAAAAATATAGGTACTAATATCACTTACGAATATTAATCAAGCACTAAATGAAATATTAGCAAAAATAATCCATACCACATTAAGAAGAGATTATACCATGACTACATGGGATTTATTCCAAGAAGGGAAAGTTATTGAATACAAGGAAATCCACTAACCTAAAAAATCATTTTAATAAATAAAAAGAAAAATCATCTGGATAGCTACATGCAAAAGAACAAAATTAGGACATTCTCTAACACCAGATACAAAAATAAACTCAAGATGGATTGAAAACTGGAAATTATAAAACTCCTAGAAGAAAAGAGAAGCATAACACTGTTTGACATTATCCTAACAATATCTTTTTGGATCTGTTTTCTAAAGAAAAGGAAATAAAAACAAAAATAAACAAATGGGACTTATTTAAACTTAAAAAGCTTTTGCACAGCAAAGGAAAGCATCAACAAAACAAAAAGACAACCTACTGAATGGGAGAAAATATTTGTAAATGATATGAACAATGAAGGGTTAATATCCAATCTATGTAAACAGCTCATACAACGCAACATAAAAGAAAAAGAATAAAAAATGGGTAGAAGAACTAAATAGACATTTTTCAAAAGAGGAAATGCAGATGGCCTACATAATGAGTAGCCATGTTGAGCATCTTTTCATCTCAGTGATACTGAGTTTGGAGTTTTGACCTCCAGAACCGTAAGAGAATACATTTCTGTTGTTCTAAACCACCAAGCTTGTGATGATTTGCTACAGCACCCATAGAAAAGTAATCCGAGGCCAAAAAAAAGCTTTTGACAGTATTCAACACCCATCTCTGATTTTATTGTTTTCCATCTCTGATTTTAAAAGAAAGTAGAGAAAATGGGAATTTATACATCTATATATATACATTTACATATGTATGTATATTCATGCTCATATTTCCACTACTTTATACTAGAGGTATTAACCAATGCAATTTGAGAAGATAAATCAATTAGAAACATAAGAGACAGAAAAGAAATAAAACCATCTTTACTTGCAGATAATATAATACAAAGATTTTCCTTGTCATTAACATATCAGTTCTTCAGTTCAGTTCAGTTCAGTCGCTCAGTCGTGTCCAACTCTCTGCAACCCCATGAATCACAGCACGCCAGGCCTCCCTGTCCATCACCAGCTCCCGGAGTTAACCCAAACTCATGTCCATCGAGCTGGTGATGCCATCCAGCCATCTCATTCTCTGTTGTCCCCGTCTCCTCCTGCCCCCAATCCCTCCCAGCACTGGGTATTTGTTTTGCTTTGGCTCCATCCCTTCATTCTTTCTGGAGTTATTTCTCCACTGATCTCCAGTAGCATACTGGACACCTACCAACCTGGGGAATTCCTCATTCAGTATCCTATCATTTTGCCTTTTGATACTGTTCATGGGGTTCTCAAGGCAAGTATACTGAAGTGGTTTGCCATTCCCTTCTCCAGTTCTTAGTTAATTTTAAAACATAATGCTGGAGAATTTCCTGGTGGTCCAGTGATTAGGACTTGGCGCTTTCACAGCCAGGGCCAGGTTTGATTCTTGGTCCAAGAACTAAGATCCCGAAAGCAATGCCATGCAGCCAAAAAACAAAAAGAAAAAATAAACAAACAAAAAATTGTGCTATCCTAATAAAAATACCAACAAGTTATTTTTATGTAGTAAATATAGCTTATATGGAAAACACAAAAATGAAAAAATAGCAAGGAAAAAACTGACAAAAGTTATGAGGGAAGCCAGCCCTACCAAACATTTAAACATATCATAAATCCTTCATAATTAAAGCAGTGCAGTACTGGTGCATAAACAGTCAACAAACCAGCAGACTGGAATATAAAGTCCAGAAATAGACCCAAGTACACAGGGAAATTTAATATATGCTAAAGGTAGCTTCTCACATCACTGGGGCAAAAATGGAATTTTTCATAAGTAGGTTCTGGGACAAATGTTAGCTACGTAGGAAACTATAAAAATAGATCCAAACCCCATACACAAAAATTTCAAAATAGTTCAGAGATCTAAATGGAAAAACATGAAAGCATACCAGTACTAGAAATAAACATTCATAAAGGTTTTCTAATCATAACTTAGAATCCAACTTAGTAAGTTTCATAAGTTTGATCACTGGGAGTCCAGTGGTTAGAACTTCATGCTTCCAATGCAGGGAGCATGGGTTTGATTCCTAGTCAGGGAACTGAGCAGCAAAAAAAAAAAAAATTATAAGCTAAAAATAAAAAATTTTTCATAGCAAAGTGATAATTAGCAACATAAAGATAATTGAAAAAAGTTAGAAAATTAGCTGAATTTTATGCAATAGCTAAAGGACTAATATACCTAATATATAAATAATTCTTTAAAACTAATGGAGAAGAACCCCCAAAATAGGCAGGAAATGTGAACAGATGACTTACTTTGTGTGTATGTGTTCCTTAAACATATGGAAAAATAAATAAGCTCACCCACAGAAAAGAGAAATGCAAACGAAAACTGAAATACCATTTCTCACCCATGAGAACAGCAAAATTAACAAGTGCAACAACACATTCTGTTCACAAGACTGTGTGAACACCCACCCATACATTGCTGGTGAGAAGAAAAATTGGTTCAAAGAGAAGGAACTCAACAATATCTAACCAAATCACATACATGTTTATCTTTTGATCTAGCTATCCTGCTTATACGAATGTACCCTGAAGGTACACCTCCAGCAAAACCAAAATACATCTGCACAGGTTATTCACTGCAGTACTGTTTGTAACTGGAAAATTTCGGAAATGAGCTAAGTACTCATACGCAGGAGAGTGTTTGATAAACTATGGTCCATCCACACAATGGAGTTACAAGCACCTATGAAAAGAATGAGGACTGTCTCTATGAATTAGCAGGGAATATCTGCAGAATTAATATGATCTCCTATTTTAAACTGAAAAAAAGCAAAGGGAAAGCTTTTACACCATAGAAAATGGCAAAGGCTGCAAATTAGTTTTATCCACTGGAGAAACAACTGCTAACCATTTACCAGCACACCACCAGAAGGGACTGAGAAATAGAGTAAGCAAGGTAAGGCTAGAAAAGCCTTGTGATGCTGGACTGGAAATGGCGGTGTCATGTGCATATATGTATTTCTTTACTCTGTGTGTAGAGAGAGCCTAGAAAGAAAGACAGTAAGGGGCAACGGGCATAGCTAGAGCACTGGAATCCTGGTTTCTAAGTCCTACTCTCTACTAAAAGGAACCCAGGCTCTTTGGAGAAACAAGATTCTCCAGGACTGGGGTGGAGAAATGTCCTATAGCATCCTGTGCCAGAAAGCATGGATGTGCTCAAAGAATGACGGGGATATTTCAAAAGGACACAGGATCCAGTGTAAAGGGGATCCCCATTGTCCAAATGCAGGATGATTCAAGCATGAAGATAAATTATAACAGTAACATATTATAACCCATTGAACAAAATAAGAATCCATAAATCCATACTAACAAAGCCGGAGACAGAGAGGCAAAGAGAAAGAGAGAAAGGCTCTTCCTTACATAGAATGCCAACTGTATTATGCAGATAAAGTTAGAAAAGCACCACACAAAGACTTTGGACTTGAATGTTCACAATAGGTTTATTTGTAATTTTCAAAAACTGGAAATAACCCAAAAGTCCGTCAAAGGTAAATGATTATACAAACTGATCTGTCCATAAAATGGAATATGACTCAGTGATTTTAAAAAAAAAAAAAAAGAACAGACTATTAACACAAGCAGAACCTTGGACGAATCTCAAAATAATTATAAATGAAGGAAGCCAGGCAAAAAAAAGAGTACTAACTATGTTCCAATTATATAAATAATAGAAAATACAACTGATCTATAGTGACGGAAAGCAAATCAGTGGTTGCCTGGAAAAGGACTGATGAGGTAGGAGAGATTTCAAAAAGGCAAGAGGAAAGTTTAGGAATGATGGATTTGCTTACTATCCACTATCTCAACTGGTGAATTTCATAGGTGGTACATACAGGTTAAAACCTATTAAACTGTAGACTTTAAACAGGGGCAGTTTCTTATATGTAAATTATTCTTCAATAAAATTGCTAACATTTAAAAATCAATATTTAGCAACCATCCTAGTAATATTTGATTCAGGCAAGAATAATCAATGGATATTAAAACTAATGAAAGTTTGAGCAAAGTGGTATGTTTACATATTTTCAAAGTATCTTCCTGTAATTACAAAGAGGAAAACAGTACTTCCACAGCAGAGAAACTGAGAAAACACCACTACAGTAGGCTAAATAATGGCCCCCTAAACATGTCCACAACCTAATCCCCAAATCTGTATGTTTCCCTACATGACAAAAGAACTTTACAGGTGTGATTAAATTAAGGATTTTGAGATGCGGAGAGTATCCTAGACTATCCAGGTGGCCCCAGTGTAATTACCAGGCTCCTCATAAAAAGGAGGCAGAAGATTCAGTCAGAAATGTGATAACAGATGCAAAGGTCAGAGAGACAGATTTGAAGCAGCTATGCCGCTGACTTGGGCGGAGGAAGAGACCACAAGCCAATGAATACAGGCAGCCTCTAGAAACTGGACAAGGCAAGCAGAGGCTCCAAGGCCTCCAGAGGGAACCAGACAGCCTTCCTAACACCTTGATTTTTAGCCAAGTGAAACTCATTTCAGACTTCTGACCTCCAAAACTATAAGATAATAAATTTGTGCTGTTTTAAGCCACTAAATTTGTAGCAATCTATTACAGCAGCAACCGGAAACCAATATAACCACTGCAACCCTTTGTAAAGGGCCAAAGTTAACACCACCAGTAACAGTACAAATAAATATCACATACCCCTGATACTGAGAATAAAACAGCACCATTTCTGTGTAGCTCATGCCAAAAATAGCCTGAATCTAATTATAAGGAAACAGGCAAACTCAAATTGAGGGACATTCTACAAAATAACTGTCTTATATGCTTCAAAAATCTCAGTAGTAAATAACAAAAGACTGAGGAACGGTTCCAGATTAAAGAGGACTGAAAAGACTGAACTAAATGCAACACAGAACTCTGGATTAAAAGGAGCGTTTCTTCTCTTGCGATACAGACATTATCCAGGGCAACTGGGACAATTCGAGTAGGGTCTATACATTAGCTAACAGTAATATATTATCATCATATTTGATTATGCAAGAAAATATCCTTCTATTTTTTAAATACACAATGCAGAATTTCTGGACAAAGGGAAATCATGCCTGCAACTTTACTTTTAAATGGTTCAGAAAAAATAAATGTGTGCGTATGTATTTTAGGTACAGAGAGAAAGAACGAAGTATTAACATTTGAGGAATTCAAGTGAAAAGTCTCTAGAAATTCCCTGTACTATTTTACAACTTTTCTGTAAATCTTAAACAGTCCTTCAGACTTTCCTGGTAGTCCAGTGGCTAGGAATCCACCTGCCATTCCAGGGGACACAGGTTCGATCCCTTATCCAGAAAGATCCCACAGGCAGTTAAACCCATGCGCCACAACTACTGAGCTCTTGCTATATAGCCGGCACGCTGCAACCACTAAGCCCAAGGGCCCTCGAGCCCAGCACCGCAACAGGAGAAGCCACAGCAATGAGAAACCCATGCACTAAACTGGAGAGTAGCCCCCACTTACTGCAACGACAGAAAGTCCATGTGCAGCAATGAAGACCCAGTGCAACCAAAAAATAAGCAAAACCAATTTTTTTCAAATAGGCAAAAGATAGAGACAGTGCTCTTAAAATGGCCAATAAGCACTTTGTAAAAAGAGAATCAATATTATCAACAATCAAAAAATGCAAACAAAAAACAAGACATAAATTTTCTCCCATCAGATTGGTAAAGGTTGAAAATACCCAGCACTGGCAAAGAAAAGTATAGCAAAACAGTCACTGTCATATTCTACTGGCAGGATTGTACATTAGTACAACCTTTTTGGAAGGCAAATAGACAATATTAATGAAAATTTTTAATGTGCATAGCTTCTTCTAATAGAAATTCATTCTCTATAAATAACTACACAGATCTGGAAAAATACATATACACAGGTGTTGTAATGACAAAGAACTGGAAACAACCTAAATATCCAGCAAGAAAAATTTTTTAAGGAAATTTGATAATCATACAGTGGAAAACTGAATAGATACGAAAATAAATCAGAATTATACAGAGAAACATAAAAAGATATTCACAATATATCATTACAAGAAAAATGAAAGTTGCTTATATGAGCCCATAATAGGTGAGCTTATATATGTTAAGAAAATGTATAGCTACATTATATATAACAGCAAAGATACAAGTCTAGAAGGAGCCATACCTCACATTTACTAGTGGCAACCTCTATTTCTGAACTGATTGGACTGCTCTAACAAAACTGGTGTAAAATTAGAAACAAGTTCTATTTTACTAAATACAGATTAATTCATACTAGGCAATGGTGAGATCATGACTTTTTGAAAGATACTTATCCCTCTAAATCTAACATACAAGGCAAAAGATTTAAAAGATAATATTCAGAAAGTTGGCTCATGTCCAACATTACTCATTTAACCTTTAACATGATCCAAATATCTCACATACACAGAACACACAGATGCACACACAACCCTAAGGGACAATACAAATCTCCTTGCAGAGAAAATTTGAGAATTTCAATTCACAAGGAACACTAGATTACCCCCAAGAGCACTGCTAATGTTAGTGCTATGACTTTTCTCATTACTAAAAATAAGTTGAAGGACTGAAGCTTACCCTTAAGAGATGCATGACTTTACACATCACAGGGTAAAACGAGTGCTATGTCAATGACCAGAAATACAGATCCCAAAGTCGTCTTCCTCACCTACAGCATTCCTGAGAATTCCCAGACATGCCCAAGACAGTTGCCCAGGCCCCGGAGGCAAGCAAGTACCAGGATGAAGAGGTTGTTCCTAAAACTGAAAGTCAGTCCTCAACTATGGGACGAACAGACTCCAAGGGAACAACAAACTCTAGCAGTTCGCCAGAAAAGCCAAGAAAACAGGCCAGTTCAAAAATCAAATGTACTACCACTACTATTTAAAAAAAAAGCAAATAGAGCCAGGAATCCGGGGAACATCCACAGTTACTGCACTAGCTGACCTGTATTCCTTCTCACTGCAGGTGGAAAGTTTGGGTTCAATCCACAAAAATTCCCAACAGCCTCTGACACAATCACACTGCAGTACAATGTTGAAGTACTTTAAGCTCTACTATTCATTAGAAGGACTGATGCTGAAGCTGAAGCATCCAATACTTCGGATACCTGATGCGAAGAACTGACTCATTGGAAAAGACCCTGATGCTGGGGAAAACTGAAGGCAGGAGAAGAAGGTGACGACAGAGGATGAGATGGTTTGATGGCATCACCGACTCGATGGACATGAGTTTGAGCAAGCTCCGTGAGCTGGTTTTTCAAAGTTTTGATTTAAATGTAGCTAAATTTTAGATTTAGTTTATTTTTTAAGTTTCACGACTGCCATTTCACTGACACCAGCCCAAGTTCAGCATCTTTCAAGTTTTATATACTTTCTGTTCATGACATTTGGTCATGAGAATGTTTTCATATTCAAATTTCAGATATATGCATATAATAAATGTTAGGATTTTGGAAGCAAATTTTAGAAGCAAATAAGAAGTAGTTCTACATGTTCATCTGAGCCCACTGCCTTTTCTCCTCTAACTCACTGACTTCTCATCCAGTTTGATCCAATGAATAGTTTGCATGAATTTGAAGCACAGAGGATATTCAGGCATATTAGATGTGAAACACGTGTTAAAATTACATCCAACTGAGCTAGATCAATAAATCTGAATCAATGAAACTAAATCTCAACTAAATCAAGTTTAAATTTTATGTCCATGCAAACTACACACAAATGTGGACAGCAGCTTTACTCATAATTGCCCCACATTGGAAGCAACCAGGACGTCCTTCAATAGGTGAACAAATAAACAGTGTAGTACGTCCATACCATGGAATATTATTCATCGATAAGAAGAATGGGCCATCCAGCCGCAAAAAGACATGGGAGAATCTTAAAAGCATATTGCTAAATGAAAGAAGTCAGTCTGAAAAAGCCACATACCATATGATTCCAACTACATGACACTCTGGAAAAAGCAGAACTATGGAGACAATAAAAAGGTTGTTGGTTGCCCAGGGTTCAGGGGAAACAGGAAGGATGTAAAGAAGATTTTTCAAGTCAGTGAAACTATTCTGCATGATACTGTCATGGTGGATAGACGGCATCATCACACATTTGTCAAAATCCACAGAAAACGAAGAGTGAACCTCACTGTAATGCATGGGCTTTAGCTAGTAATATTGGTGCAGCAATAGTAGCATAGTCGTGCAAGGCATCCAGGTGGGCGCAAGAGTCCTTAAAAGAGAGAAGCAGAGTGATGTGATTGCTTCGCTTAAAGATAAAAGAGAGCCACTAGCCAAGAAATGAGGGGAGCCTCTGGAATCAGGAAAAGGCAAGGAACAGATTTTCCTTGAGCCCCCAGAGGGCATGCAGCCCTACAGATGTTTCAACATTAGCCCAGTGAGACTTCTGCCATCCAGTACTGTGAGACAGTAAATTTAAGTCACTGAGCTTGTGGCAACTAGTTAAAGCAGCAATAGGAAACTCATACACTCTGTTTCCTTCACTGAAGTCACCAAAATCCCTAACTGTGTAACGTATGTAATATTTGGCCACCTTGGACCTCACAGACTGAGTATGAAGTCCCAAAATCTGCTGCCATGTCTCGCACAGAGTAGCTGCTCAGTAACCATTCATGAAAGGCAAGCTAGCTCACCCCATTTATTAATAGTGGAGGAAACAGAGAGAGGTGACATGGGAATCCTGTACCTTGTTCAGTTTTTTTCTGTAAACCTAAAACTGTTCAAAATAATAAAGCCTATTAAATAAAAAATTTGTTGAAACTACCCTTGATAATACAATACGCTTTAGATTTCTGGGTAATCACTAAAAACAAGCTTTTAGTGACACGATCATTTCAGCAAACGGGTATTTTGTCAAGCTGAGTTTCAGCATTCAGCCTGCTTCCTGCCGAAGCGCTGATCCTTCTATCCCTCAAACACACTAGGCCCTTTCCAGGCTTGCTGTTTTCCCTCCCCTTCCTCTGGCCGTCTGCAAGTCTAGGTGGACCATACCCTTCACATCTCAGTTCAAATGGCATCTTCTCAAAGAAGTCCCCAATAACAACTCCATCCCCACACACACATCCAGTGACGACCCAACCACCTTATGTGGTTCAGTTCAGTTCAGTTCAGTCACTCAGTCGTGTCCGACTCTTTGCGACCCCATGAATCACCCAAGCTATAATACCTGGAACTTGTGACTGTATTATCTTTCATGGCAAAAGGAACTCTGCAGCCATGATTAAATTAAGGACCCTGAGATGGAGAGATCATCCAGGTGATGATATGCAAGAAGTATCATCACCCAGATGTTACAGATGCAGACCCAGAGAACCAGCGATGTAACACCAGTGGCCCAACACCATACAGCAAAAGCACACATAGCTGGGCAGGGATTCAAAGCCATGCTCACTCAGTGCTGAAATCTGTGCCACTGAGCCCTGAGGACAATACTATGGAATCAGCCTCATAACAGAAGTACAGGGACCTCTGCTTGTTTAAAATCATAATTTTAGGGATTAGGGACTATATTTCGCCTGTTCTAACAATTCTTGAGATTTTTTCAAGTGATTTCCACTCATCATTTTCATTCATGGTCTCGATTTTAAAAATTAATTTAGGGACTTCCCTGGTGGTCCAGTGGCTAAGACTCTGCACTCCCAACGCAGGGGGCCTGGGTTCGATCCCTGGACAAGGAGCTAGATCCCACATGCAGCAACTAAAACCCAGTGCAACCAAATTAAAATAAATAAATGATTTTTAAAAAAATAAAATAAAAGTTAATTTAACTGCAGAAAGCACTACAATATTGGGACTTCCTGGCACAGTGGTTAACACTCCGGGCTTCCACTGCAGGGAGCAGAGGTTCCACACCTACTCAGGAAACTAACATCCCACATGCTGCACAGCACAGCCAAAGAAACAAACAAAACATGAAAACACTACACTATTGATTAATACATCCCCAACAATTCCACCTCCTCCATCCGAGACACGATGGCCCTAGCTAGCATTGGGCCGGCCAGATAGTATTATCCTCATTGCTAAACAGGAAGCCCAAGCTAACCAGCGTGGTTAACAGGGTGGCTTCCGGGGAGTCACCCACTTAGTCTGAGGTAGAGTGGGGTGCAGACCCCAAATGCTACGTAGCCGGGAGGGCTGCGGCTGCCGGCCTCTCCCTTCCCACATCCTCTGCTCTCAGAATCAATCACAGTTCTGAATAGCTGCGGTCTTGTTCACTAAGCCTCTCTCAGGGTCCCCGTCTTTTCAGGCTCCCAGCTGCCCCTTCTGCAACGCCCCCGACTGGACTCATTTCTTTGCCCTCAGAGAGCAGACAGGCTTGTGGCTTCCTGAGCCCTTGGACTCTGGGACCTTTCAGTTTACTTTCTGCAGAAGGGGCCGCACGGCTCACACTCAGGTGCCTGGATCTTCAGCAAGTCTGCTCCCTTTGACTCAGAGCTGAGCATGGCTGGGAGGAACAGGAAGGTCCCTCATGTACAGACTCCCCGGGAAAGGGCAGCATCAGCCAGGGTTGGCCAGGGAGAGGCCTGCCAGCCAGGACACCAGCCCTGAGTCACGGCTGGTCAGAATCAAAGCTGGCCAACCTTCTGAGCAGGAATTAACATGGGAATCCTGATTTGCACAGGTACACGTGAACACCGGACATATAGGGGGGAAGCCTGATCTGGGGCAGACAGCCCATAGGACTCATCAACTGTCCAGATCTGGCCAGCAGCAGAGGTACTGATGAATGCTTCAGAGCCTAGGTCTTTCTGCACCCCTAGTTCTGGACCTGACTCGCGGGATCAAGAAAGCCATGTTTGTTTCTGACAACAGCGTACAGTCTCAGAGTAGATTCCAAGAGGTAGGGCAACCAAGGCCTGGTGCAGTGAAGGAATTGCGTCTGTGGCCATTTTTGAACCTGTCGCTTTAAGCAGGTCCTGCTTCTTAAAACAGAAAAAGTTGTGTTCAAACAGGAGTGGGGACTCAGCAGTGCAGGGCCAGAGCGGAGAGGAACGACGGAGGTGACTTTTCTCTGCATTTCGGCTGGAATCTGTCACACAGCAAAACTAAGCCTGAAAATGAGCCAGACCCCAGCCCCTCAGAGGATGGCCAGACTATCAGCTATTTTCACTCAAGTAAGACCGGAAGGTGGAGTCCCAGTACCCCTACCCTAAGCAGCTCACTCAAGTATTCCTTCTACCCCTGTGCCATGCCACTGCCTTCTCTGAGGTGTTCTGGAAACACAGATTTCTCCATCTTATCACATGCTCGGTACCATCTCAGCACTTTTTAGGAAATGGAGCTCCAGCTAAGCCTGCCCCATAATCCTGTCCACCTAACCCACACCTTGCAGCACGAGCAGAATAGGTGAGCCTGTTTCCCATCAGTGTCATACACATGTGTTTGTCCCTTAACAAGACAGCAAGGAGATCAAACCAGTCCATTCTAAAGGAAATCATCCCTGAATATTCATTGGAAGGACTGATCCTGAAGCTGAAGCTCCAATACTTTGGCCACCTGATGCAAAGAGCCGACTCATTGGAAAAGACCCCAATGCTGGGAAATATTGAAGGCAGAAGGAGAAGGAGATGACAGAGGATGAGTTGATTGGATGGCATCACTGATTCAATGGATATGAGTGCGAGCAAACTCTGGGAGATAGAGAAAGACATGGAAACCTGGCGTGCTGCAGTCCATGGGGTCACAAAGAGTCAGACACGACTGAGCGACAAAACAGCAACAGCAACAAAGCCCCCCGAGGGCAGGGATCAGTCTTCTGACTTTACAGGTCCACACAGATCTCTAGCTTCTGCCAGTGTTGGAACACCAAAGGGCTTATGCATGAGTGCGTGCTGAGTTGCTTCAGTCGTGTCCAATTCTTTGCAACCCTATGGACTATAGACCATCAGGCTCCTCTGTCCATGGGGATTCTCCAGGCAAGCATACTGGAGCGGGTTGCCACGCCCTCTCCTAGGAGATCTTCCCAACCCAAGGATCAAACCCACATTTCTTATGTCTCCTGCATTGGCAGGCGTGTTCTTTGCCACTAGCTCTACCTGGGAAGCCCCAAAGGCTCATAGAAAAAGACAATTAAATACTGAGTAAAACTCTAACCATAAAAAAAGAGTTTAGATAAAAAGAACCTGAGTGTTTATCGAGTTTCAGCATGCAGAGGAGTTTTGAAACCTTGATGTGCAATAGAGAAAGGCAACACCAAAGAATGTTCAAACTACCGCACTATTGCACTCATCTCACACTCTAACAAAGTAATGCTCAAAATTCTCCAAGCAAGGCTTCAATAGTACATGAACAGAGACCTTCCAGGTGATCAAGCTGGATTTAGAAAAGGCAAAGGAACCAAAGATCAAATTGCCAACATCCGTTGGACCATAGAAAAAGCAAGAGAGTTCCAGAAAAACATCTGCTTTACTGACCACGCCAAAGCCTTTGACTGTGTGGATCACAACAAACTGTGAAAAATTCTTAAAGAGATGGAATACCAGATTACCTTTCCTGCCTCCTGAGAAATCTGTATGCAGGTCAAGAAGCAGCAGTTAAAACTCAGACATGGAACAACAGACTGGTTCCAAATTGGGAAAAGTGTACATAAAGGCTGTATATTGTCACCCTGCTTCTTTAACTTATATGCAGAGTACATCATACGAAATGCCAGACTGGATGAAACACAAGCTGGAATCAAGTCTGCCAGGAGAAAAAAAAAATATTGCCAGGAGAAATATCAATAACCTCAGATATTCAGATGACACCACCTTCATGGCAGAAAGCAAAGAACTAAAGAGTCTCTTGGTGAAAGTGAGAGAGGAGAGTGAAAAAGCTGGCTTAAAACTCAGCATTCAAAAAAGGAAGATCATGGTATCTGGTCCCATCACTTCATGGCAAATAGACGGGGAAACAAGAACAGACTTTATTTTTTTGGGTGACTGCAGATGGTGACTGCAGCCATGAAATTAACAGACTCTTGCTCCTTGGAAGAAAAGCTGTGAAAAACCAAGACAGCATATTAAAAAGCAGAGAATTACTTTGCCAACAAAGGTCCATCTAGTCAAAGCTATGGTTTTTCCAGTAGTCATGTATGGATGTGAGAGTTGGACCATAAAGAAAGTTGAGAGCCAAAGAACTGATGCTTTTGAACTGTGGTGCTGGAGAAGACTCTTGAGAGTCCCTTGGACTGCAAGGAGATCAAACCAGTCCACCCTAAAGGAAATCAGTCCTGAACATTCACTGGAAAGACTGACGCTGAAGTTCCAAGCCTTTGGCCACCTGATGTGAAGACCTGATTCATTGGAAAAGATCCTGATTCTAGGAAAGACTGAAGGTGGGAGGAGAAGGGGATAACAGAGGATGAGATGGTTGGATGGCACCACCAACTCGATGGACATGAGTTTGAGTAAGCTCTGGGAGTTGGTTATGGACAGGGAAGCCTGATGTGCTACAGTCCATGGGATCACAAAGAGTCGAACATAACTGAGTGACTGAACTGAGCTGAGATGAAATTACAAAATTACAGCAAACTTGACTGTATAAAGTGTTTTCAAAATACATCATACATGTTTAAGAACAGTGATCCTTTTACAGACGAGGATACTAAGCTTAGGAAGGTTGAGTAATTTGAACAAGGGCACATCCCTCAGCTTGAAAGGAGCAAAGCTGGGATTCCAACTCAGAAACGTCCAAGGCAAAAGTTTGAGGGCATGAGGAAAGTCCTTCCCTGCTGCACGCTGGTTGCTGGAGGCTAGAAAGTGTGAATTACATATACAACTGCATACACACACACATATATACAAGAATACACATTCGAATATTTGTATTAAATGACAAAGAATATATTTATCATTTCAAAAAACTTATGTAGATTCATAAGTAAAGAATGAGGAAGGAATTAAAACCATCTGTAAATGGGGAAATACAATAAAAAATAATGTTCACTCTCCCTGGTGATAAAAACAAACAAAAATTTAATAAGCCATCTGTTTTTGCTTATTAAACTGGCCATGGCTGATGTAGTGAAACCGATTATTTCCACATATTATCAGGGACACTTAAACTATGTCTGTTCTTTAGGAAATCAACTGAATGTTGTTGTTTCCATTCAACAGCTATTACTGTGACTCCATTATGTACCAGGCATCAACTTTGGTGCCATCAGAGGGATGAGACAGAAGTGTGGGTCCTGACACCATGGGTGGCCATGCCATCCCTGGAATGAATGGCTGGGGACTTCGTGTGGGTGAAAGAAAAACTTTGTCCTTGTTGAGGCCACTGTTGTTTTGGGTTTTCCTATTCCTCATGGCTGCACCTCATCTTACTTATACAGAAGATAAGTGAGCTTTCACCAGCTGGTGTCTGATTTCTTAACGGAGAAGGAGGCAAAGATCATCAAAACAGAGAAAGAATGAAGAAGTGAACTGGAGGTTTGAGTAGAGTGGAAACCAAAAGCAAACAAACAAAAGAGAGAATAAAAGGTACTGGTGAGGATATGAGAAAACAGGAACCCTCTGCACTGTTGGTGAGAAGGTAGAACAGGACAGCTGCTGTGGGAAACACGGCAGTTCCTTAAAAAATTAAAACTAGCATTACCGTATGATCCAGCAATTACATTGCTGGGTAGATGCCAAAAGGATTGGCAGCAGGGTCTTGAAGAAATATTTGTATACCCATGTTCATAGCATTATTCACAATAACTGAAACATGGAAGCAATTCAAATATCTATTGATGGATGAACAGCGCAGCAAAATGTGGTATATACATACAATGGAAGAATATTCTACTTAAAAAGTAAGGAAATCCCGACATGTGCTATAACACAGATGAGCCTTGAGGACATTAAGTGAAATAAGCCAATCATAAACAAATACTCTATGACTCCACTTATGTGAGGTACTCAAAGCAGTCAAAATCATAGAGACAGAAGTATAAAGGTGGTTGCTAGAGACTGGGGGAAGAGAGAATGGGGAGTTATTGTTTAATGGATGTAGACCTTCAGTTTTACAAGATGAAAGGAATTTAGAGGACAGATGGTGGTGATGGTTGCACAATAACGTGAATGCATTTAATACCAATGAACCTTCAGTTCAGTTCAGTCGCTCAGTCATGTCTGACTCTTTGCGACCCCATGGACTGCAGCACGCCAGGCTTCCCTGTCCATCACCAACTCCCAGAGTTTACTCAAACTCATGTCCATCACATCAGTGATGCCATCCAACCATCTCATCCTCTGTCATCCCCTTCTCCTCCCGCCTTCAGTCTTTCCCAGCATCAGGGTCTTTTCCAATGAGTCAGTTCTTCACATCAGGTGGCCAAAGTATTGGAGTTTTAGCCTTACATTCAAAAATGGTTAGGGGGGTAAATGTTGTTATGTGCATTTTATCACAATTTTTTTTAAATGTGGCATCACACTTTAAAAGACAACAAAAATTAAATATGTGGAATTTAGTTGCATGGCCCATAATATTATGTATTGTACAGGGGATAGACAGTGGGGGGATGCCTCTTAACATCAAGTAGTTGAGACTTCAGTGTTCATTTATTCACTTGTTAAACGTTTATTGAGCACATATTCTGTCCTCAGAACTGAGTCAAACTCTAGGGACACAGAGGTAAACAGTACAGAAGTTGACCATAGCCTACCAAGGAAGAAAAACAAACAAACATGGAGTGATAAGTGTATTGTTAGAAACAGGCAACAGACTTGTAGAAAAAGTCTCCTCCCCCAGATGGGGAGGCAGGAGTAGAGGTCAGGGCAAAGTCAACTAAAACCTCCCACCCGCTTCCCCGACCTCCAGCCCTTCGGGGGTCGTGTGTGGCTGCACCTCACAGCGTGAACGCTGAGGGTATAAGGCAGGGTCGGCCATCCTCTATCATTCCAACTGTCCTCATTTTTTATTCTCTGTGTGTGTCTCCCTCTCCTAAAATACAGTTGTAAAAGCAGTGATGTCCCTGAGGTATGTGACACAGTACCATTCTTAGGGATTTGAAAGGCAAATAGTAATATGTTTAAAAGATGAACAGTGATCTATGAAAAAAAACATTTAAGATCATGCAGCCTTAAAAAAAAAAATGGTACTCTGTGTCATACTCTGTGTTGGAGGCACAGTGCTGGGCTGGTGAGAGGGTATAAAGCGCCACGGCCTTGCAGGTTAAAAAAAAAACACAGCAAAGATTTAAATATTTAAGAGTATTCTTTTAATTTACTTTCCTAAATATTTCAGCTGTGATCATTTCTGTCAAAAAAGAAAGTCTTGGGATTTCCCTGGTGGTCCAACAGTTGAGAAGCCACCTTGCAATGCAGGGGACTCAGGTTCCATGCCTGGCCGGGGAACTAAGATCCAACATATCCCTGGAGCAGCTGAGCCCTCGGGCCACAACTAGAGAGTACTCGGCATCTAAGACCCACACAGCCAAATAAACAAACTTTAAAATAAGAAAGTCTTCAGAGGAATGGATAAGAAAGCTTTGGTACATATACACAATGGAGTATATTGTGTACTCAGCCATTAAAAAGAATACATTTGAATCGGTTCTAATGAGGTGGATGAAACTGGAGCCTATTATACAGAGTGAAGTAAGCCAGAAAGAAAAACACCAATGCAGTATACTAACGCATATATATGGAATTTAGAAAGATGGTAATGATAACCCTGTATACGAGACAGCAAAAGAGACACAGGTGTATAGAACAGTCTTTGGGACTCTGTGGGAGAGGGTGAGGGTGGGATGATTTGGGAGAATGGCATTGAAACATGAATATTATCATATGTGAAACAAATCACCAATCTAGGTTCGACGCATGATACAGGATGCTCGGGGCTGGTGCACGGGGATTACCCAGAGGGAGGATAAGGGGAGGAGGGAGGTGGGAGGGGGGGTTCAAGAAGGGGAACACATGTACACCTGGGGTGGATTCACGTCAATATATGGCAAAACCAACCAATATAATATTGTAAAGTAATTAGCCTCTAATAAAAAAAATAAATAAAATATTAAAAAAATAAGAAAGTCTTCACCTGGTGTGACCTGATCAATGCTAATGCAATAGAGCCATATCCGACCTGTAAGCTAGGAGGCCATATAAGTTTCCACAAATAGATACTGATGAATGGTATGGATCTATGCACTGGCGTTTATGTTGCCCTGAACTACCCTGAGCCTCCTTACACATAAAAGTGTGTAAAGTGTTTAAGACAAGAGCGTTAGAGTCAAAGTTAGAGGAAAAAAGTATTAGAGGAAAAGTTTTCCTCTTCTCAAGAAGAACAAACCCTTATCTTCTGTGTTGAAATCTGCAGTTTGACCTTTGTCTAACCTTCACACAAAGATACAGCTAATCCCAGCTGGAAGGCAAGTTTTTACACTAACATTTCAGAGCCTACGGTGTCTTTCAGAAGCCTGATCTTCCTACTTTCCTCACACACAGGCTGTTTGGGAAGCTAGAAGCCCCTGACTCTGAGGGAGGCTCCAAAGCCTGTGTTGGACATTGTAAGACTCAACAGCAGCTATCTGAACACAGTGTCTAAAGTATCTGGTTTCCTGTTGCCTGACTTTTCCAGAGTGAGATCATATAGCTCTCATTCTTCATGGATTTTCATAACATGCAAGAGTTCTTAAATTCCTGGCAACCATATTTTAAAAAGTCCCACTGATATAGTTGGAAAAGTCTATTCGTTTTATATTTTTAAAAATTACGATGGCTAGGGACATCCCCAATGGTCCAGTGCCTGAGTCTCCAGGTTCCCAAGACCAGGGACCTGGGTTCGATCCCTAGTCAGGGAACTAGATCTCACAGACTGCAACGAAGCTCTGGCACACAGCAACGAAGATACCACATGTGGCAACAAAGAGCAATGCAGCCAAATAAATAAATAAGCAAACAAATATTTTTTAAAACTTACAGTGACATGTCATTCTATAAAGCTAACCAACAATTCCTATTATTTAACACCCCCCTCCCTTTTCTTTTGTCAAAGCTGGAGATTTCTAGACTAGGGGAGGAAAGAAAAATGTCAGCCCCTTCCTACTCAGATGAGCTTTTCACTAACATTGAAACTTAGATGATATTTATGCTGTAATAAAATATGTCCAAAAATGGAGATTCTGATTATACTTAAAAGATAGTAAATGAAAATTACAGAAGTTAATTGCAAAACATCTACTGGTTGTACAAACAGAGGTACTTTAAATATTGTACATGTTTGGATGTAACTAATATTTTGCTTTGACTGGCTACTGACATCTACAGTTGCTTTTATAAGAAAAATCCATAAATTAATATGCATCCATATACACTTATGCCAAGTTTGCACACACCAAGTCTTTTCGACTTTAGAATGAACTTTAAGTATGTATTCATCTGTGTACATGTTCTTGTAATGGGTTTCTGAGACACCAAATTCAGGATTCTACATTCACTGTGTAAATTTAATCTGCGAACAAACTGTTGCTTGTGCAGGGGAAAAAACTGATAGAGTGGAGCATTGGGAAAAACAGGTCTCTAGGGCTTCCCTGGTGGCTCAGTGGTAAATAATTCACCTTGCAAAGCAGGAGACACAGGCTCGATCCCGGATCCAGGAAGATCCCACATGCTCTGGAGCAACTAAGCCTGTGGGCCACAACTACTGAGCCTGTGCTCTAGAGCACAACAAGAGAACCAACAAAGACCCAGCACAGCCAAAATTAAGTAATAAATAAATGCTTAAAAAAAAAGGTTTCTGATAAAGGTGAATAATGTCTTCCCTCAAAAAAGAAGAATTAGTCCAGGAAAAATAAGAATGGAGATCTAACTATAATATACTACTTCAGGCTTCACTGATGGCTCATCAAAGAATCCACCTGCAATGCAGGAGACATGTGTTCCATCTCTGGGTCGGGAAGATCCCCTGGAGAAGGAAATGGCAACCCACTCCAGTATTTCTTGCCTGGAGAATCCCACGGACAGAGGAGCCTGGCAGGCTACAGTCCAAAGGGTTGCAAAGAGTCAGACACGACTAAGCACACACACACACACACACACTTAACTTTAAAAATAAAAAACCTTTACATGCTGTGGGAATTCCCTGGTGGTCCAGTGGTTAGGATTCTGTGCTTTCACTGCTGAGGGTATGGGTTCCGCCCCTGGTCAGAGAACTAAGATCCCACAAGTCACATGGCAAAGAAAATTAAAATAAAAAGCAGTCTTTACGTATTGTGACAACATAAATAATTTTTATATTGTTTTTCATTATAAGTCTTTTGGGAATATTTGGATTTTTAACGAATATGTTTGCATCATCTAGACTTTTTTAAAGTTTGTTAACAAACTTTTATTTTTTTTCCACTTGTTCTGATTTTGTTTTATATATTTCAGTAAGAATTTCTTTATTTTCCTGGAGGCTTCTCTGGCAGTCGCAGTGACTGAGACTCTGCTCTTCCAATGCAAGGAGCTTGGGTTCACGTTCTGGGGAGGAAACTAGGATCCCACATGCCTCATGACCAAAAAAAGAGAAAATTTTCTTATTTTCCTTAGAAGGTAGATCCCATGACTCTCTTATTAAATTCTTACAGTGCTAAAACAAGAGAAAAAGATTTCTGATAATTATTTTAAAGCTAGACCCCAGTGGCTGCTCTAGAAAGAATGAACTGGAAGGGATGAAAGTCAACACATTTATCTTGCATTTTGCCACCAGGCAGGACAACACCAACTCAAGCTCTGGTAAGACCCAGAAAGAACAGATTCAGAAGCGGTCAGAGGTCTGAAGCAGAGGGACAGCCCTGGGTGGTAAGGGGCAACAAGCAAGTTCAGGGGACCCCAAGACTTCCCCTGGTCACTCCCCAAGCAGAGGAGAGAGGCCTCGCCCACCGTAGGCACAGGGGTGGGAGAGGATAGGACAGGCAACAGGAAGCTGGTCTAGGCTTCAGTTCAGTTCAGTTCAGTTCAGTCACTCAGTCGTGTCCGACTTTCCGCGACCCCATGAATCACAGCACACCAGGCCTCCCCGTCCATCACCAACTCCCAGAGTTCACTCAAACTCATGTCCACAGAGTCAGTGATGCTTAGAGCACCGAGAATCAGGAAGACCAGGTCAAAATAAGGATCTAGAAGATACACGGGGTCAGGCTGGGGTCACACCCTTGTGAGGAATGTGGGACTGTCCTGAGGGGGGGAGCATCTCCCTCTCCTGGAACAGGTCACCTGTGTAAGGTCCCTCTGACCACAGGCCAAAGGCTGGGACTGTCCCTTTGTGGCCACCTTCCCTGGAGCCCTGGAAACCACACCCACGGTCCCTGTCTTATTCTGACAAGATACCATCAACGTTAACCAGGATAAATAACAGCATGGCTTAATCACACAACTGCTGGGAGGGAAAAAGCACACAGGGAAACCCAGTTGGGGACTATCCCAGTTTTAAAGAGTATTCCCTTTTCAAACAGATCCAACGAAAGGTTCGTTTAAATTAACTTCCCATGGGGCATTTGAAGATTATTTATACAGTATGCGCTGACTCAGACCTTTTCAGGAACATCTACCTAATTTGACCATGGGCCTCTCAACTTCCATGGAACATTCCTCTCCTGGGCCTGTGATGGCTCCTGTGAGGGTTGAATCCCTACATCTCTGCCTCTCTTTCTCTGACCCCTCTCTATTCCTGCCAAAACAAGGTAGTCACCAAGAACAAGGTAGTCACCAAGAACAAGGTAGTCACCAAGAGTGCTTCTCTTGATTCTTTCTCCTTGAGTAACTGTCAACCACTTCCTTTAACTGTCACCTCTGTGCTAATAATTATTTGACAATCACAAGTGCTCACTATGTGCCAGGCAGCCCAGAACTCAGATTTAATCCTCACAACAGTCCTAGAGCATCAACATTGGTATTATCCTCATTTTTCGACATGGAGAAACAGAATGAGAGTTGAAGTTATGTGCCCAAGGTCACCCAGCTATAAGGGGAAGATAGGGGATTCAAACCTGGCCAGGCCACCCCAGACCCTCTGCTGTTCCATGTACTGTCTTTCCTGGACACCGTTTCCAAGGTACCAGGGCCACCTCTGTTCCATTCCGTTCCGTCGCTCAGTCGTGTCCGACTCTTTGCGACCCCGTGGACTGTAGCCTACCAGGCTTCTCCGTCCATGGGATTCTCCAGGAAAGAATACTGGAGTGGGTTACCATTTCCTTCTCCAGGGGATCTTCCCGACCCAGGGATCGAACCCGGGTCTCCCGCATTGGAGGCAGACGCTTTAACCTCTGAGCCACCAGGGAAGCCCTGGGGCCACCTCTACCAAGTCCTCAAACCTAGAATGTTGACCACCAGACATCAGGGCACACTCATTGTTTGTACTGGTTGTTAAAATATTAAAATATCCCCAAATCCTGCTGTCTGGCCCCTGGTTTCTTCCCCAGGACCTCCCCATATCCAGCAACGCTGGCACTGTCCAGAAAGCTGAGGGCTGCAGCCGGGGGTTCAGGATGCTGCGAGTCTCAGTCTTCCCCAGTGCTACCCCTGTGGTTAATATTGTCAATATCGCTTCTGCCTCCTCCTCCTTCTCTTCCCACAAACCATTTCCTCATCTGACTTCCTTCTTTCTGGGGCCAGTACCTCACTCTCCTGCTCACCTTACACAGAGCCTGCTCCGAGCCTTTCTTTCCTCTCCCCCACTGCCCGGCTTCAATTGGTGACCTTGTCCTGTGGTTTTGACTTCTCTTACCCTCTGCCATTCTTTTCACTGGTCTCCTCCTGTTCCTTCCCTATGATTTCCATCCTGGAACAGACCCTTTCTGCCCCTTGGTCCCTGCTAGAACTCTCCCATCCCCCAGCCCCTTTGTCCTCTATATCCCTGAGGACAGGCATTCAAGACTGAAGTCTACCCTCCCTGCCGGCTTCCTAATGAGGAAAGTACCTTCAACCCAAGAGGGTGCTCTGAACCCTGCAAATGCCACCTCTATACAGAGAAGGTATTTTCTCAAATATTTGTTCAATTCAATCAGCTGATACCCACTCAGGTTTTCAACGCTTTCTACCTTACACCATCACAACCTTCTTGTCCTTGAAGCGTGAGTTGCTGCCATCCCCTCAGTGAGTTGCTGCCATCCCCGCGCCAACAGCCTTGCTCCCCACTCTCTACCCACCCCTGAGAATATGAGAGCATTTCAGGCAGCCCCTAAGGTCTCCAATAGTTTCCCTTCTGCCCCTTTTCTCTCAAATCTGGGCTGACTGTCCCGTCTGCTTGGTTCCTGAGCATCCGTATGAGAAGCACCATCGCAGTGCTGGGGAATCAGTGGGTGGTGGCACTCAGTGCATACCACCCAGGACCTCATGGTTGGAGGTGAAAGAGAAAGATATCCACGTGAAGAGTCAAATGATGTCCCAGAACCTATGTCTGATGGTGCCACTCTTGCTGAGCAGAAAGTACTCAATGAGTCCTTGGTCTATGCTGAGTCCTGCTGCACTGTTTAACAGCTCTACAACCTTGGGAATGTTGCTTAACCCGTTTGACACTCAGTTTCCTCATCTGTAAAATGGGATAGTCAATAAAGTATCCCATAGGGTAGTTGAGACTTAAATGAGTGGTATATGTAAAGTGTTTAGCACAGTGCTTGCCACAGACTCTATACACAGTAATGTTAGCTATTACTGTTTTTATTACCTGACATAAAAATCATATGAAATTAGAAATGGAAGATATCTTTGCAAACTACCTCTCAGAATCTTATGTCTTGTGAAAGTAAAAGCTCAGAGGGGAAAAAAAAAGTAAAAACCCAGAAAGTTCTCTACCCTGGACCTTTACCCAATCTCTAACTCCCAACACAGACCACATGTCTGCCCCCTCCCTTAACCATTCCTGCAAGACTGCCTCTGGGAGCAGCTGGGTGGCTGCCTTCCTGTGGCCTGGGAGCCCTCTGAGGATGGAGGCCGCAGCTCTCAACCCACTACATGCCCTGTCCTCTGTACTCATTCGACAGCTATCTGCTGAGATCTCACTGGCATCAGCCTGTGCAAGGGGCAATGGCACTGAAAGCCAGGCAACAGCTGTCCACAAGGTGCTCACATGCCTGCAGGCTCCCAACCTCAAAACCAAGAAGGACAAAAACTATGAATACAACATGCACTATTGGGCGCAATCAGGAAGGGCTTCCCTGAAGAGAAGACACTGGGAAGAGACCTGAAAACTGAATGCTACATACTGAGGGGAAGAAAAACAGGGCGCTCTGTGCTTTTTTTTCCCCCACAGTGCCTGGCATGGGACCCAGAGATCCTTTATTCTACCCAAAGAATTCATAGGCCTCCTCCAGGGGCCAGCTCCAAGGCCATGCACCCTCTCTGTGAAGCTGCTTGGGGTGAGAGGACCATACCCCACAGGTGGGCAGTGCCCAAAGAGAACCCCAAAAACTCCAGGAAAAGGGACTTCTCAAGGCAAGGTATAAACTGTGTCCCCCAGGTCACAGAGCCAAGTTTCTCTATGTAGCACTCTCCATGGGGGACAGGAACCTGCTAGGCGCTATGAGACTAAACGGGGAGCCATTGGGGTTGCTTTCCTTTCGGCTTCCCTGATAGCTCAGTTGGTAAAGAATCCTCCTGCAATGCAGGAAACCCCAGTTCAATTTCTGGGTCAGGAAGATACTCTGGAGAAGGAATAGGCTACCCACTCCAGTATTGGGCTTCCCTTGTGGCTCAGCTGGTAAGGAATCTGCCCGCAATGTGGAAGACCTGGGTTCCCTGGGTTAGAAAGATCCCCTGGAGAAGGGAAATACCCACTCCAGTATTCTGGCCTGGAGAATTCCATGGACTGTATAGTCCATGGGGTCGGAAAGAGACAGAGGGAGCAACTTTCACTTCACATCGGGATTGCAGGTAAGGAGATGGGGTGGCTTGGCAGCAGTAGCTCAGTCTGGAGACAGTTGACTTTCTGCTCCTGCCTTAAAAGGATGAGGGTGGCTCCTCCAAATAAGAGGGAACAGACTGTTGAGGGGCACCTGGGGAGCGAGAGGACAGGGGGGAAGAGGAGAAGAGGACTGAGCTGCCGCCTCCTGGTTGGGCCCGTCCTCGGGCTCAGATGCCCCCACCAGCTCTCAGGATATCACACACGCACCAGCCTCCCCCTGGATAGGGGGACAGCGGGGCAAAGGCTGGGAAGGGCTCAGGAAACGGGGCTACGAGACCGGCAAAGCTTCTGCTAGAGAACCCGGCTAATGTCTGCAGGCTCGGACAGGCTGTACATTTCCGCGGACCTGGAAAAGCCAAACAACCCGGCGAAGTTTACCGCACGTTCTCTGACCCACGTTCCCCCACAAATCTGCTCATAGCGCAGCCTCCGGGACCACCCGGCGACTGTCCCCGGACGGTGGCTCCTCCCTTTGGGTCTCGGTTTCCCCAGGTGCGAGATGAGGGAGGAATGCCCCAGCTCTAAGGCTACACCTGTCTGCGGTGACCCGGGGCGCAGACGGCCGAGGGAGACCCTGCGAACCGGACCCCGGGGACCCGCGGACAGGCGGCGGGCTGGGAGCAGCGCAGAGAGGGGCCGGTGGCGGCCAGTCCGATCGGATTCCGCTCCGGACAGGGGCCCACGGCTCCCTTCGGGATCCCCAGCTCCCAAGCCGGGCAATGGGGCCCTCGCCTCGCCGACTTACCCAGAAGTTTCCCTTGAACAGTGAGCCTGTCATGGCTGGCTAGAGAGCTGCGAGAACCGGAGCAGGCGCGCAGGGACGAGGACTGTCAGGACCTGCCAGCCCGGCGGCGCACCCGGAGCTAAGCCCCGCCCACGCCACCGCCCGCCCCGCCCCGCGTCCAGCGCCGCGCCCCGCCCCACACACCACCCATCTGCCCCGCCCCGCTCGCCACAGCCCCCCCCGAGCCCCGCCCAGCCGAGCCCAGCCCCGCCCACAACACCGCCCGTCCCGCCCCCTCGCCCCGCCCCACCTGCCCCGAGTCTCACCGCCCGGCCCCGCCCCCCGAAGCCAGCTCCGACCCCCGAGCCGAGCCGCCCCGCCCCTCGCCCCGCCCCACACACCACCCATCTTCCCCGCTCCGCCTGCCCCGAGCAGCAGCGCCCGGCCCCGCCTAGCTCCCGAGCTCCGCGCCACCCAGCTTCCCCGCCCCGCCTGCCCCGAGCCGCCATCGTCCAGTTCCCCTGCTCGGCCCCGCCCACGCCACCGCCTGCCCCACCCACCATCGTGCCCCGCCCCACACCACCCATCTGCCCCGCCCCACCTGCCCCGAGCCGCATCGCCCGGCTCCGCCCCAGGAGCCCCGCCCCCGCCCCCGCACCAAGCACCCCTCACGCCCCGCCCCCACCCCCGCCCCGCCCCCGGAGCCCCGCCCCCGCGCCAAGCATCCCCTCACGCCCCGCTCCCCCGCCCCTCAGCGGTCCGCACCTCCCAGCCTGCCCAAGCCGCGCCCCGGGTCTGCCCGTACCATGCACTCGTGGAAGAGAGAGGCGGCCCGCGGCTTAGACCCTGCGGCGTCAGGAGTCAGTCAGTTAGCCCTACGTCCCCCTCCTTCGGGAGACCTTTAAAGACTGCAAGGAACCGATTCTGTCGCCTCCCCGAATTCGGCTCGGTTCCTGACCACAGCTCCCTCCTCCCTTGACCCAGTTCCTGGCGGAGACATCCAGGCTCTGCGCGCTGGTGGAAAGAGCCCCCGTCGGATTCGAGGTGGTCGCGGGGACCGCGCGTGGCCTCCGTGAAGCCTGAGCACTGACAACGCTGTCGGCCGCGTCAGGTGTGCGGGACCCCAGAGGCACCCGCCACAGGTAAGCATGTTTTAGTCCAAAAGTCATGGAAAGGTCATTGGCCCTTGACTCCAGTTCCCTCAGTGGAGTCCTTATAAGGTGTCCAGGAACTCAGCTCCTCCCCAACCCTTCCGCTGTCTTAGGATCCAGACCCAAGACCCTTTCCACCAATCCCTCCAGAAGTATGATGCCCCAGCGTTCTTCCTCTTCCCGCATTCTCCCAGTAGAACACCCTCATAAACATAACCCAGGGCAAGTCAGACCCATCCCTGCTTTGCAGTGACAAGGCACTCTAGGACAAAGTACTGCCCTGTGCTACCTGCCCTGACCAAAACTGAGACCCACAGAGGCTGATTGTCTTGGCCAAAATCACAAGGTATTTAAAGTATGAGGAGCTCGGCTACAGCTCTGCCCCTCTAAACAGAAAAGAGCCAAAGATAGAGGTCATTCCTGAGGAAGAGCCACTCAAGGAGGGGAAGATGAAGGTCAAGAGAGCCAGCCCCCAGCCTCAGACCTGGAGAGGCAAACTGTGCCTCTGAGCAGGTTCTAGCTTGGTACAGACACAGTGAAGATAGCTGCTGGGGTGATCTGAAGGGCAGCTGGAAGGTTCTGCCTGGTAATACCACCCCGCCTCACCCACCCCCGTGATGAAATCCCACCGAGTCATCTGCAAAAGCAGAGTCTCGGAGAGGTGGCCTCCAGCTCTGGGTCACTCTGAGGACGTGCAGCCATTCATCCAGTTGTTCAACTCTTTGGAAAGCAGCGAGGTTAGAAGGAAGAAAGGGAAGCCTGACAGCATCATCAGGGGCACCAGGAGGGCAGGCTCAACAGGAGGGGTAAGAAATAGTGCCAGCTGAGGAAATATGCTGAAGTGCCGCAGATAGCATCAAGGTTTTTCCTGGGAGTTTTGCATATTTTGGAACAAATATTTTAAGTACAATTCTAATTGTTTAAATTTTCATTTTTAACATTCTGTTTAACCTCTCAGGGTATATTGTACTTGATTTTCGTGGCTCAGATCCCACAAGGTCCCCTGAATTTTAACTCTCTTCCACCACCTAGTGGCAAGATTGGAAATTTCAAATGGTTGTTCACACTGTCAGAAAATATTCATTCATTCCTAATTTATAAACCTCATCACCTCAACAGGTGTTGGGAATAAAAAGACAAGTAATATTTGTACTATATCCATTGGTCTTGCTTTGAATTGTTTTTACAGAAGAAGTGTGTTAGTCGCTCAGTCATGTCTGACTCTTTACAACCCCATGGACTGAAGCCCACCAGGCTCCTCTATCCATGGCGATTCTCCAGGCAAGAATACTAGAGTGTGTTGCCATTTCCTTCTCCAGGGGATCTTCCCAATGCAGGGATTGAACCTGGGTCACCTGCATCACAGGCAAATTCTTTTCCATCTGCACCACCAAGTAAGCCCGCCTTCTCCAGACCTTAGTGTCTTCTCATTTCTTGAATTTCTAGAACATGTCATCCTTATTACACTAACTAGCCCTTGATGAAATATGATTTATATCCATGTTTTTTTTCTCTAATTTCTGTTCCTCATGGATAGCTTACCTCCCCCAAGAAGATTGCAAAGCCCCTCAAGATAAGGATGCTATTTTCTCATGCACTCTCATGGATTATACAATGATAGTACCAGACAGGGAATTCAACAAGCTCTCCCTGATCATCAACAGCAGTACTGGACTTCCTTGGTGACACGGAGGATAGGAATCCACCTGCCAATGCAGGGGACACGATCCTTAGTCCAGGAAGATTCCACATGCTATGGAGCAACTAAGCCCGTGCCCCACAAATACTGAAGCCTGTGAGCCTAGAGCCCCTGCTCCACAAGAGAAACTACCTGGAGTGAGAAGCCCGCTCTTGGCAATGAAGAGTAGCCCCTGCTTGCCACGACTAGAGAAAGCCTGCACAAAGCAACAAGGACCCAGAGCAGCCAAAAATAAATAATTTTTAAAAAAAAACCCAGCAGTCAGCACCAATTTTTACTTCAGTTCCCATAGCCTGATCCCTCCCTTCCATGAGACAGGGGCAAACCTGGCCAAGGAGTTAAAGCCAGGATCTGAGAAGCAGGACCTGGCCAAGCAGGGGACAGAGGGCAGCAGTTAAGTCAATGTCAAAAGCAGAGAGGTTGGATTTCATCACTAAGATTAGAAGCTGAGTAGATTCATGAGTGGAGCAGAGGGTCAGAACAGGGCATGAATAGCATACAAAGGGAAAACTTCCAGGTGGTTTCAGTACCCAGGGGCTAGCTGTCTTCAACAAAGCACGGGTGAGGGTGGTCTGCCCTTTGCACTGTTGGGCAGACCACCCTCAAAATATCCTCAGCGGCATGATTTTGAATTAGTTACTTAAGGAATTACAAATCCAAGAAGGACACTGTAACACCTGTCTCCCTGAAATCAAGAAATAAATCTCCCATTTGAAAGGTCCCCTCTGTGTACCAGGAGGTTGAAAGACATCCTTATCCCCAGAGATAGGAAATTCAGGGCCAAGAAGTCTGCATAAACAAAACTTGTTATGCTTCTTTTATTACAACCCCAAATCCAAACTCTGTTAGACTCACTTATTAAGCACCCATAGCCTAAGTTTGTCCTGATAATTCCTCTCAAATTTATTGTATAAAAAGCATAATATTTACCTGCTTTCAGTTCAGTTCAGTCACTCAGTCATGTCCGACTCTTTGCGATCCCATGAACCACAGCACGCCAGGCCTCCCTGTCCATCACCAAATCCGAGTTCACTCAAACTCATGTCCACAGAGTCGGTGATGCCCTCCAGCCATCTCATTCTGTCGTCCCTGTCTCCTCCTACCCCCAATCCCTCCTAGCATCAGACTCTTTTCCAGTGAGTCAACTCGTCCCATGAGGTGGCCAAAGTATTGGAGTTTCAGTTTTAGCATAAGTCCTTCCAATGAACACCTAGGATTGATCTCCTTTAGAATGGACTGGTTGGATTTCCTTGCAGTCCAAGGGACTCTCAAGAGTCTTCTCCAGCACCACAGTTCAAAAGCATCAATTCTTCGGCGATCAGCTTTCTTCACATCCATACATGACCACTGGAAAAACCATAGCCTTGACTAGATGGACCTTGGTTGGCAAAGTAATGTCTCTGCTTTTTAATATGCTATCTAGGCTGGTCATAACTTTCCTTCCAAGGAGTAAGCGTCTTTTAATTTCATGGCTGCAATCAGCATCTGCGGTGATTTTGGAGCCCAAAAAAATGAAGTCTGACACTGTTTCCACTGTTTTTCCATCTATTTCCCATGAAGCGATGGGACCAGATGCCATGATCTTTGTTTTCTGAATGTTGAGCTTCAAGCCAACCTTTTCACTCTCCTCTTTCACTTTCATCAAGAGGCCTTTGAGTTCCTCTTCACTTTAGCCACGTCTTATATCCCATTTCTGAGACCTCCATGTGCATGAATTAAAATGTTACTTCTCTCACTAATCTGTCTGGTGTCAATTTTATCAGTAGGCCAGTCAAATGGAGTGCAAGGGAAAAATTCCCCCTTCTCGACACCTTTTAAGTTTAGAATTTTCTTGAGTGAGGTAAGGAACTCGGACGTGTTCCTGACTGAAGTAATTTAAAGATGGAAAAACTGATATTCACTGTTAAGTAAGACAACCTACTGTATATAATAGGGCTTTTTTTCTTTCCAAAAGCCACCTTTTAAGACGGACCTCCCTGGTGGCCCAGCGGTTCAGAATCCACTTGCCAATGCAGGGGACACAGGTTGATCCCTGGTCCAGGAATATCCCACATACAATGGGGCAACTAAGCCCAAGACCCACAACTACTGAAGCCTGTCTGTGCCACAGCCTGTGCTGTGCAACAAGGGAAGCCATCACAACGAGACGCCCAAGCACTACAACTAGAGTAGCCCTTGCTCACCGAACTAGAGAAAGCCCGCAATGCAGCAACAGACCCAGCGTGCCCACCCCCGCAAAAAAAAAGAGGAAATTTATGATACTTTTATCCTGTAAGAACTCATATCCAGTATGGACATAATGTACATGTATGGTGTGTTGTGTGTATAAAACTTGTAAAGTCAAAAAGAAAAAAAACCAAAACTTTCTAGGGCTGGGGCAGGAAATAAGCTGAATTTGAACTATATATATATATATATATATATAAAATATTGGATTATAATTCAAAGTACAAAATAATTAACCATGAATTTATACTGATATAAGTAGTTAACTGAATATACAAAGAATATGTAAATCTTTTGTGCAGAAGAATTTCAGATATAACTGAATCACTCTGTTGTTCACCTGAAACTAATACAAATATTGTAAATCAACTGCAAGACAGAAGATGAGATGGTTGGATAGCATCACCGACTCAATGGACATGAGTTTGAGCAAACTCTGGGAGGTAAGTGAAGGACAGGGAAGCCTGGCTTGCTGCAGTCCATGGGGTCGCAGAGTCAGATACAACCGAGCAACTGAACAAAATAAAACAACAGTTTTCCTCTGGCCAAAAGCCAATTCACCCATGAACTCTTCCAGTTCTACCAGTATTTTATCTACTGCATTTGATGTGTATTTCTGTGTAGTAACTGCACAATATTTACAAAGTCATTAAATGTCTTTTGTCCTTCCACCGTTAACTCTAAATGTTAAATAACCTAAATGAAATGGTAATTGTCTCGCTCACTTTGCATGCTCTTTAGTGTTAATCTCACAGTTGATGCTCAACAAAGTACTATTTAAAATATGCCTATCTTAATAGTCCTATAATCATAAATTATACCCTTGAAAGAGACATAAGACTTCACTTTATTATCAACAGATTTTAAAATATAAATCTGAAAGCCATAAAACCTCAAATTTCAAAGGTCAAGTACCGTTTAAGACGTTCACCACTCCTCTATAAGCTGTACAAAATACATTTTGACAGGCCATTTGGCTGCCACACAGGAAGGCCATTAGCCAAAGTATTCAGACCTGCCTGTCCAGAACAGTCAGGTGCCCATGAGGTAACCCATCACATTAGTTTGAGTGGTTTTAAAAAAAACTGCACTTGAGTCTCAGAATTTGTTGCTCCTGGTTCACTGCTGCAAAAAAAATTTTTTTTTCCAACTATTACTTTATTTATATTACTATACTTAAGTTACATGGAAAAGACAACCAAGCAGTTCTGCCCCATATCAGGATGTTTCCAATCAACACCAATTATGTGGTGACAAATAACTAGGAATGGTGACATCTTTGGGTCAAGACTGACAAGGAAGAATGGGCTCTGATGCTACGGTTCATCTCCAACAAGAATATGGCACAATGGCCAGCACAAGCAATGCTAACACTGAACCTTTAGCGCTGGTCACAAATTCGGATCTCTTCTCTGAAGCTAGCAAATCAAGTGAAATAACTGGGTTTTTAAAAAGAGTCTTAAAATGAAGCCCAAATAAATTTAAAAACCACGCTCTTGACACATTTTCCTCTCAAAATTTACATAAAGTACTTTTCATTCTTAACAGCCCAGATTTTTTTTCCTCACATAGCCCACCATGTAGCTGTATGATAGACTATTCTGCCTCAAGATGTAAACACAGGGGGGGAAAAAACCACGGCATCTGCATAATATTCTCTCTACACACTGCTGTTGGATGGAAAATAGAAAATTTTAAAAAAAAGGAAAGAAAGGAAGGTTCCATCATAGATTCTCACAACCTCTTGTTCCGCAGTTCATGAATCCGACTCTGATGCTAAGGTGACAGTGTAAGTAGATTTTTGTTTTCAGTGAAAGAGACCTGGGAAAAGATGGATTTCTCTTTTTCTTCAAGAGTTATCAGATGGTACATGCTCCTCAAAGCCCTCACTTTCTCCAACTAGAGCGCGTTCCAGCATCACACGACCTTCCTTATAACGCTGGCTGTCTTCAGTGGCAAACTCATAGATCCATCCCAGTTTGCTATTGCAGTTTTTGCAGCTCACATCTCGAACCATGTGGCGGCCAGTGAGCATGACCCGATCTTGAACTTCACTATATTGTAGGTTAACTACCTTGTTAAAAAGAAATGCTCTGCCAGTGGCGGCTGTGAACCGAGTGGAGATGAGTTCTGAACGGTTGGTCAGGATCGTATCACAGTTTGCACAGGAAAACAGACGGGTAACACCGATATGATCAAGGAAAATCCTGCCCATTTTTATAGCTGAAGCTCTAAAAACCCCGAGCGGCTGTGAAGTGGGCGGCCGCCTCCAAAATTTTTTTTTACGTATAACATAACCACAACAATGTATTCCAATATCAAAGAGCAAAGTTCAACAATGCAAAACCACAATTATTTTCACACCAACCTAACATTACAACCACAAACAACGCATTATATATAAGCTATTCCTCTTTCAATATCACTGAGCCTACCCTGTTATAACTAGAATACAGAACAGGCATTTGACATCTCTAGTTTTCTTCCTATAAAGAAACGACAAATGGTTTCTGTTGGATCCTTCCCAGTAGATTTCAGCAAGATATACAAAGCTTCTTAACTAGGAGCTATAGCAAAGTACATTTCACATTGGAAGCTTCACATTGTCCTTCAGAGATTTCAGCATAGAATGACAGGTCTTCAGCAACCAGGGGATAAACAGCATCACTTCAAATTCCTTCCTAGCTCTAGGGTTTGTGAAAGTATCAGGCTATTTTGATAGTTTTAAAAGGTTTCAGGTTACTGAAGTAATGTGAGTCTTTTCTCAGTCTTCACGTTAAAGAACACACCTCCATGGCACCAGTATAAAAACACTTCAGAAACTCATGTTTGCAAAAGGCACAGGAATAAAACACAAAGTATACCTGGGAGCTGTTCCATACCCATCAGATGTGTAAAATCAGCTCCAGTTAAATAATGGCCTTTTTTGGGCTTGAGTTTAAACTGAGTTCAGGGGTGTTGGAACTTACAAACAGATGATACTTGAATCACACTGGCAGAACCCTTCTCATCACTATGATGAACAACTATAGTTGCTCTGCGACTAAGTGTACCTGAAAGATTGAAGACAGGAAGAGGAGACGACAGATGAGACAGCTGGACGGCTTGCTCCATGGACGAGTCTGAGCAAGCAATAGAAAGAGCAGAACTCTAGGTAAAAAATCAGGGAAAGAGCTGCAACTCTTAATCCACATGATCAAAGACTTAAATGACTTCCCAAATTCATTCAGCTTATGAACAGAAACTGCTCTACATGAGCAAACTCACAAAAACTCTTTTCACATGGCATACTTGATGGGTCTCATTGCCATCAAAGTAAACAACTGTTTAGGGACTTCCTCAGTGGTGCAGTGGATCAGAATCCACCTGCCAATGCAAGGTACATGGGTTCAGTCCCTGGTCCATGGTAGCATCCACATGGAGCAGAGCTGGGCCCATGCTCTACAGTCCACTCGCCGAGAGCCTGTGCAAGAGAAGCCCATGCACTGCAACTAGAGAAAGCCGAAGCAAAGCAACAAAGACCCAATGCAGTCAAAATACTTTTTAAAAACTAGGGATCTTAAAATATTCTGCTTATACAGATTCTGAGAGGAAGGTAAAAATAAACATTTTGGCTTTCTTCAGCTGTCATATAAGCAAAATTTCTCCTTATCCCAAATCATAATCTATACTGTAATGATAAATATGGGTGTGTAGTGTCCATATGCAAAATTCTTAACTACTGGGTGAAATCAATAGATCACACATATAATGTAAAGGTAGCACAATACAAACTGCAATATACAAGTGACAGAAGAAATAAAGTCAGCTGCTTTTAGAGAGCAGAAAGTTGGGGGCAGACAAACAGATTGCCATTTTTTCATCAACAGCCTTGTTTTTGACTCTGCCTATGGTACCCAGTTTTTGTTTAGGTTATTGCTGTGAAGGGTTTATTTTTTTTTTTGGTTGGGGGGGAGGAGACAGTCTTTACCACTTGACCACCAGGGAAGTCCAATGTGAAGGTATTTTTTAGATGATTAACACTTTAATAAAAAACCATTAGACTCTGAGTGAAGTCCATTACTCTCCATAAGGGTGGGTCTCATTGCCATTTAAAAACGAGGTCTCCTGTGGGAGAAGGAATTGTACCTCCAAATGGAACACTTCCCTAAGTCTCCAACCTGCCCAACCCTTTCAAATTTGCCAACACCATCATCTCTGTACACAACTACATTTATGTTTCATTTCTCTGGAAAACTCTAATATGTGAATTAAGCTCTTAGGTGACAACAAATCTTCAAAACTCTTAACAGAAAATATAGTTATCTCTGTGACTATAAAAATTTCCTAAATAAGACCAAACACACTAATCATGAAAACCTGATCACTTCATAATTAAGAACTGCAGCATACGAAAGGTATTTTAAAGCAAAGATATTGACATGTTCAATTTATTCATCCTGATACCTACTTTCGCAATTTTTGTCCTAATCTTTTATTCTTCACTTAGCATTTTTTTCATTTCTTAAGAATCAATCTATAGAAAACCACCAAGCAACATGGAACCTTTATTTTAATGTGATTACTGTACATCTGCAGTATTGGAGTAATCCTTTTACATATGGAACTAGAAGAAACAATGACAAAACCAAACTGGCATTTGATGTGAATCCACAGGAGTTTAAGCTTCAAATCCAGCTAAGAAGTTTGTTACAATCTCTTTCAGCTTTGCATCTGACTCTTCTGAGATCTTTCCATCAGTCCTATTTGAAAACAAAAGCAGATCACTTGTGACCTGGGCAAAAATTCAATGACTAACCTCATTACAGAATTCAAAAGAATTTTAACAAGAGTTTTTATTTTAAAGCTTACAAAAAAGGCGACATCAGTTGTGTTCATACCTGATTTTGCCCAACAGGGCTTGATGTTGGCTGATGACGTGAGATAAGAAAGCATTCTCAAATTTTGTGATCTTGCTGGGCTCCAGCTTGTCAAGATAACCCCTGACACCCGCATAGATAACAGCCACTTGCTCTTCAATAGCCATGGGAGCTGAAAAAAAAGAAAGTAAGTTGCTCAACAAATGCATGCCATTGTTTCCCAAGTTAGAGAAACTTATTTTTTCCACAAATTATTAACATGTCTCCATAGATCACCAAATTTCACAAGCAGAAATTCCATATTAGTACTCCTTCCCACCTCCCTGGAGAAACAGTTATTTCCTCTTATTGGTAAGCCTTGCACTTATTCCATGAGCATTATACATCACCCAACAGGATTGTTTTGGGTATAAATAACTCGCTGAACTTTTGTAAGAAGATAATATGTATTTTTTGGCTGCACCACATAGCTTGCGAGATCTTAGTTCCCCAACCAGGGATAGAAGCCAGGCCCTTGGCAGTGAGAGTACAGAGGTCCTAACCATTGGACCACTGGGGAATTCCCAACGCTAACATTCTTTATTAGTTACCCTTTATTATTTATCAGTTATCTATTAGTTATCCCTTGTGGCTCAGCTGGTAAAGAATCCACCTGCAATATGGGAGACCTGGGTTCAAATCCCTGGGTTGGGAAGATCCCCTGGAAAAGGGGAAGGCTACCCACTCCAGCACTGTGGCCTGGAGAATTCCATGGACTCTACAGTCCATGGGGTCGAAGAGTTGGATATGACTGAGTGACCTTCACCTTCAACATTCTTTTAAATCTGCCAGATTCCACACATATATAGCCAAGAAGGCAACGGTGGGGAGACATAGAATCTACTATGTCTTAATTTCCAAAAGAAAAGTATTATTATACCCTTCCTAGCATTTCCGCTGAAATAATGACTGTACTTTAATTAAAACAGATTATCAGTCACATTCAAAAGGCAACATCTTTAATCAAAGGTAATGGCACATACTACAGTTTGTAAGAAGCTATGTGATATTCCCAGGTCCTAACATAGAGTAGGAACTTGACCAAATGTACAACTCACAATACTGTCCTTGCTTCAGCAGCTCAGTCAAACGCACACCACGACTCAAGAGTTGTTGAGTGGCAGCATCAAGGTCAGAACCGAACTGGGCAAAAGCAGCAACCTCACGATACTGAGCCAACTCCAGTTTCATGGTACCTGCCACCTGAAACACAGAAATGGTTAACTTAAACAATACAAAAATACTTCAGTGACACAGACCACAGTACAAATACATTTTTATTTTTAACCTAATGACAAAGTGATACAAATTACCTGTTTCATAGCCCTGGTTTGGGCAGCAGATCCAACACGGGACACAGACAAACCAACATTAATGGCAGGGCGGATACCTTTGTAGAACAATTCTGTTTCCAAGAAGATCTACAATGTGAGGAAAATACAGAGGCATATTAGCAAGCTTAAAGAAATCTATTATTTTCACAATTAAGTCACTATAGCAAAAACTGAATCCCCAAAACTGAAGAATGCTAAATGGCTTCTTATCCTAAAGAGCTCCTCAAATCTTTCACAACTCAAAAACATCCCATATATTCCATTGCTGAGATGAGGAGATGTGAGACGCAAAAAAATTAGGTACCATATTTACATTAAAACTTAAATTGGTGAAGTGATGTGATCTCTCTAGGATTTGCTTCAAAATTACACACAAAGGAGAACCGTGAGGAAAAAGCAAGAATGACGTATACTATACCATCAATACATAAATAGGTGGGATGTGTGGGGTTTCATTATACTATTCTCTTTACAATTGAGGTTTTCCATAATGAAAAGTAAAAGGAATTTAACAACTACCAGTCTCAATTACTGCCTTGAAATCACCCAAAGTGTTCACACTTATTTAATCATAAAAATAATACCTGTCCATCAGTGATGGAAATGACATTTGTTGGAATGTAAGCAGACACATCACCAGCTTGAGTTTCGATGACTGGTAGAGCAGTCAGGGAGCCACCACCAAAAGCATCGTTCATTTTAGCTGCTCTCTCCAGGAGTCGGGAGTGCAGGTAGAACACATCACCAGGATAGGCCTCACGACCCGGGGGTCGGCGGAGCAGCAGAGACATCTGACGATAAGCAACCGCCTACAGTATAGAAAAGTGTTCACCTATTAGACAGGAGCTACATTTGTCAACTACCACATACAAACATATAAACATGTCTAAAAATACATTTCTTTCGACCTGTTTGGATAAGTCGTCATAAATGATCAAAGCATGTTTGCCATTATCCCTAAAATATTCTCCCATTGAACATCCAGAATAAGGAGCCAGGTACTGAAGTGGGGCAGCATCTGAAGCAGTAGCTGAAACCACAATGGTGTACTTCATGGCATCTGAGAAGAAAATAAACATTAAGTTTTACGTGATTATTAATACTGTGATTTTACATTAGAGCCTACTAAAATAAAAATTAAGCACTTTACTACTGTCATTACTATTAAGATTACCCAGTCTAATAGCTTCTACTTTAAAGAAACTAACAAAACCTTAAGTTTACTGCTGCTTTATACTACTGATATAGTTTTTTACTTATTACTTTTTATTGACTTGTATTAGAAATCTGAGTTCATTAGGGAGTAACTAAAATCAGACTTCATTATAAGCATAAGCTATTCTAAGATTTGCAGCATGCCAGATAACCGCAATGAGGCTGAAGTTCCTTAATACCTGCATCTGTAAGTCTCTTCACCAACTGGGCAACAGTGGATCTCTTTTGACCAATAGCAACATAGATACAGTACAGCTTCTTCTTTTCATCAGTTCCATCATTGAATCGTTTCTGGTTAATGATTGTGTCAATAGCAATTGACGTTTTGCTTTAAGAAAAAATAAACATAAACCTTACTAAGTACTTCAAAGAATTCCCCAACTTAAATTCCACTACAAGTTACTCTCATATTACAGTCTACTCTCGCCGTATAGCCAAAGTATTAATATCTACCATTCCAAGTCTAAAAGTAACCTTTCAATACAGCATGTTTTAGTTAGAACTTTTAACAAGCTGTTAAGTCTTTACCCAGTCTGTCGGTCACCAATAATCAGCTCACGCTGACCACGACCAATCGGCACCAAGCTATCCACAGCCTTAATGCCAGTTTGCATTGGTTCCCGCACAGAGATTCGAGGAATGATCCCAGGGGCTTTCAAGCCAACTCGTCTTCGGGCCTTGGAACCAATTGGACCCTGTTAAACAATAAGAAGAAACCCCAGAACAATCAATGTGGCTCTTTGTTTTGAAGCTACAACCAAATCCCATAAATGTTAAACCTACCTTTCCATCAATGGCATTACCAAGGGCGTCGACCACACGACCCAGCAGCTCCTCACCGACGGGAACATCGACAATAGCCCCAGTTCTCTTCACAATATCTCCTTCCTTAATGAGTTTATCATTCCCAAACACGACAACACCAACATTGTCAGGCTCCAAGTTCAGAGACATGCCCTACACAAAAGACATAATTGAACATCCATGAAGCCCGAGTGGCACTTCTTCCCATATACCTACACTACCTATGAAAATGGAAGGGGGAGCAATAACAACTTTTCAGATCTGGTTCACTTCTATTTTTCCACAAACAATCTTCAATAAACACTTGTCAAGTTCCCTTGAATAATCAGAGTTTAAAATTATAAGCCAAACATGCACCTTACCACATCCTCTAAAACCTAAAATAAGTAAAGAAATTGAACTGCTTAAGCTTCTTCCACTGCATTTCCTTTGACAAAGGTTTTTGAATGGGGTGACCAGTATGAAGTAAAGTGTCAGGGTCAACCAGCAAGACACGATTTATATCTGTGAGAACTCTTAATCTCTTTTTAAAGGTTATCTTGTAAGAACCTATATCCAGCAAGTCATTAAAAAGTGAAATTAAAAGCTACCTAATCAAGAACAAATCTGTACAACAGTGCTGGGTCATCTCATTGTATTTCAAAATGGTAAGATTTTAGATCCCTAGCTCATACATAATCAATGCAAAAAGGCTAGTCCAGGAACTGAATCAGGTCAATAAATAAAGCTCTCAAGAATTACAGAGTAAATATAGAGGAGCACCATGGAATAGCATTGCAGGTACAAAATCTTTACTCTAAATCTCTAATGTTCAACAGAGTAGCCACTAACATCACATGGCTATTTAAAACTGAAATTAGTAACTGCCCTGTTACCCAAGTCAGAGAAACTTCCGTAGTTACCATAACCATATCTATAAAACATTTCCATCATGGCAAAAGTTATTTCAGACAGTATCAGTCTGGACTCCTAGATCTTAAAAGTTAAAAGAAAATGAAAATGAGTTCCTCTATTTCAGCCTAACCTTTCAAAGATACACACAACGATAGATCAAAGGGTAAATTTTTAGTCAAGGTATGAGAGCTACCAATAAAACATTTGGCTCCATAATTAGTCTTTCACACCAACAGGTTCTTTTTCCATACTGGACACCAGCCAGAAGACCAAGATGATCTTTCCCCCATCTATGTGATTAGTGGATAATTCTACTGCCCCTGGTCCACCTGGATATCATACTCTGCTTTTGTGAGAGAACCCATGACTCCTACAACTTTGATTTCTCACCTTACTGGCTATGATAACCTAATAGAAAAAAGCACACTTCTATTATTGGTGATTCTGATAACTACACCACTAGATCACCTCTCAACAACAGGTCTACTCCTAACAAGAAATACAAAGTTAGTGACTTCCAACTTTCTGCCAAAAATGAATTTAACTAATCAAGTGCTTTTGTATAGAATGATAGCTACAAACAGACTTGAACTTTTCACAATCTGGTTGAAGATTTACCCAATTTTATATTTCAGTGCTAATGGTTATAACTTATGCGTAAATCAGTCCAGAGGATAAAAGTTTGGCTAACAAAAAAATTTATTCTTTTCACAATCTATAGTAATGACAAACACAAAATCACTGAAGCAGATTCAGATTCAAAGTTTAAAAAAAAAAAAGTGACACAATCTCTGAATTACTAAATAACTGAAGAAACACCAATGCTAAAACTATAAAATTTTATTTTACAATTTACCTTTAAACCTGAAGAAAACTCTACCATTTCTTCTGCTTGAACATTTCTTAGCCCATGTACCCGGGCAATACCATCACCAATACTTAAAACACGCCCAGTCTCTTCAAGGTCAACAGAGGTATCAGCTCCAAGAATACGCTCTTCAAGAATAGAGGACACCTCAGCAGTGCCTATTAAGAGAGGACAATTCCATTACAAAAAACAGCCTGGTCCAAAGATCTTTTCAAAACTCATTTCCCAACAACATATAAACTATACCTGTAATCATAATAATCAAATTATATTCTAAAATTAACATTCTTTAAAAAAAGCTTGATACCTACCACTATGAAAACAAATCCAAGTGACTGAGAGAAAACTTATGAAACAAACATAAACCAGGTAAGGAGCTAATCAAATTAAGCAATATCTCTAAAAAAAATTTTTTCTATCTCCTAATTCTTTGGTTTAATCTCTTAAGAAATCTGAAACTTGAATTTTTTGGCTAAATTCTATAAAAAGTATATCTTAAAAGGCAACCGCTTAGGAATTCCCTGGGAGTCCACTGACTAGGACTCCGAGCTTTCACTGCCAAAGGCCCAGGCTCAATCCCTGTTGGGGTAAGTAAGATCCCACAAGTCACTCAGCCAAAAACAAAACCAACTGTTTAACAAAATTTAAGTACTGGTAGCCCTTGCATTTTCAAAGTTCATTTATGTCACTTCCCTTTGACAAAAATGGGTAATTTCTTCTTCACACTTTAATCATTTCAGCCAAGGAAAAACTTCATTAAAATGCCCACTTTCAAATAGTGATGGAAACCTGTATTTCTCCCTTTCAAGGGAAGCATGTACTATATTCCTCATCTTGGCAGACAGATGATACCTAACTGTATTTCAAAAGCCCTGATGCATATCTCAAAAAAATTTCCCAACCTACAGAATCTTAACTTTATCTCTTCATTTCTCTATTGCATTTACAATGTGCAAATTCAGACTGCCACGTATAGGTTACCAGTTCCTGCTTTTGAAACACATAAAAATTACTTATCTTTTCCCAATGTCTATTAGGAAAGGGTTCATAGGTCAGAAAGGAGCCTACCACCTGACATATACTGATATGGACCAAGAAGTATTCATTATGACAAAAAAAGAACTGGTGCTCCCATCAAGAGAAATAAATAATTATAGTTCATTTCACTAGAAGGGAACCTAACAAAATAGAGCTAAATGGCTTATTATGGGTTCAGAATCTAAAATCCACAGTAACTAAAATTGAGAGAAAAAAATTCACTAATGGAAAAAAATCCAAAAAATATTCCCAGCAGGTATGTAACCTACGTAACATTTTTCATTTAGTAACAAGGTAGCAAGTGTGGCCCAGACACAGAAACAATGACTTACCAGTCTTCTGAAGACGAGAGTTAGAGGCATGCAGGTTCCTTGCAGCAATGAAGGATGATCCCAAAGCATTTTTGGAGACCTAGTGCAAGAAATTTTCTTTAAAAAAAAAAGCACAGCTTAAAAAGCAACCGCTATACTAACGCATATATATGGAATTTAGAAAGATGCAAATGATAACCCTGTATACAAGACAGCAAAAGAGACACAGATGTATAGAACAGTCTACGGCCATACCACCCTGAACGCGCCCGATCTCGTCAGATGTATAGAACAGTCTTTGGGACTCTGTGGGAGAGGGTGAGGGTAGGATGATTTGGGAGAATGGCATTGAAACATGTATGTTGTCATATGTGAAACGAATCACCAGTTCAGGGTCGATGCATGTTACAGGATGCTCGGGGCTGGCGTGCGAGATGACCCAGAGGGAGGATAAAGGGAGGAGGGAGGTGGGAGGTGGGAGGGAGGTTCAGGAGGGAGAACTCATGTACACCCGGGGCGAATTCATGTCAATGTATGGCAAAACCAACCAATATAATATTGTAAAATAATTTGCCTCCAATAAAAAATAAATTAATTAAAAAAAAAGCAACCACTAACAAAGTATCTCTCCTTTTAAAGGCACCAGATAAATATTATTTTGACTTTAAATGTATTTCAATTGAGTTGTGGAAATCCTCAGTTTTATAAACTGCTTCCTAAAGGGGCAAATCTCAATAGATTTTCTATTTTAAACTTAAAAAGCCTCTAAATGTTGAGTTTGGTTAGAAACTAAGAGATATGGCAATATGCACTTTGTTTTAAAAAAAACTGCCTTCAACAAATCTTGCAGGAATCCGGACCCTCCTTCTACATCTGTGGTTGGTCAAGGCATATTCTGAAGACGTTCCCTTCTACAGGACTAGGATAAATGTCCTTGAGTACTTCTTTTTTTGTTGTTGTTAACAGAAATCCAAGATGTTATCAGCGGTTGTGTTAGGGCATTAAATGGCCAACGAATTTATTTGGCCTTCCAAACTGAGATTACTCTGAAGATGAAAACACAAGTAAACGTCAAAGCGTTTACATAACCTTTAGGTGTTATGTCCTGAACTTCAAGGGATTTAAGTAATGAAGGGCACTGACCTTCACAAGAATCTCCCAACCTATGTTCTATTTTACTTGAGTTTTCAATCACTATCATTCCTCAAGGATGAAATCTTAGTGAAAGCACCTCCAACAAAAATCTGACAGTCTGAGACAACTTGGAAGCCAGCTCCTCCGCTGTCAGGGTGTCGCCCGCACTGAAATGCATATTTGCACCTGTACGGTGTTGTCACGATCGTTTCACTATTCTGCACTAAGAGATCGCACATTGAAGCATTCAGAAAGGCACCTTCATTTATCGCTTTTCTCTAAATCGACCTCGGGAGGAGGTGAAATGCCGGGGCCTGCTGACCTTCACGCAATGCTCCCTACCTTGCTTCAAGCCGGGCTGACAACAGTGCTCTGACCTTCAGCGAGGAAGTCCGGGGAGTCAGTGGGACCCAGGCTCCCCGTTTCGGAGCAGGCCTCGGGAAACGAGCGCCCCAGCCCTGACCTTCATCCAAGGCCCCTCTCCGGCCTCTCGGACGAAGACTGGCATCGTCCCGAGGCGCCATCTCCAGACAGCGCGAAGGTCACTGTCTCCCCGGCAGCACCCTGCACCCCCCCGCACCGGGCGAGCAAAAGAGCGCTTCGCCGACAGCCCAGGCCAGGCCGAGCGGCCCGCGGGGCAAGATGGCGCCGCCCGCCACGGCCCCTCACCCTCCGCACAGAAAGAGAGCCCGAGCCCGTGCAATCGCCACCCGCCGCTGCCTGGACCCTCCCTCCAGCCAGCCTCCCGTGCTCACCAGCCCGGCTCGCCGAGGGAGGGCGCGGGCCACGGCCGCGGCGACGCGCACGGACAGCATCTTCGCAGCTCCTCCTCAGGTGCGTCCTCCGCAGCCGCAGCCTCGAGACTGACTGGGACAAAATGGCCGAGCTGCGGGGAAGGTCAAAGCAGTCAGCCCACGTGACCCGGATGTACCGCCCCTCGCTCTCACCCCGGACACGAATCTGCCAGGGTGGTGGCAGGGGGTTAATTACTTTCTTCCTTTAGGTATATTTTTAGATTTTGAACCTCCAAATGACTGATTAGACGTTTGCCAACTTCGACACAGGCACTGGTTACATATTTACTTTGATGTTTATCATCGACCTTGTGGTGGTTGCCCTGGGCGACCACATGGTTACAGCGGAACTGGCTTAGAAGCAGTTTCCAGGCCGCATCCCGGTAGAAAAACGATGCTGCCGTCACCTTGTCCTGGGGCGCAGTTGGCTAGCTTGACTATCAGGGGGGCTGACTTTGGTGTGTCCCGAAGATACAGCTATTAAACCTTGGTGATGTGGGTGCAATGGTTACTCCTCTTGGGCGTGTAGGCAGCACAGCATTTCCTGCTGTGGATTTATCTTCAGATCGCTAGCCACACCCCCAGAAACTCAGTCAAAAACTGAGGGCATGCTGAACGTTTGAAAAGCACCCACACTGTGATAAGCTCTCAAATTGAAGAATCGTAGTTCTTTTAGATTCGATCTGAAAGAATTTTGTATGCCAATTAGGGCAATGTTTAACAAGCAAAAATTCGAATAGAGTGGTTGCTAATCCTGGGAAGAATGGTCCAGAATCACTCCAGAGTGAGCGAGGGCTCAATTTTTCCTTTAAAAGTAGCTATTTTCATGACCGTATAGAAACTACTTTTTCATTTGAAGTAAAACGACAATGATGAAAACAACTTTCTATAAATACCCAATGAAATCAGGGCAGGACTTTTGCTGCCCCCAAGGAGATTGTGTGTGTGTGTGTGTGTGTGAGAGAGAGAGAGAGAGAGAGAGAGATACTGAGATAATTGTGAAATGTGCAGAATTTGGATTGGGAAAGAAAATGTTAGGTATTTTGTGATGCTTGTTCAGTCCTATTGGACTGCAACCCCATGGCCTGTATCCCACCAGGCTCCTCTGTCCATGGAATGTTTCCAAGCAAGAATACTGGAATAGGTTGTCATTTCCTCCTCCAGGGTATCTTCCTGACCCAGGGATCTTCCCAACCTAGGGATCAAACCCCGTGTCTTTTGCGGCTCCTGCATTGGCAGGTGGATTTTTTTTTTTTTACCACTGTGCCATTTTATGGAATTTTATGATAGTGGAGAGTATTTACATTTACATTAACTTGTAGCTGTTTTGAGAAGGATCTTTTGGCTTCTTCCACCAAATCTGGCTTATACCCCAAATCTTAATTTGGGTTGGGCATATGAATATCTGGTTAAAAACAGTCATGTCCTAAAACAGTTTGCAAATATATAATCACCCATCCCTTTATCTAATATCCTATTTCCTTTTCAAGGTGAGCCTTGAGTAAATATGACAGCCCTCCTGGGAATTAGGGGTAGGAATAGGTAAAATTTGGGTTTTTAAAAATAAAGTTGAAGGATATTTTGTAAAATTTGTAGTGATGAAAGTGGACAAAGGGCATAAAGATAACTTCCCTACCCTTATCTGGAATTTAGTAAATGAGCGGATACATATATGACTGAAACAAAAAAGAAAAGAATAAGAAAGCCACACAGTATGATATAGGCTACTTACTAAAATTTCATTGAAAAGTTTAATCATTTAAAATATACATATTACTTAAGAGAAAGATATTTGGTGCTAAGTGATCCACAATTTGATATTGAAACATGTCACAGAAAGACTGAAAGCAAAAGGAGAGAAAAGGGGGCAGCAGAGGGTAAGATGGTTAGATGGCATCACCGACTCGAACACAGTTTGAGCAAACTCCAGGAGATAGTGAAGGACAGGGTAGCCTGGGGTGCTGCAGTCCATGGGGTCGCAGAGTCAGACACAACTTAGCGGCTGAACACCACCACCACCACAGAAAGTTGAGTACATGACCTACTTTTCCTGATGTAATAGTACACTATAGGAGGTTGTGCACAGCAGCATGGTATAATCTGAGGAGACTGAAACACCCAACTGGAGTCAGAGCACCATGGTCCGATTCCAGGTCTACCACCTAATCTTGGTCAAGTCATATACTCCATGTGTGTGGTTTTAATGAGAAAATAGGTAAAATAATGTGTGCCCATCTACTTTGCAGGATTCCTGTAAGAATGAAACAAAAATAGGAAAACACAGAAAACTATACATTACCATAGAAATGTAAAGAACCTCTCAAGGCGTTAACTACAGAGTGATGGAAGGAGGAGAGAACTTTAGGAAAGGCAAAGACATGAATGAAAGAACGGCTGAGTGGCAGTGACAGTGCAGGAGTTGTATGCTGTAAACCTTTTTAAAACAGTTTCCAGCACATTTAGCTCTTTAGTAGTGGAAACTAAGGGATAAAAAGAGTGAGACTGCCCCAGCTCATATTGCCAAGGTAAAATTAAAATTTTAAGTGAGGAAGAAATAAACATCTGCTATCAAAAAACAAGTTCCAGGTTGTTGTTTTTTTCTTTTTAGAAGAGTGATTGAAGTGAGAAACAAAAATATAAAAGAAAGAAAACACAGCCTGGTTCCATGCGGCTTTACTACTCCTGGAGGTGATAATCATGGAGAGCGGAGAAAGCCTCAAGGGAACAAGGGCTTGCAGGGCTGAAGCCTTGGACCAGCCTCGTCCAAGAGCTCCGCGCCCTGAAAGTCCTAGTAAAAACTACAACTCCCATAAATCCCGGATCCCGAAGGGGGTGGGCCCAACGGTGTGTGGGCGGGGCCGTCAGAGCAAGCGGGGCGCTTCTTCCGCGAGGAGCTGCTGGAGAGGTGGCGGGACTGGCGGCGATGGAAGGTCTAGAGGAGAAAGAGGCGCAGGTGATGGGGCGGGAGCTGGGCTTTGCGGCCCCCGGGAAACCGCGTCTTTGACACGCCCGCCCCGCCGGCGGATCTCCTGGGCGAGCCACTTTTACTGTTTCTTTGCGGATCCCTCTTTAGTCCGGCTTTCACCGTCTGTGAGCAACCCCCTCTCCCCGCCAACCCTACCCCAACGCTGAAAAGGGAGTTTCCCGTCTTTTCCCGGCCTTCCCTGCTGGGACTCAGGCCTGGAGAGGGGTTGAGGAGCCCTCTCGTGTGAAACCTCTCTCTGGAGACTGGAGGGGGACTTATGATCCCCAGCTCAGCTTCCAGACAGGGCTCGCCGCTCACCAAGTGGTAAAGAACCTGCCTGCCAATGCAGGAGGTGTAAGAGACACGGTTTCGATCCCTGGGTCGGGAAGATCGCCTGGAGGAGGGCTTGGCAACCCACTCCAGTTTTCTTGCCTGGAGAATCCCATGGACAGAAGCGCCTGGAGGGCTACAGTTCATGGGGTCGCAAAGAGGCGGACAGGACTGAAGCCACTTAGCACACACAACCTGTTTTCCGCATCTCGCAGCTCTTGAAGCTTTCCGGCTCTGAGGGACTTGTGATGTGTTAGAGACAACTCTTTTTCAGACTTTGCGCCCGTAATAATGGTTAGCACTTGCATATTGAGCTTCCTATGATGCAAAATACTTGCCTAATACTGCTTTCGTAGCTTTGGGGAAGAACAGATTGTTTTCTGGTAATTTTGTTGATTGTGCTGTGCCTGCTTTTCAATCTCCTGACATCTAATATCTCTCTCCCTAAAGACAAATTAGGATGTGAAGTAAGTAGGATGCCAGAATATTCATAGAAAGCATTTTGTTTGCTATTGATCATTACTTGGTCTTATTTGCTTCATGCCATTGAAATAAACAAGGATTGTTAAGTTCATGTCCCTTGTAATGGTTAGGTCGCTGCATGGCTGAAAAAAATATTTGGAGATCATCCCATTCCACAATATGAGGTGAATGCTCGGACAACAGAGATTTTATATCACCTTTCAGAACGCAACAGGGCCCGAGACAGGGATGTCTACCTGGTAACTGAGGACTTGAAACAGAAAGCAAAGGAATATGAATCAGAAGGTGAGATCAATTACAGAATTTTGAATGAGATACTAACTAGAGGTAACCAGATTTTAAAAGAGTAAAGTATGCGTGCCTGCTAAATCCCTTCAGTCATGTCCAACTCTTTGTGACCCTATGGACTGTAGCCTGCCAGGCTCCTGTCCATGGGATTCTCCAGGTAAGAATACTGGAGGGGGTTGCCATGCCCTCCTCCAGAAGATCGTCCTAACCCAGGGATCAAACCCACATCTCATTATGTCTCCTGCATTAGCAGGAGTTCTTTATTACTAGTGCCACCTGGAAAGCCCTAACAGTAGAGTATACAAGATTAATTTAGTGTAGACAGCTTTTTAGCATTTCTTCTTTATTTTACCCAGATTTGTCTTACATTGTGTTGTTATAGCAACCTAATATATTACAGGGCTTGCCTGGTAGCTCAGCAGTAAAGTATCTGCCTGCCAATGCAGGAGACACAGGTTAGATCCCTGGGTCGGAAAGATCCCCTGGAGGAGGAAATGGCAACCCACTCAAGTATTCTTGCCTGGGAAATCCCATGGACAGAGGAGCCTGGGGGGCTACAGTCCATGGGATTGCAAAGAGTTAGACACAACTAAGTGACTAAAGAACAATAACAATACATTGTAAGTGTCATTATAGTATATTTTATTGGTACTCTGATTGTAAAACACTAACCCCTAAAATATAAGTCTAAACTTATTAGCCTGACATATAAGATCAGTTCAGTTTAGTCACTCAGTCGTGTCCAGCATTTGCGACCCCATGGACTGCAGCACACCAGGCTTCCCTGTCCATCACCAACATCCAGAGCTTGCTCAAACTCATATCCATCAAGTCAGTGATGCCATCCAACCATCTCATCCTCTGTTGTCCCCTTCTCCTCCTGCCTTCAATCTTTCCCAGCATCAGGATCTTTTCAAAGGAATCAGTTCTTCGCATCAGGTGGCCAAAGGACTGGAGTTTCAGCTTCAGCATCCGTCCTTCCAATGAACATTAGAACTGATTTCCTTTAGGTTTGACTGGTTTGATCTCCTTGCAGTCCAAGGGACTCTCAAGAGTCTTCTCCAACACCACAGTTCAAAAACATCAATTCTGGGTGTGGTGCTTGTGAGCTTCCAGCATGGCATTCCGGGGCCAGGGCCAGAAGGTGCAGAAGGTGATAGTTCAGCCCATCAATCTCATCTTCAGATACTTGCAAAATAGATCACGGATTCAGGTGTGGCTTTATGAGCAAGTGAATATGCGGATAGAGGGCTGTATCATTGGTTTTGATGAGTATATGAACCTCGTATTAGATGATGCAGAAGAGATTCATTCTAAAACAAAGTCAAGAAAACAACTGGGTCGGATCATGCTAAAAGGAGATAACATTACTCTGCTCCAAAGTGTCTCCAACTAGAAGTGATGAATGAAGTGAGAAATTGTTTGGCAATACTGTTGGGTTTTTTTTAGGTGTCCTTTGTTAGAGATGTAGTTCTAAAACATGTATTCATATTGTTCTGCTCACCCTTAATGTTATTACCAGATGACAATAAATGCTGTGGGAGTGTTTTTATCAAAAAAAAAAAAGCATCAATTCTTTAGCACTCAGCTTTTGTTATAGTCCAACTTTCATATCCATACATGACTACTGGAGAAACCATAGCTTCGACTAGATGGACTTTTGTCAGCAAAGTAATGTCTCTGCTTTTTAATATGCTATCTAGGTTGGTCATAACTTTTCTTCCAAGAAGCATGTAAGATACCTGTGTTTTTTAATTAATCTGTTTATTTATGGTTGCCCTGGGTCTTGCTTGAGGCACTTGGGCTTTTTCTAGGTGAGCAGGGACTACTCTCTAGGTGAGGTGCATGGGCTTTTCACTGTGGTGGCTTCTGTGGAACATGGGCTCTAGGATGTGCGGGCTCTGTAATTGTGATGCAGGAGCTTAGTTGCCCCAAGGCATGTGGAAGCTTCCTGGACCAGGGATGGAATCCGTGTCCACTGCATTGGCAGGTGGACCAGAAAAATCTTATTTTAGTAGTTATTAAAATACAGTATGTACACCCATGGCTGATTCATGTGAATGTATGGCAATAAACCACTACAATATTGTAAAGTAATTAACCTCCAATTAAAATAAATTAAAAAATAAATAAAATACAGTATGAAGAAAGGGGCTTTGAGTCCAGAAAAATCTTATTTTGCAAAAGCTATTTTTTTTGTCTATACTAATATGTAACAAAAATTGTAAGGATTTTAAAAGTTAAGATTATTTATGTCTGTCCTAGGGGTGACACATTAAATTACAAATATTTCTACTAATATATACAAAATTTTGACACAATTTTCCATACCAAAGTATCCAATAAACATCTACTTCTGCTTCACTGATTATGCTAAAGCTTTTAACTGTGTGGATCACAACAAACTATGGAAAACCCTTAAGGAGATGGGAATACCAGACCACCTTACCTGCCTCCTGCGAAACCTGTATGCAGGTCAAGAAGCAACAGTTAGAACCAGACATGGAACAACAGACTGGTTCAAAATTGGGAAAGGAGTACGTCAAGGCTGTATGTTGTCACTGCTGCTGCTGCTGCTAAGTCAATTCAGTCGTGTCCGACTCTGTGTGACCCCATAGACGACAGCCCACCAGGCTTCCCCGTCCCTGGGATTCTCCAGGCAAGAACACTGGAGTGTTTATTTAACTTGTATGCAGAGTACATCATGTGAAATACTGGGCTGGGTGAAGCACAAGCTGCAATCAAGATTGCAGGGAGAAATACCAATAACCTCAGATATGCAGAAAACACTACTCTCATGGCAGAAAATGAAGAGGAGCTAAAAAGCCTCTTGATGAAGGTGAAAGAGTGGAAAAACTGGCTTAAAACTCAACATTCAAAAAGCTAAGATCAGAGCATTCATCACTTCATGGCAAATAGATGGGGAGAAAGTGGAAACAGTGACAGACTTTATTTTCTTGTGCTTCAAAATCACTGCAGACTGTGACTGCAGTCAGGAAATTAAAAGACACTTTCTCCTTGAAAGAAAAGCTATGACACACCTAGACACCATATTAAAAAGCAGAGACATCACTTTTCTGATAAAGGTCTGTATAGTCAAAGTTATGGTTTTCCTTGTAATCATGTGTGGATGTGAGAGTTGAACCATAAGAAAAGCTGAGGGCCGAAGAATTGATGCTTCGAACTGTGGTGCTGGAGGAGACTCTTGAGAGTCCCTTAGACATCAAAGAGATCATACCAGTCAATCCTAAAGGAAATTAATCCTGAATATTCATTGGAAGGACTGATGCTGAAGCTGAAGTTCCAGTACTTTGGTCCCCTGATGTGAAAAGCTGACTTATTGGAAAAGACCCTGATGCTGGGAAAGATTGAGGTCAGGAGAAGGGGGTGACAGAGGCAGAGATGGTTGGATGGCATCATCAGTTCATGGATGTGAGTTTGAGCAAGCTCCAGGAGTTGGTGATAGACAGGGAAACCTGGTATGCAGCAGTCCATGGAGTTGCAAAGAGTCAGACACAAAGTTGGTGTCTGCTGAGTAGGGCTGGAAGGGCTGAATATCCGCATGTAGAAGAATGAAATTGGACCCTGCCTCATAATATATATATAAGAATTAAGGGACTTCTGTGTGGTCCAGTGGTTAAGAATCTGCCTTGCAATGCAGGGGACACAGGTTCAATCCCTGGTCAGGGAACTAAGATCCCACACGCCACCGGGCAGCTAAGCCCGAGCATCACAACTGGAGAGCCTGTGTGCTACAACTGTTGAAGTCCACATGCTCTGGAGCAGTGAAGATCCCGAGTGCTGCCACTGAGACCGGATGTAGCCAAATAAATGAATAAATACATATATATATATATATATATGTGGGTTGAAAAAAAAACAAGAATTAACTCAAAATGAATAAAAAACCTAAAAGTAAGAGCTAAATCTAAAACTCAGAAGACAGCATAGATGTACATCTTCATGCTTTGGATTTGGCTGTGGTTTCTTAGCTATGATACCAAAAAGAGAAGCAGCAAAAGAAAAAGTAGGCAAACTGGAAATCATCAAAATTAAAAACTTTTGATCTCAAAATTGTTTTCTTCTCATCATCAAGTAAATGAGAAGACAACACGCAGAATGGGAGAAAATATTTGCAAATCACGTGTATGATGAGGGACTGCTAGTAAGCACGGTATCAGTAACCCTCAGGAAAATGCAAATCAAAGCCACATTCCACTTCACACCTGCAAGGACGGGTACACAACTCTGAATATAGTAAAAGCCATTGAATTCTATGTTTTAGGTGGGTGATTGCAATAAAGCTGTTGAAAAAATGAAGCAAAACAAAGATCTTAGTCACCATAGAACTCATTTTTTTTCAGCCAAGCATCTTCAAGACCTTCTCATGGAGAGTGTGAATTTTTCCCCTGCCAGTCTCTCCAGCACTGGTTCCAGGTATCTGAATGCTTTGGTTGACAGTGCAGTGGCCCTTGAAACAAAGGATACCTCTCTAGCTAGGTAATTCTTGTGATTGTTTTAATTTCTGCAGTCATATATGCTATCAGGTGTTGACCTAAGGAGCTTTTGTATCTCAGGGTAATGCTATATAAGAAATTATAGAAAATAATTTTATGTTTATAATTATATAGGAAATATATGCAGAAACACTAAATTTAGTCAACTCCTTATCATTGCTAGTGAGTATGTTTGATTATTCCAGATAAACTTGGTTAAATTTATAATGCATTCTTCTTTCAGGATTAGGTTTGTGAAGGTTGGTTCTCATGTATATTTGAAAAGGGATTAGGTATCACATTAGTCCCCTCAATCAGTTCAATCGCTCAGTCATGTCCTAATCTGCGACGCCATGAACTGCAGCATGCCAGGCTTCCCTTTCCATTACCAACTCCCAGAGCTTGCTCAAACTCATGTCCATCGAATTGGTGATGCCATCCAACCACCTCATCCTCTGTCGTCCCCTTCTCCGACCTTCAATCTTTCCTGGCTTGAGGGTCTTTTCCAATGAGTCAGTTCTTCACATCAGGTGGCCAAAGTATTGTAGCTTCATCTTCAGCATCAGTCCTTCCAATGAATATTCAGGACTGATTATTCCCTTAAACAGTAAGAAAAACAGTAGGCTAAATTGCCTACTGTTGAGCATAATGATTTTTAGTCATGTTCCTGCCCTACTGGATAGAGTAGGTTTCCTTCTGACAGGCATTTTACCTGTATAAAGACATTATTCTTCTAACAACCTTAAGAAGAAACTGAGGCTCAGAGGGGTGGGTTAGATAGTCTCTCGTAGGAGCTAGTAAATGACAGAGTTGGGTTTCAAACCCCATCTGACTTCAGAGTCCTAGGACTATCCCTGTTGGATGAATCTTAGCTAGGGACTACCTTTATAGATTATAGTCAGAGAACTGTATAGCTGTTCTGTTTAACTGCTAATGCAAACGTTTGGAATATATATACATACGTATGTATATATATATCTAAGCAGAAGAGTTTTAGCCAGGAGATCATATAGGCTATATGGCAGTAGAAATCTTAATTCAATCAATTGACTTGAATTAAGCCAATTCAGCAGACACCAAATACTAAATATATGTATAACTCTATATCTCTGTTCCCCTCTCTTCTTCCCCCCTCCCTATATATATATGTATAGCTATCTATGTAGGCACTGGGGAAGCAGAAATGAAATAAATAGAATAATGAATGCCAGCAAGGACAGTCTCCACTTATGGTAAATTGAAGGAGATGGACTTGTAAAATTATAACATAGTGTGACAGCTGCAACATTATAGGAATGTACAAGTTGTAGGTAGAAAGCACAGAGAAAGGGGTAGTGAGTTCTAGAATGGGAATAAATATAGTTTTTAAGGAAATTTGCCAGCTGAGGAAGGGTATTCCAATGAGAACAGCGTGTAAAATAGTATAGAGGTATGAAAGAACATGATTAAGGAAGAATTCACATAGAAGTAAAATCATTTTTAGAAGTGAGGAATAATTGGAATAATTGTAATTATTGTCCTTAATGTCCGTTTACATGACCAGATTCTTCTTTTAGTTTTATCCCTGCAGTGAATGATTTGACCTCTGATCTTTTTTGCACCAAATCCAAAAATGAAGAAATCAAGCTTGAACTGGCAAAACTTGAGAAAAATCTAACAGCAACTTTAGTATTAGAAAAATGTCTGCAAGAGTAAGTAATAAGTTTGAAGTTGTGACAATTTTTACTGTAAAGGCAATAACAGGACATTGTAAGATTTAGTTTTGGCCAATAGATATAATTTAAAACAACACATTAGGAAATGGTAAGATAAAATGCGTTTTTAAGTAGAAAATAACTTGGATGAAAATAGGAGTGGTTGGGTACATACTTTTATCTTTTATATAGTAGTTTCTTTTTTCCCTATTTTTAAAAAATTTTTTTATTACTTATAAAGTTTTACAGAAAGAATACATCTGAGTATCATTCTATTGGTGATAACAATTGAACAATACTCATATCTGTTCTTAAGTAACTGATAATTATCAAAGATTATAATTATACAATATTGAGGAATACAGAACAAAATACAATTATTGGAGGACAGTTGCTCTACACAATTGTGTTGGCCTCTGCCACACATCACCACGAATCAGCCACAGGTGTCCACATGTCCCTCCCTCCTGAACCCCCGGTCCCATCTCCCATCCCATCCCTCTAGGTTGTCACAGAACACTGGGTTGAGCTCCCTGTGTCACACAGCCAATTCTCGCTTGCTTTCTGGTTTTCACATGATAATGTATATGTTTCCATACTGTTCTGTCAATTTGTCCCACTCTCTCCTTCCACCACTTTGTCATAAACTATGGTACAACTTAAAGTCATGTTCTATTTTGTTGCCCTTTCTTACTAGAACTCTGGTATCCCTCTTGATGTTCTGGCTCTTCTTTAGGTCCCTATGGCCCCAGAGGTTAGATGCTGTGAAACAGGAGTATGTATATGCACAAGTAATATGATGTGTAAATTTATCCAATAAATATTGACTCTGTATATGCAAAGCACCTTGCCGTGTTACATTTAGAAGAGAGGCCTTTGTGACCTCCATAATACAAATTGTCTTTAGGATCCATTAAGTCACTTTTTTGAGCAGCAGATCTACTTTCTCCAAGAATAATCAGCATAGATTAATCTTAAAGTTATTCAGTATTCCTTGAGAAAGATCCCAGATGGCAACATGGAGAGAAAGATGACCTGGAAGAATGTGTGGTAGTAGCCAGTCTGGGATATAAAATTTAAACTAGAAAATCCAGCAAGTATGTTATCTACTCTTTGAATCAAAGAAGTAGTAGTTTGCTTTTCATAATAATTTCACCAAGAAGAAAATGTTCTCAACTTTACTTTTTCAAGGGATCTCAAGAAGGCAGAGTTACATCTGTGTACAGAAAGGGCCAGAGTTGACAGTCGTCTTCAGAACATGGACTTCCTGAAAGCCAAGTCAGAGGAGTTCAGATCTGGAATTAGAACTTTGGAGGTTTGTATGAAAGACTCAATACATTGAGCTCTCTTCAGACTTCTTTTCAACTTTCATCCTCACAACTAGTCAGTATCATTATTCTCTTTTCACGACAAGAATACTGTGAAGATAGTTCAATTCAGTTTCTCAGTCATGTCTGACTCTTTGCGACCCCATGAACTGCAGCATGCCAGGCCTCCCTGCCCATCACCATTGAGCACGCCAGGCCTCCCTGCCCATCACCATTGAGCACCCCAGGCCTCCCTGCCCATCACCATTGAGCATTCCAGGCCTCCCTGCCCATCACCATTGAGCACTCCAGGCCTCCCTGTCCATCGCCATTGCACAGCCATCCAGCAGCAGGTACCAGTTCACGTGCAGGTCCCAAAGCTCAAGCTCTTAAGCCCTGCACCCGTATTGTCACCATCTTGTCACAAATCTCAGACTGTCTGAAATGACTCACATGCAACATAAAAGTGCTTAGAAGCAAGTATTGTTCTTCATCTATGATTTTTTTTTGTAGCTTTTACAAAAGCTCTTTTTTTATGTTATAGCTCTTTACATAGCGCTTTACTATGTTATATATTGAAAATATTTAATGATGGTCACTTGCAAAATAATTTTTTAAACTGAACTCCCTTTTTTGTCATTGTAGGAGCAGCTTTCAGCCCGAGGAATGGATGCTTCTCTGTCTCATCAGTCACTGGTAGCACTTTCAGAGGTTCGCTTACTTTACCCAACTTAGCTTCCTTTAAAATGTCAGTGCGCAATGAGCTTGTTTCTTTTTATAGAGTTTTTTTCACTATTGACCTGATTTCTTTTCCTTTACCTCTGTATTTTGTGTTTACCAGTATTTATATCTTTATTACTTGTTTATCTGTATATATTTTTACATTTGTTTGTTCTTTTCTTGATTTGATGGAGTCAATGACTATTGATTTATCTCTTGAATAAATGTATTGAGGTATTATGTGCTAAACCACCTAAGTATTCATATTTCTTCCCTTTCAGTAAAATACTGGCTCCTAACTCCTATAGAATGCAATTCTGGGGTTTAGGTTCTATTTATCTATTTTTGTGGTAAGAAGGAGAAATGGGGAAATTTGTTTTATGGTTTTATTCTTAAGATTTTTTGGTACATTGATTTTTGGAATGTAAAATTGACAGTTCATAAATATGTGTTTGAGACTCTTGTTTCCTGATGTTCTGATGCCTCTTAATCACATTATTTTGTATTCCCAGACAGCATATTAGTCTTAATAAATGGGAGTATTACTTTCCTGTTTTAACATCATCTAGGGATTGTGTTCATTTGTTATCCATTTACCTTTGAAGCTCTTTTATTTGTTACATTATTTAAAATGTCCTAGTGTTAATGCTTTGTCACGTTTTATTTCAGAAATATGCAGTGTTTAATTGCATTGTGAATATCTTTATTATTCTGTGTGTTTTTTTTCACCCTCAGAAATTGGCAGAACTAAAACGACAGACTATACCTTTGAAGAAAAAATTGGAGTCCTATTTAGATTTAATGCCGGTAATTATTTTTATGAATTAAAAAAAAAAAGTCTATCTCCTCCAGTTTTCTCCAAGGGCACTAAATGATCATGAAAATACTGGGTCCATGTGTAAGGACCTAGGTCCTCCTCTTTCTTCTCTTTCAGTAAAATATAAGCTCCAAATTCTTTAGAATGAACTTCTGGGGTTTTAGGTTGTATAAGGGTCTGTGTTGAAAGTCTTTATTGAATTTCTGTATTGTATGTACTTGGGAAATACTTTCTATAAGTTTTTTTGCCTTTTGAAAAGAATTGTTGTATTTTTTTTCCCCTTGTTTCCTAGCTGAGACAATATAACCTTTCCTTATTCTATTTTTCTTTAAAAGAATCCATCTCTTGCTCAGGTGAAAATTGAAGAAGCAAAGAGAGAATTAGTAAGTAGTTCCATTTTTTTCCTTCAGACTTTAAAAGATAAATGCTGATAAAGCTAAAACTCTCTTCCTCCTTTTTCTTTCCTTTCTACTCAGAGGTAAAGCACAGTCCCAAACTTGAGGTATATCATTACCATACATCTTTTAATACTTTTTTGGGGGCATATATGTAATTTTTTTTCATAAAAAATGCATAGTGGTCTTTTAAATTTTTGTATAGATTTTCCTGGATGGAAAAGGAGAGTTGAGAGGCATAGAATATTCTAGACAAAGTGAAAGTGAAGTCACTCAGTTGTGTCCCATTCTTTGCAACCCCATGGACTGCAGCCTACCAGGCTCCTCTGTCCATGGGATTTTCCAGGCAAGAGTACAAGAGTGGGGTGCCATTTCCTTCTCCAGGGGATCTTCCCGACCCAGGGATTGAACCCGGGTCTCCTACATTGCAGGCAGATTCTTGACCGTCTGAGCCACCAGGGAAATCAGGAATTAACAAAAACGTAAGAGCTGAAGAATGGAGGACTTTTCCAAGCTTTTGCGAGTAAAGCAATCTGCCTGCTTAGGGGTATGCAGTGGAAGATAGGACTGAAGTAGGTCAGTTGGTTTAGGAGGTGAAGGGCCTTAAATATAAAGAAAGTTGAACTTGGAGCCTGTAGGGCAGGGGTCCCCAGGACTGGTCCATGGCCTCTTAGGAACCAGGCCTCACAGCAGGAGGTGAGCAGCAAGTGAGGGAGCAAGAGAAGCTTCATGTATGTTTACAGCCGCTCACATTACCTCCTGAGCTCTGCCCCTGTCACATCACCATCCAGTTCTCATAGGAGTGTGAACACCAACCCTAAAGTCAAGGCAGAATATGCTGAGATTGCCACAAAATAAAAATAAAGTACACAATAAACGTCAAGCACTTGGATCATCCCGAAACCATCCACCCACCTCCAGTCCATGGAAAAAGCGTCTTCTGTGAATGTCTCCCACTGGTCCCTAGTGCCAGAAAGGTTGGGGACTGCTGCTGCAGGGGCCCACTGAAAGTTGCTCTGGGTTGCCTTGCTTTTTAAGCTAAAGAGAAACGTGATCAAGGTTATGCTTTTGGATCAGGCCAGTCATTTAGGAAGATTTTTCTGGAATCGGTGTATCAAGTGGATTGGAGGATAGAGAAAGAAAATTGCAGAAACAAGTTGGCCTGTTCAGGCCAGATGAGACGTTATGAGAACAGTGACAGTGAGACTGGATAAGAGCGACGTGAGAGAGGCTGTGAAAGCACGTCGTTTCAGAGCACGGGTCGGGAAAATCTATTCATGTATCGTGTCATTCGCCTCTCTAAAGGGTTTTCTTTTCCCCTCCTTAGATGTTTATTAGGAGTCTGAAAACTTGGAGTGTGGGAAGTGGGAAAGATAGAAAAGCAAGGAAAATCTCATTTATAATGATATTTTTTAAAATTTCTGCTTTAGTGGTTTTCCTTTTTGTTTCCCTTATTTTAAATAGCATTAGAAGTTAGAGCACTTTTTAAAATATCCTTAGTTATAATATTTATGGTGTTTCTTTCTTCCTTTAGGATACTATTGAAGCTGAACTTACAAAGAAAGTAAACATGATGGAACTGTGACCAGAGCCAAATAAATTTCACCTTTCTTAACAAAGTAGACTGAATAGGACTTTAAAGAATTTTTTCCTTGTGCTATTCCTTGTAACTTAATTTCTGTGTTCTTAGATGAAATAATGTCATTATTGATGGAATAGTGGTGTCTGGTTGTATTTTGAATTTTTATGTGCAAATGAATGTTTTCATATGAAGAAACATTGGTTTTCTGTGTTGTTAGTGGCTTGATGTCCTTCAGTAGCTCTCTTGGATGAACTCATGATAGTCATCATGTAGTCACTCACGAGGTCAGCTAAATGAAAGGGAAAGATTCTGCAGCTTCAGTTATGTGCCTCCCATGCCCCCTTCTCCTGGGATTTGCTATTGTTTTTTCTGATCCGCTTACCTGCCTAGTTCCAAATGTTAATATATGCAGGAATTTGGTTTATGAAAAAGATGACCTTTTAAATCAGTAATGGAGACATGGATGATTCAACACATGGTGCTAAATCTATACTTTACCCCTTATATCAGGATAATTTCAAGGGATCAAAGATTTAAATATATTTTTTAAAGATAGTAAAAGAAATCATAGAGGAGTTTTAATATTTTGATTTTTAAATAATCAGAGTCAGAAACTTATGACTGAAATCCAGGAGCCATAAATAAAATGATTGAAATGTTTGAAAATTTTGAATACTAAAACTTCTTGTATGGGAATATCTCTTGTAAATAAAATCAAACCATGATAAATGTAGTATAAAGAGGAAAAGAGAAATTTTTCACTCTGCACCTTTTTGTACTTTTAAAAATTTTGTACTATGGGATCAAGAATCAATTAGTTTTTTAAAGATTACCTAATTGACCTTAAAAATTTCCCTCTCCTTTCCCACAAATATGTGGCTAAATATAATACAAAATGCAAAAGACATTTGTATTTCCTTTTTTGGAGACTGTCCATGTCCTTTAGCCATTTAGGTATGATTGTTTCATCTTTTTCTTAACAGTTTATAGGTGCTTGCTTCTGGTGTGTTAGCTAAATTAATCATTTACAGTTTAAATTGTGAATATTTTCCAAGGTTATCATTTGTCTCTTAACTGCAGTGCTTTTGGTCAGGTGACTTGATGGGTCAACTGTGGAAATAACCACCAAAATCCCTCCTACCCCTGTGCTCTCCCGCTTTGAATTCTAACCTTGCTACTTCTCCCATCAAGAGATGGAGTCTATATCTTCACCTGTTGGATCTGGTTTGGCCCTGTGGTTTGTTTTGGCCAATGAGACAAATAGCAGATAGGATAAAACCAAAGACTAAAAACTTGTTATAGGTTGGAATTTGCCATCTTTTACTGAGACTACCGTGTGAAGAAATCTGGAGTACTGGAGGATGAGCAAAGAAAGGTAATTCCAGCTAAGCCCTGCTCCCACCCCAAGACCAAACAGGCTGCCAACTGCCAGATATGTGAATGAGGTCTTATACTGTCCAGTCCTACTAGCAGACTGCATAGATCAACCATGCTGTCCCAGGCCAGAAGCTCACAGAGTCAACCTGTAGAATCATAAGAAATAATAAATGATTGTTGTTTGAAGCTTATTTTAAATTTGGAGCTGGTTGTTGGCTGTAGCATCTAGTTGATGAAAGTAACCTTTGAAATTTATTTTTTGACATCCCTGATGGCTCAGCAGGTAAGGAATCGGCTTGCAGTGCAGGAGACACAGGAAACATGGGTTCAGTCTCTGGGTTGGGAAGATCCCCTGGAGGAGGCAATGGCAACTCACTCCAGTATTTTTGCCTGGAAAATCCCATGGACAGAGGAGCCTGGTGGGCTACAGTCCAGGGGTCACAAAGAGTCAGATATGACTGAGCAACTAACACTTAACACCTGAAATTTATGTTCAAAGAAAAAAGCAAAACATACAATATGAGAATCAAAAAGAAACCTAAAACCTACATAATTTTATAGAATAATAACCATATTCCATGTAAGTAAGAAAATTGTTTTGGATAAAAGACAAAGATTGAAAGAATAGGTTTTTAAAACACCTCCAGTTATTTGCTGTACTTGAACAAAATGTCTTAAAAGTAAGGATATGTAGATGCACAATCATAGTAGATAGATTACATCTTCTCTTAGTAATTTATACAACGGGCAGAAAAACAATCAGCAAGGATACAGGATATTTAAACAGCATAATTAACAAACTTGATAATGGATACATAAAGAATCCTGTTACAGACTGCCACAGGTACATGTTCTTTTCAAGTGCATCCAGAACATTTACAAAAATCATCCATATAGTGGTCAATAAAAGAAATCTCAACCATTACAAAAGGACTGAAACCATACACAGCATGTTCTCTCAATGCAATGCAATTAGATAAAAATAACTGAAAAATTGTATGTTTAGAATTTAAGAAATACATTCTAAAACTGTGAATCAAAAATTGCAAATTAGAAGATATTTAGAACTGGCAATGATGAAAGTTCTGTATATCAAAACTTGTAGGTTTCTTCCTTTGGCCATGATGAAGTAAGAGTGATCACCTTGACTAGATAGCTTTAAACAGAAAAACAAAAATAAGAAACTATAGTGTTCAGACACTGAATAACAAAGAAGCCTAGGACATTAATTCATAAGAGAAAGAAACAAGGTGAGCCTTGTGATAGACCCAGCTTAGTGATGGACAAGGTTTTCAAGTTCTTAGCTCAGAGGAGAACCCAGTCTGGTGATCTTGCCTAGTTGAGAGAGAGATGAGAATTGAGAAAATCAAAGGAAAATGTCAGAAAATATCAGAGGGTTCTGTAGGTTTGCAGAGGTGTTTCCTCAAATCTTTGTCTAAACTGATTTGCACACATAGGAGGAAATCACCTGAAACCAGTGAAAGGAACAGACTGAAAAAGTCCTGGAACATGCCAAAGAGTGGGATTATCTCATGTTCCTGTGAGCCAGAATGGAGCTACTTCCTGCTCCATAGAACACCAAGAAGTGTCCTCAAGATTATTTATTTGCCTTGGTGGTGAAAATTAGCTCAAAACCCATACCAACACGAAGGCAGCCATAGACTATACATAAACAAATGGAAATGGCTGTATTCCAATAAAACTTAATTTACAAAGATAGATGGCAAGTCAGATTTGGCCCACATACAGTAGTTTGCAAACTCCTATCCTACAACAGTAGCTTGTATAAAAGAGGTATAGCTAATACATCAGTTGTGGAGTTAGCATGGAATCATAAAAAATGCTCAGCCCAAAGAAGGCAGGAAATAAAAGATGAGACAAATAGAAAACAAGATGGTAGATTTACACATAGCCATATCAATAATGGCATTAAATGCAAATGATATTAACACTCCAATTAAAAAGCAGAGATTTTCAGCTTGAGTAAAAAAAAATCAAGATTCAGTTAAATGCTATTCTTTATACAATATTCATTTGTTTACTTACATGGCTGCATCATGTCCTAGTTTCGGCATGGAAACACTTAGTTGTGTCCTATAGGATCTAGTTCCCTGATCAGGGATTGAACCTGGGCCTCCTGCATTGGGAGCTTGAAGTCTTAGCCACTGGACCACCAGGGAAGTCCCAACCCACTTTAAAGATACAGACAGATTAAAAGTAAAATCATGGAAAATGTGTACATGTAAACAGCAATTAAAAGTTTACAGTACAGCTTCCCTGGTGATCCAGTGGTCAAGAATCCACCTTGCAGGGGACACCCGTTCTATTCTTGGTCTGGGAAGATCCCACGTGCTGTGGAGCAACTGAGCCCGTGGGGCAACTAAGCCCATGTGTCACAACTACTGAGTCTGAGCTCTTGAGCCCACAAGCTGTAGCTACAGAGCCCACATTGCAACTACTGAAGCACAGTCCTAGAGCCTGTGCTCCACAACAAGGTAAGCCACCTCAGTGAGAAGCCCCCATCACTGCATGGCAAGTAGATGGGGAAAAAAATGGAAACAGTGACAGACTTTATTTTCTTAGGGCTCCAAAATCACTCCAGATGGTGACTGCAATCACGAAATTAAGACACTTGCTCTTTGGGAGAAAAGCTATGACACACCTAGACAGTATATTAAAAAGGCAGAGACTTCATTTTGCTGACATAGGTCCAGATAGTCAAAGCTATGGTTTTTCCAGTAGTCATGTATGGGTATGAGCATTGGACTGTAAAGAAGGCTGAGCACCGAAGAACTGATGCTTTCGAATTGTGGTGCTGGAGAAGAGTCTTGAGAGTCCCTTGGACTGCAAGCAGATTGAACTTGTCAATCCTAAAGGAAATCAATCCTGAATATTCATTAGAAGGACTGATGCTGAAGTTGAAGCTCCAATCCTTTGGCCACCTAATGTGAAGAGTCAAGTCATTGGAAAAGACCCTGATGCTGGGAAATATTGAGGGTAGGAGGAGAAGGGGGTGACAGAGGATGAGATGGTTGGATGGCATCACCGACTTGATGGACATGAGTTTGAGCACGTTCTGGGAGATTTTGAAGGCCAGGGAAGCCTGGCGTGCTGCAGTCCACGGGGTCGCAAAGAGTTGAACATGACTGAGTGGCTGGACAACAAACAGCAACACACCGCAACTAGAGAGTAGCCCCTCTCTGCTCACCACAACTGGAGAAAGCCAGCGTGCAGCAGCAAAGACCCAGCACAACCAAAATAAAAATAAGTAAAAAAAAATTTTTAAAGCACGATTTAAAAGAAAGTTCACAGTATTATCAAAATAGATGTTAGAGCAGGAGATAAAGATGGAGAGTTCATGGTAATAAAAAAACCAAAACCATCCAATGGGGAAAGAACAGTTTTTAACAAATGTTGCCGGGACAATTAGATTCAAAAAATAAAGTCAGACCCTTAGCTAACATATATAGAAACTAACTCAAAACATTCGACGTGAATGAAAACTATAAAATTTTTAGAAGAAAAGTTAGAGACAAATCATGACCTTAGATTTGACAAAGGAGTCTTGGATATGAAACCAACAGCACAAGCAACGAAAGAAAAAAATAGTTAAATTGGACTCCCTGAAAATCAAAAACCTTTGTGTTTCGAAGGACACTACCAAGACAGTAGTGAGTAGACAATCTACAGAATGTGGGGAAATATTTGCAAATCATATGTCGGATAAGGGACTTATCTCCAGAATCTATAAAAACTCAGCTCAATAATAAAAGACAAATAACCCCATTAAAAATAGGTAAGGGATTTGAAAAGACATTTCTCCAGTGTATATATATATATACGAATGGCCAATAAGCACATGAAAAGATGCTTGACATCATTGATTATCAGGAAAATAAAACTCAAAACCACAATGAGATACCGTCTCATACTCACTAAGAAGGATAAAAGAGACAGATAATGACAAGTATTGGTGAGGATGTGGAACCCTCATACATTAATGGTAGGCTTGTAATATGGTACAATCATCTTGCAAGACAGTTTGGCAGGGTCTCAAATGACTAAATATCGAGTTATCATATGACCCAGCAAATTAAGTGCCAGCTGTATATCCAAGAGAAATGAAAACACATGTCAAGGCAGGAATAGAGATGCAGACACAGAGAATAAACTTGTGGACATGGCGGGCTTGGGGGGACTGAGAGTGTAGGAAGAACTGCGAGAGTAGCATTGACATATATACACTGCTGCTGCTGCTAAGTCGCTTCAGTCGTGTCCAACTCTGTGCGACCCCATAGACGGCAGCCCACCAGGCTCCCCCGTCCCTGGGGTTCTCCAGGCAAGAACACTGGAGTGGGTTGCCATTTCCTTCTCCAATGCATGAAAGTGAAAAGTGAAAGGGAAGTCGTGTCTGACTCTTAGTGACCTCATGGACTGCAGCCCACCAGGCTCCCCCGTCCCTGGGATTCCCCAGGCAAGAGTACTGGAATGGGGTGCCATTGCCTTCTCCGATATATACACTGCTGCTGCTGCTGCTGCTGCTAAGTCACTTCAGTCGTGTCCGACTCTGTGTGACCCCATAGACGGAAGCCCACCAGGCTCCCCCATCCCTGGGATTCTCCAGGCAAGAACACTGGAGTGGGTTGCCATTTCCTTCTCCAATGTGTGAAAGTGAAAAGTGAAAGTGAAGTCGCTCAGTCGTGTCCGACCCTTAGCGACCCCACGGACTGCAGCCTACCAGGCTCCTCCATCCATGGGATTTTCTAGGCAAGAGTACTGGAGTGGCTTGCCATTGCCTTCTCCAGATGTATACACTGCTGCTGCTGCTGCTACTAAGTCACTTCAGTCGTGTCCAACTCTGTGTGACCCCATAGACAGCAGCCCATCAGGCTCCCCCGTCCCTGGGATTCTCCAGGCAAGAACGCTGGAGTGGGTTGCCATTTCCTTCTCCAATGTGTGAAAGCGAAAAGGGAAAGTGAACCATATGTAAAACATAGCTAGTGGGAAGCTGCTGTAAAGCAGAGGGAGCTCAGCTTGGTGCTCCATGATAACCTAGAGGGGTGGGATGGGGTTTGGGAGGAAGCTCAAGAGGGAGGGGATATATGTATACATATGGCTGATTCACATTGTTGTACAGCAGAAACTGACACACCATTGTAAAGCAATTATATTCAAAACAAATACATCTATACAAAAATAATACATGAATGTTTGCATCTGCGTTATTCAAAACAACCCAAATCCCTACCAACTGATGAATAGACAAACAAAACATTCATCCATACAATGGAGTATTATTGAGTCATAAAAAAGAAAGTATCCAGACATGCTACAATATGGATGAATCTTGAAACCATTATGCTTGACTTCTCTGGTGGTCCAGTGGTTAAGAATCTACCTGCCAATGCAGGTGACATGGGTTCAATCCCTGATCTGGGGCAATTCCAGATTCCATGGGACAACTAAGCCTGTTCGGCACAACGACTGAACTAGAACTCTAGGTAGAGCCAGTGAGCCGCAAGTACTGAGTCCAGGCACTGCAACTCTGAAGATTGGGCACGCTAGAGCCCAAGCTCTGCAACAAGAGAAGCCACTTCAATAAGAAATCTATTCACTCTAACTAGAGAGTAGCCCCAACTCGCCACAACTAGATAAAGCCTGCATGCAGCAACCAAGACCCGGCACAGCCAAAAATACATACTTAGAAAACAGAAACCTTTATGGTAAGTGAAAGAAGCCAGACACAAAAGATCATATATTATAGAATTCCATTCATATGAAATATCCAGAAATATATAGAGAAATATTCAAACTGGTTTTAGAAAAGGCAGAGGAACCAAAGATCAAATTGCCAACATCCGGTGGATCATGGAGAAAGCAAAAGAGTTCCAGAAAAACATCTATTTCTGCTTTATTGACTATGCCAAAGCCTTTGACTATGTGGATCACAATAAACTGTGGAAAATTCTGAAAGAGATGGGAATACCAGACCACCTGACCTGCCCCTTGAGAAATCTGTATGCAGGTCAGGAAGCAACAGTTAGAATTGGACATGGAACAACAGACTGGTTCCAAATAGGAAAAGGAGCACGTCAAGGCTGTACATGGTCACCCTGCTTATTTAACTTATATGTAGAGTACATCATGAGAAATGCTGGGCTGGAGGAAGCTCAAGCTGGAATCAAGATTCCTGGGAGAAATATCAATAACTTCAAATATGAAGACGACACCACCCTTATGGCAGAAAGTGAAGAAGAACTAAAAAGCCTCTTGATGAAAGTGAAATTGGAGAGTGAAAAACTTGGCTTAAAGCTCATCATTTAGAAAACTAAGGTCGTGGTATTCAGTCCCATCATCACTTCATGGCAAATAGATGCGGAAACAGTGGAAACAGTGTCAGACTTTATTTTTGGGGGCTCCAAAATCACTGTGGATGCTGATTGCAGCCATGAAATTAAAAGATGCTTACTCCTTGGAAGGAAAGTTATGACCAACCTAGACAGCATATTAAAAAGCAGAGACATTACTTTGTCAACAAATGTCCGTCTAGTCAAGGCTGTGGTTTTTCCAATAGTCATGTATAGATGTGAGAGTTGGACTGTGAAGAAAGCTGAGCACCGAAGAACTGATGCTTTTGAACTGTGGTGCTGGAGAAGACTCTTGAGAGTCCCTTGGACTGCAAGGAGATCCAACCAGTCCATCCTAGGGGAGATCAGTCCTGGGTATTCATTGGAAGGACTGATGCTAAAGCTGAAACTCCAATACTTTGGCCACCTCATGCAAAGAGTTGACTCACTGGAAAAGACTCTGATGCTGGGAGTGATTGGGGGTGGGAGGAGACAGGGACGACAGAGAATGAGATGGCTGGATGGCATCACTGACTCGATGGACATGAGTTTGAGTGAGCTCCGGAAGTTGGTGATGGACAGAGAGGCCTGGCGTGCTGTGATTCATGGGGTCACAAAGAGTCGGACACGACTGAGCAACTGAACTGAACTGAACTGATATATATAGAGAGAAATCAAATTGATGGCTGAGGGATGAAGGGTAGGGGATAATAGCTAAAGGGTACAAAGTTCCTTTCAAAGTAATTGTTGCAAATGTCCATGAATATATAGAAAACCACTGAATTATATACACTTTAAACAGGTGAATTGTATGGTGTATGAATTATATCTCAATAAAGCTGTAGAAGAAAAGATATACAGATTAAAAAGGAAGAAGTAAAACTATTTTTATTTGCAAATGGAGATCGTCAAGTGAGCATCCATGCCAGAAAGATAGGAAAACAGAAAAATAAACCCCAAAAAGCTATCAGAAACAAATAATGAAGATATGAGCAAAAAAGAATGAAACAGAAAATGAATACAATAGAGAAGAACAACAAAAAGCCAAGAGTTAGTTCTTTTAAAAAAAAAACACACAACTAGGAAATTTATCTTGTCATCTAATTTTTTTTTAATTTGGCAGCACTGTGTGGCTCATAGGATCTTAGGTCCCAGAGTAGGGATTGCACATGCGTCCCCTGCATTAAAAGTGCAGAGATTTAACTACTGGACCTCAGGGAAAGTCCCTCATCTAGAGATATAGCATTGTTATTAATAGCCTCTGTTTCCAGAATCTAAAGTGAATCCCCTTTGGTTTTTTGTTCCAATAAGATTAGTGGTTTAAAAACAAAAAAGGCTGGTTAGGAAGTCAGGAAACCCGAGTCCAGAGGGCAAAACTGACTAGGTCCTGAAGGAGTCAGGGGCCTGGCTCAGGCCGACAGTCTGTCTATTTGTGCAAGAGTGATGTGAGGTGTGGGCAAGCAAGCATCTAAAGCTGTCCCTAATTAAACCTTCTCACTCTAATTCCATTTCTAGGTCTCTAACTGCGTACTTCTTGGAAATATCAAATATACCCATATGTGTGGGTGTGTGTCAATGAGAGGGGCCCTCTGCTCTTTCGTCTCTGATACTGACTGTGTGTCTGCCCATGAGAACCCCACTCCTACGTACTTCTGCATTTATCTCCAAAGCACAGAGATATTCCTGGATTACACAGTAAAATGATCAAATTTAGGAAATTTAACTTTGATTTTATTATCTCACATGTAGTTCATACTCTAATTTCTCCAGTTGTCTTTATGTGCTCCATAAAAATTGTTTTTCCAATCCAAGATCATACACTGTATGTAGTTGTGTCTGTCTTAAGAGATATAGCATTGCTATTAATATCCTCTTGTTTCCAGAATCTAAAGTGAATCCCCTTTTGCTTATTTGTTCCAATAAGATTGGTGGTTTAAAAAAAAAAAAAAGCTGGCTAGGAAGCCAGGAATCCTGGGTCCAGAAGTTTCTGATACCTGATTTTGACCATGTTGCTTTTACTGTTTTATTAGACCCCTATTTCTAGGTCTGTGAAACTTCCCACCCCTCCCTCCCAATTCATCTGAGTGAGTTCAGTCAGGGTGGCACAAACGTAGGGACCATTGCACATGAGCAGCATCACTATCCTTTGCCCCAAGTTCTGCCCTGCTGGAGGGGCTGTGCTGTCCATAGATCTGCCTTTGCCTATACTAAATTAAGAACTCATGACCTCGGCTGGGGCTTGAGTTACCAGCAGAATGGAATTAGCTATTACAACTTCTGCTCCTTGGGAAGAATGTGAAACTGAATATTGGGTAAGAAGTCAGCTTGAATGAAGAGATGTCCCTTGTTAAATGTGTCTGAAGCTAGTTTAAGAGAAGACTGAGGATTGTGTGGGGTTGTCCTTGGAGCCTGTCTGGTTGCCAGGGGAGCTTTTTCTTGTGAGTTATCCCAGCAGCACGTGAGAGCCGGCTCGCCATAGCCTGGCTCCGACCCTGTGCCAGGACTGCTGATGTCCGGGTTTTGATGACACACCACCCAAAGAGGCGGCTCTGTCAGCTTTATTTAGCGCTATGATGCACGGATGTGCTTTTCATATCGGCACAGCTTTCTCTCATGTTGGGCAGGTTTTTATTTTCAGGTTTATCTTAGAGTGCTCAGACCTCATATTTACAGTTTCCTTTCAATTCTGCAGTGGCAGCTGTGGGCTGACCGCCTGCCTCCACTGCATTGAGAGGAAGAATTGCTCTATTTTCTATCACATCTTCAGACACTGAGCATAAAACCTAATTCGTCTACTACCTAGCAATGTGGTCTTAAAGACATCATGTAACTCAGGTATTGAATGGATGTAACAGTTGCCCTAGCTTCCCTGTTATTCTTTCATTCACTTATTTATCTTTTTAAAATGATTTTTATTTTATTTTATTTAGTAATGGCTGTGCTGAGTCTTTTCTGCTGCACAGGCTTTTCTCTAGTTGCAGAGAGCGGGGGCTACTCTTGTTGCGGTGCATAGACTTCTCATTGAGGTGGCCTCTCCTGTTGCTGAGCACAGGCTCTAGGGCATGCGGGCTTCAGTAGTTGCAGCTCCCGGGCTCTAGAACACAGGCATGTGGGATCTTCCAGGACTAGGGATCGAACCCGCTTCTCCTGTATTGCCAGGCAGATTCTTTTCCACTGTGCCACCAGGGAGGCCCTCATTCACTTATTTATTAACAAGTTTTATTAAATACTATCTGTTAGGTAGTGAGACCACAAATATAAATAAGTTTCCCCTCAATCTCTGAGAGGCAGTTTATGCATTCACAGTGTATTAGACTGGAAGTGACTGTTCAGCCCACATTTTAGTCTTATAGACAAGGAAACTGAGGCCCAAAGAAATGAAATACTTGCCAGCCACTGACGGAGTTGGGCTTATTTCCTGACCCAAAGATCTTTCCTCCGTACCACCTACTTTTGGCTAAACTGTAATGTTTCTGTCTCCCTGCTTAGCTTTTAACTACTTTATAAATCTAGACTGGGGATGCCCAAGTTCTTTAAATGTTAGGGAAAGTTTTTTCCTCAAGAAAATAACAAACAGCTCCAAAGTACTTTTAACCACAAAAGTAATACTTCTTTATTACAAATAATTCCAACTATCAAAAATATATAAAATTTAAAGTCTAAGCTCTTTCATATTCCTGTCCCCAATTATACTTCCCAAGAGTAACCAACTACTGTCTACTATCATTTTCGTAGACTTAAACATATACACATATTTTTATATTCTTCATAAACCGGTAGTATTTCAACATACAGATATATTATACTTTATGGCTTTTAGATGGCTCCAATTTGAAATACTTCATAAACATCAAAAATTAACAGATACTTCATTACCCTTTAGGGTTGTAAAATTTGTATACTTGAGAAAATATACAATGACGAAAGGTAATATGAATTCAGAAACTAAGACTTTTTATATCGGTTTGAACTTATTTGTCAAACAGTAGCTCTAGATATTTGAAAAGTATTTGTCATGTATGTGTGTGTGACGAGGTAAATATGCAGCCTGCAGTTTTTCCTGTGTGTGTATAAACATCAGGGTCCTTCTGATAACTTTGTTATCCCTGGCCCATCCCCTGTTCCTTTGTTAAGAGGGTCACAAAGAGTCAGACATGACTAAGCAGGTAAGCACTGCCCTAGTGCTGCCAAGGATCATTAGCACAAGTTTATACTGTAGACTATAGATCAGCAGGTCCCTCTGAGTCATTGTACTATTTTTGATTTGCATTTAGCTGCATATAACAGAAAACCGGAGAAGGCAATGGCAAGCTACTCCAGTACTATTGCCTAGAAAATCCCATGGATGGAGGAGCCTGGTAGGCTGTAGTCCATGGGGTCGCTAAGGGTTGGACACGACTGAGCGACTTCACTTTCACTTTTTACTTTCACACATTGGAGAAGGAAATGGCAACCCACTCCAGTGTTCTTGCCTGGAGAATCCCAGGGACGGGGGACCCTGGTGGGCTTCCGTCTATGGGGTCACACAGAGTCGGACACGACTGAAGTGACTTAGCAGCAGCAGCAGCAGCAGCAACAGAAAACACGAAGATATGACTTGCCTTTCTTTCTTGTAAAATGCCAGAAACAGGCAATTCTGGGTAGAGATGGGGACTTTTCTGGTTAGCAGGGAATCTTTCTTCTCTGTGGTCCACGATGTTTTAGTGCTGGTTTCTAGCCTCAGCATCACCTCACACTCTTATGATGGCTGCTGCAGCACCAACTTTCATGTCTGCGTCACTTTGGACAACCCTAGCTGCAAGCAGTAGGGGGCTGGAAAATGTAATATTTTCATGGGAACATTGTTGCACAGGATAAATTTGAGTTTCTATTAGTTAAGAAAGAGTGAAAATCAAAATGAGAATTAACAAGTGGATAACTAGAAGTCCCTACCATGGAGGAAACTCTTTTAACTACCAGTCCTGGGCTGAATTTTCTTTTCGCTCCCATTCTCTTCTTTGTACAAATAAGATTTCCTTTCTTTTTTTTTTTTAATTTGGCCATTTTTGTTCTAACAAAGCCCAATTATTCTTTCTCTTCCAATTAAAGCTATCAGGCTCCCTTCTGTTTTTTGTTTCTCATTTGTTTTGGCTGTGGGAATTTTAGTTCCCTGACCAGGGAATGGGCCCTGCTCATTATAGTGGAAGCTCAGAGTCTTAACCACTGGACCGCCAGGGAAGTCCCTGTTTGTATTTCTAAAGTAACTCTTTTTAACACTTGCTCTATATCCTATAATATAGAATTCTATAATTCTATAATTATTTCTCTTCATCTCTAGGTTTGCAAATATGTATTTCTCTTAAGAAACTTTTCTGGAAGCAGAGTGCATATAGCAAAATCATAAGGCTTTATAACTTGACGAATTTTCAAAGTGACACACTCACTTGCGCATCACCCAGATCAGGATATATATGGACCGTCACCAAGGAACCCCTTCCGTGTGCCCCGTTCCATTCATTACCCTCACAAAGGTACCAAAAATCCCAACTTCTGTCACAGATGGAATTCACCCTGTCTTAGAAATCATACAGCATGGACCCTTGTGTTTGGCTGTTTTCACACATGTTTAACATTTGTCTACAGCGTCACAGTAGTGCATAAATTTGCTTATTTTGATTGCTTTAGAGCAGTGAGTCTCAGTTGGGGAGAGCGGAGGAGTAATCCTTCCCAGGGGCATTTGGCAATATCTGCAGACATTTTTGGTTGTCACAACTAGGAGAGTGCTGGGGTCATCAAGTGACCAGGGTGCTGTTAAATATACTACAATCCTGGACTTCCCTGGCATCCAGTGGTTAAGACATCCCGGTTCCACTGCCGGGGGCATGAGTTGGATCCCTGTTCAGGGAACTAAGATCCCATGTGCTATGGGACAGCTAAGCCAACACATTGCAACTACTGGGCCCTTGCACAGCCACAAAAGGTCCCACAAGCCACAGTTAAGACCTGATGCAACCAAAAATAAATAAAAAATATTTTTTAAAAATAGGAAAAAAACTATAATCCTCACGACAAAAAATTATCTCGCTCAAACTGTCAATAGTGCTGTCCTTTAGAGTGCTTCATCGTTTTATTTATCCATTCTACTGTTGATGTGTTGCTTCTGTTTTAGGTTCTTACAAATAAAGTTGCTATGTATGTTCTCATACATGTCTTGCAGTGTACATACATTTGCATGTATATGAGGTATATGCTGCTACTGCTAAGTACTTCAGTCGTGTCCGACTGTGTGAGCCCATAGACAGAAGCCCACCAGGCTGCCCCGTCCCTGGGATTCTCCAGGCAAGAACACTGGAGTGGGTTGCCATTTCCTTATCCAATGTGTGAAAGTGAAAAGTGAAAGTGAAGTCGCTCAGTCGTGTCTGACCCTTAGCGACCCCATGGACTGCAGCCTACCAGGTTCCTCCATCCATGGGATTTTCTAGGCAAGAGAACTGGAGTGGCTTGCCATTGCCTTCTCCGATATGAGGTATATACTTAGGATTAAAATCGCTGATACATTCAAATTTAGAAAATACTGTGTAAACATTTCCCAAATTAATTAATTTACATTCTCACCAGCTGTGTGTGAGTTCCAGTTGCTCCACAGCTTCATAAATCCTGGGTATTATCATTAAAAACATTTTAAGCCATTTTGTGAGCGTTGGTATTCTCCCACTTATAGTTTCAGTTTACATTTAAAAAATCTTTCTGTATTTTTGAGAGGTGAGCTGTTTCCCTGCAGTGCCCAGGCTTCTCACTGCTGTGGCTTCTCTTTTTGCAGAGGATTCTCGGGTGCAGCAGGCCCAGTAGTTGTGGCTCACAGGCTTCCATTCAGTCGTGTCCGACTCTTTGCGACCCCGTGGACTGTAGCCTACCAGGCTTCTCGGTCCATGGGATTCTCCAGGCAAGAATGCTGGAGTGGGTTAACCATTTCCTTCTCCAGGGGATCTTCCCGACCCAGGGATTGAACCCGGGTCTCCCGCATTGGGGGCAGACGCTTTAACCTCTGAGCCACCAGGGAAGCCCGGCTCACAGGCTTAGTTGCTTCACAACATGATCCAACCCACGTCCCCTGCATCGGCAGGCAGATTCCTAACCACTGGAGCACCAGCAAAGTCCAATTTGCAATTTCTTGGTGACAAATAAGGCTGAGAACATTTTTACCTGCTTGTTGGTTACTTGCGTACTCTATTTTGTAGATTGTCAGTTTAGTCTTTTGCCTATTTTTCTTTATTTCTTTTTAAATTATTTATTTATTTGGCCATATCAAGTCCCTGCGGGCTTAGTTGCTCCAGGCACTTGGGACTTAGTTACCCTACTAGGGATCGAACCTGCATCCCATGTATTGCAAGGTAGATTCTTTACCACTTTACCACCAGGGAAGTCCATGCCCATTTTTCTATTAGGCCATTTGCCTTTCTCTTATTGATTTGTAAATTATTTGTATTTTCTGATTATGAGTTCTTTACCAGCTGTAATTATTACAAATATCTCCTCTCATTCCGTGACTTTACTCTTTTAACAGCATCTTTTGATGAACAGAATTAGTGTTAATACTCAGTGAATCAATCTTCATTTTTTCATTAGTGCTTTTTCACCTTCATTTGAAAAGTTATTTTCACTGGGTTTGTAGTTGTAGATTGGCAGTTATTTTAACACTTTAAATATATGATTCAAGTATTTTCTTACTTCCATCATATATTAGTTTTCTATTGCTATATAGCAATATTATAGCTAACTTAGCATCTTAAAATAAAACACATTTATGATCTCACAGTTTCTGTGGGTTAGACTTCACAGCTTATTTTTGTCCTGGACAAGGCTGTAATTAAGATGTTAGTCAGAACAGGGTTCTCATTTGGGGCTTGACTAGGAAAAGGATCTGCTTCCCTGTTCATTTAGTTATTGGTCGAGTTCAATTCCTTGAAGTTGTAGGACGATAGGCATCAGTTTTTTGCTAGCTACTAGGTGAGGCCCACCAAAGTCCTGGCCAAGTGAGATTCCCCAGTATGGCCACTTACTTCTCAAAGCCAGCAAAGGTGATGAGACCCCATTAAAACAGGAACTGTGATCTTATGTAGTATAACCATGCAATATTGTAACTAATCGAATATTCTCACACAGGTAGTCATGTACATCTTGTCACCTTTGCCTTATTTATTGGCCACAGGTCCTGCCCGTACTCAAGGGTAGACAACCTGAGGACGTGAACGTCAGGAAGCAAGGCCCTTGGGGGACCTGCCGAGTCTGTCCACACCTTTTCACGGAGCAGTCACTGTATCTCTTGCACACTATTGTCCATTCTTTTCTCTCTCAATTGTTTACTTCTTTTTTTTTTTAATTGTTTACTTCTTTTCCCTCTCCTTCAGTACAGATATTTTTACTAACCGACCTTCCAGATTACTGATTTTGTTTTCAATCTGCTATTAGACACATCTAATGCATTATTAAATTCAGCTGTATTTTTCCCATTTATAATTTCCATTTTGTTCTTTTTAAAAAACATGTAACTTCTAGTTCTCTGGTGAAGTTCTCCATTTCTGCCTTTTCTTTTCTTGAACACATCAATCACATTTACCACTTCAGTTCACATCCTTTTATAGGAAGCAACTATCATCTCACAATCCTGATATCAGTCTGTGAGATGATACATACGTCAATACATATATTTATAACTTACAGCTCTCAGCAACGCTGTGAACATATGAAGTGCAAACACTGCAATTCATCATTCACCTCCTCTTTTATTATTCATGTAGGATCTGAGTAATAACACACCAGTTCACCTCAACCTTGGTTAGATGAAAACCTAGTGAGAAAAACTTTAAGCCCTTGATTCGTCTAATAAAATCATTGCCACAGAACAAATTCTGGAAGGGAGGTATCCAGGTTTGCTCTCTGAGCTACAGTATCTATTTGGAATAAAATGGTTAGAGAAGGAAAAATATAGTAATACATCCCTTATATGTTGAATCTAAAAAGAAATGATACAGATGAACTTACTTACAAAACAGAAAGAGAGGCACAGACTTATAAAATGAACTTACCGTTGCCAGGGGGGATGGGATAGTTAGGGAGTTTGGGGTAATCATGTACACGTTGCTATATTGAAAATGGATAATCAGCAAAGACTAACTGTATAGCACAGGGAACTCTGCTCAATGTTCTGTAGCAGCCTGGGTGGAAGGGGGTTTGGGGGAGAATGGAAACATGTATATATACATGGCTGAGTCCCTTGGCTGTTCACCTGAAACTATCATGACATTGTTAATCAGCCATATCCCAATACAAAATAAAAAGCTTAATAAAAAAGACTTAAAAATAAATAAATGGGCTCCTTACCTGCTCCCGGCTGAGGCTGCTGAGGTGCCTTAGTCCACTGACACGTGATTTTCTGCCGTTTCTTGGCAAAAATGGCAACCAGTGATGCTGTTCTGAAGAGATTGGAGCAGAAGGGTGCAGAAGCAGATCAAATTATTGAATATCTTAAGCAGCAAGTTGCTCTTCTTAAGGAGAAAGCAAGTACATTTAACTTTATTAAAATTTAAAACTTTTGTGCTTCAAAGGACACCATCAAAAAAGTGGAGAGACGACGATGGATTCGTAGAAAATATATGCAAAATGTGTATCTGATCAGAGATTTGTATTCAGAATGCATTATAATAACATTTAATTCTGTAATATATAATATAAAGAACAAAGCTCAATAATAAAAAGAGAAATAACAATTTTAAAATGAGCAGTGAATAGACACTGTGCTGTGCAAAATGATGACCCTCCCAAATATGCCCTTTTTCTAATCCTTGGAGCCTGTGAAAGTGCAAAGACCTAACCACCAGACCTCCAGGGAATTCCCTAAAAAATGTTGAATTGTACACTTTAAAAGGGTAAATTATACAGTGTGTGAATTTGATCTCAATAAAGCTTTTTTTTTCTTTTTTAAATAAATAAATAAATGAAAAAAATGGCAAAAAAAGGATTTCTCAAGAAAATTTATGAGGGATAGTATGACAGGGGTCTCTGAAATGACCCCTGCCTTCTGGTATTCTCTTCTTTGTCTATACCTCTCACCTTGCACGTGGACTGAGCTTATCTATTTTCTGCTAACAAACAGGACTCATGGGGCACGGTTATGCTAGAACTGTCCTTGTTGTTTATCAAATGTTCAAATTTAACTGGATGTCCTATATTTTGTTCTATTTGCTAATCTGCCAACCAGTGTGTATTCTCCACGTATGATGTCTCTAAATTAGAATTTCAATTATGAGTAGGCAATGTTACAGAAATTTTGACAATGGGAGTCACAACTTTGGTCATTTATGCAAGTAAAAATAGAAACAAACTAGGTTTTAGGGGACTTCCTTCATGGTCCAGTGGCTAAGACTCTGCACTCCTAATGCAGGGGGCCTGAGTTCGATCCCCAGTCAGGGAACTAGATCCCACATGCCGCAACTAAGGGTTCACATGCCACAACTAAAGACCGTGAATTCACAACAAAGGTCAAAGATCCTGAGTGCCCCAAGATCCAGTGTATCCAAATAAATAAATATTTACATTTTTTTAAAGAAATAAAGAAATTAGGTTTTGAAACTAACCCCTCATTCTCTTACTGTCCTAATATTTTTCAGTGTATTCTCTTGACTTTTCCAGATATGTAATTATTTCGCATGCAAATAATATAAGTTTACTTCCTCCTTATCAATTTTGGATCTTCTCATTTTTTTCTCAGCAAGAACTATCATGCCAATGTGGTCATGGTGGTATTAATAACAGCAAAAGTTTTAGTCATTATTACTGTACCATGACTGCTTCCCAGGTGGCACTAGTGGTAAAGAACCTGCCTGCCAATGCAGAAGACATAAGAAACACGACCCCTGGGTCGAGAAGATTCCCTGAAGGAGGAAATGGCAACCCACTCTTTCTGGGAGAATTCCATGGACAGAGGAGCCTGGCAGTCTATGGTCCACGCGGTTGCAAAGAGTTGGACATTGCTGAAGTGACTTAGCACACGTGCATGGACTGTACAATGAACTGCCCAAAATGGCATAAAATGACTGTGGATTCTTTGGGTGAGGAGCCGGGATGGGGCACAGTGGGCATTATTCACGTTTGCTCCATACTGTCTGCAGCCTCAGGTTGGTAAGACTGAAAGGCTGGGGATGGTTAAAGAGCTGAGGCATAAAATCACCAGGGATGCTTCAGTTGTTTGCCTGGCAGTTGTTGCTGGCTTTGGGCAGGATCTCAAGCTGTCAGACTTGGGCTAAAACATTAACACCTGATCTCTTTGTGTGGTCTTTTTACGATGGCTGATTTGGACTTATTTCCAACATGATAGCTGGTTTTTAAGAGTATTTTAACAGAGTAAGGCAGAGATATAATAGCATTCTTATGATCAATCTTGAAAGTCACAAAGCCTCAATTCCATCATTACTGTATTAGAAGTCTACCCACAGAGGCAAGAGAAAGGGATATACACTCCCCAGCCAGTGGGTGGAGGGTCAGGATTACATTGTAAGAAGAGCGTGGACGATATCACTGTGGTCATCTTTGGAAAATGAAACCTGGCCAAAGGAATGACTTTGCTGTGTTCCTGAATTAAGTGGAGATCCTTCTACTAAAGTGCCTTCACCTTTAAGCCTAGGTTCAGATTTATCAACATGTCAAGGAAGTCCCTCTGTTCAGAAATTATTGAGTTTAAAAAAAAATAAAAACTTGGTTCAGTTCAGTTCAGTCACTGAATCACGTCCAACTGTTTGCGACCCCATGGACTACAGCACGCCAGGCCTCCCTGTCCATCACCAACTCCTGGAGTTTGCTCAAACTCATGTCCATTGAGTCAGTGATGCCATCCAGCCATCTCATCCTCTGTCATCCCCTTCTCCTCCCGCCCCCAATCCTTCCCAGCATCAGGGTCTTTTCAAATGAGTCAGCTCTTCGCATCAGGTGGCCAAAGTATTGGAGCTTCTGCTTCAGCATCAGTCCTTCCAATGAACACCCAGGAATGATCTCCTTTAGGATGGACTGGTTGGATCTCCTTGCAGTCCAAAGGACTCGCAAGAGTCTTCTCCAACACCACACTTCAAAAGCATCAATTCTTCGGCACTCAGCTTTCTTCACAGTCCAACTCTCACATCCATAAATGACTACTGGAAAAACCATAGCCTTTGACCTCTGTTGTCAAAGTAATGTCTCTGCTTTTTAATATGCTGTCTAGGTTGGTCATAACTTTCCTTCCAAGGAGTAAGCGTCTTTTAATTTCATGGCTGCAATCACCATCTGCAGTGATTTTTGGAGCCCCCCAAAATAAAGTCAACCACTGTTTCCACTGTTTCCCCATCTGTTTCCCATGAAGTGATGGGACCAGATGCCATAATCTTTGTTTTCTGAATGTTGAGCTTTAAGCTAACTTTTTGACTCTCCTCTTTCACTTTCATCAAGAGGCTCCTTAGCTTTTCTTCACTTTTTGCCATAAGGGTGGTGTCATCTGCATATCTGAGGTTATTGATATTTCTCCCAGCAATCTTGATTCCAACTTGTGCTTCATCTAGCCCAGCGTTTCTCATGATGTACTCTGCATATGTTAAACAAGCAGGGTGACAATATACAGCCTTGATGTGCTCCTTTTCCTATTTGGAACCAGTCCGTTGTTCCACATCCAGTTCTAACTGTTGCTTCCTGACCTGCATACAGATTTCTCAAGAGGCAGGTCAGGTGGTCTGGTATTCCCATCTCTTTCAGAATTTTTCACAGTTTATTGTGATCTACACAGTCAAAGGCTTTGGCATAGTCAATGAAGCAGAAATAGATGTTTTTCTGGAACTCTCTTGCTTTGTCAATGATCCAGTGGATGTTGGCAATTTGATCTCTGGTTCCTCTGCCTTTTCTAAAACCAGCTTGAACATCTGGAAGTTCACGGTTCACGTATTGTTGAAGCCTGGCTTGGAGAATTTTGAACATTACTTTGCTAGCGTGTGAGATGAATGCAATTGTGCGGTAGTCTGAGCATTCTTTGGCATTGCCTTTCTTAGGGATTGGAATGAAAACTGACCTTTTCCAGTCCTGTGACCACTGCTGAGTTTTCCAAATTTGCTGGCATATTGAGTGCAGCACTTCACAGCATCTTTTAGGATCTGAAATAGCTCAGCTGGAATTCCATCACTTTGTTCGTAGTGATGCTTCCTAAGGCCCACTTGACTTCACATTCCAAGATGTCTGGCTCTAGGTGAGTGATCACACCATCGTGATTATCTGGGTCGTGAAGATCTTTTTTGTACAGTTCTTCTATGTATTCTTGCCTCTTCTTCTTAATAGATCCATACCATTTCTGTCCTTTACTGAGCCCAACTAACACACACCCACACACACACACACACACCCACACCCACACCCACCCACCCACACACACACACACACACACACCCCACACACACACAATTTTAACCACCAGGGGGCAGTCATATTTTAAAAATACTTTCAAAGGGGAAGAAAAAGAACAAACCCTTTCCTTGAAAGGCTGTCCCTCGGGTTCTGTGGCCAGAGGGAAAAATCACATGGTGGGATTCACTCCAACGGGGACACGGCGCAGCACTGTGCCACTTAGGCCTGCGGATTGCACCAATTTGCCACGAGGCTCTGGCGCTTTGAGTGTAGGATGATGTAATGAAACCTGACCTAGGTTGTAAGGAAGTAGATCAGAGGATCTCCTAAACCAAACACTTCAGAGGGAGTGAACCGCAGTTAGCCGTTACCCCCACCACTCCCACCTTTCAAGTCCTCCCTGAAAAATCAGCGAGTGAGCTCTTACTGAGCACTGTCTATTCAGCAGCGGGGTCAGTATCTGGCAGGAGAAAAGCTTTCTGGTTACAAAGCAAGGCCTTACTTGCACACGTTATGAGAGAGCAGTAAGGACGGCCAGAGCCGACAGTGTCCAGTCAGGAGGTCTGCTCCAGAAGCAGAGGCCACCCACCCTGGGCCCCAGCTTGTCTAGATGCAGCCTGGGCCCTAACCCTTGGGGTCCTGCCAGCAGACCTGTGCTTCCAGGAGCTCCAAATCTTTTCTCTCCCTAGCCTTGGGTGAGGCATACATTTCCAGTGTTTTGATTTGTCTTATTTTGGCTTTCACTTGTCCAAAGTGGTTTATCAAAGCCCCACGTCCCCTCCCCATTTGGGGCTGGAAGAGCTTTGGTGGCAGAGAAGGTGGAGAAACTCCCAGGCTCCTACCCCATCCAGCCTCCCCTGTTACCAAGGCTGCTGCCCCAGAATCATACTCTGCCCCTCCCTCAAAGAGAAACTGATTGCTCTTACTAAGTTTCAGGAAGAAGCTGCAAAGAGAAAAAACAATTTAGAACCAACCAGGCCCAAGATGATAGATTTGATTTCCAGTGGACCTTGAGCCTCAGTATACGCTCTTTCTAATGCATTAGAATCTGAATGACAAGGACCTTCCTGGTGGTCCAGTGGCCAAGACTCCCCATGCAGGGGGCTCAGGTTCCATTCCTGGTCAGGGAACTAGATCCCATATGCTGCAACTGAAGATCCTGCGTGCTGCAACTAAGTTCCAGAGCAACCAAATAAATACTGAAAAAAAAAAGAATCTAAATGACACACCCAAGGCACAATGACAGTTGACAATTGCCTTGACAACAAGTAGAAAAGCTCCGCTAACTCATGAACATTCCTCTGACTCTTTCCAAATCCCTTCCTTTTACTCGATCCTCCTATACTGTATATTTGGTGTCTCAGCCCTAATCAGGTTGAGAGGTTGATTTGTGAACCGGGTTCCTGCCTTTCCATTCATTGGCCACTGAATAAAGCTTGTGCTATTCCATTCTTATTTTTTTTTTTATTGGCTGCACAAAATCAATTGTAAAAGAACCTTCCTAGATGAGATAAGGGGTCTTAGCCTGGGCTAGAACTCCAGAGTAGATCCAGTTAATCGGTTTGGTAACACTCCCACCCCCAAGTCAGAGAATACAGAGCTCACTTGAAAGAGAAGAAGGTGCCCTCCCCCTGCCCAGCCCGTTTCCAACCTCCAGCCCCTCCTGCCCCGCCTGCTGCCCTCTGTCCAGGCCCCCTCCACCCACACACAGTGAAATAAAAGCCTCCCACTTAGCTCAAAAAAAAAGAAAGAAAGAAAGAGAAGAAGGAAAGGAGAGGAAAATGATTGATATCTTGAAAATATCTCCCTTCACAGGATTCTGAGAATGCACAAGACTTAGCCCAAATCTGTTGTGAGCAAGAACTCAATGGGTATTAGTTATTAAATGTCCACAGTCCTTTACTGGAATTTCCAAAGTCCCAAAGCTTTAAAAACCCGAAAGTCCTTCATAATTCATTTGGCAAAACCTAATCTGACCTAAGCTTATTTGGCAGCAAAACCTCACCTGAACCACCATGCAGCTAATTTTGGTCTACATGTACCACAAGGTATGAGTAATCATATATTTCACTGCAGAAATCTACAGTGATTACAGAGTGCCATCCCAGACTGCACCAAGGATGTTGTGAATCTATGGTGTAACTGTCTGATTGTCTTTTTTAAAATCTAGAACACTCTGAATTCTGAAACGTAACTGAACCCTGAAACTGGTTTCTATATGAAACTTAGGTTCTATACCTGAACTCTGCTTTTATCTAGCTGTGTGACATGTGGTGATTTCGTGACCCTAAGCTTCATGTCTCCTGCATTTATCCATGTTTCCCTGGTGGCTCAGCTAGGAAAGAATCCGCCTGAAATGCAGGAGACCTGGGTTCGATCCCTGGGTTGGGAAGATCTCTGCCCTTTGAGTGTGGGCAGGACCTGTGGTCTAACATCTAACAGAATACGGCAAAGGTGAAAAGATTTTGAGGATGTAATTAAGATCCCAAATCGACTGATCCTTATTTAATCAAAGAGGAAATGAGTATAAGTGGGCCTGGCTTAATCAGGTAAAAGCTTCAAAAGAGGGACTGAGGGCCTTCCCTGAGGCCAAGGCTCTCTCACGTGTGGGCTTTGAATAAATGTCGATGCTGTGAGAGGGTCTATGGAGGGGCCCTTGGCGAGGAACTGTGGGCAGCTTTTAGTCACTGAGAACACTCGGCTGACTACCAGCCCGAAAACAAAGACCTCAGTCCTGTTACCACAGGGAGAGGGATTCTGCCAGTAGCCCGAGGAGCTTGGAGACAGATCTTTCCCCACTCGAGACCCTGATGAGATGGCAGCCCAACTCACACCCTGATTTCAACCTATCACAATGCTGAGTCACAGAACCCACGAAGTCAAGGTCAGACCCCTGACCCAAGGAAGCTGAGCTAATTAGCCTGTGCTGCCTGTATCCACCGTATTGTGGTTGCTGGTTATGCAACCCAGGGAACTAGCACACTGGAGTGAGTCCTTAATCTCCCTGGGCCCCAGCTAGCTGCCCATCCATAAACTGGGGAGACGGGTGGACGAAGGTCACATCTATGAGTCTTTCTGGATCCAGCTTTTGGAGACCCTCTGAGATTCTGGGTGCCTTGGTTTTGGCAGAGAAGGGAGAATGGTCCTCCAGCAGGTGAGCAGACATGGGGCAGGGGGCCGTGGGCGCCAATAAAGTGCACACGCAGAGAAAAATGCAGACAGCCGAGAACTCCCCCCAAGTGCCCAGTGACCCATCTTCTGCTGGGCTGGACGCTGCCCGCAGCTGGCACCACTCCTGGCTACAGAGGCGATCGTCTTTCAAAAGCAGGGAAAACAAGCATCCTCTTTTCCTTGCTCTGTCAGGGGAGCTCCACACTACCCTGAACACTGCCCCATCTCTAGCAGTTTAGGAGGGGCGAAAAGTCCATTCCCAGCCATCTTCTCGAGACTGCTTTGGGCTGGTGGCCGCAGGACAGGGAACCACAGTGGGCTGAGTCAGGGCAGGCATCAGGTTTCCTATGAGTTCTTGGCAAACCTCCGGAGAGGGTGAGCTTGTGCTTCCGTATCCTCTCACCGAGTCCCTAGGCCACACGTCCCTGCTTTCCACACTTCTGTGCCTGTCAGGGGGGCCCGGACCACCGCCGTGCCCCAGGGGTGGCGCAGCAAACTTCCCTCTGCAAAGACTCCCTGAGACCCAGTTGACACTCGCATTTCACTGGCTGAAGGGATGGTCCCTTATGAAATTCCTTGGGGGATGATCTCATTAAGCCTTGTTATGGGTCACTTCTATTTTAGGGAGAATAAATTTGCTGGAATCTTTCTATGGGCAGCTGGTTAATTGAAACCTGAGGTGGGGGTTGGGGGAGGGGTGGGCATAGGTGAGGCGGTAGAGAAAACTTGAAAGGCTGGGGAGTGGGGAGCGGCGAGCTGGTTGGAAGAAGGAGGCGGGTGGGGGGGTACATATGAGGGGAGCCGATAAGGAGGACACCACAGGCTGAGGCGGGGGAAGGAACCTGAAACAAGCGTCCACTGCAGGCTGATCCGCTTAGATAACCTCCTAGGTGCCGTGTGGGCCTCTGTGCTCAACCCTGCCAGACACGTGAGTCCAGACCAGCGTTGACGTGATAAGGGCCTAGGCCAGGATGTGGCAATAGAGATGGAAAAGAAGGAGATATGAGAGAACTTGGAAACAAATTTGATATAGGGATGGAGGAGAGGAAAGAAGCCAAGATGACCTTGAAAGATGCCTGCAGGATGGGGAGAGGTGTCAGAGTGCAAGCCCAGCAGAGGCCTAGATCAATGCCAAGTTCAGGGTTCTTTTGTTTGAAGAATCCTTCTTCACCCACTTCTGGAAAAAACACTTCCTGTCTGCAGTCTTCTGACTCTTCGAGCATTCACGCCTGCAGGCAGCTAATGTGAACTGAGTACCTGCTGTCGGTGGCACCCAGGCTGAGCACTGGGCGATGCGAATGTAAACACACACACGTTTTAGGCCAAGTCACTTGAGTCCCTTCAGAGCAGTTAGCAGCTCAGCAACTCTTTTACTTCAATTTCTTTTTCAAACAGCTGTGCTGATCTTCAGGATAGGTCCTACAGAGAAGTGGATATAAAGATGGTAGAAAATCTTGGGTTGGGGACCGTAAAGTCAAATGAATCACAAGTGGTCACAGGTGACCACTGATTAATTGTGTGACCCTTGGCTGGACTGCAATCAGGCCTGGGTTCTTTCATCTATAAAAGGAGTATGGTTAGGCGATTTCTGAAAACTCTCCTACCTTTCTTTCATGTTTTTGTTTTTTTTTAACTTAAATTTTTTTTATTTTTTAATTTAAAAAATTTATTTATTTGAATTTTTTAAATTTTGACTGCACTCGGTCTTTGCTGTGGCACGCAGTCTTCTCTAGTTGCAACACTTGGGTTTAGTTGCCCCACGGCATAGAGGATCTGAGCTCCCCGATCAGGGACTGAGCTCGTGTCTCCTGCATTGGAAGGTAGATCATTAAGCACCCACCACCAGGGAAGTCCCTCGTGCTTTGATTTTGATGACAGTGTTATGAAAAGTTGGGTTTCTACATAAATGTGAAGTGGGCAGTGGTGGGCTTCTGTCTGTGGGATCGCACAGAGTCGGACACGACTGAAGCGACTTAGCAGCAGCAGCAGCAGCAGTGCTTTATTTCAGAAAATGATAATAATGTGAGCGCTCACAGAGGGATGTAGGTGTGACGAGGGACATCCCACGGATGGAGGAGCTGGGCGGGCTGGAGTCCATGCGGTCGCAAAGAGGAGCACATGACTTAGTGACCAAACAACAACAATAAAGTTGAATCGGTGTCCTTATAGGAGGAGATAAGGACAAAGACAGTACAGACTGAGGGGTGCCCACGTGAAGACAGCAGGGGGGAAGCCGACTGTAAGTGTCAGAAGAAACCGAACCAGCTGACACCTTGATCTTGGAATTTAGACTCTAGAACTATGAGGAAACACATTTCTGCTGTTTAAGTCACCAGTGGTCCTTCAGCCCTAGTGAACTAATAAAAACTCTCTGTAGGGCCTGCCCACTTGCACAGGGACTATATTCTGGCCTGCTCACCAGGCAGTAAATCCACTACGTGGGGGAAGGTCTGAGGTTGTCCAGTCTGTCTGCAGCTGGGTGAATACAGTCTACGGTGGCCGTGACATATTAGGAAGATGGTGGGGCCTGCACATTTCTCTGTGTCCTCCTATTTAGCTTTTCTTTATCATAAAGTTGACATGGAAATGTTCACCTGTTTTCTGTGTCATATTTTTCAATTGGTTCCAAACTTTCTTTTTGAGGACAGGGAGAGAGGGCTATTTATTGCACCTATCCTAGCAAGAAAAAGGAAAGAAAAAACCATCTCAGCCCATCTTACAAATAAGTTTTCCTTGGGGACTTTGTTCTTGTTTCTTAACTCCTCTTTTGCTGTTTCCCTCATCACTCCCAAATGAGCACTCTGACCCCAAGCCCACTCATTCCCAGAACGACTTGGCTCTTTTTGACATCTGCCTAGAAGACTTAGCTCCTCTTCTCGATGCTGCAAATTCTCTTCATTCTCAGAGTCTTGGCTCAGAAGTCTTCTTCCAGCTGAGTCCTCCCTGGGCACAGGCCATGTTTGCAGCTTCCTGGTCTCAGCTCCTGGGACTCTGGGTACACACTCCCTTTATGTTGTCACAGAACCCTACAGTTAGGGGACCTCAAGTCTGTCTTCCCCACTAGGACAGGGTAGGCTGAGTTCTGAACCTGGAAGGGCTCTGGGTCTGTGTCTCCAGGGCTGGCATGGTGCTTGGCTCCAAAGCAGGTCCATAAAGTGCTGGAGAATGAAAGAGTGGCAGGATGATGTTTTGACATACTGATTTATGTTTCTTATAGTATCCCAACTAATTCTTCCATTTCAAGTAGACTGCCAGGTTGGTAATTTCTTGTTTCCTTGATTCGGGTTTGGTACAAGGCAGAAGGAGGCTGAGGTCAATGACTCTTCTTATCTTTAAAAAAAAAAAGTCTAAACTCAATGGGTTTCATGTACGTTGTAAGGGGAAGGGACAAGGTAAGAAGGGGAGATGGCCTTTGAGAGAGAAGAAATCATGAGGGCCTGGGCGGTAAAAGAGGTGTGAGTAATGTTATTCTCGTACAGATGTCCGTGATGGAAGTGGCCTGCCCACCTTCGTGGGGTTGGGGGCCTTTGGGGATCCGGTGTTGGCAAAGATTTCTCTCCATGCATCACATGGAAACAGACCCCAGCTACTGCCCACCACTGTGCTTTGGTAAATGACAGGTCGATGTACGTGAGAGAACAGGCCCTATACTAATTTTCCAAGAACTTGGGCCTCCTGAGTACGGAAGGGAAATGAAGCTTCAGCCATGACTGACATGGACTTTCCTGCCAGGTCGGGGCTTTAGAGTACAAATTAAATTGGTTTACAGACATAAGGAAAGTGAGTTGAATACAGATGGCCAACATGCACATGAAAAGATGCTCAACATGGCTAATTATTAGAGAAATGCAAATCAAAACTACAATGAGGTACCACCTCATCCCTGTCAGAACTGCCGTTATCAAAGAGTCTACAAATAATAAATGCTGGGGACAGTGTGGCAAGAAGGGAACCCTCTTACACTGTGGGTGGGAATGCAAGTTGGGACAGTTACTATGGAAAACACCACAGAGGTTCCTCAAAAAACTACAAATAGAGTTGCCTTATGATCCAGTAACCCCAATTTTGGGAATATATCTAGACAAAATTGTAATTCAAAAAGATACGTGCACCCTTATGTTCGAAACAGCCTTGTTCATACTAGCCAAGACAAGGAAACAACCTAAATGTCCATCGACAGCAACGTGAAAGGGTAAAGAAGACGGGGTATATGTATACAGTGGAGTACTATTCAGCCATAAAAAGAATAAATAATGGCATTTGCAGCAACAGGGATGGGCTTAGAGATTATTATACTAAGTGAAATCCGAAACAGAAAGGTAAATACCATGTAATATCACTTATATGTGGAATTTAAAACGACACAGATGAACCTGTCTAGGAAACAGAAACAGACCCACAGACACAGAGAACAGACTTGTGCTTGCCAAGGGGGTGGAAGCGTGGGCGAGGGGTGGATTGGGAGGTCGGGGTAAGCAGATGCAAACCATGATGTATAGACTGGATAAACAACAAGGCCCAAATATATATGGTGCTGGGAACTATATTCAATATCTTGTGATAAACCGTAACAGAAAAGAATATTAAAAAACATGTGTATAACTGAATCACTTTGCTATACAGTAGAAATTAGTACAACATTGCAAATCAAGTATACATTAATTTTTTTAAAAGGCTCAAAACAAAAAATGTGAGTTGGGGATCTAGATTATAATCCACTAGAAGTTGACTCAATGAATTCCCCAACGGGGACTGAACTCCGGCCTCGGCAATGAAAGCCTAGCATCCTAACCACTAGGCCACCGGGAACTCCCAGGAAATTTTGCTAAGGCCTCATCTGGTCCAGAATCTACTTCTTCATCCCTTTACCTGTTGCCTGGAATGTGGCTGTTTGGGGGTGAGCTGGTGAGGAAGGCACTCACAGTAGCCTGGGGCAGCCCAGGTAGGAGAATCCTTCAGTCAACGGATGTTTCCTGCCAGGGACTAAAGGCCCCAGGGGGAAAAGTTCTTCTAGGGAACACAGTGAGGACCAGGATCGTGAGACACACAGACCTCGCTCCGCGCTGAGTCACCTCCAGCCCAGTTCAGTCTGCTGGCGCCTCCTCCTTAGCCCCACGCTGTCCCTGATGGCCTCCTCTCCCTTGATGCGGAGCCCAGGCTCCCCAGGGGTAGTCCAGTGATGGACTTACTGGTGGCCGGCCTGGGACACACCATCTGCCTGGAGGGAGGCAGGGGAGAACATACTTTGAGAGGACGACAGAGCAGCAGAGAGAAGAGAGGGAGCTGAGTGGGGCTGGGGGAGACGGAGAGGAAGGGGAGCGGTGGGCTTGAAAGTGAAAAGTGAAAGTGCTAGTCGCTCAGTCATGTCCGACTCTTCTCGACCCATAGACGGTAGCCAGCCAGACTCCTCAGTCCATGGGATTCTCCAGCAAGAATAGTGCAGTGGGTTGCCATTTCCTTCTCCAGGGGATCTTCCTGACCCCAGGATCGAACCCAGGTCTCCAGCACTGCAAGCAGATTCTTTACCATCTGAGCGGGGATAGCGGGGACAGGGAGAAGAAGGAGAGTGGTGGGCTTGGCTTCGCCCAAAACAGAGTCCAGGACAAGAGCTTGTGCACAGGCTGTGGACTTGGGGAAATTCTCCAGGAATAGAAGGGAGTAACTTCGAAGAGCAGCTCAAGGAAGCAGGGAGGGCCACTGCAGGGTGTACTACCCAGTGGATCTCCAGAGAGGCCTTGGAGCATGGTCCTGCTGGTGGCCACTAAGGAGCCTGGCAGAGAAGGCTTCAGACTCATCTGCCTGCAAGAAGGCAGCCAGACATTTATCCCCCAGCTCTGGCCTCTGCTGGCTTGAGGGTCACCCTGAGGGGTAATACTAATTCCTTCTCTCCTTCAGTTTATCCAGGGTCCTCCAAGTCCTGGGAGGGAAGCCCTGGGACAGGGGACAGCAGGCAGCTGAGTGGCGATGCAGACTAAGAAGCCGTGAGTTGGGGCATATGCAAGAGGGGAGGGTGAAGACGGAGCAAAGACACTGCTGCTGCTGCTAAGTCGCTTCAGTCATGGCCGACTCCGTGCGACCCCACAGACAGCAGCCCACCAGGCTCCCTCGTCCCTGGGATTCTCCAGGCAAGAACATTGGAGTGGGCTGCCATTTCCTTCTCCAGTGATGAAAGTGAAAGTGAAGTCGCTCAGTCGTGTCTGACTCTTTGCGACCCCATGGACTGCAGCCCACCAGGGTCCTCCGTCCATGGGATTTTCCAGGCAAGAGTACTGGAGTGGTCTTCTCCAAGAGACACAGAGAGGAAGGCAAAGAGGGCGGTGATGGGGAGATGAGGCAGGACAGACAGGAGCCGCCCGTTTGGACGGAGTCGGAGGGGAGCAGGTTTTCGGTGATGACAGTGGTGAAGAACCGCTTGCCAACGCAGGAGACAGAAGAAACACGGGTTTGCACGGCTCTGTGGGCTCGGCCCAGGTCGGGAGAGGCCGGCCGGCCGCCCAGAGCCTGTCCTCACCCTCCTCGGCCCTGCCACTGAGGAGCCTCCTGCAGCAGGCACACTGCGGGACCCCCGGCCTCCCCACCCCTCCTTCCCCCACTCCGAAGCGGAGAGGTTCCTGATCTAGGTGGCGGGGCGCGCGGGCTGCCTGGGCCCTGGGCCCTACCTCTCCACACCACCCGCCGCTGCGGCCTCTTCCCGCCTCGGACAGTTCACCACGAAGACTCCCTACATGTGCCCACGTGCCGAAACCCCGTGGGTGCCCAGGCCCCCTCCTCACCTCCCGGCACCACCCCCCTGCCACCCTGCTGGCCTCCTGGCCCAGCTCCCGCTGTGGCTGATGCCAAGGGCCAGCATCCAGCCATGTGCCAGCGCCCCTCCGTCACTGCCGTTTTGTCTTTAGCTTCAAGGAAAGAGTCATTGTGCCATTGCAGACGTTCCCCCCACTTTCCCCTGGCCTGGAAGGGCCCCGCTCTCCCTCGGGGGCTGGGGGCACATGCTCACTGCACATCCCTCTGTGCTGGCCGGGACCAGGTTGGGGACGAGGGGCTGGGCAGTGTGGTTTTTCAGTGCCAAACACAGAGCCAGGGGGTGGCGGGGGTTGCCCTGTGATGTCCCGGTACTCAGGACAGACAGGGTATGGGCTGGGCTGGGCAGAGGCCAGTGACCCGGGCAGGGGTGCAGCCCACGGGGACATTTGGGGCAGGAACCCCACTGCTGTGAGCCTTTGGTGCCAACACAACTGCCGAACTCAGCGTGTGGGTCGGTCGGCCACACACACAGACACAAGCTCATCCACACTCAGGGCGAGCCCAGGCACAGCCCACACCAAGCACGTCCAGCGAGGGTCTCAGACCCTGCATTTGGCTTCTGGGGCTTCTGGTGAACCACCAGGTGAGGTGAGCCGTTGACCAAAGTGGCCAAAACCCCGGGGCTTCCAGAAGCTTCCTGGAAAGCGCGCCCCACCCCGTCTGCTGGACACTGTGGACACTAAATTGGGTGCCCCTCAGGCCTCCATGCACCAGTCCTGTGGGGGTGGGGATGGGAACAGCCCCCCAGGAACAGCTCATGTCTCAGGATTCTCTCAGCTGGGAAGGAGCCAGGCAGCAGAGCCCCTCCTTCCTAGGGGGCTGATGTTTCTGGAGCCTCTAGGCCACAGAGCCCACTGGCGGTGGTGGGTGGGAGTGGGGCCGCCCCAGCTAGACCAGCCTGGGGTGGGGGTGCTCCCACCCTGCCTGGCATCTGCACTCATGTTGATTGCGAGAAGGGACCCACTGCTGGGGGCGGGGTCCCCGAGGCGGGACCAGAGGCCCGCAGGTGCAGGTCTGGGCCGCGGGGGTCGACGCGTGTCTGTCTTTACGTCTAGCTGACATGGCACCCAATGCCCAGGCCCTGTGCCCCTGCCCGATGTTCACGTGTGTGAGTGAACACACGAGCCTGCTGTGTCCACACAGAGGAGGTGCTCATCCTGGTGCCCCCGCCACCTCCCACCCCCATGACCCACACAGCTGTCCCCCGGAAACAAGCAGTCCATCCACCCCACCTCATCCACCCCACCTCATCTACCCCCTCACCCCCTGTGGTGATCACTGTACAATTTATTCACAAATCCATGCTCCTTTCCCCTTTAGCCTTCACCTTGGGATCGGTAGCTTATTTGTCTGGCTTCTTGGAGGCACCTCTGTGCATTTGTCCTCAGGTGGTCTTATGGATGTCTTTCAAACAATGGTTATTTTTTATGATTTGTCATGGAATTTGTTCTGATAAATCATTCTATTGTGTGGCAAAAATAAAAGAAGAAAGAAATGCAGGTTTGATTCCTGGGTCCAGAAGATCTTCTGGAGAAGGAAATGGCAACCCACTCCAGTATTCTTGCCTGGAGAATCCCATGGACGGAGGAGCCTGGTGGGCTACAGTCCATGGGGTCACAAAGAGTCAGACACGACTGAGCGACTTAGTCCAGAGGGGAGCAGAGGCAGGAGAAAGACGGGGACAGAGGCAGCGGAACGGGGACTAGCTGGGGTGAGTCCTCGGTGTCAGTCTCCTCGTCCCCTAGACTCTGGCAGGCCCTCAGGCAGGGACGGAACATCCTCCACCCTTGTAGCCACGGGCCATCTCTTTTGTGCTTCCCAGGTAGATAAGCTGCCTCCTGGGTGTTCCTGGCTTTTACGCCACAACATCAATTTAGGGTTTGGCTGAGAACAAGTTTCTCCCAAGGGGCAGTTGAAGGCACGTGATTATACCAAAGGATGTGACCTGCCTGCCTGGAAGCGAGCTCCCTGCAGTCCTTGTGGTAATGGGAAATCCAGTTTGGGTGATTTGAGGAGAGAGGCTCTTGAAACTTCTGAAGTTTAAAGAGCCTGCAGCGTTCCATACTTGTATTCCACCTACACTTCAGACCCAGTCTCATCCCACCATCGAGTGGGACTCCTCCCACACAGCATCAGTCTTTTCCTTCTCTGAGTTATCATAGCACTGATAACCAATAGCACCAACTCAGTTCTCAGCTCTCCTCCTGTTCTCTCTGGGATATTTTTGTCTTCTTGGGTTGTAAATTCTAGAGCTTCTTGGTATTTCCCAGGTTCCTGGTACACCAGGAATGCACAACAGTTGGCATTAGGCCTTGGTGAGATCACACAGATGACTCTGTTAGACTGGCTCTCCTCGGTCGTCAGAACGTCGTGATTTGAGAATGCTGAAAAACCTGGTGAACTAAAAATACCTTCCTCTCCCCAACTTACCTGCCCTGCTGTCTGAAATGCCTTCCTTTTATGTCACTTCCTGACAGCTTCTAGGGAAGTGTTCATTTTCGTTTAGTCAGCTATCACTCTAGCAAGAATTAGGTTCCTTAATTAATTTTTTTAAAACAAAGAGTAGAAACCTTGGAGACTGAGTCCTAGACCAGGAAGTCTTGGTTGTCAGAAGGTGGGGGAGTGAGACAAGGAGGGCTAAAGTCCTAAGGCCTTGAGTGGTAGGAGGTAAAGGCACTGACTTGGTTGGGGGGTGGGATTGGGAGGGGTGGTCCTGGACATAATGTGTTTTAAAAAAACATGCAGCAAACTGTTTGCCTTCTGTAAGGCCACTTGCAGTGGAGGGAGGTTGTTCAGGAGACACTGTGTTGTCCATTAGTTCCCTGAGGGCAGGGATAGCCAGCATACATCCCTCTGTCTCATCTGCGGTACAAGCTGAGTGTTTTCTTGGGTGACAAGAATGGAGCCAACTTGGCACGCACTCCTCAACTTTGCAAACATCCTGGACTTGTGGTGAGCCTATATTCACTCAGGGCGGCCTCCCCGTCACTTCAGAAAGGGACCTTGAGATGACCCCTGCAGAGCTGGCCTTTGGCCTGTCTACTGACTATGGACTCGGGGCAGAAATCACAAGCAGAATTAAAAAGCCAGAATGGGGCTTCTCTGGTGGTCCAGTGGTTAAGAATCTGCCTTGCGATGCAAGGGACACTGGTTTGATCCCTGGTCTGGGAAGATCCCACATGCCATGGGGCAACTGAGCCTCTGTGCCACTGCAACTGTGGAAGGCCTCGATCCCTAGAGCCCGTGTTCTGCAACGAGAGAAGGCATGGCGATGAGAAGCCCACTCACAGCAGCTAGAGACAGCCCATACGCAGCAGTGAAGACCCAGCACAGGCGAAAATAATAAATAAATAATTTTTCTTCTTAAAGCCAGAACAGTTCCACTAAGTGCTTTAAGAAACACATGTCTCTAAAAAGTATAATTAGTAAACATATACTGCTGCTGCTGCTGCTAAGTCACTTCAGTCGTGTCCGACTCTGTGCGACCCCATAGATGGAAGCCCACCAGGCTCCCCCGTCATATACTAGTTTTCTGCAAAATAAGAGGTGATCTCTAAGCCTCCTTCCTCGGCCTGGTGGCTACTCATGGTTCCCAGTGAATCAGTCACTCAAAGAGGAGGGGAGGCTTGTAGCCTATGTTCCTGGGGACTTGCCTGCCTGGCTGGTGGGGGCCCTTCCAGCCTGCTGCCTCCCACACAGGTTCTGTAAATCTCTGCTTTGTCTTTCTCCAAGGGAGCCCCGTCCTCTTTTCCCAAAGCCTGGTGCTTTTGTACCGACTCCTCAAGAGAGGAGTCACATGAGATACTCTGCTTCGTTTAATTTTAGATTATTGTTGCTGCTGTCAGTCTATTGAAGTACTTTAATGAATGCCTGTATTGTTCTCAGGCCCCAAGCCTTTTTCAAATGATCAGCACATTATAAAACACAATAATGAGCCTAATTCCCTACCCTCAATACACACTCACACACACACACACAATGAGATTGCTAAGTCCCCCAGCTACAAACAGTAGTGAAGAGTCTGGGATTTGGAGGCTGTAGAGCAAAGTTTGGTCCTGAGTCTCCTATTTAGTGCTGGTGACCTTGGGTAAGTTGTTCACTCATTCATTCACTCAGAGCAAACTTTCACTGGGACCTTCCTGGTGATCCAGTGGCCAAGACTCTGTTCTGCCAGTACAGGAGGCCTGAGTTCGATCCCTGGTCAAGGAACTAGATCCTGCATGCCGCCACAAGGAGTTTGAGTGCCGCAGCTAAAAATCTCACATGCACCAACCTAAAGACCCTGCACGCTGCAACTAAGGCTTGCTGCTGCTGCTAAGTCACTTCAGTCGTGTCCGACTCTGTGTGACCCCATAGACGGCAGCCCACCAGGCTCCTCTGTCCCTGGGATTCTCCAGGCAAGAACACTGGAGTGGGTTGCCATTTCCTTCTCCAATGCATGCATGAATGCTAAGTCGATTCAGTCGTGGCCGACTCTGTGTGACCCCATGGACAGCAGCCCGCCAGGCTCCTCTGTCCACGGGATTCTCCAGGCAAGAATACTGGAGTGGGTCACCATGTCCTTCTCCCAGCTAAGGCTTGGTGCAGCCAAATAAATAGATTTTTTTTTAAAAAAAGAACAAGCATTTATTCAGAATCTCCTTGGATCAGTTGGATATATAATCTCTGCAAACTGTTAACAACATCCACCTCACACTACCCTTTAGGACTGCTTGGAGCAGCTAATGAAGTCATACTTACGAAGCGGTCAAGGTAAGCTCTAAACAAGAGAACATTGTTGGAATTAATCAGTAAAAAGACAAAGACAAAACTGGAGGGTGGGTGATGAGGTTCCAAACCACAACACCTGATCCATCACTAGTGTGAGAGACACACCTGTTTTGCTGTCTGGTGGTACCTGTGCTTTCAGAGTCCAGCCTTCCCTCAAGCCAGACCTGATTTGCCCAGGGCATCTTTCTCGTCATCTCTGTCCTTGGAAGCCCTGCTCTTTCTCCAAGCCACTGGTCAAAAACTTCCTCTTCCTCGAGGAATTAATTTCTCCTCTCTCACGTCCCTCCTCTGCCTCTGTGAATTTTTCTAGACAGAGCCCTGTTATGCACTGTCTTGAGGGATGTAACTGTAAGGTCATGGAAACGGGCGTCTCAAGCTGTAAGGAAATAACCCAGACACCAAGGGAAAGTAACAGGCTTTATTGGCAGTGCTCTCCCGGGCAGAACCCACTGACCGCAAGAATGGCCACGAGGAGTTCTGCCCCGAACAAAGGCAGGGTGCGATTTTTATGCCTTCGGGGCAGGAAGTGGCATCATATAACTTGGACAGGCCTAAAATAAGGTAAAGCTCGGGAACACGAGATTGTGAGTGGTCAGCTAGTCGAGGTGGTGAGACCGGGTTGGTCACTCTGGAGGTCAGGAAGCGGGGTAGATCTCCACAGAGGGTTATTACATCAGAGATTCCTCAGCGGTTTGGTGGGAATTTTTCCCCTCTGGCGGGGGTTGAAGAGGGGAAGAAGGAGACAAGATAGCCACCGGGAAGGGGAAGCCAAGAAGGCCACCAGGGTCCGACCTTACAGTAACATGTTCTCCTCCAGGAATCCTGGCTCTGCCCATTTAGCTCCTGTGGTCTTGGTCAGGCGCACGGTCTTCTCTGGCCTCTGTGTCCTCTTTGGTGAAACCTCCCTCCCCTTGCTGACTGGTGTTCGGTTGCTCAGTTGTGTCCGACTCTTTGCAACCCCATGGACTGCAGCACGCCAGGCCTCCCTGTCCATTACCATTTCCCAGAGTTTTATCAAATTCATGTCCATTGAGTCGGTGATGCCATCCAACCATCTCATTCTCTGTCGTCCCCTTTTCCTCCCGCCTTCAATCTTTCCCAGCATCGGGGTTTTTTCCAATGAATCAGTTCTTCACATCAGGTGGCCAAAGGATTGGAGTTTCAGCTTCAGCATCAGTCATTCCAATGAATATTCAGGACTGATTTCCTTTAGGATGGACTGGTTGAATCTCCGTGCAGTCCAAGGGACTCTCAAGAGTCTTCTCCAACACCACAGTTCGAAAGCATCAGTTCTTCAGTGCTCTGCCTTCTTTATGGTCCAACTCTCACAGTGGCTCAAATGGTAAAGAATTTGTCTGCAATGCAAGAGACCTGAGTTAAATCCTTGGGTTGGGAAGATCCCCGGAAGAAGGGAATGGGCTACCCACCCCAGTATTCTTGCCTGGAGAATTTCATGGACAGAGGAGCCTGGTAGGCTATAGTCCCTGGGGTCGCAAAGAGTAGAACGTGACTGAGCACCACTTGCTGACTGTGGTGAGGATTAAAGCAACACCACGCCCAGGGCCTACAGTGCCTGTGCTTAGTAGACAGGACTCTGATGGATGTCTGCTGAATAAGACTGAATGGCAGGCATGCTTTTCTGGGCTCTCCTAAGACTCACAGCTGACGTGCTGCTTTCCACATGCAAATGAGGAAACTCCAGATCCTCCCCACCCAGGAATGCTCCCTGCACTGTCACCAGGAGAGAGGAATTCCTCAGAGGCACTGCTTTCTGTTTCCATACCACCGGGACAGGCTAGCATTGAACTTGCCTTCCAGAGGCTTGGGTGTTGACAGCATCGGCTGCCCTCAAAGAGGGAGATGCCGTCACAGGGAAGGGAGGTGAGGATTCTGAAGAGAGACTGTTCCTGCTTAATGTCATGCTTATTTGAAACCAAACATAATGTATTTATTTCAAGTCAAAGCTTAGGACCCTATGTGATTTCTTTTCTGACACCAGTTCTCCAACAACTGGGTGTCCAGCCATTCAGTTCAGTTCTGACACTAACTGCCCAGAATTAGTGCACATCCTACAGGTTCAGGGCTCAGCCTCACGAGACTGTCCCAATTCTGATGCCACCTGCAAGCAGCGGCCCTGGGCTTATGGGACTCACACTTGTGTTCTGCAGACTATAACAAATTGAGGAGTTCTGTGGTTCCTCCTTGTGTGCGTGCAAGTCACCTCAATCGTGTCCGACTCTTTTCTACCCTATGGACTGTAGGTTGTCAGGTTCCTCGGACCATGGGGTTCTCCAGGCAAGAAGACTGGAGTGAATTGCCATACCCTCCTTCAGGAGATCTTCCTGACCCAGGGATCGAATCCGCATCTCTCATGTCTCCTGCCTTGGCAGGCACGTTCTTTACCACTAGTACCACCTGGGAAGCCCAGTTCCTCCTTCCCTTTGATAATTCGCTAGAATGACTCACAGAACTCAGGAAAGCATTTTCCTTACTGTTGCTGGTTTATTACCAAGGATACAACTCAGGAACAGCACATGCGGGTTGTGGGGGTGGGGCTGGCACAGCACTTCCATGCTCTGTAGGAGAGCATCCCAGCATCTGGGCGTGTTCACCAACCGGGCAGCTCTCTCCACCCCATCAGGTGGGGGTTATCCAGGTTTCATTATGTAGGCATTGTTAATGAAACCATTAGCCTTTGGTGACTGAACTCTTTTTATTCCTGGAAGTGGCAGCGGGGCTGAAAGTTCCAACCCTCTCTCTCCTCAAGGGATAGTTCCTCTGAACTATCCAGAGGAACTATCTGATAGCCCCTCATCCAAAACCTACCCTAGGGGTCCATTAAGAATCACTTACTTTGTAAATCAACTATACTTCAATCAGAAAAAGAAGAATCGCTTCCTTAGCCTGAACTTGGGCTTCTTACGAATAACAATAGGCCCTCCTATCACCCAGGAAATTCCAAGCATTTTATGGGCTCTGTGCCAGAGACCTGGGACAAAGAGCAAATATAAGTTTTTTAATTACACCCAGAGTCTCCTGATGTTGTTCCCACTTAAAGGCTGCAGTTTTTGGAGCTGCAGGGGAGAAGATGGAGGACTGGAGATGCTCTCCTCAAAGCCGGTGTTTCCCAGAGGCTTTTACAAGTCTTTGCTTCCCAGTCACTCTGTGTCTTTGGAATGTGTCTTATCCGCCACCCACAGGGAAGGTCCTTGGGGCTCCAGGTCCTTCTGTTACCGAGTCCAGGCTCGCTCTGGGCTTGCCGCACAGTAGGCCAATGAATCCGAGAGATGAGGTGCTGAGACAAGGAAGAGACTTTAATTGGGGAGTGGGCAGACCGAAATGATGGCAGGCTAGTGCCTCAAAATAACCATCTTATTGGGGTCTGGATGCCAGAATATCTTATAGATCAGAGAGAAAGAAGCAATGAGGAACTAAAGTCAAAAGGTAGAACAGGGAGGGCGATGCAGTGAGGAAGTAAAGTGAAAGGGTCTTCAGTGTTGCAAAACATCTCCAAGGGAATGTCCAGCCTTCAGAAGGGGTGTGTTAATCTCCTCTATTCACAGGTGGGCAGGGACAAACTATCCCTCCGGGAACTGAACAAAGGCACTTCAGTTTACAGTCAAGCAGAGGGGCAGGGTCCTCCAGGCAAGCCATTGAGTATGATTATAATAATAAAAGCAAGTCAAACAGTTTCCAACATGGAGTCAGAATTGGCTTCCTCCCTGCCAACACATCCTTTCTTTTCTAAAGCTTTCCTTTCTTTCTCTCCAGCAGCTGGCAGTTCGACTTTCTCCCTCCATGGACAGTCTGGGCTCCATGTTCTCCTTCCTTTCCAAGTGGGCCGGGAGGGTCTGTTTTCTGCTGGCCTTGACCCGAACACTCCCCAGAAGTCCAGTGAGAACTTCGAACATGGCTTCCCCAAGAGGGTTTAAAAAAAGAAGCCCCGGCTCCTTCCACTCACATTAAGCCTCTGACTTACTACCTTTCACTGTCCAGCCATGGGCAGCAAGGCCCTCAGGCTGTCATCCTGCAGACATCCCAGGGATTTTTCCACCTCTTGTCCCCTTGACCTCAAAGGTCAGCTTCTCTGCACAGCTGTTCTTCAGTCACAGCCATTACTTTCCGTGTTCTGTCTGCCAGGCCCTGAGCTGGACAACGAGGCTGCTGCGAGGAAGGTCGGCCAGAGCGCTGCCCTCCAGGCACTGAGCCCTCCTCCTTCTCAACAGCTGTCTGCAAGCCCGCCGCCCTCCTCCCAGCTTCTCATCCAATCGGCATCTGGCACCACTTTCTTGTTTTGACATCTTTTCGGTTTTCTGTGTCTCCCCAGCTTAGGTGCTTAGACTTCCTCCATCCACACCCATCCACATATGGAGCATGTCCACCGCAGAGCAGGACAACTCAGTCCAACCCCCTCGGAACTCTCTGCTGTGTTGGATGGATGAGAAAGACGCAGGACGGGTGTATAGGAGGGCAGATGTCACTAACGGAAAAGTAGCTGTGGTGACAGGCGGTGGGTGCTAGTACTGATGAGGCATGAGGGGAAATCCTCACCCTTCCCACCCTAAAGGTCCCACAGAGTTAGGCGCTGTTACACAGAGCTGTTCTTTTTTTTTTATTGCTGTGTTCTATGGTCTTGAGATTCCCTTGGACTGCACGGAGATCCAACCAGTCCATCCTAAAGGAAATCAGTCCTGAATGTTCATTGGAAGGACTGATGCTGAAGCTGAAAACGCCAATCCTTTGGCCACCTGATGCAAAGAAGTGACTCACTGGAAAAGAACCCTGATGCTGGGAAAGATTGAGGGCCGGAGGAGAAGGGGACGACAGAGAATGAGATGGTTGGATGGCATCACCAACTCAATGGGCATGAGTTTGAGTGAACTCCGGGAGTTGGTGACGGACAGGGAGGCCTGGCGTGCTGCAGTCCATGGGGTCGCAAAGAGTCGGACACGACTGAGCAACTGAACTGAACTGAACTGATGGCATATGGGATCTTAGCTCCCTGGCCAGGGATGGGGCTCATACCTCCTGCAGTGCGAGTGCAGAGTCTTACCTACTAGACCACCCAGGAATTCCCGGGGATATTCTTTTATTTAAAAAGAGAGGAACTTCCCTGGTGGTCCAGTGGTTAAGAATCTGCCTGCCAATGCAGGGGATACAGGTTCGATCCTTGGTGCAGGAGGATTCCACATGGTGCAGGGTAACTAAACCCGTGCATCCAGAGCCCCGTCCTCTGCAACAAGAAGCCAGGGCAGCAGAGAGAAGAGGAGCCTCTGCTCACCGCAGCTAGAGAAAAGCCCACGTGTAGTTAATGAAGACCCACTGCAGCCAAAAATAGATTTTTTTTTAAAAGAGAGGTTAACACCTACTTGTTGAAAAACTCAGAACTGTCCTTTGCACTTATTTCCACTTTTTAATAGACTCACAGACTTTCCATATAGAGGGGGTGTCACCTGATTGTAAAGAGGGACTTTACTCAAGAGAGATGAGCCGCCATCACCCACCCCAGAGGACCAGAGCAGGGTGGTGGTGGTGTGGCTCCACCTTCACGGCATCCTTTTGCCCTGTTTCATTCTGATTCCACGTGAACTTGTTGCACTGGAAATATGAGTCCTTCGAGATGGCAACACCACCGTACTTGACCCATGTGAGTCTGTGCTTGTAGGAGGCGCTGGCCTGGAGTGTAGCCATCCGAACAACGGCCCTGTTGCGAGTGTTCTCTCTGAGCCAAGAGCTGTGCTGGAAGCTTTACCTAAACTCCTTTCAACCTCACCCCTCACAAGTAGTTGTTTGACAGGCGAGGACGCTGAGTATCAAGGAGGTTACAGAACTGCCCGGAGGTCACTCTGCTCGAGGGAGGCAGACCCGATCCACATCCAGGTCTGTCCAGACCCCAGAGCTCTCAGTCCTGGAGACCAAGTCACCTTCCACTACTCAGCCGGCTTCCAGATGGCCTTCCAACATGGGGACATTAATTCTCTGGCATAACGCTGTGAGGTAGAACAGGGGATGTTAACTCTGGACATGGTGACCTGAATGAAATTATGAGGCCACCACAGTGAAGATGGCCAACACCACCCCTCCCTGCACTCAACCGTTCCACGGCCTCATGGCAGGTGCGGGGAGATTGCAGCAGAGGCTGCTTCTGCCGGCGGGGGTGGAAAGGTCAGGGTGGTTACACGAGGGAGAGGTAGCCCAGAGCTGGAGGTTCCATCCCTCGGATCCCCCATTTCCCTCATCTAACCAGTGGTTCTAACAATAGTGTCTGTCTTACAGGGGCAAATTTTGAAAGTAACCTGCTCAGTCAGGAGAACAGACTTCAGTCAAAGCAAGGCCAGCCACATTCTGATGCCATGGCTCAGGCCACTCTTTCTATTAGGTGCCTGCTGTCAGCCCAGCCCCAGTTCCAACGATGAATCAGGTGCAAGCAATGAAGCTGAAGATGAGTCAAGGCTGGGCCTCCAGGGTTTAAGACAAACTGAGTAGGACCACTGATGTGATGCAGCAGTAACTCCACAGATAGGGCACCGGGTGGACACGTTGGTAGGACAGTATCTGTGAGCAGAGGAATCTTGAGAGAAATTTCCTACAGAGGCAACAGGATGTGGTTTAGACTGGGCTGGTTTTATGGAGATATGATTTCAGGAGCTTGGAGGGCTGAGTATATAACGCACAGGAGATTCCAGGAGGCAATTCCAAGATAAGTAGGATCAGCTGCCCAGCACTTCCTGCTCCTACAGAAGGGGAAGAAGACAGCAAGCACCCTATTTACGGATCTAAATATGGCAGTAATAGCAAAGTTGCTCAGTTGTGTCTGACTTTTTGTGACCCCATGGATTATACAGTCCATGGAATTCTCCAGGCCGGAATACTGGAGTGGGTAGCCTTTCCCTTCTCCAGAGGATCTTCCCGACCCAGGAATTGAACCAGGATCTTCTGCATTGCAGGTGGATTCTTACCAGCTGAGCTACTAGGGAAGCCCGGCAGTAATAGGGATTACTATTATTACTATTAGTAATCCCTATTATTAGTAAGTAGGATATCAAACTCCCCAGACTTCGAAAATAAGCAGTCCACTCACTGTAGGGAATTGACTTGTTGGTATCAAACAGAAGGAGCCAAGTCAGTACCTATGAAGTCAGGGTCCCACTTCAGCATCTCTGCAGCACTGATGAGATAAGATCGTGGAGAGGCTGTTTTAAAACTGAATACAGAACTGAATGATTGGAGAGAATGGAATTGTAGCATGTATATTATCATAAGTGACCAGTCCAGGTTCGACGCATAAATTTTCCTCTGTTCATTTCTTTGCATTTGTGCTTTTTTAATAAAATTCTTTTTTAGATATAAAAAAAATAAAAAAAAAAACTGAATACAGTGCTCACTTTGTCAGCACATACACTAAATTTGGAAGGATACAAAGATTAGCATGGCCCCTGCACAAGGATGACATGCAAATTTGAGAAGCATTCCTTATTTTTTAGTGAAAAAAAGGAAAACTGAATGCATTTGTCCATATTCATTCGTTCATTTCGGACCGACAGCGCTCATCTTAGTTAGTCCTTTTCTCTTCTTCTCCTCAAAGAGCCTGGGCTCTTGTCACTACCCCCAAACCTCTCAAATTCCTTGAGGACTAAGGAAGCAGGGAAATGAATGAAATAACACACATAAACAAAATGTTTATCTGGCACATAGCGTGTTCTCATTGAATTTCAAGGAGGCACGTGGTGGTAGCAGTTGAGAATGCAGGCTCTGGAGTTGGGCTGTCTGCGTCTTGCCACTTTCTGATGAGCAACCTTGGGCAGGTCACTTTACCACTGTCGGTTTCCACTTTTGTCATCTGGGGCCAAGAATACCACCCATGGAGTTCTTGTGAGAATTAGATGAATGAATTCATTTAGATGCATAGTACAGTGCCTTGCACATAACAGGCATTCAGAGAAGTTAGCTATTATTATTATTTTGTCAATTTACTCATTAAGGAATGGAAAATTGCCATGCCTGTAGGCAGTAGGCATAAATGCGTGAACTAGTGGAGCTGGAGGGCCTGATCTAAAGGGGAGACTGACGTTAAGGGAAGCATGGAACCAGCGCTGTGATTTTCAGAATGTCCTCCAGTGTCACCCCAACTCCCAGCACGGCTCCTGAAAAGGTAAATCTTTGACATTTTCTCCTCAAGCCCTTATGTATTTATTTATTTCTCAAAACCCTGCTTTTAGGGAGAGCGAAGCGTTGGCCAGATCTTGAGTTGTGAGGTTTGTTCTTTCTCCTTCTTAAGCCCACCTTACCTTTCTTCCAGGTCTCGCGTCCGGCACGTTTCTCCCTCGATCCCAGACCTCAGCGAAGGGCGTCGAAGGCTCAGTGCAAATCCGGAGCGACTGCAAAGATGGGATTGGGGGCGTCTGCATAGCGCCACCGAAGCGATTTAGCAGCAGCAGCAGCAGCACAGCGCGTAGGGGGCGGAGCGGGGTCTCCCTGGGGGACTCTTGATTCACCAGCAGGTGGCGGTCTGTGTGCAAGGCGTGCAAGGTTCATCCAGAAAACTTGAACGGAATGTTGATGCCACTGCATGAGAGAGGCACAGCCAAGTCTCCCCGAGCAGAGCCGTGGGCATCCGCGAAAAGGTGGGGGAGAGAACGGAGCGGACTTCCTTGCCGGCGTGACTCAAGGATTCAAACGCCAAGAGCTTCCTTCGGTAAACGCTTCAGGAGAGGTGAGTCCTGAGCAGCGCACAGACAAGGGAGCGCCGACTTTCTCTTAGGGCATTGTCCGTGGCTTGTCTTGACTGGCTTCCCAGCCCCCCCGGGGCAAGACATTTCTTAGAAGGGAACTTGCCTGAGCGGATACGGGGAGCGTGGGAAAACCCGGGAGGCCGATGCCCGCGCGCCGGGCGAGCTGCAGCGGGAGGAGCGTGGGGTCCGTCCCGCCAGGGGGCGCTGTCTGGCTTCCTCGCGGCGTCCCGCGCTCGTCCCTGGAGGCTCCCCCGTCGCAGCGGCCGCTCTAGCCGGGCGGGCTCAGGGCTCTGTGGTTCCGGGCGGAAGTGAGGCGCCGAGCGGAACGGCCTCTGGTGACATTTTCTCCGGGCGGCGCGGACGAGTGCAGGGACTCGGCGGAGGAGGCTGCGGAGGCGGTGGGGCTCGCGTCGGCCTCCCCTCCACCCCGGCTGGGGTCCTGACCGCAGCCCTCTACTCGCCGCTGGAGCTTGTGCCGAGGAGCGAAGGCGGCGGCGGGGCCGTCGCGTTCCGAGTCGCCGCGGCGCGGAGGGACCCGGCCGGGGGGCCCGGTGCGAGCCCCGACGGGGCGCGCGCGGCGCGGACGGCGAGGCGCGGGGCGCGGCGCAGGTGAGGCGCGCGGGCGTGGGGCCGGGCGGCCTCCCGGGGACGCGGGGGCGGGTTCCGCGCGGCGGCCGCGGGCCGCGGGCGAGGCTTCTGCGGCGTTCAGGGCGCCGGGGTCGTGGCGGGCAGGGCTGTCGGGCGCCGGGTCTTGGAGCCCGGAACCCGGCGGCGGGCGCGGCCCGGGGAGCGGCCGACCCGGGGGGCGAAAACAGCCCGACCCCTGGCTCGCCGGCCGGCCGGTGACCCTCGCGTCCTCCGGGCCCGGCGGGCCGAACCCTTCTGCCCGCCTCCCTATCCCCGGTGGAGCCCTTTCCCCGGCGGCTGGAGGTGTCGCAGCCCGCGGGCCGCGCGCGTGGCTGGGCAGCGGCTTCGCGGCCCCGGAGTTGTCTTCCGCGCAACTTTCCGGGGCCCCGGGTGGCCGGGCGTAGCGGCCGCGGCGGCTTTGCCAACTCTGCTGGCCCCGCGAGCCGGGAATCTGGCGCCGACACCTGCTCGGACTCCTCCGAGAGCCCGGGCGGCCGCCCCAGCGCCGCGGCTGCTAGCAAGGCCTGGGAGGAGGGAGGAAGGCTCCCTCCGGCTTGGCGCCGCCTGCGTTTTCCGGCGGTTCCACTACCTTCTTCGGTCGGCAGACGCCCCCCTGGTCAATGGGACAGATGTGTCAGTCTCCAAAATTGATCTCTTTCTGGCGAATTTGTCAACTCCGTTTAGAAAAACCCGGCGAGGATGTAACCTGACGAGCCTCAACTTCGTCATCATCATCTTTCGCTTTTCTTCAGTGGTACTTTGTACTTTATTTTCTCGTAGCACCGATTTCAGTGGCTTGTTGGGGCGGCAACTCCCCCCAGAACCTCAGCCCGTCATTCATTCTCCCTTGTAAATCGTCCTCTCTGCTGTCACAGAATAGATGCTCACAGGTTGAAGGAATGAACGTCTGTACCTGTTCCAGATTGAACCGCTTGAGCAGTTTTTGCTGGATGTGCTTTTGGTTTCTCGCCTGAGCTTCTGCTTTCTGAATCCTTCCACCCCGTAGGATGCAAAACCCACTGATGATGCTTTGTCAAGGTTGGGCCTTTTCATTACATCTGGCAGTTTTGCTTAGGCTCTTGTGTAGTGTCGTGTGTTAACAGTTTGAAATTACTCTCTTGCTTCTCCTGGGATATTTTAAGGAGAGAGGCTATTAACTTTCTAATGTGGTTTTGCTGATCCTGGCAATCTGGATCCCTTCAGTAAGAACATTGCCTTTTAACAAGCATCTTTTGAGGCCTACAGTTGCTACCTGGTGTCCTGAGGAGTGACAGTGTTGATCTTTTTTAGTAGGAAGTGTAATATTTCTGTCAAATAGTCTGGGTAACACAGTACTTACTTGAGTGCTTTATGCACAGTAAATATAAAATTAGGAATTAAATTTGAATTCAGGAAACTTAAGATGAAATTTACTGTGATGACTTATATGCTACTCTATGAAGCGCTTTAGTGAGATTTCATGCCGTTTTGTAAAATGAGAAATAAAGACATTTCTAAATCACATTCCTTCAGAGTGCTTTTCAGTACGACTGTGATCTTGAGATGTGAAACCATACATTTTTCATAATGTTAACAAAGAGGTAAACGTCAAAACATAAAATAGGAAAGGAGAATCTTCAAGGTAATTCCACCTGAAGTGTCAGCTAAATATGATTTCTTAATGGGAAAATTTTTTTTCTGACATCTTATTTGTGAAAAATAGGATACACTAGATTTTGGAACTGGAAACTTTCTCTGTTGTTAGCTTTATATTAAGCTCACAATGTTACATTACTGACTAATCCAATTTGTATTACTCTTAAATGCATTTATGAAAGAGTGTCATAAACGCTCTTTGTTTTATAGTTTGCATGATTAAAGATAGATTTCCCTTTAGATTCTAATTTAATGAGGTTCTGAGAGAACTGAGTGCTCAGTGTTTGTTCTTCAAAGGGTCTGTTTCATTTGTGACATTACCCTTAGTGTATGACTAGTAACTTCTAGGGGGTTGTGTAGTTACTCATTATTCAAGGGGGTGTTTTGGTGGGATCTTCAGTCTTATGGATTTATTTTGATGTGTACATGAATAGAGTTGACATATGGGCAGTTAGAATGTTTTCTTTCTTTTGAAAGTTTGGAAGTGATGTATGTATGCATACACGCAGACACTCACACACATGGGCTTCCCTGGTGGCTCAGTTAGCAAAGAATCTGCCTGCAATTTAAGAGACCTGGGTTTGATCCCTGTGTTGGGAAGATCCCCTGGAGAAGGGCATGGCAACCCACTCCAGTATTCTTGACTGGAAAATCCCCATGGATAGAGGAGCCTGATGACTGTAGTCCATGAGATCACCGAGAGTCCGACACGACTAGGTGATTAAGCACACACACACACAGACATACACACACCCTGGAGACTGAGACCCTGTGTTTGTAACTTTGATAAATCATCTTAGACCTTCTTGATTTTCTTGTAGGTAACTGGCACCATGAAAACAGTTTATATTCATATTTACTGAATTGGTAGTAATTGAGAAAGTCTGTAAAAGGTGAAAAATGTTGTATTATTAATGTGTTTTTTTTTTTTGAACCACACTGATTTCAGTATTCTGTATTATTTTTATTAGGGCCAAATAAACTTTGCTGTGTAAGTAAGTAAAGTTGACATAGACATTGATAATGGAGTAAAAAGCTCTGGGACTGTAGAAGAGGGGAAGAGCCATTGTGCAGACAGAGGCCAAATGTTCCAACGGGCCTTCATTCTCCCAGCACTGATTCGGTGGCTGCTCGCCGGCACGGCGGCACTCAGGTCGCCGGTGCTTCTAGGGGTGAGTCTGACTGGCAGGCCTCGATGCTCAAGAAACTTACTTTTTTTTTTTTTAATAAGCTTACACTGCTGTTCTCGGTGTTATACATTCTGTAAATTTGGTCAAATGTGTAGTGATATGGATCCATCTTTATGGTATTACAGAGTACCTTTCACTACCCTAAAAATGCTCTGTCTATCCATCTCTCTTTTCCCACCTCGCTTCCAATGACTGGCAGTTACTGATCTTTTTATTGTCACCACTGTTTCACATTTTCCATAACATCATATAGTTGGAATCATACAGTATGTAGGCTTTTCAGATTGGCTTTTTCTTAATAATACATATTTAAACATCCTCTATGTTTTTTCATGGCATAATATTTAGGTTGGTGCAAAAGTAATTGTGATTTTGCATTGTTGAACTTTGCTGTTTGATATTGGAATACATTCTTAAATAAATGTGGTTATAGTTTCCATTATTTAAAATTTTTTATTTATTTGTTTATTTGGCTGTGCCAGGTCTGGTATGTATGTGTCATCTGGTTCCCTGACCAGGGATCGAACCCCACCCCCTGCAATGGGAGCTGGGGAGTCTTAGCCACTGGAACCACCAGGGAAGTCCTGTTACACATCGTTTTAATGGGCATTTTTCACTTTGTTTTTTTGTTAATGACTTATTACTTGCTATTTACTTTGTATTTATTTTAGACCATGGAAATGATGTTAGACAAAAAGCAGATTAGAGTGATTTATTTATTCAAGTTCAAAATGGGTCGTAAAGCAGTGGAGACAACTTGCAACATCAACAAGCCTTTAGCCCAGGAACCTGCTAAGGAATGTACATTGCAGTGGTGGTTCAAGAAGTTTGCAAAGGAGATGGGAGCCTTGAAGATGAGGAGTGTGGTGGCCGGCCATCCGAAGTTGACAGTGACCAGTTGAGCGCAGTCATCAAAGTTGATCCTCTTACAACTACGTGAGAAGTTGCCAAAGAACTCAGTATCAACCATTCTGGGGTCATTCGGCATTTGAAGCAAATTGGAAAGGTGACAAACCTCGATAAGTGGGTGCCTCATGATCTGACTGAAGATGAAAAAAATCTTCGTTTGGAAGTGTCATCTGCTCTTAAACTGTGCAACAGCTGTGAACCATTTTTTGATCAGATTGTGATGTGTTACAAAAAGTGGATTTTATATAACAACCAGCAACAACTAGCTCAGTGGTTGGACTGAGAAGAAGCTCCAAAGCATTTCCCAAAGCCCAACGTGCATCAAAAAAAAGTCATAATCACTGTTTGGTGGTCTGCTGCTGGTCTGATCCACTACAGCTTTCTCAGTCCTGGTGAAACCATTACGTTTGAGAAGTGTGCTCAGCAAATTGATGAGATGCACTGAAAACTGCACCTGCAGCCAGCATTGGTCAGCAGAATGGGCCCAGTTCTTCTTCACAACAGTGCCCGACTGCATGTCACGTGACCAGTGCTTCAAACGTTGAACAAATGGGGCTACAAAGTTTTGCCTCATATGCCACATTCACCTGACCTCTTGCCAACTGATTACCATTTCTTCAAGCATCTAGACAACTTTTTGCAGGGAAAATGCTTTCACAACCAGCAGGAGGCAGAAAATGCTTTCCAATAGTTAATTGAATACTGAAACATGGATTTTTACATTGTAGGGACAAACTGACTTGTTGGCAAAAATGTGTTGATTGTAATGGTTTCCAGTTGATTAATAAAAATGTGTATGAGCCTAGTTATAATGATTTAATATTCACTGTCTGAAACCGCAATTACTTTTATACAAACCCATGTCCGTCTAGTCAAGGCTATGGTTTTTCCCGTGGTCGTGTATGGATGTGAGAGTTGGACTGTGAAGAAAGCTGATCGCCGAAGAATTGATGCTTTTGAACTGTGGTGCTGGAGAAGACTCTTGAGAGTCCCTTGGACTGCAAGGAGATCCAACCAGTCCATTCTAAAGGATATCAATCCTGGGTGTTCATTGGAAGGACTGATGCTAAAGCTGAAACTCCAATACTTTGGTCACCTCATGCGAAGAGTTGACTCACTGGAAAAGACTGATGCTGGGAGTGATTGGGGGTGGGAGAAGACAGGGACGACAGAGAATGAGATGGCTGGATGGCATCACCGACTCGATGGACATGAGTTTGAGTGAACTCCGGGAGTTGGTGATGGACAGGGAGGCCTGGTGTGCTGTGATTCATGGGGTCGCAAAGAGTCTGACACGACTGAGCAACTGAACTGAACTGAATCATTTCTTTATAGTGTTGAATACTATATCTTTGTCTGGATCTACCACCTGAAGGTTGGTAGGTTGAAGAAACTTACACATTTAAACTTGGAACTGGAAATAGATTTCCAGGTGGACATTCCAGGCTAGGGAACAGCCTAAGCAAAGTTGTGAGTATCAGTGATTTTGGATGGTGTGGCCAGTGCCTTGAGTTTACAGAGGGATAGATGTCAGCTCAGTGGGGTATCAATCAAATTATCAAATTTTCAATCAAATTTGATAAATTGGTATTTTTCTTTAGTTGTCAAATTCCAGTCTTAAATGTGATTGGTGTCATGAAACTTTCTAAATCCTTTTATCTTTAGTTGAAACTACTTAACTTACTCTTCAGAACTCATGATTGAACTTAGGGAAGTAAACAGTGTTTTCTGCTTCTGTGTGGGCAGTTTGTTTTAGTAGAAGTGAGATTGATGTTCAATCAGTTTTCACACACGGCTAACAGGTCCTTGTGGTAAAAGAAAGGAACAAGGTGAAACTAAAATTACCTTGCTTGTTTTACTCTTGTATTTTTAAACTGCCAGGAGAGAGAATATGTACTGTATATATTGTACATATTTATCATAGCATTTTAATAGAAATGAATAATAGTAAATGTGATTTTAAAATAATTTGCAATGGGTGTTATTTATTGAACTGTGTATGTGATTTACAGTGTTGTGTTAATATCTGTTGTACAGCAAAGTGTTTCAGCTGTGTATAGGTAAATATGTGTGTGTGTATATATATACACATTATTTTTATATTATTTTCCACAGTGATTTCTCACAGGATATCCAGTGTAGTTCCCTGTGCCATCCAGCAGGACCCCATTGTTCATCCATTCCGTATATACTAGCTTGTATTGCATAACCCCAGTCTCTCTCCATTCCCCAACTTGTCTTGCTCCTGGCAACCACAAGTCTATTATCTGTTAATAGGGTTTAAGTTTTGCTTCTATTCTCTTTCATGTCTTTATTCAGAATAGATACCTCATACCTCTTTGCTCAGGTTCTGTCACTTGAAATAGCCAATAGATAGATGATGCAAGTCCTAAGTTACTAATTTAACTTTATTTACTTTTAAAACTACTTGGGTGAGTATTTTCTAGTTGGGCTGTGTGCTTAGTTGCTCAGTTGTTTCTGACTCTTTGCGACCTCATGGACTGTAGCCCGCCAGGCTTCTCTGTCCATGGGATTCTCCAGGCAAGAATACTGGAGTGGGTTGCCATGCCCTCCTCCAGGGGATCTTTCCAACCCAGGGATCGAACCCAGGTCTCCCACATTGCACATGAAGATTAATCAGAAGTAGAAATCTGTCTGCAGAACTTAATTTGCGGGTGGGGCAGTTATACCTGGTTAAACTGAAAACCCATTTTCTGAGCACTCAGTCACCAGGTGGAGATGGGCACAAAAATAAAAGAAATTTATGCTGAAGGAACTCAAATCTAGAGAACCAGATGATTTCTGTTTCTTTCCTGCTCTAAAATGTGGAGAAGAAAAGTAGGCTGTAGGAAAAAAAAGTATTGGATAACCAAACAACTAGTGTATGGAGTTAGTCTTTTCATTTATAAAATAAAATCAGATATTGGAAAGTGGCTTTTTTTCCTTAAACGGGTCTGTAAGTAAAAGAAAATGATTGGAGACTTGAATGTTCTTTTTGTACTGCCAGTTCATGTACCAAATACTTTTTTCTCTGCCTGAACTTAAAGTCCATGTATTGGTAAATTTGTTCTGATTGTTGTTCAGAGAGCAACAAAATTAAATGTTAGATCTTGTTTATTTGCAGCAGCCATTCCCAAGAATGTGGATAAACTAGGATTGTGTTTAGGTAAGACAGAAATTCAAGTTTTCATTAGCATGGTTAACATTCAGGAAACCAGGTACTGACCAAAGGAATCAATAGAAGTTATTTTTTTACTGAATTGTCTGGCTTAAAAAAATAGCTTCTGTGATGTCCAGAGTCAGCGTTTTGTTAGGTGTGTTATAATTAGAGAAAGATATTGTTGAGGATAGGGAAGTTGGGTGTGTACTAAAATTCTAGGAAAACAGGACTGTTTTCCTTTCTGTATTAAGGACAAAAACCTCATGTGGTCAAGATTTTAAGCAGTATCCTGTCTGCCTTAGTGTTAACCTAGCACAGAAGCATAGTTTATTCTTAAATCAGCATTATATCATCAAGGGTTTCCCGTTATTTATGTCTGCTGTTTGCTATGAGCCTGAGGGCATGATAGGTTTTTGGCAATATTTTGGGGACCTCAGGTCTCAGCATGTGGTAACCCATCTTTATTTGTACCCTCTTCTGAGCGAGATAGAGAATGGCCAGAGCAGAAATCTTGGAGGAAATCTAGAACCTGTGCTTTAAAATTATTCTTGATTTCCACTAATAGTGCTTATGAGTACTTAGAGGGTCTGTCATTAGCACTGGTGCATTCTTTGCATTGGATAACTTCCTTGGCTTCTTTCTTGATGCTAGTTTATTCACAGCCCTGGTTCTGGGCCAGATACATGTCAGTGGTGGAAGTATCCGCAACATGAAATGATTTGAGCAGCCATTATCACTTGGGGCCTATTTATAGAGCTTATATCAGTGGAGAAGAGGTTGGCTGGCAAGCAAGTAAAGCTGCTCTCTTCCCCTGGTTGCAATCTCATAATTTATTTTTCAGTTCCAAGTAGACCAGATCCATTCCGCTGCATTAATTTTTAGTGTTCCTTTTCTGTACTCCAGCCCTTTTGCACTCTAGTGTGTTTTAATCACCTTTACTCTTGAAGGAAAAAAAACCACATAACTTATCACACTGAAAAATAGTTAGCAATACTTCCTTGATAGCATCTGCTATTCAATGTTCAGATTTCTCCTATCTCATAAGTGTGTTTTTACAGTTATTCAGATTGAGTCCAGTAGGTCTCTGCATTGTTTTGTATTAAATAGGTGTCACCCCCACCCCCACCCCGTTTGTTTTTCCTGGCCAATTATTTGTTGAAAAAACAGGAGCCTTCCCACAGTTTGAATTTCCAGTTAACATTGCTGTAGTGGTATACCAGTCTCCTGTGCTTCTTGTTAATTGATATTAGGTTTAAAGGTTGAGCAGACTTGGTTTCTGTAATATATTATCTCTTTTCTCATTTTTTCTATATTTTCTTTGAGGGGGGCAAAAATATTTTATAGGTTTTTCTGTGTACTTGCATCAGGAGGCACTTAACGTTTGGGTCTCTGCAGTGTTAGCCACTGATAATGCTCATTGCTCATTACTTACTCATAGTTCTTTACTCTGAATGCCTTTCATCATTCCCAGTTCTGAGTCTTTTATACTCTGTCTTGTTTATAGTTATAGCCTCTTCAACCTCTTTCTTTTGAGAGCTGAGGGAAAGGAAGAGATGAGTTGCTGTGTAGAAAAGGGTTATTTCCACTGTATTGTAATTCTGTAGATGTTTTTATTTCAGTCTTGATCTTTTTTTAAATAAATGCATTTACTTATTTTGGCTCTGCTAGGTCTTTGTTGCTGTGTGAGCTTTTCTGTAGTTGCAGCGAGTGGGAGCTACTTTCTAGTTGCAGTGCACAGGCTTCTCATGGCAGTGGCTTTTCTTGTTACGGGCTCTAGGGCATGATGGCTTCAGTAGTTGCGACGTGTGGGCTCAGTAGTTGAGGTTTCCAGGCTCTAGAGCACAGGCTCAATAGTTGTGACACATGGGCTTAGTTGCTGTGCAGTAAGTGGGATCCTCCTGGACCAGAGATGGAACTCGTGTTTCCTTCATTGGCAGATGGATTCTTTACCACTGAGCTATGAGGGAACCCCAATCTTGAGTTTCGATTTCTGCCCTGTCCACATTACCTGTGTTACAACTTCTCAGTGGAAAACTTAACCCAAATCCTGACAAATAATTGAAAGAAGTCCTTCAGAAGCAAAATTTATTGTGAGATATTGGTACTTAAAAATACTGTTGTCATTAGAGTATGTTAGTATTTATGTATATAAAATAGAAAAAAGATTATTTTTTCTATTTCAAATGATTTGGGAAAATCACTGCTGCTGCTGCTGCTGCTAAGTCGCTTCAGTCATGTCTGACTCTGTGCGACCCCATAGATGGCAGCCGACCAGGCTCCGCCGACCCTGGGATTCTCCAGGCAAGAACACTGGAGTGGGTTGCCATTTCCTTCTCCTGGGAACATCACTATTGTAGTAGAATGTCTTCTAAGAACTAAATATCTGGAGAGAGGGGGTTTTATTTTGATCTTTAGTAAAATACTGTCTTTTACATTGTTTGGGTTATGTGGCTTAAGATACTTAGTTTCATGGTGTCTGGTTTTGTATCCTTATAAATATACAGTCACTTCATATATTGTTATAAATGTAAGGGAGCAGCTTTATTAGACTTTTAGCAGTTGTGTCTGTTTTGTCTATTTTATCTGGAAAGATAAAAGGGGAATTACTCTATTATAAATCATGCTGATTCTATGTAATGGAATATATATATATATATTAAACTTCTCTATTTTATTTTATTTTTAATTACTTTTTTGGCTGTGCCACGCAGCATGTGGAATCTTTACTGCCCTGACCAGGGATCTAACCCATGCCCCTTGCAGTTGAAACATGGAGTCTTAACCACTGGACCACCAGGGAAGTCCATGTGATGGAATATGTTTCTATATACAAGTCACTAGTACTACTAAGCAAACCCAGTATTTCTTTAGTTAAGTCTTGGTGATATTTTTAAGTGATTCAGTTCATCAGTTCAACCAGTATTTGTTAAATATTTCGTTAGGAACTGTAGGGAACTCAAGGTGATTAACATAATCTCTGTTTTCAAAGAAGACTGTAATGTAATGGGGCTGGGGAGGGTGAATAAAAACATTGATACAAATACATTGTATCCTTAATTGCTTTCTTCATAATGTATTATTTCCCTTCTCCCCATTTATAAGGTAAATACTTGATTTCTTGGGGTTAAATGTTCTTGGTCATGATGTATATGTGTGGAGGGGGAGGTGGTTTGCTTTAAAAGTATCACCCTCTCACAGCAGTGTATTTGTGTGCCACAGTCAGAACAGTCGGTTAATAATTGTTAGATGCTAACTTTTTTTTTATAATTGCTAGTATTGTGATTCTCTCCCCCCACTAGATTTTCACAATATCTATTCTGATATCCACCTTGTAGAATCACTTTTTGTGACAGTCTTTCTGTGACAACTGCCCATCCCAGCCGGAAGTAAGCACACAATATGGTTTGAAAGCCCTGCTTCATTTCTAGTTTTATCTTAACAGATTGCAGTGCTGTCTCTGGTTCCAGTCTCCTGTTCTTGTTTATTGGGGCAAAAAAAAAGGATTAAAAAAAATTAAAAAAAACCAAGGGTTCAGTGGTACAGAATCTGCCAGCTAGTATACAATCACTTTATATAGTGTTCTAAGTGTAAGCGAACAGCTTTACGAGGCTGTTTGCAGTTGTGTCTGTTTTGTCTATTTTATCTTGAAAGATAAAATAAGAGGGGAATTACTCTATTAGAAATAATGCTGATTCTGTGTAATTTTTTTTAAACTTCTCTTTTATTTTTGTTTTTTGGCTGCACCACGCAGCATGTGGAATCTTACTACCCTGCCCAGGGATCGAACCCATGCCCCTTTTAGTGAAAGCATGGCGTCTTAACCACTGGACAGGAGACACAGATTTGTTCCATGGTCTGGGAAGCTCCCACGTGCAACTAAAACCAAAAACCTGTGATCCGCAACTGCTGAGCCTGTGCTCTAAAGCCCAGGAGCCACAACTACTGGGCCCATGTACCACAGCTACCGAAGCCCAAGGTTGCACTTGCTCTGCAACACGAGAAACCACTGCAGTGCGAAGCCCAAGCACCGCAACTAGAGAGTAGCCCCTGCTTCTGCAACTGGAGAAAAGCACACAGCAACAAAGACTTGCCAACACAGACATGAATAAAGTAAAATAAAAACCCAAACCAGGCAAAGCTTCAAAACACTTCAGGCCTTTTAAAAAAAGTTTCTAGGTGTAGAGTAGGCAAAGTTTGACAGAGACCCAAGAGTGGTTTTAAAAACACATGACTGATGTCAGGATTTTTTTTTTTTTAATTTTGATTCCAGTTACATATTAGGAAAGTTACTACTACTTAAAAAATGAGTTAGAAGAAGATGCAAGCTATAATCTGTTTCATATCATTACTGTCTTGAAAGGAGGAAATTTCTGTTATCTTAGAGTTAGCTACATTCTTATTGGTCGTCACATGACTTTTAAGTCTCATCTATGTAAGAAGTAAGTATTTTTAACAAAAATATAGAAACAGTCCAATTGCTTTGATTTTTAGTGCTAGGAAAGTGCATCATTTTTGAATCATAAATTCGGTAATAGTGTGTAGTTGAATATTTAAACTATAAGGCAGCTAACAATAAATATTGTTAGACTTTCAAGCCTATTTTAAAAAAAGAACTTTAAAAAAATGTTTTTAGGGACTTCCCTGGTGCTCCAGTGGTAGGAGTCAGTGCTTTCACTTCCATGACCCTGCTTTCAATTTCTGATCAGGCAGTGCGGCCAGATAAATAAAAATTTGTTTAGACTAGATTGCAATGAAACTAAACTGCACCTCCTTTGCTTAATAGCTCCTTTCCTCTCCTTTAGTGGCATAGTTTTTACTTTAATAGATTAACCATTTGGCATACTTTGGCCACCTCATGCGACGAGTTGACTCACTGGAAAAGACTCTGATTCTGGGAGTGGTTGGGGGCGGGAGGAAAAGGGGACGACAGAGGATGAGATGGCTGGATGGCATCACCGACTCTGTGGACATGAGTTTGAGTGAGCTCCGGGAGTTGGTGATGGACAGGGAGGCCTGGCGTGCTGTGGGGTCGCGGAGAGTCGGACATGGCTGAGCGACTGAACTGAACTGGGCATAATTTTAAATAAATACAGTGAGTAAAAAGCTATACCATTTGCTTCACATATGAAGATAACGAAGAAATGGTGGTTGTGTGGTTTCTATAAAATGAATCAAAAATGATTCATGATTCGAAAATGGATCAAAACAAAGTCTGTATTTTTAGGGAAGGCTATCAAAGGAGCAGTCTTGTTTACCTTCTTAAGTATAAAATGTAGATATATCTTCTCATGAGAAAGATGTATTCTTATATATTTGTGGGCAAAACAGATTATGAAGTGGCTTGGTGTTTTTTGGAGGGCCAAGCCACACCATGTGTAGGGTCCTAGTTCCCTCAGCAGTGATAGAAATTGTGCCTCCTACAATGGAAGCAAAGTCCTAACCACTGGACTGCCAAGGAATTCCTGGTGTTTATATTACTAGCTTGTAGTAATAGGGTAATAGATCTAAGCAAGGATATGGCATGTATTTGCATATCTGGTGGCTGCTGTTTTGAAAACAATAATTCATTTCTAAAGCCTTGTACCAAAAAAAAAGCCTTGTATCATTATGATGTATATTTGAAAGATGATGATATGCCGATGATGCACTTATAGTTAAAAGTCAGTGCTGAAGTAACTGCACAGCAGCAGTTTGTCCTTAAGAATTTTAAACGGTTCATACATTATTAACAAATATGTGAGATTTTAAAATGTCAACTTAATTAAAAAAATGAAGATGTCCTTAAGATTATATTTTAATAAAAGATTTTATTTTAAAATGATATGGAACTTCTTATCCACAGGGCCTAGCAAAATGTCTTTTTTTTTTAAATAAATACTGATTGTATGTTTAAGAACAAGACTTCTCTGGCAGTCCAGTGGTTAAGACAGTGTGCTTCCACTCTGGGGCACATGGTTTGATCCCTGGTCAGGGAACTAAAATCCAGCATGCTGCAAGGCCAAAAACAAACAGACAAAAATAATATGTTCAAGAGATTTTATATACCTACTACACATAGGGTATTTTTCTAGTGGTTTGGTTATAATAATGAGACAAAATCTTGGCCTTCTTCTATCTTACAGTCTATGAAGCATATAGGCAATAAACTAGACATATAAATAAGCACGATAATTTTAGGCACTTTAAAAAGAATAATGGGCTGTGGGTGAGAGGATGCATTTAATGCATTCAAGGAAGGCCTTTTTAAATGTGAATAATTGAGAATACCTGAAATATTAGAGCCAACCTCAAAAAGAGCTGGGGGAGTTCTTTCCTAGTAGTTTGAACAGCAAGTACAAAATACCCTGAATCTAAAAAGATCTGATGAAGAATTTGGAGCCTAAAGAGACAGAAATGATGCTGAAGTGAAGTTTGAGCAATACATACTTGTAAGTTTCAAAAAAAAAAAAAAAAAAAATTTTATTCTAATTGTAAGGAAATTTATATAAAGTTTCTAAGCAAGTAGCAGCCTTGTTTGCCCTCTCCAGTGTAAAATGTAGATGTGCCTTGATTTACGCAGGTGATATATTCTTGTATATTTGTGGACAAATCTAAATTTTAGCACCAGGTTCCCCACAAATGTGTGTGTGTGATGGATGGTCTGCCCAGAAGCAGGTCATCTACAGATGGTTTAGCAACAGAACCAAATTTTGAATATCAGACTTCAAATACATTACAAAAACTTGTTTTAAAAAGAATCTGTATTAAAACTTTATCTTTTAAATATAACCTACTTTATCTTTTGTAAATATCCAGGTGTTCAGAATTTTTTTAAAATTTTGGTTAAAGGAGACTACTTGTGTAGCATGATCTAGTCTTAGGTTGAGAAGCAGGTTGGAAATTCAGAAACTGTTCTAAATATATCTGTCTAAATATATCTAAATATAACTTGGCCATTGACCTACATATTCTTTTCTTAGAAATGAGGATTATACATATTGTAGGTTAACTATGAACAGTAATTAATAAAAATAATTAAAATGTTCTGAAACCCTACATAGAATTGTTTAGATAAATTGTCAGTGTGGATAGATCACTTATTCTGTGTATCTTTTTAAATTACAGCTTTTATAAAAGCCTACAAATAGGCAGTAAAACATTTACGAATTTCTTTTTTTATATGTATTTGTTATTTTATTAATGGAGTCCTGTGACTCAAAGTACTGTCATATTCACTGATATGGTTTTCTAAAACTGTCTGATTATTCAGGCATCAAGCATTTGCTAAAGGATATCAGTATCCTCTTAAAATATGTAAGGTTTTTGAGTTTGGTGAGCAAGTCAGAAACTGTACTACTACAATTATATCAACGGAAAGTCTATGATTGAAAATACAGATTTCGTTGGTAAGGAATCTGTATTCCTGAGATTAGAGCTGAAAACAGTTCTTTGTTGCAGAAAGAATATCAATAGTATATTAATGAAGTAACTACCAGTTTGTTTTTAAAAATCATTAGTGACTGAAAGAAACATTGTTTCATGGAGTTTTTCAAATGAAATTTCCTGTATCTTTTAAGAATATTCCTTGAAACTTTCTGAAAACATTGAGAGGCTTCAACTAATCCATGCTTGAGTATTTCATGTTGTGGCTAAAATTGACCAGCAGCACTAGCAGTGCCGCTTAGAGGCATTGGTTTTCCGATGCTGAGAAGCACAGGCCAGAGTAATGCAGTTTGTGCTCATGTTACCTTTTCCATGAAGTCTGTGTAAGTAGAGCCACTAATTGCAGCGGTTTTCTGTATGCTATGACCCTAGTTTCTGTGGAGATGTTTATGCAGAAGATGACTGTAACGTGTGTGTGGAACCGTACGGATTTTTTTAAAAAACAAAAAGGAGCTCTGATAGGTTCATTTCACTGTGATAAGTCCAGTGTACCACTGGCCTAGTTGAGTCTGGGAGCTCATTTGATATCATCTGGGCACTGTTTTTCTATTTTTTTCTCTCTTTACTGCTGTTCTTTGTGGGCCTCATTTCCAGTCAGGCATTCCTCTCATAAGGACACAGTTGGCCTTCCTAGCAGCTCTAAGCCCGCAAGTTTCCTCAGCATTAATTAAAAAAATTAATAGACTATTTTTAGAGCAGTTTTAGCTTTGTAGAAAAGTTTAGCAGAAAGTACAGAGAGTTCCTTTATGCCCCTCTCCTCCAGTTTCCTATGTTATTAACACTTTGCATTAGTTTGATGTTTATTGTTGATGAGCTAACACTGATACATTATTAACATTCAAATTTGTATTAAAGCTCACTCTGTTGAAAAAGAGACACTCTGTTGAATAACACAATATAACAGTTCTCTGGGTTTTGACAAATGCCTGTCCATCATTGCAGTGCTTAGTTGCTCAGTCCTGTCTTAACTCTTTGTGACCCCATGGACTATATAGCCCTCCAGACTCCACTGTCTGTCGGGATTCTTCAGGCAAGAATACTGGAGTGGGTTGCCATGTATTAAGGTGATCTTCCCAACCCAGGGATTGAACCCAGGTCTCCCCTATTGCAGGCGAATTCTTTACCGGCAGTGCTACCAGGGATTCTGTCATTACAGAATCCAACAATAGTTTCACTCTCCTGAAGATCTCTCCTTATTAATTCCTCCTTCTTCTCCACTACCCTCTGGTAACTTCTGATTTTTTGACAGACTTTGTTTTCTTGGGCTCCCAAATCACTGCAAATGGTGACTGCATCCATGAAATTATTAGACGCTTACTCCTTAGAAGAAAACCTAGACCAACCTAGACAGCATATTAAAAAGCAGAGACATTACTTTGCCAAAAAAGGTCCATCTGATCAAAGCTATGGTTTTTCCAGTAGTCATGTATGGATGTGAGAGTTGGACTGTAAAGAAAGCTGAGCACCAAAGAATTGATGCTTTTGAACTGTGGTGTTGAAGACTCTTGAGGGTCCCTTGGACTGCAAGGAGATCCGACTAGTCCATCCTAAAGGAAATCAGTCCTGAATATTCATTGGATGGACTGATGCTGAAGCTGAAACTCCAATACTTTGGCCATCCGATGAGAAGAACTGACTCATTGGAAAAGACCCTGATGCTGGGAAAGATTGAGGGCAGGAGGAGAAGGGGACAACAGAGGATAAGATGGTTGGATGGCAACACCAACTTGATGGACGTGAGTTTAAGTAAGCTCTGGGAGTTGGTGATGGAGGGAAGCCTGGCATATTACAGTCCACTGGGTTGCAGAGTCAGACACGACTGAACTGAACTTTCTCATCACATTAAATATATCATTCCATTTCCTTTTGGCTTGTAGACTTTTTGTTGAGAAATCAGCTGATAGCCTGATGGGAATTCCCTTGTATATTATTTGTTGATTTTGCCCTTGTTGCTTTTAATGTTTTATTTCTGTCTGGAGAAGGAAATGGCAGCCCACTCTAGTACTCTTGCCTGGAAAATCCCATGGACGGAGGAGCCTGGTAGGTTACAGTCTGTGGGGTCGCAAAGAGTTGGACTGAGCGACTCCACTTTCTTTCTTTCTTTTAATTTTTGTCAATTTGATTACTATGTGTCTCGGTGTTCTTCCTTGGGTTTCTCCTGCCTGGGATTTCTGCGCTTCCTGGACTTGGTTGACTATTTCTTTTCCCACGTTAGGGACGTTTTCAGCTCTTCTTCAAATATTTTCTCAGGTCCTTTCTCTCTCCTCCTTTTGTGCTGTGCTAAGTCGCTCAGTCATGTCCAACTCTTTGGGACCCTATGGACTGTAGCTGGCTAGGCTCCTCTGTCCCTGGGGATTCTCCAGGCAAGAATACTGGAGTGGGTTGCCATGCCCTGCTCCAGGGGATCTCCCCAACCCAGGGATTGAACCCAGGTCTCTCATATTGCAGGCAGATTCCTTACCGTATGAGCCACCAGGAAAGCTCAAGAATATTGGAGAAGCCTATCCCTTCTCCAGGGGATCTTCCCGACCCAGGAACCGAACCAGGGTCTCCTGCATTGCAGGAGGATTGTTTACCATCTGAGCTTCAGGGAAGCTGCCTTCTCCTTCTGGGACCCCTATAATGTGAATGTTAGTGTCTTTAATGTTGTCTCAGAGGACTCATAGGCTGTGCTTATCTCTTTTCATCTTCTTTGCATATTCTGTTTTGTGGCAGTGATTTCCACCATTCTCTCCTCCTGGTCATTTATCCATTCTTCTGCATCAGTTATTCTGCTGTTGATTCCTTCTAGTGTATTATTTATCTCTGTTCATTTGTTCTTTAGTTCTTCTAGGTGTTTGGTAAACGTTTCTTGCATTTTTCTCAATCTTAGACCCATTCTTTTCCTGAGATCCTGTATCATCTTTATCATTATTCTGAATTCTTTTTCTGGTAGGTTGCCTATCTCTACTTCCTTTAGTTGTTTTTCTGGGGTTTTTATCTTGTCCCTTCATCTGCTTTTTCATGCTGAGTAACTTTCTGTATTGTGACTTTTGTTCTAGTTGTAGGATTTTGGTTCTTGCTTCTTCTGTCTGCTCGTTGATGGTTGGGGCTAAGAGGCTTGTGTAAGCTTCTCTGATGGGAGGGAATAGTGCTGGGAAAACTGGGTCTTGCTCTGGTTGACTGGGCCTTGCTCAGTAAAGCTTTAATCCAATTATCTGTCAATGGGTGGGGTTTCACTCCTTCCCTGGTAGTTTTTTGGCCTGAGGCAACTTGGCCCTGTGGGCTTTGTGCTTGGGTTAATGGCAATCTTCAAGAGGGTTTATGCCAAGGGGGACCTTCCTAAACTGCTGCTGTCAATGCCCCATCCCTGTGGGGAGCCCCTCCTGACCTACACCTCCAAACCTCCACAGGAGACCCTCCAACACTAGCAGGTAGTTTGGTTCAGTCTTCTGGGGTTCATTGCTCCTTTCCTCTGGGTCTTGGCAAAACAAAAAAGGTTTTGTTTGTGTCCTCCAAAACTGGAGTCTCCGTTTCCCCCAGTCCTGTGGAAGTCTTGTAATCAAATTCCGCTGGCCTTCAAGGTTCAGATTCCCTGGGGATTCCCAGTCACTTGGTCAGATCCCCAAGCTGGGAAGCCTGAAGTGGGATTCAGAACCTTTACACCAGTGGGAGAACGTCTTTGGTATATTATTTTTCCAGTTTGTGGGTCACCCACCTGGCAGGAGTGGGATTTGAGTTTATCATGATTTTGCCCCTCCTACTGTCTCACTGCAGCCTCATCTTTGTTTTTGTACATGGGGTATCTTTCATTTTTTTTGCTTCCCTTGTAGGTCAGTCAGTAAAGAATCTGCCTGCAGTGCAGAAAACCCAGGTTTGATGGCTGAGTTGGGAAGATCCCCTGGAGAAGGAAATGGCAACCCACTCCAGTATCTTTGCCTGGAAAATCTCATGGACAGAGGAGCCTGGTGGGCTGCAGTCCATGGGGTCACAAAGAGTCGGGCATGACTGAGAGACTAACACTTATCTTTTATTTGGTAAATTCCAGTGTCTTCCTGTCGATGGTTGTTCAACAACTAGCTGTGATTTTGGTGCGCTTGCAGGAGGAAATGAGCGCTCGTCCTTCCTCTCTGCCATCTTGAACCTCACAATTTTTTAAAAAGACTGTAGAATCTCTTGTGTTCACTCACTCTGTTTTCTTCCTGGGTGAGCTGATGTATTCAGCGGTCACTTCTGCTTATAGTGATAGCGTCCTCTTGTATTTCTGCTTTTTTATTTTCCTTTGAGACTTGTGTTCCCATGAACATTATCTAACTCAAATCATAGTTGATTTTTTTGTCTTTTTATTTTTCTTATAGACTGCATATACCCAATTGTATATGCCATTAACCAGCCCAAGGAGTGTAGTGTTCTGTATATGTCTTACGGGTTGAGTTTGTTAATAATGTTAAAAAATCTATATTATTGTTGATTTCCTGTCTAGTTTTATCCATTTACAATGAGGCTTGACATCTGCAACTATTAGTGTTAACTCCTTTCTATGTGGTTGGTGCAAACGTAATTATAGTTTCAGACTGTGAATTTTAGATCATTATAACTGGCTCAACATATTTATTAATCAAGGTAGGAACCATTACAGTCAACACATTTTTGCCAAGGAGAAATAAGTTTGTTTATTCCTGTAGTGTAAAAGCTGTGTTTCAGGATTCAGTGAACTCTTGAAAAGCATTTTCTGCCCTCTGCTGGCTTTGGAAGCATTTTCCCTGCAAAAAAGTTGTCGAGATGCTTGAAGAAGTGGTAGATGGTTGGTGAGAGGTCAAGTGAATGCGACGGATGAGGCAAAACTTCATAGCCTAATTTGTTCAACTTTTGAAGTATTGGTTGTGCGACCTGTGGTCAGGTGTTGTCATGGAGAAAAATTGGGCCCTTTCTGTTGACCAATGCTGGCTACAGATAGATGGTGTGGTTTTTGGTGCATCTCGTGGATTTACTGAGCATACTTCTCAGATGTAATGGTTTCCCTGGGATTGAGAAAGCTATAGAGGATCAGACCAGCAGCAGACCACCAAACAGTGACCATGAAATTTTTTTGGTGCAAGTTTGGCTTTGGGAGATGTTTTGAAGCTTCTTCTCGGTCCAGCCATTGAGGTGGTTTGATGCTGATTGTCTATTATATAAAATCCACTTCGGCAACTTCTTGTGTAGTTGTAAGAGGATTAGCTTCCATGATTGCTCTCAGTTGGTCATTTGTCAACTTCTGATGGCTGGCCACTGTACTCCTTATCTTCAAGACTCCTGTCTCCTTTGCAAAACTTCTTGAACCACCACTGCATTGTATGTTCTTTAGCAGTTCCTAGGCTAAATACCGGAGAAGGCAATGGCAAGCCACTCCAGTACTCTTGCCTAGAAAATCCCATGGATGGAGGAGCCTGGTAGGCTGCTGTCCATGGGATCGCTATGAGTCGGACATGACTGAGCGAATTCACTTTCACTTTTCCCTTTCACACATTGGAGAAGGAAATGGCAACCCACTCCAGTGTTCTTGCCTGGAGAATCCCAGGGACGGGGGAGCCTAGTGGGCTGCCGTCTATGGGGTCACACAGAGTTGGACACGACTGAAGTGACTTAGCAGCAGCAGGCTAAATGCATTGTTGATAATGAGAGTTGTCTCCACTACTTTACGACCCATTTGAACTCGAATAAGAAAACTGCTCAAATTTGCTTTTTGTCTAATGTCATTTACAGTCTAAAATAATTACAAAATAAACAACAAGTAATAGGTCATTAGTAAAAAAACATAAGGCGAGAAATGTGCATTACAATTACGGATAACATAACCACATTTAAGAAAGTATTCCAGTATCAAATGACAAATTTCAATAATGCAAAAACCACAGCTACTTTTGCAACAGAGTCATGTTCTGTTAGTTTTTGTTTTATGTAACAAAGGTTCAAATTTTGTTAAGTGCACATATTTATAAGTAATGTATACATTTGCAGTTTTTATGTTTTCCTGATACTTCTTTTGTATCCTTATGAAGTGTCCCTCTTTGTCTCTAGCAATGTTTCTTAAAGTCAGTTTTGTCTGATACTGATACGTTGTAGCTTTCTTATGTTTGCTCCTTGCTAGTGCATCTTGTTCCACTTTTTTTAAAAATTAGTCTATTATATTTTTGAATCTAAGATATGTCTCTTGAAAACTACATGCAGTTAGATTTTTTTTTTATCCAGTCTGAAAACTCAGCCTGTTGATTGTAGTGTTCAGGGCATTTATATTTAATGTAACTATTAATATGGTTATATTTACTGTTGCCATTTTGTTATTTATTTTCCAATGGCTTGTTTTTTTGTGTGTTGTTGATCTTCTGTATTTACTTTTACTGCTTTTTTTGGAGGTGGGGATTGTTTTTCAACTATATTTTTGGAGTTATTTTCCTAGTGGCTACTCTGGAAATTGCATCTTTATCTTTATTTACCACATTCTACTTCAGATTAATACTTATATCCAAAAAAATACACCAGCAGTTCTCCAGTATGGGAGAGCTCTGTCTTTTCCCTCCTTTCTTTGCTATTATTTTTATACATATAACATCTGTGTGTATTATAAACCTAGCAATACAGTGTTACAGTCATTTGTACAATCTTGTATTTTTGAAAAGAAGATTCTCTTATTGCATACATGTTGGCATTCTTGATGTTGTCCCATAAATTTCTAAGGCTCTTTTCATTGCTCTTTACTTTTTTAATTCTTCAGATTGTATACTTTCTATTGAGCTCTCGTTGTTCCCTGATTCTTTTTCTTCCGTCTTGAATCGGCTGTTGTAAATTTTTCCTTTCAAATGGGCAAAATGTCCATTTAGTTCTTCTTTTATTGATTTCTATCTTTTTATTGAGATTTTTGTGGAATCATTGTTACCATGCTGCTGCTGCTAAATCGCTTCAGTCGTGTCCGACTCTGTGCGACTCCATTGATGGCAGCCCACCAGGCTCAGACTTCCCTGGGATTCTCCAGGCAAGAACACCAGAGTGGGTTGCCATTTCCTTCTCCATTGCATGAAAGTTTGAAGTGAAAGTGAAGTCGCTCAGTCGTGTCCGACTCCCTGCGACCCCATGGACTGCAGCCTACCAGGTTCCTCTGTCCATAGGATTTTCCAGGCAAGAGTACTGGAGTGGAGTGCCATTGCCTTCTCCGCATTGTTACCATATGTTTCTGTAATGTAAAAAATCGTTTGCGGCTTTGCTGGGCTTTCCTTGCTGTGAGCAGGCTTTCTCGAGTTGCAGCTTTCTCTTTGGGGGCTGTTCTTGGTTGCAGTGCTTGGGCTCATTGCAGCGACTTCTCTTGCTGTGGAGCTCGGACTCTGGGCACATGGGCTTCAGTAGTTGTGGCACATGGGCTTAGTTGCCCTGAAACGTGGGATTTTCCCAGACCAGGGTTTGAACCCATGTCTCCTGCATTGGCAGTCTAATTCTTAACCACTGAACCACCAGGGAAGCCCACTTTCCTATAATTTTTAAAGTGTATTTTTCTTCAGTTCTTTGAACATATTTCAAATAACTCTTTTGAAGTCTTTGTCTGCTAATCCAAACATCTGAGGAAACTCATTTTTCTAGTGACTTTTTTTTTTGGCCACACCTTGCGGCATGCAGGATCTCAGGTCCCCAGCCAGGGAGCCAGCCAGAGCCCCCGGCAGTAAAAGTGCCAAGTCCTGACCACTGAACCACCAGGGAATTCCCTCTAGTGACTTTTTATCTCCATGAATGGAACACATTTCCTGCTTCTTTGGAAGTCTCTTGATTTTTTTCTTGAAAACTGGACATTTTAGATAATATTGTAGCAACTTTGGATTCTGATTGTTTTTCCCTTTGAAAACATGGCTGTTTCTTCCTTTAGCTAACTAGGTAAATTTGTGAAATGTGTCTCTCCTGCAGTGTGTTGTTGCTTATGTCTCTGCTTTTTCTTTTTTTCCTGTTTAAAGTGTTAAGCCTGGTTGCTCTTAATCCTTTCTAGTGTAGCTTATTGGCCAGTCAGTGCTTGGACAGAGTTGTACTCAAACACCTCATTCCAGGAAGGATTTTTGTTCTTTGTTGATGGATCTGTATGTGGATGGGGGAACATATTTTAAAGTTCAGGCCATTTTCAAGTCTGCCTAGGGTTTTACTTTCTGATGGACCCTTTGGCATTTCCTCTGCATTATCATGCAGCCTCAGCCAAGAATATGCTGAACCTCATCTGTGACTACATCCCTCGGTTAGTAGAACCTATGACTGCCCTGATTTCTTGCTGCTGAGATCCCATTTGCACCTACAGTGCCCCGGCATAGGTGTGGCCATCCACTCCAAACTGAATGAGGCCCCTTTGTTAGTGCACACTGGCAGGTCCTCAGCTCATGCCCCCTGTCAATAAGGCAGAACCTGCTGAGGTGGGGGAGAAACAGGAGCAGCCTCAGGCAAGATAGATTTTCACTATTCTTAATCAGAATTTTGCAGGTTTTCAAGCATCAGCACTTCTGTTTGTGTATGTTTTTAACTGATTTCCAGAGCACTGAAATTGGCTGCTTCTGTCAATTTTGTCTTGCTTTATAGTTTCATTTTGGGGAGATTTGCTGACCCCCCTCACTTGCCCATGAGCTTCCTTTATAGCTCAGTTGGTAAAGAATCTCTGCAATGAAGGAGACCCCGGTTCAGTTCCTGGGTCGGGAAGATCCCCTGGAGAAGGGAAAGGCTACCCACTCCAGTATTCTGGCCTGGAGAATTCCATGTCTAAGTCCATGGGGTCGCAAAGAGTCAGACGCGACTCAGCAGCTTTCATTTTCGCTTGCCCACAGCCAGAGGTCTTGCCCTGTCGATACTTAGGAACCCTGTGTACTCATAATCCATCACATTTCTCTCACCCAGAAGTAACAACTGACTTGACATTTTGGTAACCGTTTCCTTGCTTCTTTCCACACAACTAGGTGCTTCCCTGGTAGCTCAGTGGTAAAAAATCAGTCTGCCAATGTAGGAGATGCAGGTTCTATCCCTGGGTTGGGAAGATGCCCTGGAGAAGGAAATGGCTATCCACTCCACTATTCCTGCCTGGAAAAATCCTATGATCAGAGGTACCTGGCGGGCTACAAGTCCATAGAGTTGTAAAAGAGTCAGACATGACCGAGTGACTAAACAACAACTGCACATCTATTTATCTATGTATGACGTGTCTTTTCAGTTTGTCCAGTTTTGCACTTTATAAACATTGGATTATAGTGTAGGGTTGGTTTGTTTGTGTGTTTGTTTCAATTTGTTTTTTCTTTTTTTGTTGTTTGTTTCAGTTCAGCCAGTCATGTCCAACTCCGCGAACCCATGAACTGTAGCATACCAGGCTTCACTATCTCCCGAAGTTTGCACAGACTCATGTCCATTGAGTCAGAGATGAGTCATCCACTCATCTCATCCTCTGTCGCCCCTTTTCCTCCTGGCCTCAATCTTTGCCAATATCAGGGTCTTTTCCAACAAGTTGGCTTTTCACATCAGGTGGTCAAAGCATTGGAGTTTTCAGCTTCAGCATCAGTGCTTCCAAGGAATATTTAGAATTGATTTCCTTTAGGATTGACTGGTTGATCTTGCAGTCCAAGGGACTCTTAAGAGTCTTCTGCACCATGGTATGAAAGTATCAATTCTTCAGTGCTCAGCCATCTTTATGGTCCAACTCTCACATCCATACATGACTTCTGGAAAAACCACAGCTTTGACTGTATGTACCTTTGTTGACAGAGTGATTATCTCTGCTTTTTAATATTGTGTCTAGATTCGTCATAGCTTTTCTTCTAAGGGCAGGTGTCTTTTGTGGCTGTAGTCACCATTTGCAGTGATTTTGGAACCCAAGAAAATAAAATCTGCCACTGTTTCCAGTTTTCCCCCATCTATTTGTCATAAAGTGATGGGACCAGATGCCATGATCTTAGTGTTTTGAATGTTGAATTTTAAGCCAGCTTTTTCATTCTCCTCTTTGACCTTCATCAAGAGCTTCTTTATTTCCTCTTCACTTTCTGCCATTAACGTGGTGTCATCTAGTATCTGAGGTTATTGATGTTTCTCCCAGTAGTCTTGATCCCAGCTTGTGTTTCATTCAGCCTGGCGTTTCACATGATGTACTCTGCATAGACGTTAAATAAGGAAGGTGACAATATACAGCCACGATGCACTCATTTCCCAATTTTGAACCAGTTCATTCTATGTCCAGTTCTAACTGTTTCTTCTTGACCTGTGTACAGGTTTCTCAGGAGGGAGATAAGGTGATCTGATATTCCCATCTCTTTAAAGAATTTTACACAGTTTGTTGTGATCAACACTGTCAAAGGCTTTAGTGCAGTCAGTGAAGCAGATGTTTACCTGGAATTCCCTTGCTTTTTCTATGATTCAGCTGATGTTGGTAATTTGATCTCTGGTTCCTCTGCCTTTTTAAAATCCAGCTTGACCATCTGGAAGTTCTTGGTTCATGTACTGCTGAAGCCTAGCTTGAAGGGTTTTGAGCATTACCTTGCTAGCATGTGAAATGAGTGCAATTGTGCAGTAGTTTGAACTTTCTTTGACATTGCCCTTCTTTGGGATTGGAATGAAAACTAACCTTTTCCAGTCCTGTGGCCACTGCTGAGTTTCCAAATTTGGTGGCATATTGAGTGCAGGACTTTCACAGCATCATCTTTCAAGATTTGAAATAGCTCAACTGGAATTCCATCACCACCACTAGCTTTATTTGTAATAATGCTTCCTAAGGCCCAGTTGACTTGACACTTCATGATATCTGGCTTTAGGTGAGTGACCACAGCATCATTGTTATCCGGGTCCTTAAGACCTTTTTTGTACAGTTCTTCTTGCCACCTCTTCTTAATCTCTTCTGCTTCTGTTAGGTCCTTACTGTTTCTGTCCTTTTTTGTGCCCATCTTTGCCTCAAATGTTCCCTTGGTATCTAATTTTCTTGAAGAGATCTCTTCTTTCCCATTCTATTAATTTTCCATTGTTTACTTAAGAAGACTTTCTTATCTCTCCTTGCTCTTCTTTAGACTCTGCGTTCAGATGGGTATATCTTTCCCTTTCTCCTTTGCCTTTCACTTCTCTTCTCAGCTATTTGTAAGTCCTCCTCATACAGCCATTTTGCCTTTTTTGCATTTCTTTTCTTCTTGGGGATGGTTTTGGTCACCCCCTCCTGTATAATGTTATGAACCTCTCTGTCCATAGTTCTTCAGGTACTCTATCAAATATAATCCTTTGAATCTATTTGTCACTTCCACTGTAGAATCGTAAATGATTTGCGTTAGGTCATACCTGAATGGCCTGGTGGTTTTCCCTACTTTATTCAATTTAAATCTGAATTTTGCGATAAGGAGTTCATAATCTGAGCCATAGTCAGCTCCAGGTCTTGTTTTTGCTGACTGTATAAAGCTTTTCCATCTTTGGCTGCAAAGAATATAATCATCTGATCTCAGTATTGACCAACTGGTGATGTCTGTTTATAGAGTCATCTGTGTTGTTGGAAGAACGTGTTTCCTATGACCAGTGCATTCTCTTGGCAAACTTCTGTTAGCCTTTGCCTTGCTTCATTTTGTACTCCAAGACCAAACTTACCTGTTACTCCAAGTATCTCTTGAATTCCTGCTTTTGCATTCCCATCCCCTGTGATGAAAAGGACATCTCTTTGGTGTTAATTGTAGAAGGTCTTATAGGTCTTCATGGAACCGTTAGCTTCATCTTCTCTGGCATTAGTGGTTGGGGCATAGACTTGGATTACTGTGATGTTGAATGGTTTGCCTTGGAAACGAACCAAGATCATTCTGTCATTTTTGATATTGCAGCCAAGTACTGCATTTTGGACTGTCTTGTTGACTGAGAGCTACTCCATTTCTTCTAAGGGTTTCTTGCCTACAGTAATAGATACAATGGTCTTCTAAATTAAATTCACCCATTCCTGTACGTTTCAGTGATTCCTGAAATGTCACTGTTCACTTTTGCCATCTCCTGTTTGACCAGTTCGGGTTTACTTTGATTCATGGACCTAACTTGTGGCTTGTGGCTCAGCTGGTAAAGAATCCGCCAGCAATGTGGGAGACCTGAGTTTGATCCCTCCAGGGGTTGGAAAGATCCCCTGGAGAAGGGAAAGGCTACCCACTCCAGTATTCTGGCCTGGAGAATTTCATGAACTGTATAGTCCATGGGGTCGCATTGAGTTGGACATGACTGAGTGAATTTCAGTTAACCTAACCTAACTAATAGACCTAACATTCCAGGTTCCTATGCAGTATTATTCTTTACAGCATCGAACTTTACTTACAAATGGCCATAGTTTCTGCTTTGTCTCAGCCTCTTCATTCTTTCTGGAGCTATTTTTCTGCTCTTCTCCAGTAGCATATTGGATACCTAGTGACCTGGGGGGTTCATCTTTCAGTGTCATGTCTTTTTGCCTTTTCATACTGTTCATGATAGAAACTGTGGCTTCTCTTGTGGAACTCTGGCTCTAGGCGTGAGAGCCGTAGAGGGCCCTCTACCTTCTGATACTAATAGAAATCTGGCTTTCCCCGGAGGGGAAGGCACTGCTTCACCTTGTAAGGGGTAGCTGTGTTTTTTCTCCTTCAGCCCTTATCCTCTGGTCTGGAGAAGGAGGGTAAATGATCTACTGTTCCTCATTGCCACTTTTCAAATGATTTTTCTCTTTCATTTATCCCTATACTGCTGTGTTCTTTTAGCCACTGACCCCTTTATATTGAAATGGTTTTTGTTCCTTGCTTAGTGTCATTTTGTCCATTGTTACTTTTGCCTTAAATCTTGGCCACTCCAGTATATGCATGGGTGACTCTTCTGACACTGCCCACTCAGTTCCTGTAATGGTTTTCGTTTTCTACCCTGCTTCAGCCTCTTATATGCATAGTTATCCATGGTCATACTGTAACCATGTTTCTTGAACTATCTATTGTATTTCTATTCCCATTCCATCTCTGGTGGATTTTGGGAGTAAAATATTCAAAATCAGATACTAGAAAATTAAAATGCTGTTTGTTTTCATGACAATATCAAATTGTTGTAAGTCTCTGATCAGTTATTCGTAATTTCTACAGTTCCCTCACTGCAGACAGTCATTCAGGGATAGCACTTTGAGCAGCACTGTTGCGGGATAGTGAGGTTCGAGAGGGTGGTTACGTCCCACGTCTCATGTGAGTCCCTGGGTTGGCTGCCAAGTGTGGGTTCTTGGCTTTGATGCAGGAAAGAATTCAAGATTGAGCCATAGTAAAGAGAAGATTTATGAGTGGGCCATCTCAGAAGGCAAGAAAGGCAGGCACCAGGGTATGGGGTTGTAAGTTCTTATAGGGGTGGGTAATTTCATAGGCTAATGAGTGGGAAGAGTAGCTATTTTGGGGAAGGGGTGGGCATTTCCAGGAGTTGGGCACTGCCTACTTTTTGACCTTTTGTGGTAAGCCTCAGAACTGTCATGGCGCCTGTGGGTGTATCATTTGTCGTGCTGATGTGTTACAGTGAGTGTATACTGAGGGTTCGGCTTGCCTGGTCACTTAGTGGTAGAGTCCACATGCCAATGCAGGAGTTGTGGGTTCGATCCCTGGGTCATGAAGATCCCTTGGAGAAGGAAATGGCAACCGACTCCAGTGTTTTTGCCTGGGAAATCCCCCTGCACCGAGGAGCGTGGGCAGGCTGCAGTCCATGTGTGTGTGCTCAGTTGTGTCCTATGCTTTGTGACTCCATGAACTGTAGCCTGCCAGATTCCTCTGTCCTTGGAATTTTCCAGGCAGAAATACTGGAGTGGGTTACCATTTCCTACTTCAGGAGATCTTCCTGACTCAGGGATCAAACCCACCTCTCTTGTGTCCCCTGCATTGGCAAACAGATTCTTTACAGCTGCACCACTAGGTCTTGGACCTAGTTAGTTCTAATCAGTTTATGTCATGTCCTTGGGCTGTGCCATTGTCTTAAAGTTGCTCAGTCATGTTTGACTCTTTGCAACCCCATGGACTATATGGTCCATGGACTTCTCCAGGTCAGAATACTGGAGTGGGTAGCCTTTCCCTTCTCCAGGGGATCTTCCCAACTCAGGGATCAAACCCAGGTCTCCTGCACTGCAGGCAGATTCTTCACCAGCTGAGCCACTATCTCAGCACTGTTTAGGACTTAGCATGCATGCATGCTTAGTCGCTTTAGTTGTGTCCAACTGTGCAACCATATGGACAGCAGCCCACTAGCCTTCTCTGTCCACGGGATTCTCTAGGCAAGAATGCTGGAGTGGGTTGCCGTTTCCTGCTCCAGTCTCAGGACCCTTCTGTAATCTCAGTTTCATTCAGTGTTTTTGGACTAACACGTTCTGTCTTTTCAGTTCAGTGTATATTATACCCTTACTCCACTGGGATGTCCATTCTATAGGTTCACTGCATTTTCACTGCCCTATACCTTCTTAGTGTTAGAACATTAAAATCATAGCATTATACACAGTCTTGCTTTTTCTTGAGTTGTTTTACTTGCCTGGTGAAAGTACAGTTCTGGTTAAATCCAACTTCTCCCTCTGCATTTAGACTTACACAGTTGAACTTGAAAGGAGAAGACACATCCATGTGTACCTTGGAAATTTTATGGTGCTTTAAATTCATGGTTTCAGCCCATGAAGTGGGTCCTTATTGTCTGGAGGTTACTGTACTTGCCTAGTTTCTTGACTTTCTCACTGTCACTACCATTTCACCCCAGTGCTGTGATCAACCTCCTTACCACCTTGTTTCATCCTTACTGATTATGTTTGTCTTTGAGCCATGCAAGACTAGAATGACACCTTTTGTTTTGATAATAATTTTTGCCTTGTGTTCTCTTTTGCCTGTTACTCATAGGGACAGTCAGCTGGTGGGGGTGGTTATTTATTTTCTGTTAATATACGGGGAATGGACATTAAACAGTGACACAGTTAGTTAACTGCAGTTAAGCAAAGTGTCCTGAAGAATGATAGGTATATAATATGTATATGTACTAGGGATCTTACTAGTCTGTGAGGTGCCCATGGCTATCCCCAAGGAAGCAGTGTTTATTCTGATAACCTGCAGAGAGTACCCAGCAGGAGGTCAGGCGCAGAACGAGTGGGAAAGGCCGGTGATCTGAAAACCTGTCTTAGCGATGCTCTCTCTAGGCTGAAGTCTCTAGGCTGTGAGTGGCCAAGATGAAACTGGAGAGATGAGTAGAGGGTTTTTTTGTCTTTTTGATGGAGGTTTTGAGTAGGGAAGAACAATCACATTTTAGCTTGTTTGTGTTAATGGTGTCTAGAAAATGAGTATTGTGAACTCTCTTTCATGCTATGTAAATCATTGTACTTAGCAGTTTTATTTTGTCAGATTTTCTGTAGCATATGTTAAACCCTTTTCCATTTTTCACAAACGTCCAAACCTGCTTCCTTTTTCACCTTGTATTATGCTTTGCTGAGGTCTGTTACGGCACAAACTCCCTCCAGATTTTCCTAGTAGCCTCGTTTACTTGTTTTAAAAGAGATCTGTTTATCTTTGACTGTGATGGGTCTTCGTTGCTGTGCGAGGGCTTTCTCTTGTTGCCATGAGCCGCGGGGCTACTCCAGCGTGCGGGTTTCTTTCGGCGGTGGCTCCTCTTGCTGTGGACCATGGGCCCTAGGTTGTGTGGGCTTTAGTAGTCTCGCCTCTTGGGCTCCAGAGCACTGGCCCCGTACTTGTGGCACATGGGGTTAGTTGCTCTGCGGCATGTGGGATCCTCGCAGACCAGGGATCAAACCTGTGTCCCTGGCATTGGCCAGCGGACTCCTAACCACTAGACCACCAGGGAAACCCCTTACTCGCTCTGATGCTTATCACTTCACTGTCTCCTCAGAGCGGATGGTATACTGCTCCCTTTCCATGGTTTAACTTTTCCACCTGTCCTGATCTTCTGTTGTCTTAGTTTCTTAATTAGTACAGGACTAATAAAATGCTGCATTTTCATTGTCCAAAATTGACAGTTTTTGAAATTGCATACAGTTATTTTAAAGGGGGAGAGAAAAGCATCAGCAAAGCTCAAGTTACCTTTCTCTCTCCTCTTGGTCATCTCTACCTCCTTCCCATCCCACTTTGCCACGTCAACCTTACAGGATATTTTAAAAATATTTATAGAAAGTATGTGAAATATAAAAAGAAAACTTTCCCGTATGAGCATGTCAAATTCGCCTTGTATAGAGACTGTTCTGCCTGCTGTGTGAAGAATGGGTTGGTGGGTAGGAGCAAGATTGAATGGAGAGTAAGAGTTGATTGTCGATCATCCCGTTGAAAAATAGATGGTAGAGGTTGTGTTGAGAGTGGTTAACAGTGGAGACAGAGGGTAGTGGACAGACTAGTAACCTGAGGATGCAGCGTTGGTAGAAATTAGTGAGTGAGGGGTTCTGTGAGTAAAGGAGAGGGCCCTGTCGAGGATAACCCTCAGAGTTTTGACATAAGCAGCTGAGGTGATAGTAGTACCGTTCACTGAGCCGGGTGAGCTAGAGAAGGAGCGGAGCAGGGCAGTAAAGAGATTGATGATGGTGAGTTGATTCTGTCTGTGAATCTAAGTGATGTCAAGTGGATGCTTGAGAGGACTGGAATAGAGTTCAGAGAAAGTCTGAGATGGAAAAGCAAAATTGCTGGTATAGGGATGGTAGTGGAAACTGCAAGTGGAGAGTAAGTCACTTTGGTGGGTGCGAAGAAGACCTAGCCCTGGGACTAATGACTGAGGGATTTGGTAGAGGAAGTCAGCCTTACAAAGCAGGCCGAGAAAGAGCAGCCAGAAGTAACACAGGGAAACCTGGACGCCAAAGAAGGACAGTTTCAGGAGAGAGAGTGGTGAGGTGTAGAATGCTGCTTAGACATTAGGTTAGATCTGTCTGTCGGGTTCAGGGAGATGGCGGTCATTAATGATCTTGGGAAGAACTGTTACTGGTTTGATAGAAGCAGATGTCAGGTGAGGTTTGGTTGGAGAGGGAATGTGAGAGGTAAGAAAATAGAGGAAGAAGTTTGGACAGCTCTGTTAATAGTTGGATGAGAAAGAAGAGTCCCTGGAGGAGGAGATGGGAGATGTGAGGTTGAAGTGATAGGCAGAAGTAGATTATTTATTTTTTTAATGAGTGAGTGAGTGAGTGAATGATCAGATGGTCTAGTTGAGTGTAAGAGGTTGATGAGTGCCAGGGAATAATCATAATGTAAGGTTCTAGAGAGATGAGAGGGGATAGGCTGTAATAACATATACAGTGTATGCATATATACATATACACAGAAGGGGATTGATTGCCTTTCGATTGGAGGGAAGAATAGCATGGGGGGTGGGAATGCCGTTCTAATAGGATAAATGCTAATTGTTGTGGATTTCATACTTGAATGTCAATTCACTGAAAAACCCTCTGAACATTAAACCAGAGGGTTGAGTGTCTTTTATGTCAGAGGTGCAACTCCCATTTGATAATTTTATTTTTCTACTGCCAGCTACATTTGACTACCTCTACCAGGAAAATCCCACTTTTTTCCCTCTGATTGAAAACCGTATATGCAGTAAATAATCTGTTTGGGAGAATTAATCTGTACATATGACATCTTTTCCCCTGGTGTTTTGGGTACTTCATCTTTATTCCATTGCGGAGAATTTTGTTAAAGAGTTTTTATTTCTACTTTGTTTTACTTTTTACCTTGTTTTATGAATTACAACCAAATTCCACTATGGGGAGAACTTCTAATAGAATTAACTGACTAAATTTGACCTAAATAGTAATTGGTGTCCTGAGCAGGAAAAACGCAAGTCCTTTTTTCCTTCAGAAGACTTTTCAGTAGACTTTTGTGTTAGGATGGAGTTTTGAGTAGAGTTGTATGGGATACAGAATTCAAGAGGCACAAGTAAAACGCCTTTGACTCTGGTGCCTCAGTCACTCTTTCCTTGCCAGCACAGCTGGTGTTACTCTCTTCTTTACAACCCTTCCAGAGATTTGTGTGTACAGACAAACTCATATAATTTTGTTCATTTTACACTAATGGTATAATGTATCTTTTTTGTTCATTTAATGTTATGTATTAGAAACTGCTCCATATTAGTATATAGAAAATTTTTTTATTCTTCATGGCCACATCATATGGGCATACATGATGTCCTGTTTATGGTTGATGCCAGTGTTTGTGATTAATATGGACATGTTTAGTGGTTTTGCCTGCAATACTGGTTGCTTTTTTAGGAATTAGAAGCCACTGTAAGTCTCAATACTTAAAATTTAAGGAATATGAAAGGTTGATGTGTCATATTGAAGGACATTGATAATTGTTATGTTTTCTTACAAGGAAAAACAGTATATATTTGTGCTGTCCACATAATTTATTTACTTGAAGCAAGAGTTTTAAAGATCATTTTAACAGATTTATTTTTCATTTTAGTATCTTTTCTGATAATTAAGAATTTTATTCTAGACTATATAACTTCATTCTCTGCAGAAGAGTCAACTCTCATGTTTATTCAGTTAGAAAACCTTGTTTTATTCCTCTTACCCGAGGATATTGCATATCTATAAATATTTTATTTCTTTTTTTTTTTCTCTTTTCTGTCAGCATGCTTCATTTAAGACACCGGCAGTTTGTTGATTTAACTTTTACTCCCTCTGTTGGCTTTCAGTGGTGTTACATTCCTTTTGGAGTGGTGTTTGCGATGACGTTTATGCTATTTTTCTTTTAGCTCAAAAATTAATAATGATACAAATATATTTATACTTTTTTTTTTTTGGTTGTGGCATGTGACATCTTGGTTCCCCGACTAGGGATTGAACCCGGGCCCCCTGCAGTGGAAGTGTGTGGAGTCTTAACCACTGAACTGCCAGGGAAGTCCCATGGGATTCTTAATGTATAAATGTTTCCAGAGGTCATGAATGTTCTGATTTTCATGAATGTGTTAGGGAAACTTGATCAGAATGCCTGTTTTATTTATTTCCTTGGTTGTGCTGGGTCTTCATTGCTGCTCGAGCTTTCTCTGATTGTGGCAAGCTGGGGCTACTTTAGTTGCAAAGTGCAGGCTCCTCATCGCGGTGGCTTCTCTTGTTGCAGGGTCTCCAGAAGCTGTGCCACAAGGGCTCAGTAGTTGTGGCTCCTGGGCTCTGGAGCACAGGCTCAATAGTTGTGGTGCTTTGGGCTTAGTTGCTCCGTGGCACGTGGGATCTTCTGTGGGAGTCGAACCTGTGTCTCCTGTATCGGTAGGTGGATTCTTTACCAGGGAAGCTGCAGAATGCCTGTTTTGTCAGCAGCTAAGAACAGGACCTGAGAGGGGAGAAAAATAACAGATATGTAGAATATTTATGTTTATAGTAAGCAAAAAGTAGACTTGTCATATTAGATCAGTGATTTTTCAGTTATCCTCCTGTTGCTGTCTACCACATGGTGAACTATCAAGTAACTCGATGGAATGATTAATGGACATGTCTTATTATATCTTTACTAACACCATGTAGCTTAATGTTTGTGTCTGTCTGCAACTTGTGGGACATTATGATAATTGCCTTCTTTAACATCAGTTGTTCAGGGTGACATACCTACTGGCCTTGCACAGTTAGCATTCTCTTATAAACTACCAGTTAATGAACTTCGTGCTGTATTGGTCACAACTCTTGTGGTTAAAGATTATGTCCTGTTTCTGTTATGAGTAAGTGGAGTTGTAGTACACGCAGTGGGGGAAAGATACTAGGTTCTAAAGGTAGCATTAGGAGGTGGATAATGCATGTGTAGGGTGTTTTCTTTTAAACCCTTTAAGTCATTCTTAAAATAGAGAGTATTAGGTTTTCTGGGTTCACAAAGTAGTTTATCTGTATTTAGTGGCTATTGTTTGTGAAACAAAACATACGTTTAAACACTAGATGCATATTTGGCATGATGAGAGGTTTATGGGAACTAGGAAGAACAGATGAAACAACAGATTCAGGTTTTTCGGCTTAATGACTGTCTAGAGCAGCTCCTGTTGAGCAAAATGGCAGACAGCTTTGATCACATAATTACTTTTGTTGTTCACTTGTCAGATGCACGTAATTGATGGTTTTTTCCCTTTAACGAAGGTGTGCATTTGATGTCACTCCCCTGTAGCTCGCTCCCTTGCTTCTTTTCTTTGAAGGTTTGAACATAAAAATAATCATTCCAGTTAACTTGTTCTAGTTCATTATTTTGACGCATTTATATTCGAGTTAAAAATGTGTGCTATCTATATCAGAGTTTTGAGGATCCTTTTCTTGAACACTTTAAATAAAGTTTTAAAGTTGAGAATACTTGTTTGGTTGCTTGCTGGCCTTGAAAGTTGAGTAATAGAAGATTAATATTATGTCATTTTTAGTAACCATGTATGCCAGTATTTGGTTGCATTAAGTCCTTTGAATTTGACTTGTTCGAGCAATTAATAGATACATGTATTTTAAAGGCCCATATGATGGCTGCTTTTACTATCCACTTAGAAAGGTAGGAATGTTGTGTTGATTCAATAATCTGCCATTTCTGTTTATTGATTTTTGTGTGTTTTTGTACAGGTTGGTTTCCTGTTACATCTTTGACATAGTTTCCTAGACTGCTTCATGAATTAACTCGAAAATCTGAAATGAAGATGGAGGAGGCAGTGGGAAAAGTTGAAGAACTCATTGAGTCTGAAGTGCCACCAAAAACATCTGAACAAGAGACAGCTAAGGAGGAAGATGGATCTGTGGAACTGGAATCTCAAGTTCCAAAAGATGGTGTGGTGGATTCTACAGTTCTTTCTTCAATGCCCTGCTTGTTGATGGAACTGAGAAGGGACTCTTCTGAGTCTCAGTTAGCATCCACAGAGAGTGACAAGCCGACAACTGGCCGAGTTTATGAGAGTGATTCCTCTAACCACTGCATGCTTTCCCCTTCCTCTAGCGGTCACCTGGCCGATTCAGATACATTGTCTTCTGCAGAGGAGAATGAACCCTCCCAGGCAGAAACAGCGGTAGAAGGAGACCCTTCTGGAGTGTCTGGTGCCACAGTTGGGCGTAAGTCTCGCCGGTCACGATCTGAAAGTGAAACATCCACCATGGCTGCCAAGAAAAACCGGCAGTCCAGTGATAAACAGAATGGCCGAGTTGCCAAGGTTAAAGGTCATCGGAGCCAAAAGCACAAGGAGAGAATCAGGCTACTGAGGCAGAAGCGGGAGGCTGCCGCACGGAAGAAATATAACCTGTTGCAGGACAGTAGCACCAGTGATAGTGACCTGACCTGTGACTCGAGCACGAGCTCGTCAGATGACGATGAAGAGGTTTCAGGGAGCAGCAAGACAGTCACTGCAGAGATACCAGGTAGAGGGTGTTTTTTAAACTGACTGTCGAGCACCTCATGGCGTTTCTCAGCTCTTGGGCTCAGTTAGATGAGTGACACTTGAAAAAACCCAGGAGATCTGCAGCTCTATGTTAATTTGAGGACTGCAGTATATTAACAAGATACGCCAATTAAAAAATCTGTTTTGAGGTTTCTAGTGCACTTTAGCACATCAGCTCGGAAAAAAAAAGATAGGGACAAGATTATTTTTAAAGAATGGAATTTCTCACAAGTCTCTTTCTCTGTAACCCACTACCTGAACTCCCATCATTGCCTTTCTAGCACTGCTTAGATCTAATACTCACTGTTCAGTGTTATTACCAAGTACATATTCCTCAGGAATAGGCACCTTGCTTTATTATATAGCCACTGCACTCAAGCTGATGGTGTCTGAAATAACGTGTTCTATCTTTTGTTAAAGGTTTCTAATAACTGTTCCTGCTTAAACAGTAGTTTTATGTACTCCCCTTCTCCCTCATTCAGTGCATGATTAGCTCGTTGTCACTTGCATTTGAAAAGAATGTTTTTTGCAAAATTTACCCCTTAATACCCCCAAGTTTAAAAAGTTCAGTAGAAATCCACTGTTCCAACTCTCATTGATATGAGTCTGTAATTTATTACATGTTTGACATAATCTGCTTTCTCTATATTACTTCGTCTGATACTGTGTACTATGAAGGCAGTCTTCAGATTTCCTAGTGGAAGAAAAATGAGATCTGAACAGTCCTTAATTGGGTGAATTCTCATTGTTGAAGAGACTTTCGATTAGGAACATTCTGTAAAGTAGTCAGCATGTAATAGATCATGACAGTGTTATTTGTTGCTACGGAAAAGAGGGGGAAGTTTTGGTTGTCAAAGTTTTATGGGTGACTTTTTTTCTCCTATTTTTTGAAAGGTTTCTGATTCTATACATCAGCATATTGCTGATATACAAAGAATATTTCAAGAAAAATCATATTGGTTAATTAAATCTATAACCAAACTTACAGAAACTCAGTAACAATAATGATTTTATAGGTGTTCGACTTATAATAAAAGTATCATTCATATAGTATAATTAAATGTGTTCCTAACAATTGTTGGACATGCTTACTGTTTTAATATCTGTTGAATTCCTTTGGTAGTTCCCTGTGTTATAATTACTGGGAGAGAGGGTTTAATTGAAGCCCATCAGTTGACTGCATGAGAGAAGCAGACACTGGGGTTGTTTTAAGGCAGGTATATTTAAGTTTTATATTTAGTGTTTTAAGGAAAGCCTATTAACAACCATGCAATTGTTTATGCATTCTTAGGTCCTGTGCTAAATTACTACTCATTATCATAATGGATCTCTTGATACAGTGCTTAATTCCACTCACTAAACAGATTTTTATGTAACTGCCCAATGCTTCTTTGTCTTTTTATGGAAACGGAGAAAGTGGGTGAACAAAATTTCTCTTTGAAGATAGACCCCATTGTAGAGGTGGCATGAGAAATACCTTCAAGGACGTTCTCTCTGTTTGGCTTATATAGATTAGGTGTGCTTTGTTTGTGTTTTCCAAACCCCTCTGCTAATAGACTACCTTGACCAGTATCTAAAACTTCTAAAATGCTAGTCATCTATTTCTTGTCTATTCTGAATTGTATACCAACCAAAACACCAAAGTACATTATCTGTATCTATAATTTAGTTTCTATTTTGAAAATATGTAGTGTTTTCAAAATATGTAGAGTAATCATGGAGAACCAAATGGTAGGTAAGGTGGAGGGCCGCTATATATGACTATCAGGACTGTACACTGCAATTTCTGAAGATGCTGTACGTATAAGCAGCTATGAATGGTCTTTCCTAGAATTATGCAAAGTGACAAAGATAGAACAGCTTAAGTTTAAATATTAGGAAGTTCAGTTCAACTATCCACATTGTTATCCCTGAAAAATTTTGACATTGGCCTTTTTTGTTGTCATAATTATGTGTACCTCATTTTCTTGAGTCACATTATAACTTTGGGGCAGGAGGGATACACTCTGCCCTAATAGCAAGGCAGTTGTTGAAAAGTTACATAGATTGTAAAGATAGGATAAAGTGTGAACTGACTTGAAACGTGAGTGCAACACCGTGGACATTCAGGTGAACTTAAACTGGATATGTCTAACAATGAATCTCTTGGGATTTGGAATTTGAATGCAATGATTTATACAGAATGGAAACCAAGAGGGAGAATAAAAACTGATATTCTTGCTTTACACTTTCATTAAGTTGCAAATAATTTTAGTAGTTCAGAAGTGCTTTATAAACTTTGGCAGCAGTTTAAACACTGAAGAAATTATGCTAAATGTTGACTTACGCCAAACAGTTTAACAATTAATGCATTTTCTTTTAAAGAGTGAAAATAATGTTGCAGACTTACATAGTGCCTGGTGATGCATAATAATTGAGTTTGATATTTGGACCACAGATATTTACAAAGTGGTTTTGTTGTCTTAGCATTTAGCTGACAGGCAGCTTAGTATCCACACTAGGTCATTCTCTCCTTGAAGTTTTCAAAACTATTGATATAGTTCTCTTTTAAGAATCTGGAAGTATCATATCAAGATAATTCTGGCAGTTCTTTCCTTTGGGGGACTTAGAGATGAGTAAAAATAGAGTATTTCATAGTGGATATTAATGTGAAAATAGTGTGTGGTGGTTTTGAGTTTTCAAGGTTTTTGTTGAGTATCTCATTTATAGATGATCTTTTTATATTATTAATCATTCTTTGCAGTTCTATTATTGGAGCATTATTTTTTCACGGGTTGTGAGAGACATCAGTTTTTCTGTAAAATCACTTTGAAACTAGATATATAAATTCTGCTCTTGCAGGGAATTTTTGTTTTTTGTTTGTTTTGGCTGTGCCCCATGGCTTCTGGGATCTTAGTTCCTTGATCAGAGACTGAATGCAAGCCCTTGTCATTGAAAGCATGGAGTCCTAACCACGGGATGGCCGTGGAGCCCCCCCAGGGATTTGCATTTTAGTGAGTGTGAATAATGGACATCAGACTTCAGTTCAGAAGTTCTCTGAACAGAGCAGCATATGTGCATCACTGAGGGTGGGCAGCAGAGACGAGTGTTTCCAGTGACATGTTTTTCATAAATATTTAGTGTACAGTAAACCTCACGGTAGCTTCATCTTGTGTGTGTGTGCGCTCGGTTGGTTACTTGTGTCCGACTCTTTGCGACCCCGTGGACTGTAGCCCACCAGACTCTTCTGTCCATGGAGTTTTCCAGGCAAGAGTACTGGAGTGGGTTGCCATTTCCTGCTCCAGGGGATCTTCCCAACCTGGGGATCAAACCCATGTCTTCTGTGTCTCCTACATTGTCAGGCGGATTCTTTTCCTCTGGGCCACCTGGGAAGTCTGTAGCTTCATCTTACCTTGGCTGTAATGACCTACTTTTGTGTAGTTTAGTAGTGCACCTTGTAAGTGACCACTCAGATTGAGGTTCAAAAATAGTATCCATCTCGGTAGGTAAGGGTCAGTTGGTTTGCATTTAGAAAATCTAATTGGTCTATTTTGGAGAATGTCAGACTGTAGAGGACACCTAAGATCATCTGAGTCCTTAATCCTTTGTAGTCAGGCTGGAGCTGCTCAGCCCTCCTGAAGCTAGGATCTCAGCATTCACAACTCACCACAATTATACAATGAAATCCCTCATGATTAGCTATCGTTTTACCTTACAGTTTTTCTTATGTAGAGACTTATTGTGCCTGATCATTTAACTCTTGGAAATGAAAAACATTTTTCTTTAAGTAATAAATCCTTCTTAGAAAAATTTGAAAATAGAAAAATGTGAAGTCCAAAATTAAAATCCTGTTTCTGTTAACATTTAAGAGGATTGCCTTCCATAATATATAACAGAATTGATCATACAATGTATACTTTTCTTTCCCTCTAATATTGCATTTTGAGCATTTAACCAAAACACAATAGTCCCCCTAAAACCATGGGTCGATTTTGAATAATTTAACTAACTATAAAATAACTTCCCTAATGTTGGCCCTTTGGGCTGTTTTTAGCTTTTGCTATTATGAAGAAGAGTATGAACACTTTTAAGTCTGTCAACACATACTGCCAAACTACTCTTTAAGACTTTATTGAGTTTATTTCATCCAGGAGCTTAAGTGTTGGTTGCATTATTTTTTCTTGAGTGTTTATGAAAATGTTGCTGGTTTGATGGAAGAATTGTATCTTGGCATTAATTTGTATTTCTTTGATCACTAATGAAGTTGAAAAATCATACTGGCCATTTGTATTCTTTTGGTAAACAATCTATTCATGTTTTTTGCGCATTTTCCTCTTGCTTCACTTTTGTTTAAAATTGATTTATGAGGGTTTGTAACCTACTGAGGGTTGAATTACTTGAAAAATTTTATTATTAATTTAAGCTGTAGGGACTCGCAGTGGGAGATGAGGCCCGAAACCCAGGTCAGGAATCCCGTAACCTTTTTCCTATATTGAATATGAGGGGACTGAAAGCCCCATGTCCACAATTTAAAATCTGATTGTATTTTGGCAGCTGTTTAGGAGACTCAGTAAATACACTGATAACAAAATACCAAGACTGTGTAATCAGGTAAAAACTGCCTGAAAGCAATGATTAGTAAATGCAAACAAAGAACATAGTATCTGTGCAGTTTTCAGTCTGGCTGTATGTTAGAATCACTTGAGTGCGGAGCACTTCAAACTTACAATCCAGACTTGTTAAATCAGAATCTCTGGATCTGACCCAGGCATCAGCATTTTCTCCCCAGTGTTTTGGAAACATAATTGACATATGACATTGTGTAAATTTAAGGTATGTAAGGTATTGATTTAATAAATGTCAGTTCAGTTCAGTCACTCAGTCTTGTCCGACTCTTTGTGACCCCATGAAATGCAGCATGCCAGGTTTCCTTGTCCGTCATCAACTCCCCGAGCTTGCTCAGACTCATGTCCATTGAGTCAGTGATGCCATCCAACCGAATCATTCTCTGTCATCCCCATCTCCTAAAAGTATATATTGTGAAATTTATTAGCACAGGGTTAGCTAGCATAGCTCTTACTTTGTGTACTTACGATTTATGTAGTAGGAAGTTGTCTTCCTTTCAAGTATATGATGCAGTCTTGTTACCTGTAGTCACTATGGTGTGTTAAACCCCTGGCGCGTACTCTTCTTATACAACTGGGAGTTGGTCCCCTTTGATCACCTTCACTCGTTCTTGCTGCACTCTACTCTCCATCAGACTGCTCTGCTTTCCTAGTTCGGTTTTCTTAAGATTCCACGTGCAAGTGACATCATACAATATTTGTCTTGACTTATTTCATTTAGCATAAAGGTACCAGCATTTTTAAGCTCCCTGGTAATGACATTGGGCAGCCAGGCTGAGAACGACTCAGTTCAGTAGTGATATGTGAAGTCTCCCATAGATAAAAATCATTGTAGTCTGCTTCGGTTAAGTTCTGAACGGTAGAGTCTTGTTTTTTAAAGTGTTCTTAATTATGAAAACCACAGCACAGTCTTTATTAATTAACAAACATAAGCAATTATAAATTTTTCTCCATTTAAGTGATTATATTAACAGCATGCATTGTTTAAATGTGATTTCCTCAATACCACAGTGTCCAGATAATTTTACCTTAAATTAGAAGCTTTGAAATGTTACTGGTGGGTATTCTTTGTCAATCTCTAATGTTAAAGCACCGAGGTGTTATTTTTGGCCTGTTTTTCCTAATTTATTTCCTTAGGCGAGTGCCCTTAAAAACTTTGTGTATGCAACAGCATAAACTTTGCTTTTGATACGTCTTTCTCAAAGTAGGATATATTTTAGTGTTAAAAGAACATATGTGTTTTTAAGATGAGAATATGGTCCCTGGTTGGGTTTCTTTTTTTAGATGTATTTTTCAGAGCAGTTGTAGGTTCACAGCAAAAGAAAGCGGAAGGTACGGAGATTGCCCATTTATGCTTCTTCTCACACGTGTACAGCCTCCTCCTCTACCGATACCTGCAGAGAGTGGAATGTACCTAGATTGACACGTCATCACTCAGAGTCCGTAGTTTATACATGAGGCTTCATACTTGGTGTTGTCCATCCTGTTTGTTTTGACATATGTAATTTCGTCTTCTTTTTAGACTTTAAAATGTCTTGCTTTTAGTGTTTTTTGCTGGTAGTCATCTTTATAAGGCTGCTTCTTATCTTACTGTCCTTAGCACAAGTGTTCTCATACCATTTTGTTGAATTCAGCTTTTAAATACTGAAAAATAAGCAGCACCAGAATCTGAAACATCAAAGTATGTTTGTCCTATACACTAAAGTTTGTCCTATGTATGTCCTATACACTAAAGTTTGTCCTATGTATGTCCTATACACTAAAGTTTACCCAGCACTTATAATGGGGACAAACTGTTTAAAGGAAGTTTAATATACTTCGAATTCCTTTTAGTTTCTCCATAAGCTAAATGTGTTATACTTTGGGGAAAGGTTTGTCCTTCTTGAAGAAGTTTACTTATAAATAAGGTGTTGTTTTTTTTTTTTAATGTGGAGAGAGGGCATGGAATGGAGTAATCAAGGGTGGAGGAATAAAATGAAGTTAGAGGGAAAAGTTGGTAACAATAAACTTCATCAAGTTTTTATTTGCTGGGTAGAATTGGGCTCAAAATTTGTCCCATAGCCTTTTAGGCGTTGAAAAGAGGGAGTTGGCATGATATAAGCAGTTCTCTTTATATAGGAGAAACAGTGCATTTTTTTTTTTTTTTTAAACAACTGAATATCGATTTATTAAAAAGGTTGATTTAGGCATCGGCAATGGTGACTTCCACCTCGACTCCTGGCTCAATACTGATGGAAGTGATCTGCTTGACAATTTCAAAAGGGCTGTGCAGGTCAGTGAGTCACTTGTGGATCCTCATTTGAAATCGATCCCCAGTCTTACAACCTTCACCACAAGGAGTTTTCCTTGTAGTTATTCTCAGAGTCTTGGTAGGCATCAGAACTGGTCCTTTCACTTTGAGATTCTTTTCCTTCGCGCCTCTGATCAGGTCAGCACACACCTTCTCCAGAGACTGCACGTTGCAGCTGGTGAGGGTGATCCTAATACAGTGAATGGCCACCTCTGGCTCCACGGGAGTCTTGCCGGTGTCTTTAAAGGCCATGACTGTGGCACGGCTTCCTGACCGACTTGTTCCTCGGCGAGAGCAAACAGCGGTGAGTCGGGAGCAGAAGCAGGCGGCACGACGCTCTGCTGCAGCGGCGACTGCGTCTTCCTCAAAGAGCTGCATTTCTTGATACTGAGACCTGGGAAACTTTTCTTTTGCCTATCCATGAAAAGCCACTATGAGATAAAGTAAACTATATTTTCAGAAATGCTCTGGGATAAATACAATAGAGCATTGCATGGGGGCAGTTTTTTATAAGGACTTTTTGATATAGGTAGATGGTATATGGCCAAGATTGATTGAGTCCATCATTCATTAATTCAGCAAATTTTGGACACCTGCTATGCAGCATTGGGAATGCAACAGTGAATGAAACATGTCTGCCCTTGTGAAACATCTTTTTTGAGGAGACAGATAATAAATGAATTCATCATATGCTCTCAAGTAGGAATATACATTATGAATAATAATAAAGCAGGATATAAGAGTTCAGATAAAAATGAACTAGAGATGGGGTAGAATAGCTATTTGAGGTAGCATAGGCAAGAGTGATCTGGAGGTAACAGTTTTAGTAGTTACCTGAAGAAAGGAAGAGTCCAGTATAATTAGTTTTATTAGAAACCCAAAGTATTTGGGACCCAAACCAAAACTAATCTGGCCTAGTTCAAGGATAAAATACTGTATATAGAAGAGCATATCCTAAAACTGGAATCCTCTGAAACCAGTGTTCTACTTGATATTAATAGGTGTACACTGTTCACACATTTGGAAAGTGCTGGACCATGTGGAAACAGATTTGTCTACTACAGGACAACTCAGAGCCATTAATGTGCTCTCCAAAAGAGGAGGATATGATTTGTATATCTAAAACTTAACTGCAAAACTTTTTTTTTGAGATATGTGTTTTAGTACCTTGCACAAACCAAGGTTTATAAAAAATATTACACAGCAGTATACATGGATTTTGCATATCCTTTATGTGGTTTTTCCATAAAGAAAACAATTTTTTTTAACTTAAGAGTAGTTGATGAAAATCAATTAACTGAGAATTATTTAATATACTGACTTATTATGGGTCAGCAGTTAAAGCAAATTTTAGAATTTTAAAGTCATGGTGTGAAAATATTCAGGGATACAGTGATTGTATCAGGGTTGTACTCTGGAATCACCTAGGGGGCTTAAAACAAACCTAATGCCTGGGAACCGCCTACATTTTGGTATTTGTTATACCATTCCAGGTCTTTATGTTTAGCAAGTTCGAAAGCTACTGATACTTTCAAACTTGAGTAGTTAGTTGTATAGTACAAGATACAAAATCCTAGGCAGATTCGGTGAAGCTATGAGAAAAGGGTAGTGTCATGTTACTTTTCTCAGAATTACTTTTGTTTGGTTAATTAATTTAAGTGCTCCTTATCATTGCTGAATCTATTTGCCTGTTCTTGGTAATGCTTAAGTCATTTTCCTGAATAAGCATGTCTTAATAAAAATACAATTTTCTGATTTAATGACATTTTATCAAATGGCCTCATTGCCTTTAAAGCTGACTTCAGTCATACTGACGGATCTGAAGGAGCGCCCAGCGAAATTTTAGGATTACTTGTCAGGGGTGCTCTGTGTGTTAGAAACGTTACAGGCAGTGTCCTAGAAGAGGCCATGAGCTGTTATTCCGGGATGCAGAAGCAGACAGAGAAGTTCCAAATGTGGATGGAAAAACTAACTCACCTTGACACTGGTGAAGAGAACAAGCAGCTACTGGAACCCAGGGAACTTAAAATGCGACTAGTTGGCCAAGGAATTTCCCCTATCACCCAGTCAGGTGCTTACACACAGTTGCCTGATTCCCAAGAACTGCTGCAACAGCCCTTTGTGACATGTCAGAATGTCGACAGCACATTAGAATCCTCAGACATTACAGTTTTCTGATTAACTTTGTTGAAAATGGGAATATTACAGAACAACCTTTGAATCTATCACAAAATTAATTGTGTTAACTATCTGCTTTTTGAATTGTGTAAGAAAGAATATGCTTTTGCCCGTTTTAAGTTTCTTTTGGTAATGTTTTAAAAATTAAATAGTAAATAAGTTGCTTTTAAAAAAATTAGTTATTCAAAACAAAGTTTCATGAATTCTAGTTAGAGTTTTGTTACATGTGCTTGGAACATAGAACTGTATTTATATGCTGATAGGAGTGATCCTCATCTTTATGCTTTTTTCATGCCAAAAACATAAATAACAGTAAGATATAAAATAGGGAATCTTAGTGAATCCAGATAGATGAGTGGTTAATTCCCCTAGAGTCTCTTAGAATTAATCTCTACAACAGTTGACTTGCTTGTGATTCCTTTAAGAGGAATGATGTAATTAATCTCATTCTGGAGGTCATGAGTGAATACTGCATGAGCATTTTTATGTCATTCTTTCCTAGGTCATTTAATGAACTGATTTTGTTGCTAGTCTTTAATGATTTGTATGAAATAGACTTTGTGTGCAGGAAGAATGAATTACTTTTTGAGCAAATTAATACCCTGTACCTGCTATGTGAGATACTGCAGGGAACGCAGATTAGACAGGAGTTTGAGTTTATGTGTGAGAAAAGCAGTATTTTTCCATTGTTACATAGATGGGTTTTTTTATTTTAAGCTTTAACTCTCTAAGCCAGTCATCTGGCAGAATCCGGTGAAACTGGTACTCTGATGTAAAGGGTAACCTCTAGAGGATAGAGATGAAATGGTCACTCTATTAAGGGTATGTGTTGAATGGGTCTTTAAATTAATAGTGACTAAATGTATTGGCTAATGTACTACCAATTTAATTTTGTTTTGAGTCCCTGGACTGGAAATAAATGATATGTTAAAGAGTCCATGGCGTGTATCAAAGGGGAGAAAATAGCACAGCATTGTTAGCTTTGCAACTTGATAGATTTTCAGTGTGTGGCCTAGGACTGAGAAATAGTGGTATTTTGTGTTTTCTGGGTTGGTAGGAATATTGTGGGAAAAAGCTAAATTAGGAAGAAAGTTTTCAGTAGGTGTATATAACTTTGCTAACATTACCTTGTGCCTTTTTTAGAAAATTGTACTTCCTACTGGATTTATTTACAATAAAAACATGGTAGTTTTTCCCTTCAAATTTATAAGTTCTCAATATGAGTAAGGTTATTTTAATACTTAATGTAGTTGCAACTTTGAAAAAGATCTGATTGTGTGTTTTGCCAAGAGGAAAGCTAGGTGATATATTTGGAGTTGCATATATAGTTGGACATTAGACCGACAGGAGTTTGAACTGTACAGGTCTTATATGCAGATTTTTTGCACTAAATATGAACTGTGGTTCTGCACAATCAGTGCTCGATAGTATTCATGGATGTGGGACCAGAGACTGTTATAAAGTTTTGTGTGGGTTTTCTTCAACTGTGCAGTGGGTGGGAGCCCAACTTTAGGGTCAGCTGTATAAACAATAAAGACCTTTGTTTTATTTTAGTAATTTACCAGTAACGACTCAGAAAAATTGTCATCACTTCTTCTATTCTATATTCAGATATTTATACCTTGTAAATTAACTGTAATAAATTGAATCAATTTATTTTGCTTTTTTTTTGAAGTGAAAAATGACTTTTTTTTTTTCTTTTTAGAGCTTAATATATGAGAATTGGGAATTAACTTTGGGAAAGTTATAACTGACGGGTTTTTCTCTGACATAATAGCACAACACTTGTACACTATTTCAGCTAATATTTTTTTTAACTTACCTGTTTTATGCCAATAAGAAGAGCATATTGGTTTTGGGTGAGAAGTTTTTAACTAATCTGTAATATTTATTTGAAATTAAGATGTTTTCAGGGAAGTTTGTTCTGTATTCAGCTTCTCCCTAGGATCACAGATTTTACTAGACATGGATTTTTAGATATAAGAAAATGTTAATTTCAGCATGTTAACATGACTGCTTTTCTGTGCATGCATAACTGCTTCAAGAACTTAATAGATTTCTTTGTTTCATGATTTAATGTTTCATATATTAAGCATGTAGTGAAATGCTTTTTATTTTTAAAATAGAAAAATGAATGAATCCTTTAAGAATGACATAAAAAATAACATAGACATTATTCTTAGTATTGACTGGATATGTTCTGATTCTTGTTGTTATTAGATAATGGAGTAGGAAATCTACAGATTTTTTTGCCTAAAAGAGAAAAATGTCAGTCGAGTGGAATTATCAAGCTTAAGTTTTAATAATTTGATATTCAAGGTAAAAATATTGTAAATATTTGAGAAGGTGTCGAACATAATACATTTGAGGAAGCCTTTTCTACATAAATTTGTATAAAGATATGGAAAAAGAGGTTTTGATAGAAGAGGAACACCAGAATGTACTGATTTAATTCATAGAATATATGCTAAAATTTTAAAATTTATTCCAAAACAAAATTTTATATTTTGTGGTTTGAAAAGTTAACCTTAAGAATAATTTTGTACCAGAAACATACATACAGTTTTTTCCCCTGATTTTCAGTTTGTCATGGTGTCTTGAAAATGTGTTGCTGTCTTAAGGAGTCTTGTTTTGAAACACAGTAGTTTTTTTTTTTTTAATGAATTGTGCTTTAAAGTAATTGTGCTTTTTCCAAATTGCACGATTTAAAAATTCTTTCAGAAAAATTTGTTTTTGTATTATGAACAAAGAAGTATTAAGTATTTGAAGTAGTTATAATAGTTTTTTAAAAACTTGACTGCTGTTTTGGATTATTGAATTCTCCTTCACTGAGGCAGAGTCTGTATTCCTAAGATTGTAGTCTAAATACATACTAAGAAGTGGAAATTATTTTTGGATTATGTGGTGGCATTTTTATATAGGTATTATTTTAGAAGTGCCTAGTGGTCATCCCTTGTGCTGTGCTTAGTTGCTCAGTCGTGTCTGACTCCTTGCAACCTCATGGACCCACCAGGCTTCTCTGTCCATGGGGATTCTCCAGGCCAAGAATACTGCAGTGGGTTGCCATGCCCTCCTCCAGGGTATCTTCTCAACCTCAGGATTGAACCCAGGTCTCCCGCATTGCAGGCGCCATTCTTTGCTGTCTGGACCACCAAGGAAGCCCATGAATACGGGAATGGGTAGCCTATCCTTTTTCCAGGGGAACTTCCTGAACCAGGAATCGAACTGGAGTCTCCTGGATTGTTCGCGGATTCTTTACTAGCTGAGCTACCAGGGAACTCTGGTCTTCCTTTAACTTACCTTAAATTGGCTTAATTTTCCTAGAATTTTAAGTATAGGGAATATATCCTGTTAGGGCTTTTTTGTGGTATATAAAGGGCTAATGCTGGACAGAAACGTCTTTCAGTTGATCTAGATCGTGTCTAGCTTTGATCTAGACATGGTTGAAATGCTGTTTATTTAAGAATATAATCCCACTCTGCTCAGTGTTATGTGGCAGCCTGGATGGGTGGGTGGGTTTGGGGGAGAATGGATACTTGTAGATACATGGCTGAGTCCCTTTGCTGTCCACCTGTAACTGTCACAACATTGTTAATTGGCTACCCAGTTAATCAGCTATACTCATACCAAATAAAAGGTCAATAAAAGAAAACAGTATAATCCCAGGAGAAAATGCTCCCAAATATGGCTGCCACCAGTGTCTACAGGCCCCAGGGCAAGCCAGGCAGTGGCCCCTCTGCTTCTCTAGGAAACTTGGGAAGATCAGCAGGGAGATGACCTTTGGAGAGTCACTGAGGACTGGTAGATTGCAGTGCTTTGTAGGGAATGACTGCAAGAAAAGAAAAACACAGATTGTTTGTTTAAAATATCTTTGCTCATTTTAATCAGTCCAGTTTTCAAGAAAAGGCTCAATTCTGAAAGAAATAGAAGAAAGATTAAAATGAAGACTATAATTCCATATTTGGATTATGTCATTTCTCTAATATCCACATATGCAATTTAGTTGCTGGTATTTAAATGGGGGTGCGCTATGGTGAATGTTTTCTGATAATCTATCTACAGACTGTTTTCTGCCTAGAGTCTCTTAGTTCAGTGTTGTAGGACATTAGATCCTAATCATTTTTAAGAAAATTTAACCAGCAGATTAAGATTAGAATTATCAGGTTATTTGAGCCTCTCATTGCATAATACATTTCAGTTATGTTAATGTGTAATTTGTGTGCATTATTAAAACTTGAGTGTAATAAGAGCTCAAATAAAAATTTAATTTAGAACACAACACAATAAAATTAAAATCTTAAAATTTTATTTTGCATGAAGTTTTTTTTTTTTTTTTACTTAAAGGAGCTGTCATTTTGGGTCTCCAAGAGAAAAGCCTGTTCTTTGTTACTAAGTCAGAGGACTAAGCCTAGTCTCAAGAGTGTGTGTTTGTGCACCTTCAGAATTATGAAATAATCCTGTATTTTTATTAATGCTATAGTTGGCAGGTTGTGCTGGAAACATAACTATGCAATAGTCCACAGGGATTTTAATGGATTCAGGTCACTAATATATCCATTCATTGCTTCCTAAATGTGTGTAAAAAAAAAATTGCCACATATGAGTTAGAGTGATTAATAAGTTAGAGGGAAAATTTATTTCTTAGATTATCAGATAAAGATTTGTAATGCTTGTTTGTTTCATTAGCAGACTGAGTAAAAGAATATACACGAATTAGTTTATTTTGCTTCATTGCTTCTGTCATGCCTTAGTTATGTGTATTTAACAGCAGATACTGTGATCTGAAGGTCGAGGTATAGCACAATTTCATGAAATTTATTGCTTAAGGTTTATATGCAAGTCAGATAACATGTACAGGTTATTTTACAGAAGGTGACTTTTTAAAATAATTACCTGTTATATTTTGCTTAGCTTGTATTCATTTCCTCTCTTCTGTTCCAATTATTTAAACAGTGTAGTAAGGGCACAATGGAAAAGATTTTGTGGGGTTTCACATGTGAGAGAACAGTATCAAAACAATTTGAGCAGATTTATTAAACTGAAATTTAATTCTTTTTTTTTATTAAATTTGTTCTAATAAAACTTGTTTTCAAAGAATAATTCTCAGAATCTTCTCTAAAAATGGCATATATGCCCTCAATCATTGTACAGATAAGAAACTTGTGATTTTTAATCTGTCTAGAACAGTTGTATGAGTACATTAATAATTATCAATGTGAATAACTTCCAAGTTCTATACTTTTCATTTTTTTCTTGATTCTGTGTTTAATTTCTTTGAAGTTTAGGAAAAGTTAGTGGGGTTTGAAACCAAAGTAATGAGTAGATCTTTTCATATTAAATTACTACAACATACAATAGAAGACATGTTAGGAAATGAAGGAATAATAATCCATGAGGAAGTGTATTCTTTGATAATGAAGTCATATAACTTTAAGATTTGGGAATAATGTTATCAAGTTGCTGTGATTTTTGTTTTTACTGCATTTTCTTTATATCTTTTACCTAATTCTGCATTTGAAGTGTATCAGTTAACCTAGATAAATAAAAATTTTTAAAAAGACATGTTTCTTGTTACTCTGTTTAGGATCCTTTTACATAAGTTATAGTGATTTCCTACCAGTTAATTCACATTAGGTGTTCCTTAGTAAAGAAACCTGCTTTTCCATAATGAAATGAATGGCATTAGTTTGTAGGTAATATCACTAGTAATTGATCTTACATGGTGTTTTTCAGATAATTTTCAGTCTTTTTGCAGTTGATATATTGAGAAAGGAAATAACAAAATATCAGTGCTAACATAAAAGGTGGAGATTTTTCTCCTTTATATGTCCTTCTGAGTTACCCTGTTAAAAATTGAAGACTGTTTAGAAAATAGCAAAATGTATCCTACCTTGAGGAATAATCAAAAAGATGAATGGATGTGTCTTTAGCATGGTACATAGATATGAGGATGTGGCTAAAATCTTACCAGATTTTCATGTTCTTCCTTCTTGTATGTAGTGTAGATGTTTTAGTTTTGTTCTCCATTGATCTGAATCCTCAAAGCAGAAATTGTGGATTTGTCCTTGAAATACAAAGATAAATTGAAAGATGGTGACCTGTGCAAGTGTCCTGTTTTCTGTATTTAATCTTGAATATTTCCTTTTACCTCTTCGATACTTTCAAAGTTAACTGTTCATCAGTATTATAGGTAACTTCTCTGGGCAAAATGACCTGTCATTTGTCAGTATGATGTAAGAACAGATGTAATCCTTAAAACTCTATTTCTCCCTTGTAAACTGAACATCTAAATTTTTAATAATTGAGTTGAGTATAATGGGAAAAGCACAAAACAGGCATCAATTCATTTTTATTTAAAAATGCTTTTTAACTTCTGACATAGAATTTCAGTGCATATTGCTGCATTTTATTTTCATTTAGCACGATTTTATTTTTCTTTTTACTAAAATAGTTTTGTAATACTATAAAGAAAAAATGCCCAGTTTTTGGTATTTAAAGTTGTTTTTTTAGAAATGGCACTTTTTGTCTTTTCTGGTTGATATAGTTATATTTTCCAAGAGATTCTTTGAAAATTACTGCTTTTATTCAATGGTTCTTTGTGTATGTGTGTATATATATTACATATATATGTAGATTAATAGTAATACAATACAGCATATATATTTTGTTAAGTATTTTATTTTTTCTTATTCCAAATAATCATTTTCCATCTTGGTAAATATTTAGAGAGAAGGCAATGGCAAGCCACTCCAGTACTCTTGCCTAGAAAATCCCATGGATGGAGGAGCCTGGTAGGCTGCAGTCCATGGGGTCGCTATGAGTCAGACATGACCGAGTGACTTCACTTTCACTTTTCACTTTCACACATTGGAGAAGGAAATGGCAACCCACTCCAGCGTTCTTGCCTGGAGAATCCCAGGGACGGGGGAGCCTAGTGGGCTGCCGTCTATGGGGTCACACAGAGTCGGACACGACTGAAGTGACTTAGCAGCAGCAAATATTTAGATGTGTAACTAAAAAGCTAGTTTTTATTAGGTAGGTTCTGCCAACTGCAGATTTCCCTTCCAGCTACTGAGGTTTGCTTCTTTCTTTTAATCCCTAAGTCTCACACCTCATTTTCCCTACATTTCTTTTCCTAACTTGGCTACCATACACATGCTCCTCCTTCCTAAAGTGCTTGGCTAGGTAGTTTCTGAGAACTCTTCTTTTAGGTGTAACTGTTTTTGAATCTCACTATTGGAGGGAGACTGAGAGTGATTTCAGCCTCCTCCCACTTTCTCTAGATGTTGTAGATAATGGCACTGAGCTTAGGACCTTTAATGACTAGGGAGACAGCACTTCTGTGGGGTCCTTTGACAGCAGCAGGAAAGTTTTTTTCTTTCCTCTTCTATGAGGGGTTTTGGGAAATTGGCTGTAGTAAAACATAGGGAAGGAATTTATTCTTTTCTTTATTGTATATTAATTACTGTAGTCATTGAAATGGGAATTGAATGAGTAAACGCTGTTTGTTGCTCCACCTTTCCTTGAGCCGAAGATTTAGCTATAATAGAGGAGGAGGAGTGATGTTTCCAGATGTCTCTGGGATACAAGAGGAATTTCTGATTCTCAGATCTGATTTCATACTGGGAGTCTGACAACACTTGTGTTAGTGGAAGGGCTTTGTAGGCCATATATGGGATAATCCAAAGTGACCTCTGTTTGGCTTTAAAACACTTCTATATGAATACATCTAAGCTAACATTTCACTTGAAACAAAAATAAAAATACAGAAGCCACATATGTGATGACCTTATTAATTCCAGCAAAGCATTTACTTAACAAGTTGGGTTAATCCATGACCAGTAGAAGGCACCAACTCAGGCAGTGATGTTTTTTCAAAGCTTCTTGCATGCAGGCTGTGTACAGCAGAGTTTACACAAACATAAGCAAACAGAGAAGTAGGGTTAAGTGCTAATTTATAATGGAAAGGTGGGCAGGTGGACCAGTATTTGAACTGTTGTGTTCTGTGTTATATTTTAACCTTACCCTGTGAACAAGCTGAGTCATAGGTTAAGAAGAAGTAGGCAGGATTTTAACCTATGTATTTGCTTCCCAAAATGTATGCACTTGATATACTGCTCCCAGTCTTACCCTGTATATTTCCCATTCCCTCACCACTGAGAACTGTAAACTATGCCGGTTTTACCTACCTAGGACTCAAAATTTCTCATCTGTAAAATAGGATTGGTGACTTATGTATTACATAGTTTTAAAATTCTGTGCTTTTGGTTGTCAGCTTTGGAAAGAGGGATTTGGAAAGATAGATGTAATAGAGGATGGATGTTAGGCTTTGTTTTGCTTTGCTTTTTGTTTTCGTGATTCAAATTGTTTCCATGAGATTTAGAAGAGAATACATTTGACTAAAAAGAAGACTAATTCATAGAATTAAACACTGTTGATAATAATACAGAAGATTTAAAGTCACATAGGGGTAAACTTCACTGTAGTAGGAATGTGTGATGAATAGACAGATCTGTATGTTTTGTTTGATTTTTCTTTTTTGGCCGAACTGTGCGGCAAGCTGGATCTCAGTTCCCTGACCAGGATCGAACCTGCACCCCCTGCATGAAGCACAGAGTTTTAACCACTGGACCGTTTGGAAAGTCCCACACCTGTACTTTGGTATTCGAAAAGTTAGAACCTGTTTATAAACTAGGAGGTCAGAGAGAGGAGACAAACCTGTCTAGCACAAGATAGACCAAGTTGATGTTCTTAAATGAAGCAGTGGATTGCTGAACATTTTATTTTTCTTGTGATCAGCAAAAATTTCAAGTTACTTAAATCGGACACAGCACTTGGATTAACCACAGACCAAATAGTTATTAAATAATTGAGTTTACCTTTATAGAGAGATACTTTTAATGACTATAGAAAAACAAAGTTCATCATTATAAACTGATGATGTATGGTTGACAGATACCAAATGGGAGAATGTGCAGTTTGAATAACCTTTTATGTTGTAAACATGGACTGCTTAGTGACTGCATTTTAAATTGGAAGTGTTTCCATGTGTAATTTTACTTGAAGTTGCTATTTTGATGTTTTTAAAAGTCAAAATTGCCTTAGTAGCGGCACAGTTGTTTTAGCATCCAAGAGGAACCATCAAGTCAGAGGAAGAAAAATAGCTTCATGCTTATTCCCTCCTGTAGTAAAGCGGTAGAATCAAATTGGAAGCATAGATAGCTGCTTCTGTTATTAATGTTCCTGGTTTTTCTAGCTCCTGTTAGTGGTTTTATTTTATTTTTTTCTTTTAAGAGATAGTTATTTTAAAAGGATCTTACCTGTCTCTTAATTTTGCTGTGTAGCAGAAATCATGTTTTAAAAGAATACCGTAAATTGTCCCCATCAGTTAGCTAATATTCATACTTAGTGGTTCAATATCCAAGCTTTGATGCTTAGTTTTTTAAACATATCTTACTTAATTTTGGTTTGCTGATAGTGTGAGATGACCTTGGGACACATGATGCTTAATTGTGATTTCTTGTTGGAAGGCAAAATTGGAAAAACAACCTTTCCTTGACTTTATTAAAGTTTATATAGTACTGACTTGTCATTGTTTGAATATATTAGATATGAAAAATGACAGTGATAATTTATTTTAATTTTCAGTATAATTAAAATGTGAAAATATTACTGTCTTTGTTTATGATGAATACTAAATTTAAGCTAAGCTATAAGGTGTGCTGTTTGGAAATATGGAAGATACAAGAATGAAGCCAGATAACAAGTTTATGCTTGTATATCCTACTGATGAAGACTTTCAGACAAGTTATTTCCATGGGTAGGTGATGTTACTCTGCATGTACATCTACGCTTATACTTTTTGCATGATTTTACATGTAGGAGTGGTACAATTTTGACTTGACTGTTGACCTGTTGCCTCAATTTGGTGGTTGTGGGGTGGGGGAATGTGAGGGCAAGAGGTTATGAATGGTATTTGTGAAACAGATTTTTAAATAAATCTTTTATTTTTTTCCAAGCACAAAACACTTAATAAAGCCCTTTAAAAAATTTGGTCAAATAGTCAATATTGTACTTGACCTTCATATCTTCTGCAACTGAATATTTGGACATCACATATTATCTTGATTCCATAATAATCATTTTGAACTCTGACGAGAACTCCATAAATGATACAGCTTTCTTTCTTTTCTGAAAAGAAAAACCGCAAACATGAACCAATATTTTGCTATTTGGTCTAAAATCCATTACTAACTGATACTGAGGCCACACTGTTGAATTTTATGAACTTGATGTACCCTTTTGGGGAAATTGGAAATTATTTTTAAGTAGTCAGATGAAATTGTCATGATCGTCAGAATTTCATATTGTGACATGTCTGTACCTTATACGGTGGCACCTAACAACTCATTTACTTTTATGTTTTGGTCATTTTTTATTTTAAAAATGTTGCCACATAAGCCTGTGGTTTGGGAACTTAGTCTTAAGAGATAAGTACCCCAAGTGTGTTTAATGTTTGTTTAGTGACAGTTTACACAATGGATGTTTGTATTAAAACAGTAATCCTTCATTGTGTTCTATTTTAATGATTCATTGGCATATGTATTCCTTCATAGTCAAGTTTTATAAAATAGGTATGTTTAATGTTAATTTATTAGATATTAAATTTTTTTTCTGGAATTAAGTGATTTGCTTGCACTTAATAAATAACTGTTGGGGGAGAGAAAGCATTTTATTCAAGAATGGCAGTTAGTGGTAAGGGATATGCTTCATAGTTGATTGAAAATGATTTTTGCTTTTTACTTTTATATTAGAAAAGGGTAGCACTAGCATTTTAAACCTTGTATCTATTTTACAAGCATGAATATTGAATTATTTAGCATCAATCACTGCAGTGTAATTACTTAAGAGCTCAGCTGCCCTTTTCAGCAAGTTAGGGTGATTGGGAGGTAGAAGGGCTCTCTTTTATTTTTCCAAAAGTTTTACTGCCTTCCTCTCAAATGACCCATAAGGTTGTGTATCACTTCCTTGGAGTGTCAGCTGTTTTTTTTCCTCAGGGAAAAGACAATAGAACTATCCCTCACAAGACATCCAAATCCTGAAGATGGATTTTATGAGTATTATCTTTCTGTTGGGGACTTCTCAGGTGGCTTAGTGGTAAAGAATCCGCCTGCAGTACAGGAGATTCAGGTTCGATCCTTGGGTCTGGAAGATGCCCTGGAGTATTCTTGCCTGTAAAATCCCATGGACAGAGGAACCTGGCAAAGAATCATACCCAACTTAAGCACACACTCATCTTTTTATAGAATGTTGTAAAATACATAACATCCCTAATATTTTAAAGGGGCTTTACTGGAAATAGATGTTGGTCAAGTAGAGCTCTTGAAGTAGGAAAATATATATTTAACTTTCTTCTCTGATTCTAGTAGGGACTTTTAGTATTAGCTACTAAGAGGAAGAAACTAGGTTGATCCTCTTAAAAAAATATATAAATTCAGTTTTAATAGTTTGCATCAGTGTTTCCTTTAAAAATCAGCTTTACCTTCTCTGTAGTCATCCCCTCTCTCTTAATCTTTTGCCCTTTAGCAGAATGACAGGAATTGAATTTAACTTTTGTTCAGTGTAGTTTTGTCTTTGTTCTTCATAATAACACCCTTTTTCCTCCTTCTCAAATGTGTCCCTCATCTATGTAAGCTGGAGTATTTCTTTCACTTTCATTTCATGTGCAAAATAATTAGATTGTATAAAGTGCAGCTTTTCTGACTAGGTAGAATAATAAGATAAAGGCAACAGGCATTTAGGGGGCTTTTAGTTATAGAAGTATTTTTCACCCCACGAGTTAGATACAAGTATACATTTTCTTTCCTCCCTAGATGGACCTCCAGTTGTAGCTCATTATGATATGTCTGACACCGGCTCTGAGCCAGAAGTGGTAAATGTGGACAATTTATTGGCGGCTGCAGTAGTTCAAGAGCACAGTAATTCTGTAGGAGGCCAGGACACAGGAGCTACCTGGAGGACCAGCGGGCTTCTAGAGGAGCTGAATGCGGAGGCAGGTTGGTCTCCCTACCCCTACCCCTCCTTCTCTGATGGAATAATATGCATGTGTCCTGGCAGCTGTTTTCCTTGCTTAGGAAAGCAGGCCAACTAGAAACATCTAACGTTAGATGATTGCGGCTATCCAGGACACCCTTCATAACTGAAAAGATTTGGGTAGCATGTCATTTGTCTTTACTAATCAGAAGAAAACAAAAATGAGAATATCTAAGACAATAATTGTAGGCATAGGTAAATTTCAGTAGACGTCTTGAATTAAAAATGCCTAACATATGGACACGACTGAGCGACTGAACTGAACTGAACATATGTAAAAATCACCCAGATGACCTGATACTGCCTAACACCCCCACCCCCAGTCCCATCCCCCCCACCAGTGGATTCCCTCACTTAACTCTGAACAGGGAGTGAACTTGCAGTTTGGGGAAGGGAGCTGTTTCAGTTTGCCCTGTGGACTGTTCACTGAAGTGCCGCATCGTTCTTCTGCCTCTTATGCAGTGTCCCTGTTAATTTCTCGACACTAGTTCTCATTTTGTCTTTTCCAACTCTTCAGTTGCTGTCTCTCAGGAAAATCTTTCTCCCTGTCTTGCATTGTTTATCTTGGTTCTGTGATGATTCTTAAGAGTGATGTTTTATTCTCTAAGAAACCTATTGCTATTACCTTTGAAAACCTTGCACAATGCCTCCAAGTCTCCTTCAGTATGTTCCCCAAACCTCTTTCTTCCAGCGTTCTAATTTAAACCTTTTTCTAAAAGTACTAGTGTTTTTAGAAAAGTTGAAGAAAAGAGGTTAGAGGGGATTGAGAGACAGACTTCGTATATAGTGTGTATTTTCATTATTGTTTTAGAAGGATTTTAGTTTTCTAGTTAGCTTATAAATTCCGTTGGCTTAATAACTACCTAGAATATTATTTTTATGGGAAATGAGTTTTGTGTTATGAAAATAGCAGTGGGTTAGAACTGTTTATATTGAAGTTGTTAGGAAGTAACAGACAATTCTACAGATCATTGTCATTAATTCATTTCATAATGCTCCATTAGAACTAAATAAAAAAGTTTATTTGTTGAGCTTCCAATTAATTTATTGTGACTAATTTTGGAACAGAACCTGGATTTAGTTTTAACTCTGTTGTGACTGCTAACTGCCTATTTAACCTTGGACAAGGTGATTCTCCTCTGGATTTCAGTTTTTATTTGTATAAACACTTGCTTTGCCCAACAAGTGTCTTTTAAGTGTTCATTAATATGTATTGTGTATATATTGTAACATTAAATGCTGTCTGGTCAGTAAATGTATACTACTTTATTGTGAATTGTTAGGAGAAATACGAACAGTTACTGTTTGTTTTTTTTTGCTTTTCATGGAATTTTAATATTAGGTTGAACTCTTTGGAATTGTTAATATTTGAGTTTCTGATCTACAACCAGTTTAGCGGTTTAATATGAATTAGCCTAATAGTGCAGCATTTGGGGGTCTTACCATATCATTAAAGTCACTAGCATTGGTAGGGGTGGGGAAGCTTCACATTTTCAGCTTGATCATTTGTTAGCTTGATCATTTAAAACAACATTAGCCTTTGGTGCTTAGCTCTAAATTCTAAGAAATAAAACATGACAAAAGTATTTGATGAGGGGAACAGGCATGACTTCTTCTATTCTTCTCTCTCTACTCCAGCACTGCCTTGAAATTGATACTTAATATTTGGTATTCCTATGTATTCCTTCATAGTTTTACTGCATTTGCTTTGTATCTGTAAACAAGCATGTTTTAATACTAAGTAGTATTACATAGAAGGTAATCATTTGCCACTTGCTTTTTTTTAGTTCAACATGTTGTGAAGTTTGTTCTTGTTAAGTACTGCTGTAGTCCATTCACTTTTCACTGCTGCTTAGTATTCCAGCATATGCATATATGACAATAGACTTACCCATTCTCTTGAACATTTATGGTGCTATTTGAAATGATGCTACCATTAACATTTCCTGTACATGTCTTTTGGTACATGTGTGATAATTTCTCTAGGATATAGTATATCAAGAAAACATGTATGTATTGGGCCATAATGCGTGTAGATTATTGTGTATCATAGGGCATGGACATCACTGTTCAACAGATCCCCATGGTATTTTCTTACGAAGCCATTTATTGATTCATTCAAAGTCTTTTTTTCCTTCTTTTTTTAAATCTGACATGCAGGTATATGAGTAATGTATGTGTGTGTATACTCAGTCATATCCAACTCTTTGCACCCTCGTGGAGTGTAGCCCGCCCGGCTTCTCTGTCCATGGAATTTTCCAGGCGAGAACACTGGAGTGGGTTGCCACTGTTGTCTCTAGGGGCTCTTCCCAACTCAGGGATTAAACCCAAGTCCCTTGTGTCTCCTGCATTGGCAGGTGGATTCTTTACCACTTAATAATACCATCTAGTCTTGATGTAATTGCCATGGTGGGAACTTGTTTTGTGAATTTGAATATACTTACAGTATCATAACAAAATGTTCATAGAATTTATGCTTCATTGCCAGTTTATAGATTTGAGACTTGGACTATTAGTATCAATTAGGTCATCATTCTTGTTTTTGGAGTTTAAGATAAATGTTGCAGTGGCTAATCATAGTCTTCCTTCTTCCCTCCCAATAAAATAAAAGCCAGTCACTGAGGTAGACTGTTCAGTGTCTCTGTACACTGCATTGGTTGCTCAGTCATGTCTGACTCTTTGTGACTCTGTGGACTATTAGCCTGCCAGATTCCTCTGTCCATGGGACTCTTCAGGCAAGAATACTGGAGTGGATTGTCATTTCCTTTTCCAGGGGATCTACCCGAGCCGGGGATTGAACCCATGTCTCCCGCATTGCAGGCAGATTCTTTACCATCTGAGCCAGCCACTTAGAATGGATATTCAGTGTCTAATTAATAATAACATTTCAGACCAGGTCTACAGCCCTCCATTTAGAATCAGAAATGGCAACCCACTCCAGTGTTCTTGCCTGGAGAATCCCAGGGACGGGGGAGCCTGGTGGGCTTCCGTCTATGGGGTCACACAGAGTCGGACACGACTGAAGTGACAGCAGCAGCAGCAGCAGCTTGTCTCTTTTTCTAAGCAGCTAGATGTTCTAGTACGCAAAACAGTTTTTAGTTTTAGTTTCAACCAAGGCAAAAGAGTTGAAATTAGGAAAGCCACTGATCAAAAAAAGACCTAAACTTTCCTTTTCAGCTCTTTCCATAGGTTTACTTTTTCTCATTGATGTTAGCATTAAATAGTGTAGTGGGTGGCAGCCTCCTATGAGCAAACTGCTGGATTTTGAACCAGCAGCCTCTTACAGACTGTGTGACCTCACATAAGTTATGCAGAGCCTCAGTTTTCTCTGTCAAAACTGAGATAAAACTAGTATCTACCCCCAAAGGTTATTATATTGTTACGTGAAAATTCTTAAAGAGATGCGAATACCAGACCACCGTACCTGCCTCCTGAGAAACCTGTGTGCAGGTCAAGAAGCAACAGTTAGAACCAGATATGGAATAACCGACTGTTCGCAAATTGGGAAAGGAGTACGCCAAGGCTGTATATTATCACCCTGCGTATTTAACTTTTACGCAGAGTACATCATGCGAAATGCTGGGCTGGATGAAGCATAAGCTGGAATCAAGATTTCTGGGAGAAATATCAATAACCTCATTTATGCAGATGATACCACCCAAACAGCAGAAAGCAAAGAGGGACTAAAGAGCCTTTTGATGAGGGTGAAAGAGAAGAGTAAAAAAGCTGGCTAAAAACTCAACATTTAAAAAACTAAGATCATGGCATCTGATCCCATCACTTTATGGCAAACAGATGTGGAAAAAGTGGAAACAGTGACCGACTTTATTTTCTTGGGCTCCAGAATCACTGTGGATGGTGACTGCAGCCATGAAATTAAAAGACATTTGCTCCTTGGAAGAAAAGCTATGACAAACCTAGACAGCATATTAAAAAGCAGAGACATCACTTTGCTGACAAAGGTCCATATAGTTAGAGCTATAGTTTTTCTAGTAGTCACGTGCAGATGTGAGAGTTGGACCATAAAGAAAGCTGAGTGCTGAAGAATTGATGCTTTTGAACTGTGGTGCTATAGTCCCTTGGATTGGAAGGAGGTCAAAGCAGTCAGTTGTAAAGGAGATAACTCAGTGTTCATTGGAAAGACTTGAAGGCTCACTCACTGTAAATGCAGATGAGGCCAAGAGAGGCTGAAGTCTGAAGTACTCTTGGTATAATCATTACACTAAACTAATTTAGAGATCCTCCTGCCTCAGAAGTTAAAGATTCTAAACAAATCTCATTTTTTCCATCAGCCTTCTTTTTAGGAAGGTGGATTATGAACATTCTCTCCATCCTTGAAATTGGGCTGGTAATCTTGATTTGTCCATAGTACAAGCTTAGTTGTAGTGAAGAGAAAAAAATCTTGGGTTTCCTGTCTTAGAGTAGGGCTTTTTATAATCAGACCAGAATGGCCATGTTTCTGTTGTTAGCACTTTAAAATCATTGTATCAAGTTGTGTGAAGGAGGTTTTTTAGCTGCTGCATGTGGACTGTAAGATTTTAGGTTTCTAATCTCCTTTTCTATCACTTTTTAAAGTTTTTAATATTTTTGTTTGAAAAAGCTCAACACAACATAATAATTTGCTTCTTTTAAAACTCTGTGAGTACTTAAGATAGTAACCTTTTTTATACCGAACATTCCACTGTCATCAGTATGTAATAATTTTATATACTGCAAATAGGCTTACGACTAGTTCTCATTAGATAGCTGATTTAAAAAGAAAATATTTGCCATGATAATTTAGTTACTACCTTTTCTGGTCTACTTTCTGACTGACTTATGTGGTGTTGAAAAGGTCTGTAGTAGGAGGCCAGAAATTTAGAATTTTCTCATGAAATGAAGTTATCTTTTCAAAAAGCTACACAAAGAACTACACAATAACTAAATATAAATCTTTTGCTTTATTTTCAGTCAAATATATGGTAACTGTGATATTTACGCTTTTCGTGCAGAGCTTATTCTAGAATAGGAATAGTATCACTGATGGTATTTGAAGAACCTCATGCATCTTTGACTTGAGTTTGTGCATGCTTTAGGCCCTGCTCTGCTGTTGGATTCCTTTGAGGTCTAGGGGTGTTGGTTGGGGCTATGTAGGTGTGACCCGAAGGCCAGAGAGTGTTCGCCTCTGCACAGGAGCTTCCCGAGGAATGTGCGACTTTCTGAAGAGGGTGACGTTGAGAGAAAAGGACTGATTGTCCTGGCTCTGAAATAGAGGAGTGGATGCATTTCTGACTTACTAGAGAATGCCATGGGGTCCCTTGTAGAGAATGGCACCCCGCAGACTTGGTGTGTGGCATTTTATTTAATGGCTTTGAGAGGAAATATGGCAGAATACTCACATCATTAGTTCAGAGCTGTAAACGCACACCAGGAAATTTGTTTGTATCCTCCCACCCGACTCCACCCCACTCTCTGGCCCTGTTTTGTTTTATACTGACTTTTAGACCAATCTATAAAGAAAATGCAATGGCACGCCACTCCAGTACTCTTGCCTAGAAAATCCCATGGATGGAGCAGCCTGGTGGGCTGCAGTCCATGGGGTCGCTAAGGGTCGGACACGACTGAGCGACTTTACTTTCACTTTTCACTTTCACACATTGGAGAAGGAAATGGCAACCCACTCCAGTGTTCTTGCCTGGAGAATCCCAGGGACGGGGGAGCCTGGTGGGCTTCCATCTATGGGTTCACACAGAGTTGGACACGACTGAAGTGACTTAGCAGCAGCAGCATAAAGAAAATGGCTGCATTGAGGTGTCGGAATCATAGGCCTGCAGGGAAGGCAGCCTTTTCAAGAAAGTCATGTTTCCACAAGGAGGCAAAGAGAAAGTTCAGTGCCCTTTTCCATAGAGCTGGCATTCCATAGGGCAGTGGAAAAGTTGTAGGAAGGTGAGTAATAGGTGGCTGGAGCAAAGGAGAATAACAGTTGAGTAGGGGACAAGACTGGAGGAGGGCACAGCGACCCACTCCAGTGTTCTTGCCTGGAGAATCCATGGACGGAGGAGCCTGACGGGCTACAGTCCATAGGGTCGCAGAGTCGGACACGACTGAAGCCACTTAGCACACTTGCAGACAGGGGACAAGACAGACAAATGGGTGGTCGCAGAGGGTTGTATTTTGTGAGTGGCCAGGAGGGTAGAAGTACATTTTACTTCTCATAACCATTGGTTTCCCTCTTACCTCTTCCTAGTGCCTTCTCCTTTGCTTGGCTCTACTTACACTGTTACTTCCTGCTGCGCTCTGCCTCTCCCTTACTGAGCCCGTCACACAGTCCTTTTTCAGTTCCCCCTAGTTGCACCTTTCTCTCTGTCTAGTTTGTTAGCCCAACTCTCCTTTGCTCCTTATATAGTTGACTTTCTTGTACTCATCTGGCCAAGTCTGATCCCTGGATGCACACTTCAGAGCCTTTATCCATGCTGGAGAAAGTCAGATAGTTGAAAAGTTGAGGGTCATATTAACTTCCTGATTTGCAGCCTCACCTTGGCTCTCAGTACTGCCCGGCACTTTCCTTCTTTCCTTACGCATCATTCTTTCTTCACAGTGGCTAGCTCACTTTTCTAAACCTACTCTAAACTGACTCTGCTATCCTACTCACACCTGTGCTCTGCAGATGGCCCTCTGCATTCTTTACAGATCAAGATACCTCAGCTTTCTGCCATCAAAGCTGTTTGCTCTCTGCCTTTTTTCTAGATATGGCCGGTAAAAATAACTGTACGCACGTACACACCCCCCTCCCTCAAACCCGGATCCCTCTTGGTGCCATCTGTTGCCATCTCCTCCACAGCCAGATGTCTTCAAATGTGTCTGCTCCATCTCTGCTTCTGTTCTTCAGGTAGCTTTGCTGCAATAGCTTCAGTCCCATCATTCCTCTGAGATTCCCCTGGCCAGGGTTGTGTATGGTCATCTTACCACCTGTTCTGTTGGGCTATACTTATTGTGTCTCTCTGTTGGGCATTGTAGGCACTTCTTCTGAGAAATGCTCTCTTTTATGGTGCCCTTGCTTCATATCTTCAGGTTTTCTTTCTGTCTCTTGGTTGATCTTGGTGAGCGCCTGTTCCTGTGCCCATCCCTTAATTATTGGTTTTTGTCAGGGCTCTGTTTTAGGCCCCCTTCGTTCCTCTGGATGAACTGTATCTTACCCGCTGTTGGGAGGACTTCTATTATTTCCTCTCTGGACCGCTGACCTGAGCTTTAGAACAGTAGTAACTTCAGCTGCCTGTTGAGTGTTTCAGAAGCATGTCATCCTCATGCCCTAAGCAGCACCCTCACATGTCCATTGGTGCGCCGAATGCCACTAGTTACCTGCGTCAGAAACCTTGGCGTCAGTTTTTCCTTTGCCTGATATCCAAGATTACTCACCGTTTGTTCTTACAGAAATACAGACTGTTCCTCCTTTTGTTTCATGGTTGAGCCATAGCCATTTCTCACCCCGGAAACTACAGCAGTCTTATCTGGTTTCCTTGCCTCTAATATTTCTTGTCCTGCTACTGGTTCTATTTCCGTACTTGAAAAATTTTAAATTCAAAATCCAATCATGTCACTTCTCTGCTGAAATCCTTCATTGGTTTCCTACTTTTCAAGGTCAAGTCCAGACTCCTTACCCGTGGTCTGCCCTCTGCTGACTTTACCAGCTCATTTCTCAGTATTTTTTTTTACTTCTGCTAACCGAGACCCCACCTGAAGGGCTGCACAGTGCTCCTCGCACTTTCTCCTCCCGCGTCTGCTCTTCCCTGTGAGCCCAGTGTCCTCGGGTGTTCTCCAGTCTAGGAAATGGTCCTTTCCTCTGCGTGCGTCAGGCATTCTGTGCCTCCCGCTCAGACCATAATGCCAATGGGCTGGTTTCTGGTGTCCTTGAATATATTGTAAGCTTGTTGAGGGTGGAAACTATGCCCCTCTTGTTTGTTCCCTGTAGTAGGCCTAGCGCTGAGCACGGTGCGTTTGTTGTTGTTTAGTCGCTTAGTCATGTCCAACTCTTTGTGACCCCATGGACTGTAGCCTTTCAGGCTTCTCTGTTCATGGGATTTTCCAAGCAATAATACTGGAGTGGGTTGGCATTTCCTTCTCCAGGGATCTTCCTGACCCAGGGATTGAACCCATGTCTTCTGCTTGGCAAGCGGATTCTTAACCACTGAGCCACCTGGGAAGCCCAAGCACAGTGCATAGCATGTCATAAATAAATATTTACTTTAGAAATAAGTAGATAAAGTATACTGTTAGATCTGGGCACAGCAAGTCTGCTTGAAATATTGAGTATGGAAAAACTGAAGGTTTGGAGAAAGGGGATACTGTCAATTTGTATTTGTCCTGAGCAGTACAGTTGGAACTATGTGCATGACAGCAGTCTAACTACAGCATTGAAGTAGAAATGAGACAAAAGACTTTGCCACAGACAAAGTAGTGGGGTCAGAGCAAGAATCTCAGTTTACCAAATCCAGGCTTAACCAAATTCCACTTAAGCAACCACCCTAGATTTAACAAAACTGGGTTTGTCTGGTGGATGTCACCTTTGCGTGCTTGTAGAGTTCAACATCACTGCCAATACCACACAGCATCCTATCTTTTCTTTAATACAGATAGGATTAACAAGCCTATGTGCTGTGTGTTCAGACACTCAGTTGTGTCCAACTCTTTGTAACCCCATGGATTGTAGCCCATCAGACTCCTCTGTCCATGGAATTCTCCCGGCAAGAACACTAGAGTGGGATGCCATTTTCTCTTCCAGGTGATCTTTCTGACCCAGGGATCAAACCTGTGTGTCTACCATCTCCTGCATTGGCAGGGCGGATTCTTTACCATTAGCACCACCGGGGAAGCCCACTAACAACCCTGTGCAGACTGTAATATAATTTCAGTCACTGGTTGTATCTAGAAGACTTTAATCTTCTATTTTCTCATATATGTATCACTTTCAATTGAAGAAAAAAAGGTAAAAATAATATTAAAGAATTGTAAAAAAGACCCACAATCATATTCAAATTCCCTTACTTTTCATAGCTTTTAAGCAGCACATACATATTTTTAGTGTTCCATGTGACTCTGTGTGTGTTACACATATATCTTCCCCAAGTTTCTACATAGCAATGTGGTGAGTATCATTTGACATCATGACTCTGCTTATTTAAAGTGTTTTCTGTAAGGCTAAATTCTCAGAGGCGAGATTATAGGGTCAGAGTGTATATAAATTATAAGTCTTTTTTGCTTGTGGGGCTGTCCAAAATTTTCAAAAAGGATTACACTACACGTTTGCAGGAGTATGAAAGTACAAGGTTTGTCTTGACCCTGAAGCATAGATATGAGTAAGATGAGAAGGGAAGAGAGAGTTGTATATATAAAATCTTATTTATATTGGTTTAGTTGACCTAAAGATCCTCTTGATGAGGGTGAAAGAGGAGAGTGAAAAAACTAGCCAAAAACTCAACATGAAAAAAAAAAAAGGCTAAGATCATGGCATCCAGTTCCATCACTTCATGGCAAATAGGAAGGGAAAAAGTGAATATAGTGACAAATTTTATTTTCTTGGTCTCCAAAGTCATTGTTCAGTGACTGCAGCTGTGAAGTTTAAAGCTACTTGCTCCTTGGAAGGAAACTATGACATACCTAGACAGCATGCTAAAAAGCAGAGACACTACTTTGCCAACAAAGATCTGTCTAGTTAAAGCTATGGTTTTTCTAGTAGTCATGTATGGATGTGAGAGTTGGACCATAAAGAAGGCTGAGCACCAAAGAATTGATGCTTTCGAAATACGGTGCTGGAGAAGACTTGAGAGTCCCTTGAACTGCAAGGAGTTGAGTCAGTCCTAAAGGAAATCAACTCTGAATATTCATTGGAACGACTGATGCTGATGCTCCAGTTCTTTGGCCATCTGATGCGGAGAGGCAACTCACTGGAAAAGACCCTGATGGTGGGAAAGATCGAAAGCAAAAGGAGAAGGGGGCAGCAATGGATGAGATGGTTAGATAGCATCATCAACCCAATGGACATGAATTTGAGCAAACTTTGGGAGATGGTGAAGGACAAAGAGCATGGTGTGCTACAGTCCATGGGATCTCAAAGAGTCAGACATGGCTTAGTGACTGAACAACAACAACAGTTGTTGGGTTTTTTTTTTTTAAATAGAAATAATTTTGTATCAGATGACAATATATTTAAATAAAAATACATCTTTAAAGAGTAAATGAAAATTTATACCTGTTGCAACTCTGTTTATTCCATGTTTACTCCTAGACATTCTGAAATTCATCCTAAGTCAGAACATTCATGAGCTGAATAACTAGGTTTTTAACTCTTTGTCTCGGTTTTTTTTTTTTTTTTTTTGACTGTGACATGCAGGATCTTAGTTCTCCCAGCTAGGTATTGAACCTGTAACCCCTGCATTGGAAGCGTGAAGTCCTGTCTAACTAGAGGAGCGCCAAGGAATCCCTCTGAATTTTAACTCTTTTTAGAATTGTTTAAACAACTGTGTACTTTGGTGCTATGCCATTAACCTGTATTGAGAATCAGTTCTATTAAACTCATGTTTAGTGGTGGAAAATGCATTTTATTGCACCATGGAATAGATGCTTTGTGAAGATCTTTGTGAGAAAGTCCTTACAGGCTCCAGTGCTTTCCAGGGTGAAGCATTGTGTGGTGCTTTCTGTCTAATGAGGAGTGTCAGCAACATATAAGTTATATATTTCAGTTTCTCAGGGCAAAAATTACTATTTGCTTCTAGTCTTCCCTTTTAGATGATGTTTTGGGTCCAGTCCACCCCCCCCCGCAACCAGAGATCAAACCTGGACCATCGTCAGCGATAGTGCAGAGTCTTAACCACTTGGACTGCCAGGGAATTCCCTTGGGTTTGATATTGTCAAATCTGGATTCCTGGAGAGAAAATTGTTAAAATTGTTTAAACTTGAGAGAAAAGTATTAAATCTTTTGTAAGGTTTCCCAATGTAGCTATGATATTAATAATTCTTTTATTTACTCCATTGTGCCTTTTAGTTTGTCTGGTTTGTTATATTAAAATGGTAAGCAGTAGAGAACCTCTTTGACCTGAGTGGAGACAAACCTACCCTCAGGTCATTTAAAAGCAGAGTAGAATTTAATGCAAAAAGCATCACAGGATAGAGTATTATTGCAATTTGTATATACCTACATTTATATGCACAAACTTGTCAGAGTACTCTAGAATTTTTTCTCCAAAGGAATGGCAGTAGAAAGCAAGAGAATTGGAGTTCTTACTCTTGGGTCCTTCTCTGTTGTTTGAACATTCTTTTGACAATGAATATGTATTTTTTTTTTTTATTTGACATAGGTAACAGTTTCATGGAGGCAAGCTTTTATAAGGGCACTCTGCCTCAGTGATTAAACTGAGAGGGGAAATCCATCAATGCGATGTTTCTGCTGCTTTTAAGGAATCAAAATATAGTACTTAGTTTTTTCTCCCCTTTCTCTCTCAGGTCATTTGGATCCAGGATTCCTAGCAAGTGAGAAAACATCTGCTGGCAATGCACCACTCAATGAAGAAATTAATATTGCCTCTTCAGATAGTGAAGTGGAGATTGTGGGGGTTCAGGAACATGCAAGGTAGGAAATTAATTGGAGAGAAGAAAATGGTATGGCATGCCATGGCATGGCTGGCATGAACGTTGGGAGCTATTTCTCAGCTTCCTGTAGTTTAAGAAATACATTTTGATTATAGACACTTGATGGTCTTCAGAATGTATTGCAGATTGTCTTATATCAGAAACATTTTGGCCACACATGTATGGGAACCAGAACTAATGTTTTTCTCTTATTTTTAGCAAATGGCTAGATGGCTTAACAGTTTTTTCTGTTATGGCCAAAGTATCATACCATACTTCCCCCCTCTCACCCATATTTTCTTGCCTTTCAGTTTATCTTGAAATATATCAGGAACAGATAATTGGAAAATCTGCATTTGACATCACACCTCTTAGAGCACCTCTCCTTATCTTCCATGAAAAGTTACAAGTTACTTTAGTCAGTTCCTAACAGTGTATTTATGGTGATTTTCATGTGATTTAGGATATCTTGTTTCTTAGGAATTAAAAAAGCTGTAAGACATTGAATTAGTGTGCAGTAACACATTGGAGAAGGAAATGGCAGCCCGTTTCTGTGTTCTTGCCTGGAGAATCCAGGGATAGGGGAGCCTGGTGGGCTTCTGTCTATGGGGTCACACTCAGTCGGACACGACTGAAGTGACTTAGCAGCAGCAGCAGTATAGAAATAATTTTGTGAAGTTTGTCATTCTTTAAGATAAGAGTGAGCAAACTGTAGCCCATGGGCCAAATCTGGCCTGCTGCATCTTTTTATACGGACCTCAAGCTGAGCATTGTTTCTATGTTTTCAAATGGTTGGGGGGGTGGGAAATCAAGACACGTCTTGATATGAAAAAATTAAATGAAATTCAAATACAATTTATTTATCCATAAATAAAGTTTTGTTTGAACAGACAATGCTTATTTACTTAAATATTGTCAATTTTACACTCCAGTGGCAGAATTGCAAAGTTTCTTCAGACACCTTAGGGTCCACAGAGCCAAAGATATTTAATGTCTAGCTCTTTGCAGAAAAAATTTACTGACTCTTCCTTTAAGATATGGTCCTAAGAATTAGTTGCAGCCCTGTCAGAGATATACCTGAGGAACATTTAACACATGCATACAAAACAAAATCTTGTCTGTGGAAAAATCTGTATTCTCTGTAGTGAACAATTTTTCTCCTGTGCCACAGGAGTTATGATTGTGTGATTTCTTCAAGTAGGTACACAAGATAGTATCTTGCCTTATTTTTAGATCTGATTTTGATCTTTGGTTAGCAAAACATTCACCAGCACTTATTTCTCCTGCTGACTTATATAAAAGCCGTATTTAGGAGTGGAGAAGGGGGGCAGGATACACATGCACAGACATTGAGGAGTCCTCTTTCTAGTGAGAACCGAGTTTACTTTCTGAAAGGACTTTTTAGTTAAACAATTGGGGCTTTAAGGGTGTAGAGTTAAGTCGTAATTTATCAAGCCATCTCCCCATAAATGGCTAATTCTCTATCAGAACACTTTACCTTCTATCTTGTATTTATGCCGTAAGTCTGTCTGCATAGCTGCTTCCTTTTTTCTTGTCTTTCTAAATGGTTATTTCCCCCTATTCTGGTGGGAAAGAACTTTCATTCTTTAACCATTTCTTTACCTCATTCTTTCTTCTCTTCCTTAATAAAAAGCTTTTTCCTGTGATGTTCTCTTTCATTTTCTCATGTATTTCCTTCCAGCTGACTTATTCATCAGATGAAGAAGATAGAACTCCAGATTTCTTGCTTCAGCATACATTTGTCATTATTTTATTTCAGCACTGTATAAATATAAAAGACAGTGTTAGACTTTAAGCCCATGTCAAGATCTTTCTAGAATATGATAGTATTTTCCATTTCCGACTCTGTACTTATTATAAAACTATTCTGCCTATTGACTGATAGACTGATGTAGGTTAATTATCTTCTGTTGTGCCAGGAGCACATTATCCAGTTACCAACTTCCTCTTGACTGACTTTTCAAATTTTAATTCAGTGTTACTCATGTGTTTCTACTTAAGTAGGAAAGAATAGGTCATGACCTGTGTTGTCTATTTAAGCTCTCGTTCATTCTGAGACATATCACTTGGTCCAGTTCTCTATTAACTCTTGCCAGTTCTTCCTTCTTTATTGTTTCTTTGTGCCTAGAGATGTTACAGATGCTACTCTTCTTTTCAGGGATTTCCCCAGTGGCTAAAGACTCTGCCTGCAATGCAGGAGACACGGGTTCAATCCCTGGGTCAGCAAGGTCCCATGGAAGAGGGCATGGCAACCCGCTCCAGTATTTCTTGCCTGGAGAATCCTGGAGTCCATAGGGTCGCAGAGTCAGACATGACTGATGTGACTGAGCACACACACCCTTCTTTACAGATTCTTTAACTTTGCTTTCGTAATGAAATCTTCAGCTTCTTTTCCTACGAATGTTTTTATCTGTAGCTGAAATTATATTATTTCTGTTAAAACTTGTAGATTTAAATTCTAAGTTTCTCTCACCTTCAGTACTCGCACACACTCAAAGATCATCTTTAGTAGACCCTTCTCTGAATTTGTTACAGTCTTTTATTCAGATTGTCATTTTACTCTATGAACAAACGTACTTATTTCAGTCTTAACTAAGTCAAATGACTTTGGGTACATTTTAAATAACATGCTATAACATTACTTTGAGGACTTTTTCTTACCAGGCTCTGAAATATAAAGATGTGTTTTTGTTTTTTAAATTCTGATCTTTCAGTTTGAATCCTGGGGAAATCATATCTTAGCAGTAACAGCTTTATCTTAAAATCTCAGTGTTGGTTAATAACTGTCCATACAGTGGAAGATAGGTAGGGTTGACAACTTCTATTGGAGTACTTTGAATGGACTCTTATCATTATGAGGGGATCTCTCATTTTGGCCCTTGGTCTAGGAATGAGTAGAATCTCACTGACTATGGTGCCTTTCTCAAAAGTGTTCCAGCAGTTTTATTTAGAAGAAGCCTGGTAGTCTTTCAAACATTGAGGTTAAAAAGGTGAGAAGCAGGTTAGGGGGCGGGGGGCTGAGAGGCTTTCTTATTGGCTGCTTTGAAATTGCCCCTTTAGCTGGCTGTGTCTCATCTGGAATTTGTTTCTTTTACAGGTCTAGGGTTGCAGTTATGAAGTATTGATGGGCTTCTGGCAGGGTTATCGCTTGGAAGAAGGTTTTAGGTTTTGATCCACATCTTTGTGTTCTAATTTGATTTTTTGCATGCATAGATGTTTTGTTTGGATTTAGTTGTCCTTTTCTTTTTCCTTTTGGTATTCTACCTTGTGGGCTTTCTGAGAGCTTTAAAAAAAAAACAAACCTCAGACTTCATTCTTGCGTTGTTCTCTTTGGGATTGTGGTTGTTCTGACTTGCACTGGATACCATTTTTCCATATTAGAAATATTCTGTTTTGTTGACCTTTGCACTCAGTAATTCTGGTTATGACGTGCTTTTTTTTTTTTTCAGTAAACAGTCATTTTTCTTTTCTTGCATGCTAACGTCTTTCCTTGCTCTTTCATTTTAGATTTTGCTCTTTCGTTTTAGATACTCCCTTAGCTTACGTGTTTCTTGTAGTTATAGGCTGGAAAGCATGCTTTCTTAACTTGAATGCATCTTTTATGGCTGCCTTGAATTGCCGTGATGAACTCTTGTCGTTGTCTACATGTCATTCCTAGGTGTTATTTTTGGACAGTCCAGTTTTATAAGATGCTGTTTGCTAGTGAGATGGGAACTTCTCTAAAATCTCTGGTTCTTCTGCACCCACTTAATTTTGCCATAAGTTTTAAGTTATGACCCTCTTGACAATATCTTTCTTTATGCTTTGTCCTTTTTCCTTCTTTCCTCTACCAGCCTCGTTGATAATCCCCCTAGGAAGATGAGTGCATGTAGCATGGGTCTTTATGTTGTGGAACTGTGCTGGAACAGTTCTCTTAGTACTTGTTCTGTGAAGCTTTTATGAATAATCAGACTCTTATCTCCTTTCACAAACATGGTCCTGTGCTCATTGGTTAATGTTGATTCACCCATCAGCAGAAGAATTAGTGTGGGAAAGCTTTTGCATTTAAGACTGACTGTATCCTAGAACCACTTGCTAACATTAACCTTAAAAAAGCAAGGGGGGGTGGGTGAGCATTTCTCTGAAGCTACAAGGATTCACTCCACCTTCAGTTCAGAAAAATAAGTAGGAATGTTATCTAAGAGGTCACCTCCAGGATCTGTAAATGAGAGCAAAAAATGGTTAATTCTTAATGTTGTTTTCTTAGAATAGTAAGTTAACTGTATCAACAGCTGATCATCATCAGAGCCTGCCCTCTTTCTGTGTTTTTCTTCCTTTCTACTCCAAAGTCTCTCCATTATTAGTTTTAGTGTATGAAGAGCAGAAGATTATAATAATATCAAACTTATTGTTTATAAATAGTGGATTGGTGGGGGAAATGGAAATGAGGCCTAAGCAGTTTTTCTTGGCTATGAGACTCAAAATGTGACTCTTTATAGACCTGTTGCCAGTCATATGCAGATTAAATGCTTTGTGAGGAAAAGCTTGTGTCTGCACTAGAATCTGATTGGACTGATTGTAAAACAGATGAGTATACTCCCACCCCATATCTTTCATAATAGAAAAAGGATATGTGCTAATACATGGAACTGTTTTATGTTAGTTAACCTTCCAAAATTTTGAACTTCTCACATCCTTCTTTTTTTAAAAATGTATTTTTATTATTTATTTATTTGGCTGCACCAGATCTTATTTCCTGCATGCAGGATCTAGTTTCCTGACCAGGGATCAAACCTGGGCCCCCTGCATTTGGAGGGTGGAGTCCCAGCCTCTAGACCACCAGGGAGGTCCCTTACATCCTCCTTTATAGGGCCTCTCTGTGGGATTAATAACAGTTGTTGTAGTCCCATTTCGTACTGAAATTTGTTTTCCTTCTTATCTAAGTTATTCTGTAATGTACCATCTTATAAAATAGAGCTTGACCTTTTTCCCCCGTACTTAAAAAAATGTGTTAAAAGTCTTGTTCTGTCCTCATCCATCTCCTAGCTACCATTTTATTTAAGGTGGTTGAGGTCTTAAATCATAAAAAATTTTTCGAATGTTCTGTTGGCTTTCTAACACACAGAGAAAAGCTGTAAGTTTGCATTCTAGCTTTTGTACCCATACCCAAGTAACCAGCACTCAGACCAAGAAACAGAAGTCCCCTTGTGCCACTTCTTAGTTAAACCTCCCCTGGGGCTTCCCTGGTGGCTCAGAGGTTAAAGCCTCTGCCTGCAATGCGGGAGACCTTGGTTTGATCCCTGGCTCGGGAAGACCCCCTGGAGAAGGAAACAGCAGCCCACTCCAGTATTCTTGCCTGGAGAATCCCATGGACGGAGGAGCCTGGTGGGCTACAGTCCACGGGGTCGCAAAGAGTCGGACACGACCGAGTGACTTCATACACTGTCCACCACCTTGTCTCCGTAGCTACTATCCTGACTCCTAACAGGATAGTTTGCCTATATTCAGAATCTTATTAACATTCCTGACAGATGCCTCAGCAATTACTTAAATGTTTAAAAGGCAGATTATTCTGTTTTGTGTCGTAATGACCATTCAAAACTTGCCTTCTAGAAAACTATTCATGGTTCTTACTTTGCTCTCAAGATTGTGTGCATGGAGGAGGTGCCTTCCATGGTTATTCTCCCTTCTTTGGCAGCTGCCCTTCAGTCACAGTTAATAGGAGACAGGGAAGTTTTTGACCAAAGAAAGGATCATCACATTCTCCAGAGAACCTAAAATTTTGAAGAGAAACAGAGTAAGAGGATTGGTTGTTGTTATTGTTCAGTCACAAAGTCGTTTGCAACTGTTTGCAACCCCATGGACTGCAGCACACCAGTTTCCCCTGTCCTTCACTCCCTCCCAGAGTTTGCTCAGATTCATGTCCATTGAGGCAGCGATGCTACCCAACTATCTCGTCCTCCGACACCCTCTGTTCTTGTTACCTTCAGTCTTTCCAGCATCAGGGTCTTTTCCAGTGAGCTGCTCTTCACATCAGGTGAAGATGGAGCTTCAGCTTCAGCCCCTCCAGTGCACTCAGGGCTGATTTCCTTTAGGACTGACTGGTTTGAAGGAGGCTCCACGAGCACCATGCTTTGGAAGCCTCAGGTCTTCAGCGCTCAGGCTTCTTTCTGCTCCAGTTCTCACATCCACTCACGACCGCTGGAGAAACTATAGCTTTGACTAGACACACCTCGGTCGGCACACTGATGTTTCTACTTTCTAATACGCTCTCTAGGTTTGTCATTGCTTTCCTTCCAACAAACAAGCGTCTTTCAATTCCATGGCTGCAGTCATTGTCCGCCCTGATTTTGGAGCCAAAGAAAATAAAATCTGTCACTGCTTCCAATTTTTTCCCATTCTGTTTGCCATGAGGTTATGGTTCTTTGAGGTGCTCAAGTAATGGTCACTTCCAGTAAATTTTCTTTTTTCGCTTAGAGTAGCCCAATTTGTTTTCCAGTAACTGGAGCTATTTATGACCTAACTACAGAAGTGGTTTAGTTTATACACCTGAAGAAATGCCTTATCTCCTTCAACCTTTCCTCATTAATAAATATCCTCTCTAAACCTTTCACTCACCTACTCTAGACACTTTCTAGAATCTGCTTTGCTTTTTATTGTATTATTCCTAGGAGCTAAGCAGTCTTTTTACAATAAAGCATAGTGTATAATACTTCAGGTGCAGTCTGGGAAAGACATGGTTGTTTAGTTGGAAATAAACTCCCCAGAGGAGACCTAATTTTGTTCTGGTTCCATGCTTTACTTTCTTAAGACCCTGGGAAGTGTCTTTTGGTCTTGGTTTTCTCTTCTGTAAAGTGGGAAGATTGGATTGGGTCCTTTTTAAAGCCACTCCTTGATGTCCTGATGTTACATTGTATGATTACTTTAGGAGCAGTGCAAAGTAATAGTTGGGAGTAAATACTGCTTTTATTTCAGAATTAATTTCTTGCAGAGATTACAAGAGATTTATTTCTGTCAGAGATTACATTGACTTTTTTTGGTAGCTCTTCATCCCCTGATTTTTCTAAGTTTCCAACCAGCTTTTACTTCAATTACTGCTTGTATAAATGAGTATTTGAACTGTTGAAGAACTTTATATTTTTTAATTGTTGGTCTGGGCCTGTCTTTGCACCCTGCTGACTCTGTTGTGTTTTGCCTTACCCAGTTTAATACACACCTTTGTTAAGTGGCAACATTATGTTGTGGAAAGCATTGGACCAGAAATCAGACTTGGCCTGAAGTTCTCTTGCCTACACTTTCAAACAAGTCATGTAATTTCTCTTTAATTCTCAGTTTCCCTGTCAGTATAGCTTCCACATCTACTTCATGGGTCTGTTGGGTGTGTCAGATGTGGAAAAACTACTTAATAATTTTGGTATTCTGTTGTCATCAGTCATCAAAACCATTTCTTGAAAATGTTGAATGGACTCCTTTGACTGACTTTCTTCCGTGACTACTTGATCATTTAATCTCAGTGTATTTAAAGAGTGGACAGATTTGGATTAGACTTTGGGTTTTTCTTTGTCTTATTTTAATGCTTTTCACTAGCTACTCTTTGAAAATATGGTGGCTTCTGGGTTAGTAGCCGCTTGACTCATTCCAGAAAGATGATGGCCCTCTGATAACTATAGCAAGTCCACATTCTACCCCTACTCTGGCCCCAAGGGATCTGTTTTTTGGCACCTCTCTTGGGAAGGGCGTCCTTTTCAGGCTGGACTTTGTAGGAGCTGGGCCTCTTTCTGTGATCTTAAGGATCCTCAGGGGCAGTTCTATAGCTAAACTTTGTGCACGCATGCTCAATCTCTTAGTCATGTCCAACTCTTTGTGACCTTATGAACTGTGGCCCACCAGTCTCCTTTGTCCGTGGGATTCTCCTGGCAAGGATACTGGAGTGGGTTGCTATTTCCTTGTCCAGGGGGTCTTAACGCAACCAGAGATTGAGCCCACATCTCCTGTGTGTCCTACATTGGCAGGCACATTCATTACCACTGAGCCACCTGAGAAGGCCAAATTCAAACTGAAACACCATCAGTTCTCCTGCTTCTAAGCCTTCAGACTCAGATGAAACTACACCATTGGCTCTCCTGGGCCTCCAGCTTACTGACTGCAGACTTTGGAACCTCTCAGCCGCCATGAATTCCTTATAATAAACTTTGTCTATTGTTACTCTAATGTTTCTTTTGAACCTAGAGGTGCAGGTGGCATGGCGTCGAAATTGGAGTTCTGAAGTGACTAAGCATCACTCATTGTATACAGGTAGTCAGAGCAGCTGCTTGCTATCCACTGTAGTAGTTTGTGTGATTAAAATCATGCCACTTGCCACTTCTCACGTGTGTTGCGCAGTGAGGGGTCTTAAAATCGAGATGGGACGGCATAAGGAGCAGTGATAGCTTGTGCTGCTTGCCTTCCTCTCATTTGAGTCAAAACTTACTCCGTGGCTCATCCTGGAGGTTCATGGTTCTATTATTTGACTGGAATGTGCAATTCAATCTGGAGGTATTTCTGAAACAGTTCTCTCCCAGTCGTTGAACTTTGAGATATGTCTGCTTGGCAGTTCTGTCACTCTTACGGAACACTGTTAGAGAATCTAAGCTAAGTACTTCAGCCTTGTTATTTTCGCTGAACTAAAGCATTATTGTTTGTGCTGAACTAGCCAGATTTTTCTGTTGTCACCTTCAAGATGAGGAAAATTGATCTTTAATTCATGTTGTTGCTTAGTCACTAAGTTGTATCTAACTCTTTGTGACTCCATGGACTATAGCCTGACAGGCTCCTCTGTCCCTGGGGTTTTCCAGGCAAGAATACTGGAGTGGGTTGCCATTTCCTTCTCCAGGGGATCTTCCCAACTCTGGGATCAAACCCACATCTCCTGCATTGGCAGGCAGATTGACCACTGAGCCACCAGGGAATCCTCTGTAGCTCATGATCTAGTACTTATATAGACATTTATAAATCTAATCTGTAAAAGGGGTATTACTGTTAACTTTTTGAAAGTAATATGGACAAATATGGTACGGAACTTACTTTAAGAACAGATTTCCTCTATATTTCTTATTGTTTCATTTGCTCAGACTAATTGGGCATCTTAATTTTGCTTGCGATTTATATGCTGTCCTATCCTGAAGATTCCAGAGACTTAAATGAGTTCATAGAAACAATATCTTGTCCATTATCAGTAATAGGTCTAGACATAACTCAGGAGCTTGTGACTGAGACAAGGATTTGGCATTTCTTAGGCTACGCTGAGAGAGGCAGGGAGACTGACAGACAGACAGACACAGAGGGAAGGAGGAGAAGGGGGAAGGATATTGGTTGTGGGTTTTACGAACTTGTGTAGTAGGCTGATCTTAGGAAAAGTGTTAATACAGCTGAAGCCATATTGCCTTCTGTTTTTTTCTCTGGTGGGATTAACCATGCTTTTGCTCTTCATCTCAACTGCAGGTGTGTTCATCCTCGAGGAGGTGTGATTCAGAGTGTTTCTTCATGGAAGCATGGCTCCAGCACACAATTTGTTAGTGCCCGGCAAACACAGTCGTGGACTGCTGTGACTCCTCAGCAGACTTGGGCTTCACCTGCAGAAGTTGTTGACCTTACATTGGATGAGGATAGCAGACGTAAATACCTACTGTAATACAATGTCACTGTGTTTCCTCTGCGCTGTTCCCTTCTACTTCCTCCTCCTCCTCTTTGTGACATGGAAGTTCATTGTCATAGCTTCAGCCTCAGAAGCTGTTTGTGGCATTTGTATAATCAAAAACTCATGGAAAATTGCTCTCCTTCCCTCTCCTTTTTTTTTTAAATTAAAAGAAGTCACTTAGGAAAATAACTTATCACAGAAAAGAATTTCTTTCCTTGTTTCCCTCCGTAGGAATATGAGAATGATGATGTTTATTAGACAACTTCATTTTACTTGGTAGCTTTCAGTCTTAGGAAACTCTGCCCTCCTTTTAGAATGGTATTTTAATTACCAGGTAAAATGGATTTCGGTTTTTGAGTCTTGTATTTATTTTTCTGTGTAATAAAATTAATATGTAGACTTGACCACTGTCAGCCCACACATTGGCACTCCTGTCTTAGGGCATTTGCACACATATTAGTCAGGTCCTTATTGGCACCTAGTAGGGCATGTGCATTGAAAACCTGTCCTTAAAAATAGAAGACAGAAGTTAACTTTTTCTTTTAGCTTAAGTCTTCTGCCTTCTTTCCTAACTTTGCTCCTGGCTGACTTCCCACAACCCAGATAATTAACATGCCCTTTTTGTGTTTATAAATACTGCTAAGGTGACTTAGTTGATCTCTTTCTTGCAATAATTTATAACCCTTTGGAAAATATCTCCTTGTAGGCCAGAGGCATTTCAGATAGATACCCACTATGAGGTTTGAGCATCTGAAGAGAGTATTGAGAGATCCCTTTCCCCTTCCCTGGTTTGTTCAATGGGAGAAACAGAACCTATTACTTAGGTAGACTATGCCTAAGTATATAGCTAGTAATATGAAAGTTGTGTGACTTCTAAGGCTATGGGCACTTGTAAATCTGAGAGGACAATGCCTTTTTCCATAGCTAGTCTCTCCAAAAAGGATGCATAACAGCTGTTCAGTGCTTGAGCTGAAGTTGACCTGATGCTGTATTTGGGTATTTTTCTCCTCTACCTTTTAAAAGTGGAAAGACCAAAACGTATCATAAAAAATCAGATACTCAGCACATTAATGGCACTGTAGATTTTGCAGTATCTGACAGAAATTATAAGGGGTAGTAGGAGCTTCAGGGAATTCAGGAAATGCCAGTGTTGGAGTTTCATGGCATTAGTTACTACCTTTTTTTCCTATAACGTTGTAGTTACTAGTGAATTCTTTTACAAGCAATACCTAGAGTTAGAACACTATATTCTGTGCACAGCGAACAGTGAAGTAATATTGGCGTAGAAGACCTCACTTTGTGTTTTTCCACAGTTTTTGTTTGCTTTTTTTTGGTTTCCATTTTCACCATACAATGTGGCGATAGCCCTTTGCCTCCCTTCCCAAATGTCTTGGTGGCTCTTCCTTATCATGGGAGCATGAGAACTACCATGTTCAGTTTCCATTCAGCAGACACACATTTACCAAGTGCCTGTTCTGCACGAGGCACTGCGTGGGGTGGTGCTGTGGGGCTGCTGTGTTGAGCAAGACGCCCCCCACGTGCACGTGAGGCAGAGCCTGCCTGGCTCCACCTGCCTGGCCTTTTCTTCTGTATTTTGTAGACTCGTTTATTCCTTCACGCTTCTTCCTGCTGTTTTGGTTCCTCTGTATCTCCTTCTATGGGAGTATATTCAAGCATGTGTTCTCTTCTGGTAACATCTCATTTGTTCTGGCCTCTGTTGTTCATCAACTTTCTATTTTCTTATGTATCTACTTTTAATAGATTAGGCTTTTGAAGAGATCTTGAGCCTCCAGTTTTAGCCCCTCATACATGGCCACAATTCTAGGCAAAAACCAAAGACCCAGAGGCCAGAGCAAAATAGGACCTTCTGCAGATTCACTACTGGTGTATCCTTGGACCTTCACATTTTACTTTAGGATTAATTTATTGAATTTTACTGTTACATGTTGTTTTTGACTTGAATTAAAATGCTAGACAAAGCAGAAATGTACAATTTCTGGTCTGTGTTTTCCAGGAATAACATTGGGGAAAGAATAGAGTGAGTTATAGGACTTGAAGTTTTTGCAGCTAATTTTTCCCCCAGTATCAGGGCAGAGTCCCATTTTATTTCATTTTTAATTTAATTTTTTTGCCACACCTGGTGGCTTGTGGGATCTTAGTTCCCCAACCAGGGATCAAACCCACTCCCTCAACAGTGAGAGCGCAGAGTCCTAACCACTGGACTGCCAGGGAATTCCCCAGAGCCCCATTTTAAAGAACAGTTTTGCATTATCTGTTCTTACGTTAGCAGTATGTTTTGTTCACTTCCATATAGCAGGTGATTTCCCAGGACATATTTTCTTTAGTCCCTCACAATCATCTTTGAATGTATGCGCTGTGGGTTGGGAATAGAGAGTGGAATTTTAAGCAGGCTCTTTTATGGCTTTTTACTTTTGTATTGGGTTGAAGTTTTCCCTTACCTATCCCTTTTCCACCACCCTGACTACCTGGTTTAGTGCACCGGAAGAAAAATTAAGATGCAGAAAGCAGGGAGGGGAAGGGATGGTGGAAATAGCTTTTCTCCCTACTAGTTTGAGACTTTTCCACCTTCTGACTACTATAGAGAGACTGTGTTTCAACTCTTCTTTCATTGCCAGGTCCAGGAGAGTAGGGATGTGGTTTCTGGCAAGCTATTAATGATAAAATTCTGTGGTAAATATTCTGACATTTAAAATTTCTTTAAAGGGGATCTTTTCTAACCAGTTTTGCATTTGGTAACATAAACACTTTATGCTTCACAGTCTCTTCAGAGTAATATCTCTGCTAAAATGGTACACTTTGGTCACAGATTGGTTTATGGCACCAGCATGGTTAAGTGCCCCCCCCCTTCCCTTAACTTGAAACCACAGAGTGGTAACTCAGCTACTGCATATTGCCCTGCGAGATGTGACTGCTGCTTGCTTCATTTTGATGGAAGGGGCCAGGCTGAATGGGCTCCATTACTCACAGCAGCTGAGCGTCCCATGAACCCTGCTTTCATTGCTACCAGTTGCGAACATGAACCGTCTGATTTGTTAAGTTAGTCGATCGTTCATGTTACTTTCAGCAAATTAGCACCTTAGGTAATTTAAAAACGAATTTGTTGCCTGCTTTTTATATATACTGTGTCACAAGGTTCTTGAAAAAGCTGGGGGCACAATTTTGTCTTTTAGTTTAAAGATTTTTGTTTTTTTTTTAAAGGCAAAGAGCTCCCCCCAATCCCTGTTTTTCAGTATGTGTATTATGCGACTTCCATGTATATATAAAAATGATTGCGCCCTAACCAAACTTCCTCAGATTGTGCACTGTTTGTTTAAAATAATCACGTATTTTAGTCCAATGCTGTTGTATTTTTCATTTTATTTAAAACACTACGTACTTCTTATTCTTTTAACAAGTTTTAAAGGGTAGTGATCTTAAAAAAAAATCACTGGATAACTAGGAAATAACTTTTTGTTGTTTTGTTTTTTAAAGAGTACAAAGGTCTTTAAAGCCTTTTGCTCTTCTTACCGTGAAAATGAAATGTTAGCCATTGTATGGCTAGGAACCAATGCACTTGGTGGTTAACAGATCTGCTGTTGCTGGAGCGTGGACTTGATGCAGTGACGACAAATCATTGCTTAGAATTAATGTTTTAAAATGTGCAACTCTAGTTTTTAAAATAGAATTTGGTTCTTCTTTACGTTCATTATTTAGTTTTTGTTTTCATTTAGTATTTAATGGTCTTTGGAGAAAAAAAAATAAAACAGAGTGTTATATATATATTTTTTGGTGCAAGATAAGATTTTCTGTTTTTTGAAATAAGTCTGTAGCATAAAGGTTAAACTATTTTAAGACAAAATAAAATAGAGTGTATTTAAACAAAGATAATTTCTGAGGATTTTTTTTTCCTGTCTGCTTCAGTTAATTAGATGGTCCCTGGAGCAGCTCCCAAGTTAGCTTTTGGATGTGAGAGTGAATTATATTTTGTTATCAGATCTTATTGTTTAAGTTGCCTGATTTTTTTCCAAGCAACAGCTGTATCCTACTCCTAGAATGTTTTGCAAGTGGCCTTTGGTGTATTAGATCTAGATAAAAATAGTTTTGTACTAGCTTTCCTGTAGCCCTCACTTCCTGTTCGAGTTTGAACCAGTGAGATTTCAAAGTCAACTAAAGGCTCCATAGTGCTTGACCCGTTTGCTCCTGGGAACAAAGTCAGCTGACAGTTACTTCTCAGAGTCCAACATGCAAGGGTAAGATGCCGTGACTGCGTGCACTTTGCTCTTGGTTCAAGCAAATATAGGATGTTTCAAAAATAGCCTAAAGAATTTTCCTCCTAATTTGGTTCTATTTTCAGGTTTTTAATTTGGTTATCAAAACGATAGGAACTACTGTATTAGCGTATTATTACTTTTGTAACTCTGCATCAAGGAGCATGAGGAACCAGAGAGAAAGGCCTATGTTTGTTTGAATATATTCACCCCTGGATCTCTTCATGTTCATCGAATTTTTGTTCTACTTGCACTGAAAGAGATCTGTTGTCAGGAAATGTTTTTGGTTTTTGAAAATGGTTCTTATATACTACCTTGTATCTGAGATCTAGACATGTTAGTACCTATGAGAAACTTCTTTTCTTGGGCTGTAGAGGAAATTTTTTTACTTAGAGTCTTGCTTCTGAACCCTTTTGCCCTTGGAAACTGCTTTTGAAGAATAGACAAGGCATGAGTAAGTAAAATGATCAGTAGCTAGTAATTAATCTCATTCTGACTTCCTCTTTCTATATGACACTGGCTTTTGCCTTGCCTTCTCTTAAAAGTAAAAGTGTTAGTTGCTCAGTTGTATCCAACTCTTTGCGACCCCAGGGACTGTAGCCTGCCAGACTCCTCTGTCCATGGGATTCTCCAGGCAAGAATACTGGAGTGAGTTGCCATTTCCTTCTCCAGGGGATCTTCCCAATCCAGGGATCGAACCTGGGTGGATCACCTGCATTGCAGTCAGATCCTTGACCGTCTGAGCCACTAGGGAGCCTTCCCTTATTTGTATGTTTTTCACAGTAGATGACAGCTATTTATAACTTTAATCTTAATAGAGAAAAGTTACATAAATCTTTACGAAATATCTCTTCAGCTCCAGTTTTGCAACTGAAGTAATATAGTGAATTTCTTTTAGGTTTTGTTTTAACAATATTGCTGATCTATAAAAGAGTGATTCTCCTAGGTTACTGGTAGGAATAATTTTCTTTACTTGCTTGACTCTGTGTTTGAGAGCACTGATTTACAGAATTAGAGAAGTTCCTGGACTATACAGTGGAGCTTTGACTGGGAGAATCTGCCTGGAACAGAAGGCGGCAGTGGCAAATACTGGAAGGAGCAATGAACTCAGAAAAAGATGCTTGTGATTATCGTGAACATCATCGAGATGTGGAAAAGCACATCCAGTAACTCAACTGAGGTTGTGACACTGTTGGCTCAATTCAGCTGCCATTGCACTACTTTGTGGGTAGCGTGCTTTCGAGGTGGAGATGACTTTAGGCAAGGATCCCTTTGTGTAGCGAGGATTCACCACTTCTTTCCTTTCTGCCAAGCCCTGAGATCTCATTTGGTAGGGGGATTTGAGTCAAGGATAGAGCGAGTGCTGGCAATGAAGTTAACCTTTGGAAAGGAGGTGGTGGCGGCAGCTGGTTCGGTCTGCTCATAGGTCCTGGCTTACAGGTGGGGTACATCTCTTGGTTGTAAATTCTGTTGATCTAACTTGTTATTCTTTGGCAAAGGAAACTATTTGGTACCAGTTTTTTCCTTTGTGTTTTGATAATTGACATCTCAGAGGAGTTATTCTGTTTCCTTTCCGTGATTGCTCTGTTGTAAAAATGGGAAGGTGAAATGTTGTGGACAGTTGAGCCCTTACACTTGGGCTTGTGTCTAAAGCAGGCAAGTCTGACTTTAGGATGGATCTGCGTCTTCAGTACGAGGGACATCAGAGCAGAGGGCAGAGGGACTGATATTTACAAAGCCTGAACCAGTGTGCAGGAAACCCCAGAAAGACTGCTAAGGGATTTGATTTCTATGCCTTAAAATGGAGCATTTCTAAAATTTCTTTTCTTAGATTGAAAGATAAGGCTGTGTTATTTTAGGGGATAATTCACTGTTCTGCAGAGCCATTGCTTTTCAGGCAGTAATACAGGAGAATGGCTCACTCCAAAAGACTGTTTTACAGTTTTGTCATCTCACAAGTTTTTTGAAGGCATTGGATAACTAACACTCCCAAAACCTTGAATTTCTATAAACTCTTTATTTTCAAAGTTTTAAAAGAATATGTATTTCAAAATTTCCACATGGGATTAAGAAGTGGTACAGATTGTTATCCTCATTTTGCAGATTGGAAGACTGAGACAGCAGAATAATATATCCAGATTTACAAAGCTTGACTTAGCAAGAGTAGATTTTTTTTTTCTTGTGGTTCAAATTAGGACTTTCTAACTTTAAGAATGAACTGACTGAACTTTAAGAAAAACAAAAACCTCTTTTCTCCACCTTATTTTTCCTTCATTCTTATTGCTGTTGATTCTACTTTGTTCTGGCCTGAACTGAATTGGAAGAAGTCTTTCCCAAGAAGGTAATGTTTGATTGGTTGCCTTTTCTCTCGGGCAAGTGGTAACAGATTTAAACATCAGAACCACACACCTGCATATGCCTCTCAGCCCCAGCTCAGGATGGCCATGGAACTTCTTTCTGCAGACAGATTCCCTGTCTCACAGTTTATGGAATAGGAAAATACAGATGGTCAGTAAAAACAGAAAATATGCTCAGGTTCACTACTAATTATGGAAATTCATACATATTATAGGACACCATCCCACATAGGAAGAGGCAGTTAGGATTACAGTTAAATAAGGAGGCGGGACAGTGGCAGCTCGCTTGTTGGCTTGTTTGAGCATAATTTGCTACAGCAGTTTTGGAAAACAGTGAAATTATCTAGTAAAAAACTGAATATGTGTATACCTCAAGCTGCAGACCGATTGACTGGGTCTCTCTTCCCTTCCTTGCATATGTTGAAGCTCTCCTACCCAGTGTGAGGTTATTTGGAGGTAAGACCCTTGACAGATAATTAAATTTATATGAGATTATGAGGGCAGAGCCCCCATGGTGTGATGAATCCATGTTTTTATTAGAAGAGGAGGAGACCTCATCCTTACATGTAAGACACAGTACGAAGGCAGCTGTCTGCAAGCCAGGAAGAGGACTCTCAGCCAGGCCTGACCATGCCAGCACCCTGATCTTGGATTTGCAGCCTCCAGAACTGTGAGAAAAAATGTCTTTTGTTCAAGCCACCCACTCTATAGTGTTTCATTGTGGCAGCCCAAGCTGACCAAGATACCCAAGACCCAGCCGTTACACTATCTGGGATAATACCCTTGAGCAACTTTTAAACTGTGGTAGTAATCTAGGTAGAGAAGTCATGAGATCGGTTCAGTGTCTGTAAACTATCTTTTGTTTATTTAAGGAGGTATTAACAACATAGAAATAACAGGAGACAGTATTGTTACACAAAACTTCTGTTACATACTGATAAACATCTACATACAAATATATGTATGTGTACCTAGGGTCAAGATATAAAATATGTTTTATTTATTTTTACTGTGGATTGCAGTAAGAAGATATGGAAAGCCATGGTTCTAAAGGAACTGGTTTATGTCCTCAGAGATGGTTAGTGTTAGTGTTAAGTTTTTCCTAGTTTTTGGCTATTTCAACATGGATGTTCACCTATAGAATAGGTAAACATTGTATTTATAGAACATTTAGACACTGTGAAAATTAATGAACTAGAGCAATATTTATATACTTAAATTAGTTATGTCAACATGGCTAAACCTCAACACTGTAAAGTGGGGGGGAAAAGTTGCAGAATATGTAGTACATGATGCCATTTATATGAAGTTAAAGACAAAGTAACACCACATCAGTAAAATACTGATGCACACATGGTAGGAGTATAAAGAAATGCATGAGGATAATAAACACCAAATTCAGAGTAATGGACACCTCTGGATATGGGAGGTAGGGAGGGGACACAGGGATTTCAAGTTTATTGGCAGAATTTCTTAAGCTGGGTAGTGGGGACACAGATGTATGTTATTATTTGCACCTTTATGTATATCTTAAATATTTCATAATAAAAGATTGTTTTCTGTCTCAAGTAGAAGGAGTAAAAGTTCTTAATGACATTGCAGATGATATTAAAGGAAATGAGTAAGATCTGAAGCTGATTGCTTTTAGATGCCCGCAACACCTTTTGGATGATGTATCACTGTAAGCAACAAAAGCAGTTTGATAATTTTGGCTTTAACAAAACCAATTTTGTGCTTCAAAGGACAACATCAGGAAAGTGAAATGACAACCCGTGGAATTGGTAAAAAATACTTGTAAATCTTATATCTGATAAGGGTCTTGAATCTAGACTATATAAAAACTGTTCCAAGTCAATAATAAAAGACAAAAAACCCAATTAAAAAACCCATAGACATATCTCCCAGGAAGAGATACAGTTGGTCAATAACATGTGAAAAGAGGCTCAGCATCTTCAGTCATCCGGGAACTGCAAATCCAATCCACAGTGAGATATCACTTCACACCTACACTAGGACCACTAAAGTCAAAAAGTCAAATAGCAACAACCATTGGTAAGGAAGTAGAGAAATCAGAAGCCTCATAGATTGCTGGTGGGAATATAAAAAAGGTACAGCTACTTTGGAAAACAATTTGTTTTCTCCGATGGTTAAATGTGACAGTAATTGAAGGCAGGCACGACCAACTTTCTTATGGGGTGTGACCTGATCCTGAGATGCACGTTCAGCTGGAGATCTACCCTCCATGGAGAGAGAGGCGGTTTGCTGAGGGTGAAGATAATTCAGCCAAGAAACCAACCATTCCTCACTGAAATGTAAGTGCTTGCCCTCAAGGCAAGGTCAGGACCATTGCCCATGAGCTCTTGAGACCTGCGCCAGGTTTTTGCCCAGAAAGCTTACAGCCATCGCGAGAGACCCGTTTCTGACAGCTGACATCCCACTACAGCGGCCCTCACTGCATCCTTTGGGCGGTGAATCACGTGGGGTCAGAGCAGGGGCAGTTTCTTGCCAGACATGCCCCTGCCCTCTGTGAGATTCTGCTGCAGCTGCCACCCCCTTGCCTGGTTTCCAGCTCCTGAGAGTCGCTGTACCTGCTGAGAGTTTCTGGTGTCCCTCAGATGCTGAGGCAGAAAACACCCTGAGGACCTTAGTTTTATGTAGTGCTGGGTTATCCACTTACCCAGTTTCATCTAGTTAGTAATTTTCCACCTCCCAAAGTAGAGGGCTGAATTCTGCTGATTAACTCTTTGGGCTCTTGGCAGCGTATATTCATTTGTTGTGACATTAAAGCTATATACCATTAAAAATGTGAACCTTGCACTTAGCAGTAAAACATGCAAAATCTTCAGCACAGGCATCAACCAGTCAGAACCAGCACTGAAAGTTGGGCTCAAGCAAGTTCCTGTGGCAGGTGTTGGATTAACCCTATCATTGCTGGACTGCAGATCCTGGGGAGCGACCAGGATGGTGGGAAGGGTATGCCAGGACTAGGGCATAGGTCAACTGCGATTGAAATGTGTCATTATTTTAACAACTGATAGGACCAAACTAGTGTATACTGGCACTAAGTCAGTCTTGCATTCACCTGACCTGTCTGTGCCTCAAGTTGCTAACTCATTTAAGTGGGGCTGGGAGTACTCGCCTTATGGGATTGTCTTAAGGAGTAAATGAATCAGGGCCAAGTCAATGAATCAGGGCCAAGTCAATGGCAGCAATCTTACCAGCTCTGCACCAAACAACGCTATTCGGCTGGCTCAGCCAGGAAGCTTGTAAAATTAAACTTGTCTTTAGGCTGCTAACAAATCTCATAGCCACAAAGTTAAACTCTTGGAACATCTTTTCAGAAGTGAAATGCTTCAAAGAAAGCAATCAGCAGTTTGGGTTATGTGATAACTGGCATGGGGTGGTGAAAATTAGAATGTCCCAAGGTCTACCATAACTGCTAACAAGCTGTGTGACCTCCCAGGGTCAGCCACCTCTCTGGATCTCAACTTCTTCATCTATGAAGGGAGTATACTTGCAGGCCTACCACTGCAGTGAGGGGGGACCGCCCCTCATCCTGTAGGCTGCTGAAAACTCCAAGCTCCAGGTGCGTCTCTGTAAGGGACAGAGAATAGATAGCTCAGGGACCTGTGGTCACGCTCATCCTTGGTCTCGTGTATTGCCTGAGTACATCGCTTTGATTGGCTAGACAGTCTGAAGAATCAGTCTCACCAGCCCTGTAACCTGAATCAATCCTATTTGACTTAGCTCAGTCAGGGTCTGTGTAGGCCAAATAAAACTTGTCTGCAGGCCTGATTTAGCCTGCAGGCTGCCAGTTTGCTGCTTCCGTACCGTGCAAATTTCACTGGTGCAGCAAATACTAAATACTTACATTCTAGGCACTGGGCCAGACCGCAGGGACACAGAGGTGACGGGAAGTCAGTCCTCACCCTCAGGTAACTTACTCCGTCTGGTGTAACAAACCATTGTCACAAAGCCTGACAGCGCTAAGACAGAGCTCAGTGAAGTGGAAACAAGAAGGGTCCCTAAGCCAGCTTTGGAGTGGAATGAACAAATGGAGGAAGAGCTCATGCAGACAGTGTTGGTGAGCTAAGTTTGCAGGATGTTAGGAACTCTGTGAGGTCAGGGGAGATGGAAGGTGGAGGGTGTGGGTGGATGCTGTTCCAAAGCTCTGGAAAACATGGAGGTGAGAAGGAAAGCCTGGCTCTGGAGGAACTGCAGCTGGTGGGGAAGCGGGTGAGTGCTGGAGATTGGAGTTGGGAGCCATAAGGCAAAGGGCCTTAAATGCCTCACTAACATCTCAGATGCTCTGGCTGTTGATCTCCACCAATAGAACGTGTATTGCCCTCAAAAAGCCTGCATTTTGAGGCAGAAAATGAACATCTAAACATGCGCGGTGGAGCTGTACCTCAAATGATGGGAACCCTAAAGTATTATATGGAGGAGAAGGAAGCAGCTCTTCCTAGCAGTGAAATGGGGAATTGGAAGTGGGAAATTTGATGAGGAAGCTTCTGCAGGAATTGAACAGTTACATGAACAAGGCTGTCTCAGGTGGTGGGAAGAACAGGGAGGAGAGGTCAGAAGAAAGAAATCAACTTAGGAGGTTGAATCTTGATGATTTAGTTAGAATACGGGCCATTCAGCATCCGAGTGGGGAACGGAGAGTCAGGAAGAGTCCATGGGTTATTCCAGCCTGAGTGGGAGATGCAGAAAAGGACTCCAGTGCAGAGACTGCAGCAGAGACTTTGGGGTGTCCCACGTCACAGCCCTCTGAGATGACAGGGTTTTGCCCTTTGTACTCCCAGCCTTGAGACAGCACCAAGTGCTATGTCCCTCTTTGGCTTTGGGACACAATACATACCACAGTTGGAAGTACTGTTGCTGTCCTTCATTGAGCCACTTAGAGCAAGGAAGTGCTCTTCATCAAACCCAGGCTAGAATATAAGCTGCCTTGCTGCTTGGACCATTATGACATAGCAAATTCAGTGGTGCTGGAGGAATTCTTGATGGATTAGGGTGTGGTGTGGAGTCTCTGGCTAGCCCCAGTAAGCGGGGTGTGCCATGGGATCCTACAGGTTTTGGAGGCAAGGCTGTGCCTTCTGTAGCAGAGAACTAACAATTCACCACTTGAAAAGCAGCTCCCAGCACACTCTTGGGCCCTGACCATGCAGCATCAATTGACCAAGGCATCAGCTGCTCATGATGAGCTGGATTTTGTACCATTCATGTGTCACTTCTGTTATACCAACAGGAGTTCAATCTAAGATGGAAGTAAGATGGAAGTAGTACATCTAGGATTCGGCAAAAGGCCAAGGGGCACGGGTAAGCTGCACAGATAGGCTAGCTGCACAGGCTTCTTCCCCAGACCTCCAGCGCACACCCCCGTTGTGTAGATGGCTCTCTCTCAGTCCACACCAAGCATTTTCTTGTGATGATCTGCGGAGGAAGAAAGATGCCAGTTCTGGTTCAGTGTGTTGGTGTTAGCCGAACACAGACTGCTGGTGTCACTAAAACCCCAGCAGGGTAGCCCTGAAAGACAGTAGTGAGTGGAACCTCTCCCAGTGGGCAGGACTTGCAGCAGTGTATCTGTCCCTCAGTATGCTCTAGAGGGAGAAGTCTATGTATTCCACAGGATCTGTATTGGGGGCTACGACAAAGGAGCTTGGTGGGTCGGTCAGGCCTGAAAGGAAAAAGAAGAAAGGCAAGGAGGTCTGGGAAAGCAGCATGTGGGCAATCCTATGGGAGTGGGCACAAAGCGTGTGGGTCGTCATTATGTTCCTGCTAGTGTTTGCCAGAGATCACCCAGCACAGAGGAGGTGCTGAACAGCGTGATGCTCTGTGGAGGTCAGCCTTGTCCTTGGCCACGGGGGCTTGCACAGTGAGCCCACGAATAGGGTAGCCATGGCGAGGCATGGAGGCTAGGCAGGGGCTCCCTTAAGGTGGTGCTGGTCACTGCCATTGCTGACTGATCTCTCAGCTCAGAGACAGGCTCCAGGTCCTTGAGCAGCCAGCTACTTGAGGAAAGTTCATTACATTCGGCCCCGTCCACCTTGGAAAGAGCAGTGAATCCTTCCTGGGATTGATACCCATCCTAGCATCCATATGAGGGTTTATAGAGTGCCTGACTTATTTCATGTGATGCCTGATAACATCACACCTCAGAGACCGATCTTACGGCCAGGGAAGTGTGCTGATGGGTATGTGATCATGGAATCCGCTGGTCTGGTATATATCAAATTGCTGGAAGTTGCGGATCTCGTAGGATGATAGAATGATTTGTAAAAACTCAGATAAGGTCCCGGTTCGAGGAAGACACTGGGTTTGGTTGTTGTCACCCAGATTGAACCTGTTCTATGGCACTGCGTCCCCAGTTGCGAGAATACACAGGTCCAGGAATCAATGGTGAATGTAGAATTGGTCCCTTTCCCCATCACTCAGTGGCCCGCTCGTAACGGGTGAGAGGATGTCTGGAACTCAGGAGGTGGACTCAGAAACGTGTCCTGAACTCAGGGCTTCCATGCCTGGTGGTGCCAGAAGAATGGGCTCTTGTAACAGCTCTGAGCTGACAGGCCAAGTCCACTGAGGGCGCAGTCTCCTCAGGGATGTAGGTCTGAGTCACCCCATCAGGCAAACCACCTAGACCAACGAGAATCTTGAATAGGTGGTGGAGAAGGAAGGTAGCGATCAGCAGTGTTGGCCTCTGGACCTGCTGTGGCAGCAAGTCGGGTTGTAACCTGACCCAGTAACTCTCCTGTACAAAGTGTTTTCACTAGAAGAGTTAGGGCTGACCGCTACCTTGAGTGGAGAAGGAAATGGCAACGCACTCCAGCATTCTTGCCTGGAGAATCGCGTGGACACAGAGAGGAGCTTGGTGGGCTACTGTCCTTGGGGTCACAAAGTGCCGGACATGACTGAGCTCTACCTTGAGGCCTCCGTGACTGAGCAGACTTACTGTAGATCTGAGTAGTGCAGAGGGATAGGCTGTTTGGGGTGCCCTGCACTGCATCCCCTTCATTAGCTTCTGATTTCAGCTTCAGCCATGATAGGTCTTTGCGTGAGCTTAGACTCGTGTGGATAGCACCCCCAGTTCAAGCACATGGTGTGCACCATGCTGGTATCTATTCTAGAGCCTTCTTCTAAGCCACAGGAATCTGTTTTCGCCTGCGTCATTCAGACATAACCCAGAGGGATTTCCCTGGTGGTCCAGTGGCTAAGACTCCATGCTTGCAATGCAGGGGGCCCAGATTCAATCTCTGGTCAGGGAACTAGATCCCACTTGCAACTAAAGATCCCACGTGCCGCAACTAAGACCGAGCACAGCCAAATTAATGAATAAAAATAAATATTAACATACAGAACCTAGAAGCCCAGAAGTTGGGGAAGTTAATGGCCCTGGGCGAACGTGCTCAGTCGCTAGGTTGTGTCCAACTCTCTGAGACTCCGTGAACTATAACCTGCCAGGCTCCTCTGTCCGTGGGATTCTCCAGGCAAGATTACTGCAGTGGGTTGCCATTCCTCCTCCAGGGGTTTGTCCCAACCCAGGAATCAAACCCACGTCTCTTGTGCCTCCTGTATTAGCAGGCAAACTCTTTGAGCCACCTGGGAAGCCAGATGGCCCTGGGCAGCCCTCTAGAATGGAGCCAGTGGATGGATGCTCCCACCTCCCCTGCACTAGGTGGGGGATAAATGCCTAGCCTAACATTTGTGGGGGAGGGTAGACAAATCTGGGAGGCATCCTTCATGTTTCTTTGGAGAGTCCAGTGGGATTGAGGCCCCCCCCACACTGCTCACAGCAGGGCCTTTGATGTTGGACCTCGTATCGGCTTTTCCCCCTTTGCTCTCCCGCCTCCATTCCTCACTCCTGTGTCCTGAGATCACTCCCTAATTAAACTGCCTACACCTGAATGCTTGTCTCAGCCTCTGCCTATGGGAGAATCTCAGCAAGACAGAAGAGGCCGAGTTCACTAAGAACTTGACATTCTGAGGAGACAGAGTGGAAACGGGCAGCAGGCAGTGGCCGTGTGACTTTTGGAGATGTCGATTTCTACATGAGCATAAAGTACAGATAAAAATCACAACCACACCGCCCTTCCTCCAAAAAAACCCCTGCAAAACCCAACCATATTTAAGAGACCCATGGAAGAGAAGCACCCTTCTAGAGCCGTGGTTCTCACGCAGGGGCCATGTGACAACGCCTGAGGCCATTTTTAGTTGTCACAGTGTTGGGGTGGGTCGATGCAGCTTCTGGCATCGAGTGAGTGAGAGTTAGGGACACTGCTGAACACCCTGCAACACACAAGTCCGATCTCCATGACAGAGTTATCCAGTCCCATGTGTCAGTAGCGCTGCAATTGAGAAACTGTTCTAAGATTGCGAAGATCAGGGGTAGGAAGGAAAGCCGGAGAGAGAGGCTGTGAACACCAGAGTTCCCTGGAGCCTGGAGGGCCAGCAGGTCAGTGCTGCAGAGGGGCGGGGGAGGTGGGGACTGATAATCATCCATTCAGTTCAGCAATGAGGACCTTCACTAATGTGCTTTCATTAGCAGCGTGGGGGCAGAGGTCAGTTTGGAGTTGGGGAAGGACTGAAAGGCAGTCAGTGAAGAGAAGGACAGACTCTTTCCAGGAGCTTTGAGGTGAACAAAAGGGGTGTTGGGGTGAGCTGCAAGGAGCTATAGAGGAGGAGAAGAGCTTAGGAAGGTTACAGGAAGACAAACTCCCTGTGTATACCGATGACAGAGAACAAGTAGGGATTCGGAAAGGGGCTGATTGATGGAAGAGAGGACCCGTGGACATCCGTGGTACCAAGAACTAGAGCAGAGGCGCCCTCACTTGAATCGTGGAAGGGGAGCTTCCTCTGAGGCTGGAAGCAGGCAGGGTGGGCAGGGGAGTGTAGACCGTTAAGGGTTAACCTGAGGGCTTTTTGTTCTGCAGCGGAGAGCTGGTGGGGTAACAGGCTATGAATCACTGCCTGTTGATGGACTGTGGGGGTCATTTACTGCATTGCGATTTTGTGTAGCTCTGCCCTCACAGGTGAGCCTCCTTGGGCCGTTTGTCTGTTTTCTTGCCTCGTATGTTCCAAACGTGAGCACAGGCAGTTGTGGAAACTGGGTTCCGTCCACCGCAGGGCGTCGGCTGAGCCTGTCCTCTGTGGAACGCCTGCAAGCTCCCTTCAGGCTGTTTATGGACTTGGGTTTTGGGCACACCTCTGTCTCTTGTGCATGTGCAGTCTCTGCCACGAATTTAAGCTTGGACATGAAATCCTCTCATTCTACAAAACCACCTCGCACCAAACATGTGGGCGTGTGGCTGGGTCCGGGTCCTTGCAGAGCCCACACCTGTGCCATTTTGTGAGCAGCTTGCTCCTCCTCATCCCTTCCCAGCCCCTGATTTGCCTCCTGCAAATTGACCTCATCTCCAGTTCCTTCTCGCTCTAGTAACTCAGCCCTCCTGAGCTCCCAAACAGACTACCCCAAACCATCCTGGCGCACGGTAGACAAGAAAGCTTCCTTTAGACAGCTTCATCCTCCAGCAGAAAGTGGTTGTGGCTTAAAGTCGTGAAAATGTGTTTTCTCATGGGAGAAGCTCAAAATACCAAAAAAATATATATATTTTTTTAATTTAATGAAATGCTCATTTGTCTTAATTTCTAAAGTGAGTACTGCTCTGGTTGTCAGTCCCACACTGTCTTCCCTGTGTTGGACTGCTTCATTTAATCCTCTCATCTCCCCAGAAGAAATGAAACCCTTGGGGGCATGCTGGGTCCTTACTCCCTCCGCCCCCGCCAAAATGTGTTTTCTGTAAGGACTGCAGATTCAGTTAGGGTTTGGGGACCTCTAAGATTTAAGCCCAAACCCACCACAGCAACTCACTCTAAGCCAGGAAGGGCTCACTCTTTAAGACTGTCTGTCACCTTGTAAGGTGTCAGCTCCTTCGGGGACCACGCAGGGAGATGTTGGGAGACGAAGCAAAGCTACGGGAGGAAGAGGCCCAGCTGGGAAATGGTTCCAGTCCCTTCGACTGCCTCGTTTGTCTCCAGGGGGCTGCCTAGAAGTCAGTAGGCCCAGCTTCTGGAACTTGCTCCTCGTCAGCCTTGTGACCTCCGTGTTCTCGTCTGTAGACTGAGGGTAATACGGGAGGATCAAAGACGTGATGAAATAGAGTCTATGAACACCTGCCTCGTGCTTGCTACTTAATACACTCCAGACGCCACATTTCCCTCTGCCTTTGCCACCAGGAAAGGGAGCTGCACCGTTTCTTGCCTGGTGCTCAGAATGATTAGCCAAGTGTTTGGTGACCCTCGGCAGATTCCTTCTGCAGAGCTGGCTCAGCAGTCAGCGAGGGGGCCTGGAGCCCCGCGCCTCACCGGCGTGTCGGGTGGGTGTAAGATCCCAGCGTGCCCCCAAGAGCTTCAGCTCCTGCTGGGGAGATGAGAGGGCCGGGTGAAGCAGTCCGACCACAGGGAAGACGGTGTGGGACTGGCGACCAGAGCAGTACTTACTTTAGAAATTAAGACAGATGAACATTTCATTAAATTTCTTTTTTAATTTTTTTTTGTTGTATTTTGAACTGCTCCCGAGAGAAAATGGGTGCTGCCTCCCACACCTGTCCTGCAAGTCAGGCCTTCCCACCTCGCGGCCGCGGAAGCTCCTAGTGCAACGCTGGCAGCGCCCAGCAGGGGCCGACCTCGCTCTTCTCCGGCTGACAGCAGCCTGGAAGAAGGGCGCTGCGGGCTTTTCCGACCATGAGCCACAGTAGGAGATGTGTTTTATCTCGACGCAGTATGGATTTATGCACATGTGTATTTTACTAAACAATACTTACTCTTTTGCTTTTTGTGTGCATTCTGATCCAGTTTTCTCAGTTCTGTCCCTTATGAGGTCATTTTAAAGCATACTGCTCCCGCCTACCAATAGATGGAGACCTACGCTCTGAAATTCGCTGCGAGTCTCAGTGAGGGAGTGGGGGAGGTTTGGGCTTGGTCTCCTGGGGAGGGACAGTCAGGCTGCCCCTGTCACCCCAGCTCTGCCCTTTTCTCCTGCTGTGACCCGAACGACTTACTCCACCCACTGTGTGTTCGTAAAGGCAGCACCAGTCATAACAACAGCTCCTTTCCCACTCAGGAACAAGGATGGATGGCTGCAGAGTGCCACTCGGGGCCTGCCTGGCGTCTCGTGGGCTCCTTGATCCAGCACATGCTGACACCTGTTACTGCAGATAACTGAGCAGGAAGCTCCTGGCCAGGCTGAGGTGGCCAAGAAAAGAAGCACACAGACAGATGTTATGGGTGCATGGGTGGTGATGAGCCCGGGACACTCTGGGCACACCTGGGTTTCTGGAAGACTCCTTAGCTCAGGGCATCTCCAAGCATGGTCCCAGGGCCAGCAGCAGCAGCAAAGCCTGGGGACTTGTTAGAGATGTAAATTCTCAGGCCTTAACCCGGGTACACGGGGTCAGAAACCAGGGAAGGGTTTTGACAGCTATCTGTTTAACAAGTCCGCCTGGGGATGCTGGTGCATTTTCTGATTTAAGAATGACTGCCAGTGGTTCGGAGAAGGCAATGGCAAGCCACTCCAGTACTCTTGCCTAGAAAACCCCATGGATGGAGGAGCTTGATGGGCTGCAGTCCGTGGGGTCGCTAAGGGTCGGACACGACTGAGCGACTTCACTTTCACTTTTCACTTTCACACATTGGAGAAGGAAATGGCAACCCACTCCAGTGTTCTTGCTGGAGAATCCCAGGGAAGGGGGAGCCTGATGGGCTTCCGTCTATGGGGTCACACAGAGTCGGACACAACTGAAGTGACTTAGCAGCAGCAGCAGCAGCCAGTGGTTACCAGACTTTGCTGCATCTCGGGGGCGTCTAGCAGAAATCTGATCCCGGTGGCTGGGAGTCAGGCATCAGTAGTTTTTTAAAAAAGATCTCCAGGTGATGCCAGTGTGGAAGCAAAGCAGGGCAATCACTGCCCCCACCCACTCCTGGGGTGAGGCATCTGAGAAAGCTTTCATGGGTCGGGGGGAGTGCCATGTAGGCAGAAGCCTTAAATGCAGCAGAGGCTTGTGAGTGAACTTTGGTTGCAGGGGTGCCCATGGAAGTTTCCAGGGGACTATAATCTAGTATTGAAGAAGCTGGGCTCTGGAGATAAGCTGTCTGGGTGTGAATCACACTGCACCCTTCCTTACTGGCTAGTGGGACCGATGTGCTGAAGGCTCACAGCTCTTGGGAGCTTCATGTGACAAGAGATGACCCTGGAGAGATGGGGGAACAAAGCCTCAGAAGGCTTCATCACCACATCTGGGCCCAAGGGCCCTGGGAAGCCACTGGGGAGTGTCAGCATTGGGGGCCTGTGAGGAGGTATGTGTGGAGAATGTACTAGAGAACAACTCGACTGGAGCAGAAAGGTCAGGGAGGGGCTCGTCACCCCGAGACAGGTCAGAGGTGACCGAGGCCCACCTGGCTGAAGGGGTGGAGATGGTGAAACAGGTGGGACTTGAGGGTGAAGAAGTGGCCTGTTTCTGGGCCCAGTGCACCGGGTGGTCTGTGCACAGAGCTGGGGAACCCTCTGCACCCAGCCCCCCACTGGGTTTTCCCTTGGTTCTGAAGATGGAGGCCTGGAGATAGGCATAGGCATGGTCAGACTGGGCCTTTTGACAGGTGGCCCCCGGCCTCCCCACCCCCACTGCTCGCACGCACTTCTTGACAACGGCTGGAACATTTCGGAGTCATTCCTTGGCTGAAGGCTTGAAGGGCCGTCCAGGCAGGTTGACTTGGTGTCACTGAATGTGTCGTGCGTGTTCCCACCTCCAGGCCTTGGCCCATGCCTCCCCGTCTCCTATCAGAATCCTGTCTGCAGTCCACTCTCCTCCAAGACACTCTCCCCAGCTTGTGGCCTGGAAGTCTCCTAAGCACAGTGACTGCCCTGCAAAGGACAGTGTCCTGGATGTGCCACTTGGTCCTGTGGTCGGCCTGCACCTGTGGCCCCCGAAATGAACGCATGAAGGCTGAGAAGGATCTCCATGCCTCTGCGCCCCTCCCACCAAGCTTGGCCCAGTGTTCTGCCCAACAGATGTGCGGGTAAGGCCCCCTGACTAGGTTGGGAGGAAAATACAGAATTCAGTGACCAGCCAGAAAGACCTTGTTGAGAATTAGATGATCAAAATTATCAGTTGAGGCCTCGGCCCCTGGGGGCTCAGTGGGAGAGAACAGAAGACGGAAAACATGACGGTGTCAATCTCGGAGGGGCCCAGGGGCTGAGAATATCCCTCTGGTTTCTGCATGGTGGTCCCTTCTCCATCCTGCAGTGAGAGGTGGAGACAGCTGGGCCCTGGGCATCCCTGCCCCGACCTCTTCATGGCGGCTTCTCCCAGAACCTGGCCATTTAGGGGACGGATGCTGCTGGCTCCCAGCGAGAGACAGAACCAGGGGCAGCATTCAAGAAAGATCACTTAGCGGCTAAGGAGTGTACCTAAGGCCATTTTGGTGGGTTGGGTGAAATGTTTAGGTGAAAGTCCCAGAAACGGTAGGAGAATGGTGCAAAGTGAAGGGTGAACTTGTGTACCGCAGATACTCCTACCTGGGAGAGTGGAGACAAACCTGAGCTTATTCACTAGCTAAGGGACATTGAGCAACACTGGGACCTAAATGTCTCAGAATCTCAAGTTTTCTCATCTGCTAGATGGGGAAGATGAGAGCACCCATCATGCAAGTGATTAAAACTTTAATTATATATATTCAAAAGTATGCTACAGTGATTAATTGATACATATGAAAAAGGTGTATAAAGCCCTTTAGCCAAGAGTCTGGCACAGAACGAGCTCTAATAGGTGGCAGTCGTTACCGTTGCTGCTGTCCCTTCTGGTTATGAGTCATTACAGGAGTTCAGGGAAGGGTAAATCCACGGAATGATCCCGAATGGCCTGAGGAGACAGGACTGTAGGATGGGTTACAGAAGAGAAGGACTACCCAGCCTGAGGGAGCAAAACGTCCTGATTTTCAAAAAGAGAATAATATGCTTCCTGGGATGGAAACTTAATGTCACTCCACAGCATTCTAGAATTATTAGACAGATGGTCCGGGAGCACTTCACAGACAACCATACTCATGCCAGAATTAATTCATTAAATCATGTCAAACCCAAATCCCCATTACCAAAGGGTTGTTTTTTTTTTTTTTCAATCACTCAACATACTTATTGTTAGCATGTTAGGGAAAGCAAAGAGCATCTCGGCAAGCACTGAGCAGAGCTTCTTGTGCTGTCCGTGTGGATGTGACAGAGACGTGAGCGGGGTGATGGGAGGTGAGGTCTGTCACCGTGTGAACAGTTTTGCCCCCAGAGCGGGACGAGGGGACGGATGTCAACCAGGAGCACGGTCCCAGTGGCAGCCAGTGGGCTCTGGTCCAGCCGCTGAAGAGCCAGAGGAAGCACGTGTTGGAAGGGACGCGCGGTAGAGAACGTCATCATAGCAGTAAGGATTCAGCTCATTGGGAGCAAGAAGTAATAGCAGAACAGCAGAGAAATAACAGTGTATGTTACATGTTTTTTCTAATGGGAAAATGCAGGCTCATGGAAGAAAATCTAGAAATTATAGATCATGAAGATGTACCTAAAAGGTACCTGTAATTCTTCCTGAACAAATGATTTAATAGCCTATGAAGAATAATGGTGCAGAAGGGAATTCAGGGGCTACCGGAGAGGGTGAGAGTTTAGGATTGTTGAACCTAGAAAAGGTTCATGCTGTATCAGCCTTTGAAGAGTGGATAGGCTGACAGGAAGGACGTGTAGGCTCTCCTGTGCTGTTCCAGAGAGCAGAACCGGAACACAGAGGCTCCCAGAGGCCACTCAGCTCACAGAGAACGAAAGCACCTTCCAAAAAGTGGTTCCCCCCACCAGTGGGACTGGCTGCCTTGGGAGGGGGAGGTTCCATTCATTGGGAGTGTTTAAAGAGAAGCTGGTTCTTGGCCACTTCTCTCAGTGTTGGCAAAGACCCCTTGTACTGCTCTGGTTCCTTTAACCTCGAAGATTTGTGTGTCTAGAGGTGAAACCACGGAGGCAGAAGAAAACGTGTTCCATTATCACTGAGAGAAGAAGAACATGTTGCAAAGCAGTATGCTCTGAACTCTGATGAAAGCAGAAAGTGTTCGCTGAAAAGAGATGGTGAGAAAATGAACGTTAATACTTGTACATGCTTTTCACTCTGGGCTGTTTTGATTTTCCCAACTTTTCTGCAATTGACCTATTTAAAATACAATCAATATCGTGTTAACATAAAAGTAAATGTACCTCTTACATGTGTGAGGCTACTTCCTTTACTGAAACAATAAATTAGGGATGGGGTCAGAGGAAACATAGTCTAGATAAATATTTAGGGTGGGGTTGATTGTAGAAGGCCTTGAAAGTCTAGTAGATTGTTTAGGTTTGATGGTCACCACGATGGGAGTGACAGGGTCAGCAAATGAGCTTATTTGCTGGGCCAAACTCAGGACTGATAATTGGACAGATGGCAGCCCATGTGTGGGGATGAGAGGACAGAATACAGTAACCGAAACTGTGAAACTCACAGAGAAGCAGTGTCAGAGTAGGAAGCCCTGTGGGGTTCTTAAAGGACTGGTACTCATTTGCTTATTCATTCATCCAGTTGAGTATCACTTTTTAAGCCCTATCTGTATACCAGACACCATGCTGTGTGCCTGATGCAATTAGGTCCTTTGAGAGCTGAGTGCAGGACACACTAAAACATAAGATGGAGCTGAAATGGCCCGTTAGAAGGTCCCTGCAAATCCAGGTTAGAGGTCCTGAGTCTCAGGAGCAGGAAGTTCTGGTGATACTTAGAGATAGTCTTTGTTTGTCTTGAAGCTGCACGAAGGGTCCCTTTCAGCACTTTGAACAGAGCGGAGTGCACAGCAGGCCTTCAGTGAACGTGTGGCAGGCAGATGGGCATGTGGTGCCCAGAAGGGCTTGTGGCCGCTCCATGAATAGCCATCCCTCTGTATCCATGGGGATGCTCAAGTCTCTCATATAAAATGGTGTGGTCATTGCATGTAACCTGCCAGCATCTTCCCATGTACTTTATTTTTATATATTTATTAATTCTGCTGTACCGGGTCTTGGCTGCAGCACACAGGATCTTGAGGCATGTGGGATCTTTAATTGCGGCTTATGAACTCTCAGACATAGAAGTAAACTCTTAGCTGTGGGCATGAGGGATATAGTTCCCCGGCCAGGGATTAAACCCAGGCACTGCATTGGGAGCGCAGAAGTCTTAGCTACTGGACCACCAGCAAAGTCCCCTCCCATATACTTGAAGTCAGTGGTCCCCAACCTTTTCGGCACCAGGATCCAGTTTTGTGGAAGATGGTTTTTTCACGGATGGGGGTGAGGGGGTTGGGGGGATGGTTTGGGGATGATTCAAGTGCATGACATTTATTGTGAACTTTGAAAGTTGCTCAGTCATGTCCAACTCTTTGCAACCCCATAGACTATACAAGTCCATAGAATTCTCCAGGCTAGAATACTAGAGTGGGTAGCCTTTCTCTTCTCCAGGGGATCTTCCCCACCCAGCGATCGAACCCAGGTCTCCGGCATTGCAGGCGGATTCTTTACCAGCTGAGCCACACGGGAAGCCTTTGTGCACTTTATTTCTATTATTATTACATTGTGATATATAATGAGATAATTTTATAACTCACCATAATGCAGAATGAGTGGGGAGCAGCTGTAAATACAGATGAAGCTTGCTTGCCTGCCAGATCGTTTCCTGCTGTGTGGCCCAGTTCATAACAGGTCAGGGACCCTACCAGGGGTTGGGGACCCCTGCTTTAAATCATCTCTAGATCACTTATATCTAATACAGTTTAAATACTATGTAAGCAGTTGTGAATACAATACATTTAATGCTGTGTAAATACTTGCATGGCAAATTCAAGTTTTGCTTTTTGGAACTTTCTGGAATTTTTTCCCCCAAATATTTTCATGAGCAGTTGGTTGAATTTGAAGATGAAGAACCTGCGCATGCAGAGGACTGACTGTAGTTCGCTGGGGTGGAGATGGCTTCTGGGCATATTCCTGCCATTCACTGTGCAGGGCCAGAGATTGTCTCACAATGTGAGTGTGTCCCCTGAGGCTGGGCTGTGAACATGTGGGTAGGGCAGGAGAAATGAACTTTGAAGCGGTGAAGCCAGAAGCTAGTCTGGGAAACATTCTTCTGATCATCAAATGCATAAAGTCAGAAACTTTGATTGTTATCAATCCCAGTTCAAAATGGAAGTGCAGTCCTAGGATTGACAAGGATTCTCTCCTTGACTAGACTCTAGTCGGGCTTCTCTGAATTCTCTTAACTTGGCCCTGACTTTCGGGCTTCTGTGTGTGTCTCCGTTGCCCAGGATTCACAGGACTCCTGCTGTGCCAACCAGTTTAGCCAGATTCCCCTAATCCCTGACTTGGTCACCCTCATCTTCTCGTACCCCCGGCGATGCCTGATCACCCTATCCTGCCTTCAGCAGGAAACCCTCCCTCAGGCTTCCTCTTCATAATTTTCCATGCACTGACTACCACCCTGCTCCTGCTCCTTGGCTGTAAATCCCCACTTTTCTTGCTGTATTTAGGGTTGAGCGTGCTGTCCCTTCTACAAAGCTCCATTGTAGTAACCAACACCTCCCCCTTCCTTACCATCTTAAACAAATGTCATGAATGATTTTTTTTTTTTTAACATGCTATCCACCATACTTGAGAGTCCCTTGGACTGCAAGGAGATCCAACCAGTCCATTCTAAAGGAGATCAATCCTGGGTGTTCATTGGAAGGACTGATGCTAAAGCTGAAACTCCAGTACTTTGGCCACCTCATGCAAAGAGTTGACTCACTGGAAAAGACTCTGATGCTGGGAAAGGTTGGGGGCGGGAGAAGAAGGGAACAACAGAGAATGAGATGGCTGGATGGCATCACCGACTCGATGGACATGAGTTTGAGTGAACTCTGGGAGTTGGTGATGGACAGGGAAGCCTGGCGTGCTGTGATTCATGGGGTCACAAAGAGTCAGACATGACTGAGCAACTGAACTGAACTGATCCACCATACTTTTTCTCAAAATGGGAAACACATAAAATATAATTTATTACATTATTTTTGTGTTTAATTTTTTGGATGATCTGAACACAAAAACTTGAAATGCCCTGAATTCCTATCATTTACATCCAAAGAAACTGATAGAAGTTTTCCCAAATTTAACAATAATCATAAACATTTACACTGCAATACCAGTAAGAATTTGTGAATGTGAACATTTTCTAAACTATCCATAGTCAAAGAACAAATTTAGATCAACCACATTAGAGGAAAGACTTGGCTATCTTTCTGTTTTCTCTGTGGAAAACAGAACAGTTACAGAATTTTCTCAAGAAAAGGTAATCAAAGAGTATAAAGCTCCAAAAAAAGAAGAAAAGTACAATAGAGGTGGATTGGGCTGTAAATGAATTTAAAATGTCATGTTATTTTTCTGTATTTTGTGAAATCTGTAGTATTTCTTAGCTTTTTCTTTTCTTTTTTTGATGTAGGTCATATTTAAAGTTTTTATTGAATCTGTTACAATATTACTTCTGATTTTTATGTTTTGGTGTTTTTGGCCTCAAGGCATGTGGGATCTTAATTTCTTGACCAGGGATAGAACCCTCATCCCCTACATTGAAAGGAAGAACTCTTAACCTCTGGATCACCAGTGGTCCCTCTTAACATTTTTTAATATTTGTAATTTAGCATGCCATTTTCCTCATTCTAGATCAATTTTCAGGTTTGTACTCCTTTTAATTTTGTATTTGTCATTTTGTATTCTTTTTGTTACAGAGTTCCACCTCCAACCAAATAGACAAAACTACACTGTGTAAGCTACAAGCCCCTCTGTCCCTGCCCACAGATGGGTGACTTGGTGCCTTTCCGTGGGCCTCTGTGTCTTTCCCCCCATGAGGGTAGGTGCCCTGAGCTTTCACCAGACCCTCTTCCAGGGAGAATTAGAGGGATGAGCCGGATAATCCTGCCATCATGCCTCACGCCTGCACAGGGAGAGCACATGTCAGCCAGTATTTCATTTGATCCTTCCTGCAAGCCATTAGGAAAAAAACCTCACTTTTAAATTATGGAAATGTTCAAATTTATGCACAATTAGGTGAAATAACCCCAGCTCCATGCTGTGGGCTGGGCTCAGCAAGGTGAGGGGAGCGCTGGGCTAGGCGGTGGGGGGCCAGAAGTTAAATCTCTGTGGGCAGAATCTTCTCTCACCCCCAACGAAGCTTCCTGGCCTGGGGCACGGGTATTGATGTGCTCACATCCGCATCCCTGTGCCCGCCTTGAAAATGGACAGAAACTGAACTACCGGGAAGGTGCAGGAAGCCGGCAGCGGGCTTGGGGCTCCTTCAGAATGTGAGATGCGACCGAGGCTGCTTCTCTCAAGGACCCGAGGGGCCAGGTCCCCAGGCAGCAGACCTGGGGGCAGGCCCAGGGAAGCATCAAAATCACTGCGGGGGCTTCTTCCGCTTATGGTCTGTGCGCCTCACCCCGGCCTGTTCTGATACAGGCTGGAGAAGCGAGAGGATGGGGCATTTGGGGAAAGTTAGCCAGTAAATCTGATACCCACTCACTTTCAGGATGAGAACTATGGCCTGAGAGGCTCACGGGAGTCACCAGGAGCCTGGGGGAGCGCAGATCTGCTCACCGCTGAATGGAGCCATCTGCTCCAGAGGAGCCCGGAGCAGGGCAGACCGCCTGGGGTGAGCCCCTGACCCACCTCATCTCTAGCCGTTTGACCCCGTCCAGGCGCTTGACCTTCAGATCCCCCTGCTTACCTGAAAAAATGCAAATAATTGAAGCATCTTACCTTAAATGTGATGGTGCACATGAAGCCCTTAGCACATAAAGAATTAGAGACACACTGCTCAAAAATGTTAGCCACTGCTAACATAAGTTTCCTTCGCTGACATCAGCCCCGGGTGAAGAGGAAGGTGTATGTGGCAGCCTCCTCCCTCCTGCACACCAAGGAGGCAAGATGCCAACAGCCAGAGGCTCGTCCTGAAACCCAGTCCAGCTGGAGTCTCCTTTCAGCTCTGCTGGGACCACTCTCTTTTGTCTGAGGCTGGGGAGACGGGTTTGGAGGCACGACTCTTGTGTCATCTATTTCCATCCTTCCTATGGGCAGCTGGGGGCTGTCCCAGGAGAGGGACGAGCCCACAGACCGTCTTCCCTTTACAGCCAGAACAGATGGGAAGCCTGGAACCAGAGAAGGGACCTGGGTCGGCTGGTGAGGAATGGCAAAGGGGGCGGTTTTTCTCTGGTATCCCATTCTCCCCCTTTCCCTCTTGCCTGGAAGCCATGATCCCCGAGGGGCTCAGGTGTGCACGCCGCCAGTGTGCCACTTAGGAGGAAGGGGCTTCGACTCATTTCATGAAGGCGTTGGGGTCTAGATGCCGTTCATCTAGACTGGTGATGCCTTGGAGTGATTTTCAAATGCACACCCTCAAGCGCTCAGACTGGGGAGGGATTGGGGGATTGGCCCTCTGCCCGAGGTGCCTCTGGAGTCCCTAGGGCTGGGGAAGCGTTTTCTATACCGGAGGGTCTCCTCGGCCATGAGGCCCACAACCCCTACTCCCCTCCTGAAGCCGATCAGGGCTGAGATGGCACTTGATCAGAACTCTGTCCTGCACTGCAGGTGGGCCCTTGGCAGGTAGGTATTGGGGACTGAGGCACAGTCCTCTTCGCTGCCCACCCTAACAGGCAGCTGCTGGGGGACCCTCCTGGATGCTCGGATGTGGGCCCAGCGCCACGCCATCTAGGCCCCACACCCTGGGGTCAGAAGGCCAACACCTCTGGAATTAATCTGGGCTTAGTTGGGTGGACTTGGACACATGGCAGCCACAGCGGCCATGTGGTTATGTGGCTAAGGAGCCGGGTCCTGCTGGTGATGAAACAGCTCTGTTGTTCAAGGGCCCCAGGACTTCGCCCTTTGGGATAACTCAGTGCTCGCCCACCCCCAGCAACCTGCAATGCCGCCCTGCACACCACAGTCTCGGAAGTAACAGATTTGATGTCCAGACGGCCAAATGGAGGAGCTTAAAACAGAGCCAAGAGGAAAAAGTCAGAGAGGGAGATCCCTGACACAGTCCGTTTGTATTCATTACAATTACATGTGGCTAAAGCAAGAATGTCCATTCGTAGAAAATATGAAATCCGCCAGAAAGGTGCCCCTTGGAGAGCAGAGGGAGAGAGAAGGCAGCAGGACCCAGAGGAGATGAGAGAGAAGCAAGTTTCTGTTGTGTTCAAGCCCTTCTGAGAATCCTGGTTGGTTTTTTTTTTTAATTGGAGCCTAATTACTTTATAATATTATAGTGGTTTTTGCCATACATTGACATGAATCAGCCATGGGTGGACATGTGTCCCCCATCCTGAACCCCCCTCCCACCTCCCTCCCCACCCTATGCCTCAGGGTCATCCCAGTGCACCAGCCCTGAGCACCCTGTCTCATGCATCCAACCTGGACTGGCGATCTGTTTTACCGGGTTGTTTATGACCGCAGCTCGCCCTGACTTGTGCTCCCGGGGACCTTCCTCTCTGTGCTGGACACTGGATCCCTGCCTTTCCTCAGGGTGCTCATGCTCCCCACTGCCTCTCCGGCTTCTCTAAATCCCACCCAGCTTTCCCAGACTAGTGCAGACCCCACATCTGCCGGCAAGCCCTCCCTGACCACTTCAGACCAGACCACTGCAGACCTAGCCCAGCGAATCCACGAGTCCTCTCCCTCTCCGGGGTGGTGAGGTCGGGGGACAGGACTGGAGCCCTTCCCAGCTTGGGACAGTGGGAGTCTCAGGTGGCAGAGGAGAGGTGAGGCCTAATATTAACTGCAAACCACAGGTTGTAGGCAAGGGAGAGAAACCCGAGCTCTCGGGGATGGATTGCACTTCTTGTGGGGGTTCCTGGGCACGTGCCCCCGACCAAACACACCCCTCCACACACACACACAGGCCCACAGTCAAGGCAGCAAGGCCAACTGTGCCTGAAACAGCTGAGCAGTTGGGTCTAAAGTAGTGAAGAGCAGAAGGCACCCCCGCCCCCTACTAGTGTGACCAACTTGGTAAGTGAGAGTAGCTGTGGCAGCTGGCAGCACTCTGATTCACGGGAGGGCACGGGGAAGGCCCAGGAGAGGGCACGGAAGGAGGGGCTGAGCTCAGCCTCCAAGCCCAAGGGTCAGGCAGAAAATGCTGGAAAGGGCCCTGGAACCTGGGCCATGCCTTCATCTCCCCTGGTCTTTTCCCACCTGTATCTATTCGCCTTTCTATGTTTTGGAGTTTTGATAGGCTAGCTCACCTCCTCTGTGGAGCCTTCCTGGATTCCGTCAGGAGCAGAACTTCCTCCCACCTCTTTCGTGTCTCTAATCTCATGGACAGAGGAGCCTGGTGGGCTACAGTCCGTGGGGTCACAAAGAGTCAGACGTGACTTAGCGGCTAAACAACAACAACAAAATTATAACTCTCAGGACGCTGTGTCAAATTCTTCTCTCTTTCTAAACTATGACCACTCAGGTGTAAGATTCCTAGTCCCCAGCATGGAGCCTGGCATAGAGGAGGTAGATGCTACCTGGCAGTAATAAAATGATATATCCCTAACATGTAAATAATAAAAACTGAAAGAAGAAAAAAAATTTTTTTGTTTGTTTCTGGCTGTGCTGAGGGGCATGTTGGATCTCAGTTCCCAGACCAGGGGTCAAACCTGGGTTCCCTGCAGTGGAAGCGCAGCATCCTTACCACTGGACTTCCAGGGAACTCCCTAACTTTTTTTTTAATCTTAAAAGAAGTTTTAAAGACATCTCCCTTTAGAAGAATGTGCCAAAGATCTAACAGAAAATTCACACAGGCAAATGATATAACAATAACCCTTAAGTGAAAATATTAAGAGAAGTGCTAATTAAAACTGCACTGAGACATTTCTCATTCATCCGATTGGCTAAACTTCAGACTTTTGATAATCTGTTGGTGAGGCAGTGGGGAAACAGGCTGTCTTAGGCATTGCTGGCGGGATTGCGAGACCCAAGACTCCACAACAGAGAATTTGTGAACACCTAAGAAACCTGCATGCAGGGACTTCCCCGTTGGTCCGGTGGTTAAGAATCCACCTTGCAATGCAGAGAATGCAGGTTTGATCCTTGGATGGGGAACTAGAATCCATCATGCTGTGGAGCGACTAAGCCCACGCTTGCAACTGAAGACTCCCTGAACCACACTGAGAAAGATCCCAGCCGAATAAATAAATAGAACAGAATTTCTCAAATGGAAGCAATAAAATGGGAGACTATTTTAAAGGAAAAAAATGCACATGGGCTCCAGGATTTAAAAAAGAAAGAAAACTGCATACAGGCTTACCCTCCACTCAGTAAGGGAATTGCAGAGACTCACACTGAAGAAGCACCTGAGTGCTCAGTCTCTCAGTCCTGTCTGACTCTCTGCAACCACATGGACCAGGCTCCGCTGTCCATGGAATTGTTCAGGCAAGAAAACTGGAGTGAGTTGCCAGTTCCTACTCCAGGGGATCTTCTCGACCCAGGGGTCAACGTCTCTTATGCCTCCTGTGCTGGCAGGTGGATTCTTTACCGCTGCACCACCTGGGAAGCCCTGACCTTGAAGATACAGGTCAGCAACATGGAAATGAGTTAAATACCTGTGGTTCATGGCAGCATGATTTGTGATCGAAAACTGTAGGAAATTACCTAAATGTCAAAGCCCTTAAGAGATTAGTCGGACATCCAGTCACTGGATCCACATCAACACAGCTGTGAAATCAGTGAGGAAGATCTCTTTGAACTGATATGAAGTGATTTTCAGGATATACTGTTAAGTGACAAAAGCAAAATGCAAAAGAGAGCATATCGCATGTAAGAAAGGAGGGAAAGAAAACATAATGGTATCTGCTTATTTTCTTCAAAAGACTCACAGGAAGGATAAACTAGAAGCTACTGAAATTGGCTGTCTACAGAAGGGATGGTGGGAGAGGGAGGTTAGAGGGAAGTTTAGGAGAGTGGTGCTTCTCTGAGTGTACCTTTTATGTAGGCTGACTTTGGAAATTATGTTAATATTCTCTACATTAAAAAATATATAGTATGAAATCAACCAGATGGAGGGAGCTGTGAAACTGAGTTCAGATGAAAGTAAATGGATCCGACCGTATTTGAAATAACTGTAATGAACACACTGAAAGAGAAAAAACTAATCCATGCAATTTTTGAACACAGTGCTTTGTCCCTCAGTCTATAGACAAAAAGAACCAGAAATGGCTTATCGCTTACTAAACTTACTTTTTGTAGTGGTATAAAGAACATTGGGGCAGTTGACAAAATTGGAACATAGATTTCAGGTTATAAAAGAAAAAAGTTGCATTAAGGTTACAAATTAACTGTTTACAATGTATCAAGTCCCCCAAATTTGATAGCAATAAAATATTAAATAATAGATGGAGATGGAAATTGGAAAATAAAAGGCTCAGACACAGACTAGAAGGCTGCATGGGAACCTGACACCCCTGGCAGTTGGAGTGGGTGGGCAAGGTTGCACTAATGAAGTGGGTTTAAGAGATGACCTGGCAGAGGCTGAAGATTGCCTGGCCAGTATCCATCCCACCCTCCTTCCTTAGTGACAGAGACCTAGCACAGTGCCCTGTGGGAAAGACTACATTTCCCAGCCTCCCCTGAGGTTAGATGGGTCTAGGAACTTTGCTTCTCTCAGTGGTACCTGGGACTCCTGGAAAAGCTCCTGGAGGGAGACTTGGGGGAGGTGTACCTCTATTTCTCCTCCCACCTTCCTTCTTTCTGCTTTCGGGTAGATGTTGTGGTCCCTGAGGCAACCTTGGGTATTGGCTGTGCACACTGGGGATGCCAGAGCAAAAAAGGCAAAAGAAGCCTGAGTTCCTGACAACGTAGGGAATTACCAGACCAGCTCTAGATCGCTCACCATTAGACTTTACCCAAACAGAATATACCCCTGGGTATTTGAGCCATTTGTATTAGGGGAGTGTGAGGGGTCACTTACATGGAGCTGAAGCCAGCCTTGATACTGATGAAAAGGATTGGAAGGTAGAGAGCAGAAAGGGCACTGGACAGAGGGTGGAGAGCATGCCTGAGGAAAGCCTGGAGACGGCCAAATGCGCTAAGTGGAGACCGGTAATGGGAGGTAGAGCTGGAAGGATGGTGGGGGGCAGACTGTGGACAACCTTAAAGGAACCTGAGTGCCACTAGCCTGCTGGCAACCTTCACTAAGTTGCTTTCTCTCTCCTGGGTTGGAATTGGATCAGAAACTTTTAACCTGAACTTCCTAGACAGACTTCACAGAGTCCGAGAACCTCCTAACAAATGACATAAGATTTGTAATTGCACCTATGTGTATTTTTCTGGAGAGAGGCCTACAACTTTAATCAGACTCTCTAAGAGGTGGGCAGCTCCCAAAGAGTTAAAAATCACTGCCCAGATGCTTCCAGCAAGACAGATCTCTCACTAACTTAATTATGTGGGCTCTGAGGAGTCTTTGGTGTTTGGAAGAGTAGTAAAATTTTTAGGTATCTGAAAAAGTTTTAGGTACCTGAAATTTTTTATTAATCTGGTAACAAATAACTTGTAGAAAATGTATTTTAAAAAGAAAAGCACAAAAATGAAAATTAAAAACATCACCATAATTATTCTGCCCTGTTAGTCAAAATGCTTGGCTGGATGAATCACAAGCTGGAATCAAGACTGCCAGGAGATAAAGATCTAAATGTAAGACCAGAAACTATAAAACTCTTACAGGAAAACATAGGCAGAACACTTTCTGATATAAATCACAGCAAGATCCTCAATGACCCACCTCCCAGAGTAATGGAAATAAAAGCAAAAATAAACAAATGGGACCTAATTAAACTTAAAAGCTTTTGCACAATGAAGGAAACTATAAGCAAGGTGAAAAGGCAGCCATTAGAATGGGAGAAAATAATAGAAAATGAAACAACTGACAGAGAATTAATCTCCCAAATATACAAGCAGCTCATGCAGCTTAATACCAGAAAAATAAATGACCCAATCAAAAAATGGGCCAAAGACCTAAACAGACATTTCTCCAAAGAAGACATACAGATGACTAACAAACACATGAAAAGATGCTCAACGGTGGGTGTGGTGGGGACACCAGATTAGTAAGAATCTGACATTGTGCAAAGCCCCAGAAGACTAACTGAAAGAAGTAAGCCCATTTGGTAGATGGGAAAAACAAGACTCCCAAATGGTGATGTGCCTTCTAAGCTGTTTTCCAGTCATTGACAGAGGAATTGTAACCCAAGTGGTTCTGAGCTCCACACCACCCGTGTGATGAGTCCGTTCTGAGAGGCAGCTTCCCTGGGGGTCTCCGTCTCTGATCCTCAGCTGTGACTTGGGGTACCCTGCATCCTGGGACAGTGGGACCTATACTCCTCTGATCTTTCAGCCACAGGAGCCACGAAGCGGGGAGAAGGAGGATCCTTGTGGTTCCCGTGAGGAGCCTCTGGCTGAGCAGTTCTGTCCAGGCTGCGGGGTGAGGGGTGGGGGAGTGGGGTGGAAGGAGAACCTCTTGACCTTCTGGTGAACTTGAGCTGGCGGACTTGCTGCAAGCCCCACTAGCAGAAAAGCACAATAGGGCAGGTTGGCCTCCTCCCCCCTGCCTGAGGGCCTCTTCACTGCAAGCGGCCGCAGGGCCTTCAGGCACAGCTGCTCAGCGGTGCTCAGCGGTGCTCAGCAGTGCTCAGCCGACAGGCGGCCAGCTGAGGATCCGGGGTAGAGGGCTGGGGTGAGGAGCTCAGAGCCTCTGACCCACGTGACTGCCACTCTTTCCCCTGGAAGAGGGGCACCCAGGCGGGGTCTGCGGCTCCAGTCTTCATGCTCCCTTCCCTCAGATAGAAGCGACTGGAATGGGTTTACAAACAAAGAAGGGTCACGGACTGAGAGCCTCCTGCTGTCGAGCTGGGCGGTAGGGCCCAGTGATTAACTCCTGCCTCTGCCCCAGAATTTGGGATGCAGCCTTGCTCTACCACATCCTGGTTCTGTGACCTTGGGCAAATGACTTAACCTCAGTGCCTCAAAGTCCCTCTCTGCAACGTACAGCATAACAGAACTCAGTCATAGAGTGGAAGAGGGTTAACAAAGATAGCAAGTCAAGTTCTCGGAACAATACTAAAGGGGAGAGATTACGATTTGCCCGTTATCCACACGCAGTGCCTTAAGCCTCAGTTTTACTAGTCTAATGGAATTGCTGATGCTCTTTCAACAGGGAACATTTTAGGGACAAGGATTTCTCAGGGCCTCTCTCAAGCTTGTACATTTGCAGGTAGATCCAGCCCTAGTCTTCTGTTTCCTTCGTGCCTTCAACTAGAGGAACGGTTTCCTTGCGGATTGATTTTTTTTCCTCCTGGAATCCTGTGACCCTTGGAACACATGGATCAGTTTAGAGCAGGGACTGGACTTCGGCCTCCACAAGACTGAGCTCAGTGTACAGCTTAATACATGCAGATTGGCCAGAAATCTACCTGCTGAGAGCCAACTTAGACTCTGTATGTGTGTATGTCTAAGAGGCAACTTGTACATCTAAACTTTGTGCTTCTGTTTCCTTGGTCTTTAGTTGTCATGAGAAGTGCCTATCTAGCTATGGAACATGTTTCCAGGCCTCTCTTCTGCCTTCACCTAGGTGGAGCCATGTTATGAGTTCTTGTCAAAGGCACAGAGGAAAAATGATGGCTCACTTCCAAGATAAGAAATGAAGTTAAAAAGCAGGTGTGCCTTCTCCCTGCTTTCCTCCCCACCTGCCAAGGGGAAATTGGCAAATTGATAGAAACCTGGGACCCTAAATCACCAGATGGAAAATTTTACTTGCCTGCCAGTCAGGAACACCCACTGCCATGGACTGAATGTCTATGCTCCCACCCACCCCAGTTCCTATGTTGAAACCCCAATCACCAATGTGATAGTATTTGAAGATGGGGCTTTTGGGAGTTAATTAAGTCATGAGAGTGGGGCCCTCAGAAATGGGATTAGTGCCCTTATTAGAAGAGATGTAAGACAGGATGTCTCTCTGCCATATGAGCACACAGTGAGAAGACAATTGTGAGAAGACAGCTATGAACCACGAAGCAGGTTCTCACCAGGCACCAAATCTACCAGCATTAGATCCTTGGACTTCCATGAACTAGCTTCTAGAACGAAGAGATAAATGTTTGTTGTTTAAGCTGCCAATGTATGGTATTTTGTTATAGCAGCCTGAGCTAAGGTACTCACTTTTTGATAAGGAGAGATATATTCTGATACATTTGAGGTTTATTTGTTACAACAGCTAATATTAGTCTAATGTGGAGGAGATGGGGTTAGGGAAGGTTTCACAGAAAAGTTAAAGCTCAAGCAAGGTTTGAAAGATGAGAAGAAACTGCAGGAGTGGAATCAGGGTGGGAAGAAATGGAGGGCAGATTTCAGCTCAATATAGGAAAGAATTATGGAGCAGTGAGAGTTGGCCCTATAAAATCTCTATGAAGCAGTGAGCTCCTTGCTCTTGGGAGTATATAAGTAGAGGCTGTTAGGAGTGTTATCCTGGGGAGCATGCAGGACTAGCTGTCTTGTGCTGTCCCCATCAGTTCTGTGGTCTCCATCAGCTTCCAGAAGGAAGGGATGAGCTGCCCCACAAGGTTGCCCAGAGTATCCCACACCTTTCTTCAGGGTTTTTCCGAACCTGAAGCAACAGCCCACTGTTAACTCCCCACTGTGGCCATGTGAACTGGGTATACTGAGAAGCCACCTACAGTTCCCAACATTGTGGCCAGGCTGTGTTCCAGAAATCTCTGTGTGAGCCAGTTGTTTGGAACTCAGAATGCATTTTCCCATAGAAACCGAGTTATAAATGATGGTTGATTTTTCAGGCCAGTCCACAAATTTCTGTTTAACTCATAATGTTCCTGAAGTGTGTCACTAACAGAGCAATGTTAACTGCACTTGGTCACCATTTACAGTGTGGTTTCTGTGGGAAAATGCATTTTATTTTCCAGTTTGGAATGCGAGCGTGCATCTCTCTTCTAGGTAGCATCAGAGGGCTGGAGACTCCTTAGGGAGACTGGGGAATGCGGTGAGTATTTTGGGTACTAGGAACTCCTTGCTTCTCCCCCACAGTGGACAGCGGGCTCCATGCCCCGGAGGTTCTGAGGCAGGGACAATGGGCCGAGTTCCAGCAGTGAGAGTGGGCGGGGCTGGGACTCGACACAGATGCCTCTCCCACCTTGTTGGAGCACATCAGTCATGTGCCTGCACACACTCAGTGGCCCTGCTCAAGGAGATAACTGAACCCTGACGGTCCAGGCAGGCCCCTGATTGCAGGCAGCCCACATGCAAACCACTTGGTGACCAGCCTGCGGGAAGAGCTCTGCTCGTTAGGGGTGATGGAGGTGTGCAGAGTCGATCCACGTGGTTGCCTTCAGGATTTGGACTGTGGAACAGAAAGGCACTAGGTCAGCTGGCAGCAGGAAGGACTGGATTAGATACACATTTATTAGTCAGGACTCCAGGACGCAAGCAACTGGCACTGACTCTAGCTGATCAAACAGAAAAGATGTTTCTGAAAGCCATGCTGGCATAAACATTGTAGCAAGCTTTGTCAGTGCCCTGCCCAGCCCCCAGACACTGAAGACTGCACACTGGGGCAATGGACAGATCTCTGGCCGCAGGGAGCACGCTTGCTTGTTTGCAGGGTGAGCAAGTGCTGGAGAGGGACTTCCCTGGTGGCCCAGTGGAGAAGCTTCTGCGCTCCCAGTGCACACACTGCAACTAAGTCCGAGGGCCACGGCTACTGAGCATGCGTGCTGCAACTGGAGACGTCTGAGCACTGCAGTGAAGACCCAGAGGAGCCAAAAGAAAAAACAGTCCTGAGGAGTTCAAGCCCCTGGAAGCAACTCTCAACTGATGACAGATGGAGAGCTGCTGAATAAATCGCCCGGCTCTCCCTTTCCCCAACTGATATGACTTTGAGGCATATTCTTTTTTTTCTCAAAGATACTTTACAAATCCCACGTATTTGGAACTTAAATGTCCACTTTTAAATGATGCGTGTATCTAAGAAGCCATACAAGGAAAATTAGAAAATATTTGTAATAGAATAAAAATGAAAAGGAAATTTAACAGAATTTGTTGCATGCAACTGAAGCTGCTCAATGTATTTAAATACAATGTGGAGTCTTGAATAAGGTATGAAAACAATGGACACTAAATTTTGTGAAATTTGAACAAAGTCTGTACTTCAGTTGATAATACTGTATCACAGGTTAGTTTCTTTACAATGTATCACATAATATTTCTTTATATTCTCTGGATTAGAAGTTTCAAGCCTCATTCAATTTTTTTTAAAATTGCTAAGATAATAAACTTTCTAGACATTCAACAGTAATACTAGATGCCAAAATAGATGGAACTATATCAAAGTTTTGAGTGAATATAAATTAGAAATCTAGCATTCTATTCATACTAGGTCAAAAAAGTAGAATAAAAATGTCATAAATTTTTTAGCTAAGCAAAAATTCAAAAGTTTTCTAAAATATATATATTATACATACTAGCTTTGTATATGTATACAACAGCTTTTGTACTATATTTGATAAAGGCTTGAGAAAGAACATAAAAAAAGAGAGAAATTGGAAAGCATAAACTAAATGAAATGGGAGCACTGAACATAAAATTGAAAAAGTGAAATAAACTCGATCAAAGCAAAAGATCATCATATAGGCCAGGTGTTTTTAAACATGACTGCTCGTTAGAAATCGGAGAGGGCAATGGCAAGCCACTCCAGTACTCTTGCCTGGAGAATCCCATGGATGGAGGAGCCTGGTAGGCTGCAGTCCGTGGGGTCGCTGGGGGTCAGACACGACTGAGCGACTTCACTTTCACACATTGGAAAGGGAGATGGCAACCCAGTCCAGTGTTCTTGCCGGGAGAATCCCAGGGATGGGGGAGCCTGGTGGGCTTCCGTCTATGGGGTTGCACAGAGTCGGACACGACTGAAGTGATTAGCAGCAGCAGCTCGTTAGAAATACATCTGAAGCTTTAGAGAAAAAAAGCAATATCTGGGCATTTGTATTTTTCAAAAAATTCCAAGATAATTCTGGTATGCATTTGGATTTTAAAAAGTGATTACAGGTGTTTCTATTAAATAGTAGTTTTGGTGATACAGAATTCTATTATATTCTGTTGACCAATCATAATACAATGGTATTAAGCAAATAATAGTTACAAGCCTTTGACTGTGTGGACCACAACAAACTGTGGAAAATTCTGAAAGAGATGGGAATACCAGACCACCTGACCTGCCTCTTGAGAAACCTGTATGCAGGTCAGGAAGCAACAGTTAGAACTGGACAGACATGGAACAACAGACTGGTTCCAAATAAGGAAACGAGTACATCAAGACTGTATATTGTCACCCTGCTTATTTAACTTGTATGCAGAGTACATCATGAGAAATGCTGGGCTGGAGGAAGCACAAGCTGGAATCAAGATTGCTGGGAAAAGTATCAATAACCTCAGATATGTAAATGACACCACCCTTATGGCAGAAAGTGAAGAAGAACTAAAGAGCCTCTTGATGAAAGTGAAAGAGGAGAGTGAAAAAGTTGGCTTAAAACTCAACATTTAGAAAACTAAGATCATGGCATCCGGTCCCATCACTTCATGGCAAATAGATGGGGGAACAGTGAAAACAGTGATAGACTTTATTTTTGGGGGCTCCAAAATCACTGCAGATGGTGACTTCAGCCATGAAATTAAAGAAGAAAAGTTATGACCAACCTAGACAGCATATTAAAAAGCAGAGCTATTACTTTGCCAACAAAGGTCCGTCTAGTCAAAGCTATGGTTTTTCCAGTAGTCATGTATGGATGTGAGAGTTGGACTGTAAAGAAAGCTGATCGCTGAAGAACTGATGCTTTTGAACTGTGGTGTTGGAAAAGACTCTTGAGAGTCCCTTGGACAGCGAGGAGATCCGACCAGTCCATCCTAAAGGAAATGAGTCCTGAATATTCATTGGCAGGACTGATGCTGAAGCTGAAACTCCAACACTTTGGCCGTGTGATGTGAACAGCTGACTCATCTGAAAAGATCCTGATGCTGGGAAAGAATGAAGGTGGGAGGAGAAGGGGACAACAGAGGATGAGATGGTTGGATGGCATCACTGACTCAATGGACATGAGTTTGGTCCAGGAGTTGGTGATGGACAGGGGAGCCTGGCCTGCTGCAGTCCATGGGGTCACAAAGAGTTGGACACGACTGAGAGACCGAACTGAACTGAACTGTCTGTAGGATGGTTTTTGTTCTAGCTGTTGTGGAATTGTGATTCTTCTTGCTCCTTCTGTCTGCCCTCTGATGGATGAGGCTAGGAGGCTTGTGTAAGCTTCCTTATGGGAGAGACTAGTGGTTGGAAGAACTGGGTCTTGCTCTGGTGGTCAGGGCTGTGCTCAGTAAAGCTTTAATCCAATTATCTGCTGATGGGTGGGGTTGTGCTTCCTCTCCATTAGTTTTTTGGCCTGAGGCGACCTGGCCCTGCAGTCTATAGGCTCTGTGGCAGGGTGAGTGGTGACCTCCAAGAGGACACACGCCAAGGGGCCCCTTCTGGGACTGCGGCTGCTGGCACTCCTGTCCTCACAGTGAGCCACTGCCGACCCACATCTCCACAGGAGACCCTCCAGCACTAGGTCTGGTTCAGTCTTCCGTGTGAACACTGCTCCTTTCTCCTGGGTCTTGGCGTGTGTAAGGTTTTGTTTGTGTCCTCTAAGGGTGGTGAAGTGAGTGAAAGTCGCTCAGTTGTGTCCGACTCTTTGTGACCCCATGGACTATACAGTCCAGGGAATTTTGCGGGCCAGAGTACTGGAGTGGGTAGCCTATTCCTTCTCCAGTGGGTCTTCCCGACTCAGAAATCGAACCGGAGCCTCCTGCATTGCGGGCAGATTCTTTACCAACAAACCTATCTCTAAGAGTGGAGTCTCTGTTTGCCCCAATCCTGTGGAAGTCTTGTAATCAAATCCCACTGGCCTTCAAGGTTCGATCCCTTGGGGATTCCCAGTCCCTTTGCTGGCTCCCCGGGCTGGGAACACTGACGAGGGGCTCCGAACCTTCACAACAGTGGGAGACGTTTGGTATTATTGCTCTCCAGTTTGTGGGTCATCCACCTGGCAGGTGCTGTCCTCCTTAAAATTTCCTTTGTTTTCTCTTGAGTTGTGGGGGTGTCTATGTGTCCTGGATCTCATGACTTTCTCTTGTTTGGTTTACTCCCTTGCTTTCTTAAAGCCCGTCACTGGGGGAACTATGTGATAATGCAATTAAGGGCATGGTACCTACTGCTCCAGTCTGGACTGGCTATCCTCTCTGGTCTTCCTCCATCATTATCCTCCAGGAAATTCTTTGGGCTTTCAGTTGGATCTCCTGTTTCCTGTGTCCTTGGCTTTGGTAGTGAACAAATTCTGTTAGCTCCCTGAGAAAAAGTTTGGAGTGGTGATTTCTGGAGACTGGCTGATTTCAGCATGGCTGAAAAACACCGTTTTCCCACCTGCTTGAGAATATGTCTGGATAAAGAGTTCTGGGGTGGAAATCACGCTCCTTCAGAATGCTGAGGGGCTTGCTTCATTGTCTTCTCTGCAGAGGTTCTCTACAGACACTGAGAGGTTCAAATGCATTGTGGTCACTGCCCCGCTTATGTTTCCAACGCTTTTCTTCCTGGAAGTTTGCAGTGCTTTTTCCTTATCCTCAGTGTCTTGAAAATTCCTATTGTCATGCATTAGAATGATATTTTTATTTTCAGTTACTATGCTGGAAGCTCAGTGGACTATTCAGTCTCATGGTGCAAAATTACCTAAAAGACTGCAGGGGAGTTGGGGTGGGATGGATTGGGATTGATGTGTATATATATATATATATATATGTATGTATGTATGTATATATACACTGCTGCTGCTGCTGCTGCTAAGTCACTTCAGTCGTATCCGACTCTGTGTGACCCCATAGACAGAAGCCCACCAGGCTCCCCCGTTCCTGGGATTCTCCAGGCAGGAACACTGGAGTGGGTTGCCATTATAAAATAGATAATTAATAAGAACAGACTGTAGAACACAAGGAACTCTACTTGGTGATCTGTGGTGACCTAAACGGTAAGGAAATCCAGGGAAGTGGGGATATGTGACTGACTCACTCTGCTGTACAGCAGAAACAAACACAACATTGTGAGGCAACTATACTCAATAAAAATTAAGAATGAAAAAACAAGTCCACATAAAAAAATACCCTGGAGCCTACTCTGGGTATGCCTAGACATAAGCTGGCTTGGCTCCAGGGTCTCCTCCTCCTTAGGCGGAGATACACCTGAGCACAGCTGTAAAGGAGCAGAACCCTAGGGGCCTTCCCAGGACGGAAACCCACCCCCAACCCCATGTCCTCTGCCTACTTTGTGTTTGTAGAAGAACTTGAGCATCCTAGGCCTTTCTCAAGTTCCAAAGAATAAAGTTAATCAGAGAAGTGAGAAAATGCGGAAGCAAAGGAAAAGTCAAACAAGACAAAATCATAATAGTTTAGCCATTAGGCTAAGTCAAGGACTTTCAGCTCCTCCTCAAAGGCTAAAGATAATATTCTGAACCATGTCCTTTGAGCTGTTTTGCAGATACTGAAACCCCTACCAGGTGAAAGAATCCCAGGTGAAAGATCCCAGGTTGATTGGAACCAGAAGGTGAATGATGTTGACTCTTGGTTACCTTGCTGCTGCTGCTGCTGCTGCTAAGTCACGTCAGTCGTGTCCGACTCTGTGTGACCCCATAGACGGAAGACCACCAGGCTCCCCCGTCCCTGGGATTCTCCAGGCAAGAACACTGGAGTGGGTTGCCATTTCCTTCTCCAATGTGTGAAAGTGAAAAGTGAAAGTGAAGTCGCTCAGTGGTGTCCGATCCTTAGCGACCCCACGGACTGTAGCCTACCAGGCTCCTCCATCCATGGGGTTTTCTAGGCAATAGTACTGGAGTGGCTTGCCATTGCCTTCTCCACCTGGTTACCTTACTACCAAACAATTAGAAGAATACCCACAAACTGGTCACATCCCACAACCCTCTCCATCATTCTGTCTTTAAAAACCTTTCCCTAAATGTTTGGATCTTTTGATCCATTAGCTGCCTGGCCTCCTTGCTTGCAGTCCTGCAGTAAACACTGCACTTTCCTTTACCATAGCCTGGTGTCAGTGGATTGGCTTTACTGCATGCTGGTGAATGGACCCAAGTTTGTTTGGTAAAATAGCTTCCTTTTGCACCAACAGCTTCCTCTCTCCTGCGCTTCTGCAGTAGGGGTTTTGTTGCTGTTCAGTTGCTAAGTTATGTCTGACTCTTTGTGATCCTATGGACTGCAGCACGCCAGGATTCCCTGTCTCCTCTAGTTTGCTCAAACTCGTGTCCATTGAGGCAATGATGCCATCCAATCATCTCACCCTCTGTTGCCTCCTTCTCCTCCTGCCCTCAATTTCTCCCAGCATCAGGGTCTTTTCCGGTGAGTCAGTTCTTCACATCAGGTGGCCAAAGTATTGGAGCTTCAGCTTCAGCATCCGTCCTTCCAATGAATATTCATTGGCATGGGGGTTTAGGGGTATACTTACAAACTCTCACAGCCAAGATCACCAGATGCTGGGCAACTGGCATTGCCCAACACCTGCAAACTTCAGATACCCTGAATGCAGACTGCCTGTTGTCAGAAGCCTGTTAATTATCACTTGACAAGACTACTTTCCTACAGTTGCCTATGAAAGGAAGACCCACAGTGAGGATGGGCTCCCTCCACTGGAATCAGACACACTTTCCATCCCAGCAACACTGTGGCCCTAACATACCTCCCTGTGAAATAATGGGAGATTCCGGGATTGCCACCCCTGTCTTCCTGTCTCTTCTTACACACCACGGCCTTGTGGTTTTCTCTTTCTCCAGTAAAGACTGTTCCTTACCATTCACTGAGAAATGCTGTGGAATTCTCCTTGAACCTTCGTGCAAGTCAGAGGTGAAGACCCAGAAGAACCGTTTTTACAATAGCTCTGTAACTCATGTTCTTCTTGATGGGGAAATGCTCTTGAATTGTTTGGAGAAGGATTTCATTATCTCCGTTTTCTCTGCGTCTCGTCTTTTTCTCTCCCTTCCCTTATTATTATGATTCTGGTGTTCCTGGGTTTTCCGTGTCTCTGCTCTCCTTTCTGGAAAATTTCCTCAGGTTGATCTTCTAACCTTTCTATCGAGTTTCACATGTCTGCGCCCTCGTGTTTTTGATTTCCAGGAACTCATTTCATATTCTCTAAATATTCTTTTAAAAATAACATTCTGTTGTTGGTATTCAGCATCTTTTCTTATTTCTCTGGGGCTAGTAATGGTTTTTAAAAGTTGTTTTTCCTTGTTCCTGCATAGTCTCTGCTGCCTCTAGTTTGTTTGATCTCTGTATTACTTACCGGAGGTTTTCATAGGAAGTTTGGGAACCTCCGGTTGTCTGCTTGTGATTTAGTGTAGTGGTGGGCAGGGAGGAACCAACATGCTGACGGGAAACTGTGTGGTGGATGGGGCTCTTTGACTTCGAGCTTCACTGTAGGGAGATCCTGGTGGGCCCTTTGTTGGAGGAAAATCGTTCCTCTTGGATGCCCGGAGAGTTGTCTTCTAATCCGCTGTCCGGAGGGCAAAGTTCTGCTGCCAGTGTTGTGGAGGCTGAGCTGGGGAGGAGAACTCGAGGAAGAGGTGGTGGGGAATATGAATTAATTTCGCTATAGTAAAGACTCTGCTTTATCTTCTTCAGAGAATAAACATCCAGAGCCCCTGTCCTGCTGGAGAAGGGGGCGGATGCCCAGCCCTGTGGAGGGAGGAAGGGGACCCGAGGGATCCGGCTGCCTCTCAAACCATCTGATTTTTGTCAGCCCCCTTACTCCCAATTCCAAGGGTACCCCTGTGGTCAGCTCTTGAGCCCTTTGAGATTTCTGCAGTGGAATCGGATCCTTTCTCAATACTTTTCCCCCATTTGATTAGGATTTAGCACCCGTAGGCCTGCCCATTTCCAGTTACTGTTTGTCCATCTGCTTTCCAGCCTCTCAAAGTTGTTGCTGAAATCTTTTTTCTGTCTTTCCTGTCCTTTATAGGTTTATGTCTTTAAACAAATCTTTTTTTGTTTTATTAGTTTTAATGAATTTTGGAAGGGAGCAAATTTGGGCATGTGTGTTCAATTTGCTTTTCTTTCTGCCTTCTCTCTCACGGTGCTCTAATTATCCAACCAAGTGATCAGATCCTTTTACAGGCTTCAGGCCTGCTGACTTCATCTGTCTGTCACCTGGCAGTTAGGCCAGGCTCCCATGGGCTGCTTCTCAAATTGCTGCAGCTGGGAGGTGGAGACAGATTCCCTAGGGACAGAGCCTCACCGTGTCCAGGCCTCTCAGAGCCCAGAGGCCCGCACCTCTTTCACAGGGAGCTGGGAGGGAGGGAGGCCCGGCCAGTGGTGACAACTTTGGTGAGAGGGGATGGAGTCCATCCAGGCGTGGTCACAGACAGCCCAGTCCAGTAGCCTGGCTGGGCAGCACACTTGCCTTTGGGTCTATGTGGCTGGCTGCCATGGATGGCAGGGAGGATGGATCACACACTGGAAAGATACTAACATTGCCCCTTCCGGTCTTCATTCAGAGGCTTGTCTCCTGGACCCTGATCGTTTTAGGGGCCCAGGCTCCTTCTATTTAGAACTGGGGCTGACTCTTGCTTGTTAAGTTAACTCCTTCCTGGTGATGACATCCTCCCATATGCTGGCGGCTCTTGCTCTGGAGTCTGCAGTGTAATTCACGGGATGCTGTTGGTGCCCACCCAAGAGGCATGATCTCTCTTCTTGCCTAACAGACTATTGACTGGTATGGCTGGTGTCAAGCCAAACCCAGGGTGGACCATGAGTGGTCAGTGTTAGTCATGACAATCCCATTTCCCTGTGCCATGACTTCCAGGGATGGATATGCCACCAAGTTCTGGCCAGTGAGGTATGTGTCTGGGTTAGCCTAGGGATGGTGTAGTGTGTGTCATTTCTTGGAGCAAATTTTCTTTTCGGTAAAAGAGAGCTGCCTAGAGTCAAAACCTTCCTCCCTTTCCTTTCCTTCCTGTTTTGGATTCTATCATGTGAGAATATTATGCCTGAGCTAGGAGTCAATTTATAACCATAAGACAATAAAACCAGAAAAGTAAATATCTTACTATAGTCAGTGGAGTCAAAGGAAGAAAGAGTGCAGGGCCTTGATTACAAGGTTGAGCCTCTGAACCCATCTTGATACCACATTTACTCTCACTATGGAACTTGCTGAATCAACAGAAAATGAACTTGCAGCTTAAGTCTCCATTAATAAGGTTTTCTGCTCATTACGGTTAAAGGCAGCCTGACTAATAACACTCACAGACCTTGTTTCTGGTTTTAGTCTTCTGGTGCCTGGAAAAATACTTAGTTTGGGCTGCTATAACAAAGTGCCATAGACAGGTGGCTTGTGATCAACAGAAACCTGTTTCTCAGAGTCCTGCAGGCTGGAAGTCTGAGATCAGGGTGCTGGCATAATCAGGTTCTGGTGAGGGCCTTCTTCCAGGTTGCAGACTGTTATCTTCTTGTATCCTCACTGTGGCAGAGAGCAGAGAAAGGAAGTGAGTTCTTTAGGGACTCTTCTAAAGGGTGCAAATTCCATTCATGAGGGCCTCACCATCATGACCTCATCTAACCCTAATTGCATTTCAAAGGTTCTACCTCGTAATACCATGACATGGGGTGAGGGAGGGGTTGTGTGTTTCAACATATGAATTTTAGGGAGACACAAACTGTTAGTTTGTAACCAAAGCTATGCTACATGGTAATTGAAGATAAACCAGCAATGTATTCATTCAATATCTGAGTGCCTACTCTGTGCCAGGCACTCATTTAGGTAGAGAAACAAAAATGATACAGACAGGCCTGGACCTAGAGGAAGCGGGTGAAAGCATTTAAGAACACGTAATAACCCAAGGCAGGCTTAGCCTCATGCTGGGGGCAGGGGCGGGCCAGTTGTGGGAGGTGTTCACCCAGGAGGGTGTTTTGGCAGAGACGGATCAGGGCCTTCAGGGTGGGCAGGCAATGAAATGAGACAGGTGAGCCTGGGCAGGAAGTGAGACCATAGGGAGCAGGCTTATGTGGTGGACTGAGGGGCTTTGCAATAAAAACCAAACACCACCAGGGCACTGCTGGCTCAACAGTCACCCACCAAAGCGCCCATCTCTGCTGCCCTGAACATCACGGGGCTGCCAGACTGTGACCTGCCAGGAAATGGCCAAGGGTCCCCGGTGCTGTTACATGTGTCCATGTGTCATGGTCACTTGGAAGTACCTAGGGTGAATATTCTACAGACCCTGGCTCCCCACGTGGACTCTCCCTTCAGCCAGGACCACCATCAGCTGGCATAAACTCAAGCCCTCTGGGTCAGAAACCCAAAAGTGGTTAAGAATCCGAGGGCCAGAGAGTGCTGGAGAGGGCAGGGACTCTGTGGAGCATCTGAATGAACCTCTCAGGGTAGATGGGACCCAGAGGGACAAAAATGTGAAGTGGGAGCCCCTTGTCACTAGAAGCATTCTTGCAAAGGCTGAGCGACCGCTTGTGGGTGATGCTACAATGAGGATTCTCTGAGTTGGCAGATGGATTGGATTTTGTAAACCATCCCTCCTGGTTCTACAAGTCCCTGATCCCAGGCCCACCACGAAGCCCTTCTCCCTGTGGATGGCAGTTCATTTCCTTCTTCATTCAATTTGAACTCTTCCCATCTGGCTTTGCTTTGGAGCAGTTATTATTGGTAATCAACCATCAATTCAGATCTAATGATGCAACCTGAACACTTGCAGGGCAAAGCCTGGACCTCATCTGCCTTGCAGAGGGACCATCCCAGGAGGTCAGGCTGACCTCTGACCTCTTCCCAACTCCCTCCAGGGCCTGTTAGGGGGTAGAGGCTGGCCCCCTGTCCTAAATCTTCCCCTCCCCCTTCTACACCCTCAGGATTAGCTTCCAAGGCTCAAATCCACCCCTCTGCCCGCCCAAAGAGAAAGTCAACCTCTGGAACCTGAGGCTTTGATTACCAGAGAGCCTGGGACAGAAGCCCAGGAGAGGGACAGGGAGGCAGGCTCTGGGGGTAAATTTGGCGGACGTGGTGGATAAGCTAGGAGTGCTGAGCAGTGCTTCCTGAGCTGTGGGAAGACTCAGCTCCTAGAAGGCTGGCAGGTCAGAGGGGGCTGGTGCATCTCTTTACTGGAACATTTACTGCTTTTGTCCAAGGCAGGAAAGGTTTTCAGCAGGAGCAATGCCTTAAGCCAAAGCAGTGAGGAACGGCGGCACTTTCTGACTGTGTCTGATTTAGGGAGAGATGTTGAGGGGAAGGTTGGGGATTTGGGGCTCCTCCAGTCCCTCTGAAAAGTGAGGCCTATACCTCCAATGAGGGGGGCAGTCAGTCTGTCTTCTTGGTTTGGGGACCAAGAGTGACATGATGCTAAGAAGAACAGAATCCCTGTGGGAGGGAGGTGGGCGGAACCAGGGCTAGGTGGCACACCCAGGTGTGACTCTTAATGCCCTTGACCTGGATACATCGACCTGGCTTCTAGGAGCCTCATTTTCTTCACCCGTGAAACGAGGACAAGCTGAGCCACCCCATCCTTTTCAGGAAGGACAAGAAGCAAGCGTGAGAAGGCGTGAGGACATAGGAGGCAGTCTCTGAAAGTGGAAGGCCTCAGGCCCCTGGCTCCGCCTCACCTCCTCAGCACCGTTTCCAGCTTCTACAGGAGGGATCACCTAATTCTAACCAGAGTTCCTTGTGGGCCGATCAGAGACTGCAGTCAGAAAGTAGGTTGAAGATCAAAATGCTGGCCTGAGAGTCTGAGGTTTTTTAAAGAAGAAAATCCTCAATTCCTGTTGGATGAGAAATTTCTTTTGTTCTCCCGCAGCAGGCTCAGAGCAGCAGAGCCAGAAGTGGAAGGGATTTTAAAGTCACTCTCTTGCCCAAGATCGCTTAGTGGCTCCTCATTGTCATAGCACGGAGCAGCCCCTGGTGCTAACTGAGCCCTGGGTGCTGGGCACATGGTGGAAAGCAGAGCAGACCAGCCCTTGGGATGGGTGGTCAAAATCTAACAGCTGGGTTTTCCCCGAATGCCTCCTCAGGAGGCCTGCTGCAGCAGATTCACTGGGGAAGGTGTGGGGCTTGCTAAAATGCAGGTTCCTAGGCCCACTCCTGGGGCCTCCTGAAAATCTCAGGGGTTGCGACCTGGGGAATCCACCTTTTAAATGTCTCCACATGGTTCTTATAAACACTGACATGTAAGACGCAGTCCTTAAGGATGGTGACTCTAGGGACTGGCCTCTGCCTGCTCCGTGGATTTCCATCTCTCACCTACCCCCAAACCAAGGTGGACACCAAGGCAGAGCGGGAATGGGGGAACCAAGGAGCTAAGAAACATCCTCTGCCCTCATTGCTTCAAGGCCAGGCTAACACTTTCATCCCCTCACCCCCAATCTGTTCCATGTGCCCTGATGTTTGTTGACTGCATTGGACATTTCATCCCTTCCTCTTTGCCTCTTGATGTGCATGGAAGTAGTGCCTCCACTTAGGAACTCAGAGCCTACACATTTCTGCAAGTCTGAACAAATCCTTGCATCCCAGGTGAAACATCTTACCTCTGTCCGTACCCACTAGGCAGGAATCACTGGTCATGTTTTGATTTCACATCTGGCAGCATGTGGGAGAGAGTGAGGGACAGTTTCCAAACAACAATGGTTTCAATGAGATAGAAATTTAATTCTTTCCTACTTTAAAGGAGTCACAGAGAAGCCATCTGGGGCTGGTAAAGTGGTTTTATGGAAGCATCTAGTATCTAGGCTATTTCAGACCGGCTTCTACACCATCTGCATGAGTTTCACTATGTAATTTCCGCTTTATGGTCTGATATGGCTGCACAAGCTCCTGCCCTTACACCCATCTTCCAGTTAGTGCAAATGATAAAGGGGAGAAGAAAAGCACATCTCCTTGCCTTAAAGAATACCTTCTGGGAGTCATACATTAACTTCTGCTTATATGTCACTTGTCAGAACTTAGTCACACTGACAATGGGGGCACTTAGCACAGGGCAGCACCATCGTAGTCTTCCTCAACCTGAGACGCGTTTGCTGTGGTCATATTCATAAATCAACATTTAAGTTGATTTATGAGTATACATGGGGGCTTCCCAGGTAGCGTTAGTAGTAAAGAACCTGCCTGCCAATGCAAAAGACATGAGACTTGGGTTCGATCCCTGGGTGGGAAAGATCTCTAGAGGAGGGCATGGCACCCAGTCCAGTATTCTTGCCTGGAGAATCCCATGGACAGCAGAGCCTGGGAGGATACAGTTCATAGGGTCGCAAAGAGTCAGACACGACTGAAGTGACTTAGCATGCATGAATATATATGACTGCCTTATGTCAAATAAAAGCGAAATTGCAGAAAATGTGAAACAGTAAGAGAATCAGATAATTACAAAGGGATTGAGAGAAAAGTATAACTTTTTAGGGATGAAAATATGAGATTCCTAGAATGACATCACTTTGGATTTAGAAACAACTGGGCTTGGGAACCACCTTTGTAATCTCCTCTCCTCATAAAGGAGGGACTGCCTGTCGGATGTTCTCTTCCTTGTTTAAAAATGTGAGGCGGGTCCCCTGTTCCTCCTTTTCACTTCTGGATTGGTGTGCCATTCCAAAGTCTGACTTTTCGACTCCCCTGCCTGATTTCTTGACTCTTAGAATGTACCCTTCCGTTGATTTTATGCACAGATAGATTACTCTTCCTGATCTACTTGGAAACCTCCAGTGTTTCCCGCTGCCTACCAAATAAACTGTTAATTTCTTCACCAGGCATATAGGTGCGCGTGTGCGCACGCACGCACACACGCACACACACACTATTCCCATTGAGTAAAACCTCTGGCTGTTCCCTTAGCTCACCCGATGAAAGCTGCTATCACAGCTGGAATACCTTAAGAGGCTTTGTGTTTCCATCTGCCACTGCCTGGGAGGACCAGGTCCTGGCTGGCTGAAACAGGATGAGACCCGAGTCTCCGTGGAGCGGAGCCGCCCAGCAACCCACAGACAGCAGCGTCGCCACAGTGGCTTCAGCGCAGAGGCAGAGCTGGCCAGAGCAGCTGATCCCCAGCCAGCCTGCACGTATGTGAGAATAAATGCTTATTGTTGTCTGCCACCGGGATTTTTAAAGTACTTATTATGCAATGTTTTCATAGCGATAGCAAGCCGATCCACCTGACTAGCTGCCTCCCTCCTCACCTGAACCCCTGCAGTATTTTCACTGCCTCTTTTAGAGTGTGAATCACTTCTACCTTCCCAGGTGGCTCAGTGGGAAAGAATCTACCTGCTGATACAAGAGACACGGGTTCGATCCCTGAGTCGAGAAGATCTCCTGGAGAAGGCAGTGGCAACCCACTCCAGTAGTTTTGCCTGGGAAATCCTGTGGACAGAGGAACCTGGCAGGCTATAATCCACACCATGGGGTCGCAAAAGAGTCAAGCGCGACTTGGTGACCAACAACAACGTTTCTGCCTTCAGTGAGAATTAGGTTTGGATGTGAACACAACCGAAGAAACAGAGAAACAGTGGTTTAAACCAGACAGGAATTTATTTCTCTCTCATACGGCGGTTGTGAAGCAGGCAAACTGTCCACAGCTGCCATGGGTGTGTGAACTGAAACTCAGCCTGAGCTCCTGGCCTGGGTCTCAGAGGAAGAAGAAGAAGGCGCACCGCTTTCCACTTTGCCCGACCAGAAGAGACATCCTCTCATGTACCCACGGAGTGAGGGATGTCTGCCTGCTGTCTTTCTGTGTATTTCTTACTTTTAAAAACTCCAATATAAGCTGCATTTGTCAGAGTTCTCCGGAAAAATGGAACAAATAGGATGTAGCTATATTGAAGGAGATTTTTCAATAAGAGATTGACCCACATGATCACAGAGACTGAAAAGTCCCACAGACTGCCACCTGCAAGCTGGAGGCCCAGAAAAGCCAGTGGATGTGGTTCCAGTCTAAACCCCAAGGCCTGAGGACCGGGAGAGTCAGTGGCGTGTGTCCCAACCTGAGTCCACAGGCCAGAGAACTGGGAACAGTGTCTGATGTCCCAGGGCGGGAGACAGTGTATGTCCCCGCTAAGCAGAGAGCAAATCCGCCCCTGATTTGCCCTCTTGTTCCAGTGGGGCCCTCTGTGGATTGGGGGGTGCTCACCCACATTGATGAGGGTGGTCTTTACTCAGTCTACCCATTCAAATGCTAATCTCTTCCAGAGACACCCTCACAGATACATCCAGAAGTAATATTTTGCCATTTATCTGGACATCCTTTAGCCAAATCAAGATGTCACATAAAATTAACCATCACATAAACAAAAGTAGAGAATAATATGAACCTCATGCATCCTTCATTTAATTCCAACAGTTATCAGCTCAGTGTCGATCTAGTTTCATCCGTATCCTTCTCTCTGGGTTTATCATTTAATATATCTGTAAAGCCACTGAAAATAAGGATTTGTTGTGGAAATACAACCACAATATGATTATTCTATCTAAAAACTCAACTAGTAGCATTAGTATCTCGTCAACTTGCATGTCCCCAGTTATTTTTATAGCTTATTTATTCATCACATCTCACATAAGTCTGAATGCTGCATTTGGTTGATATATTCCTTATGCCTCTACAGGGAAACCCTCCATCTCATTTTGTCCCCCTTATAATTTGTTTTTGGAAAAACATTTCTGTCCCATAAAGATTACATGATCTGGATTTTGCTAAGTACATATGTATATGGTTCAGTTGCTCAGTCATGTCTAACTCTTTGTGACCCCATGGACTGCAACACGTCAGGCTTCCCTGTCCTTCACTATCTCCCGGAGTTTGCTCAAACTCATGTCCATTGAATCAGTGATGCCATCCAACCATCTCATCCTCTGTCGTCCCCTTCTCCTCCCACCTTCAATCTTTCCCAGCATCAGGGGCTTTTCCAATGAGTCAGTTATTTGCATCAAGTGGCCAAAGTATTGGAGTTTCAGGTTCAGCATCAGTCCTTCCAATGAATATTCAGGACTGATTTCCTTTAGGATGGACTGGTTTGATCTCCTTGCTGTCCAAGGGACTCTCAAGAGTCTTCTCCAACACCACAGTTCGAAAGCGTCAATTTTTCAGCACTCAGCCTTTATGGTTGAGCTCTCACATCCATGCATGACTATTGGAAAAACCATCATTTTGACTAGATGGACCTTTGTCGGCAAAGTGATAAAGTATTCTTTTAATATGTTTCTCTGTTTCCTGTGCTTCATATCAATTGGAAATTAGACCTAGAGGTTTGATTAGGCACATGTTCCATTTTCTGGAAAGACTACTTCATGAGTGATGGTCTGTTTTTTCATCAGGGAGCAAATCATGTCCTATATGTCTTTCTCTTGCTGATTTTATCCGCTGTCAATGGTCATTGAGTCAGTGACGCTATTATCTAACCATCTCATCCTCTGCTGCTCCCTTCTCCTTTGGCCTTCAATCCTTCCCAGCATCACTGACTCAGTGGACATGAATTCGAGCAAACTCCGGGAGACAGAGGAGCCTGGTGTGCTACAGTCCATGGGATCACAAAGAGTTGAACACAACAGGGTGACTGAACAACGATGATCATTGTTGTGCTTAGGAATATTGTTTCATGAAGATGGTATTCTCATTATATCACTTCTTTTTCATTTATTAGTCAATTCTTCTATAAAGAGAAACTTCCCTTCATCCTGAAATGGAGTTCATTATCCTGAAATGGAGTTCATAGAAGGAAAGGAAGGCTAGATGCTTGATTCTATTTATCAGCTATTTTATTTTTAAAATGGCTTCTTAGCATCTTCCAAATCAGCTCTTTTCTAAGAAAGCCATCCCACACCATCCCTGCTTCCACCTCTTTCCCTAGGACAGGCAGAGTCATAGGACCCCACCGCCCTGCCAGGGTACCTGGCATCTTCAGCATTTAACCTGGGCAGCCAGGTACTCAAGACGATTTCCCGAGCACAATGGAGAAGTGGTTCGTGGCCCCTGGGTACCTGCTGTGTTTCCTGTTGGCCCCACCCCTTTGGGGGCTGTACAGGAGTGACCGGTTCGGTCCCCACGGCTCCCATCCTCGCCACGCCCGGCGTCCCATTCAGTTCTGAGCTGCCGCCTGTGCGTCACTCAGCTCAAGCTGCCGCGGCTACTGCTGCTCCTTTCCCTCTCCTTCCGCTTCCTCTTCTTCCCTCCCTTTCCTCCTCCTTCCTCTTCCCTTCTCTTTCCCTTCCCTTCCCTTCCCCACCTCCAGCTCCTTCTGCATTTACTTCTGGGCCTTTGTTCATGTTTTGCCTCCTTGAGTCGATGCCTCCCCCTACTTTCTCATCTGCGGGAAAAGGACCCAGCCTTTAGGGTCCTCTCCTACCCTTGCTCTATCCCGAAGGAGTCCTTGAGGACTCAAGTCCACCCTGACCTCCATCTGACTCACCATCATGTTTGGTTAAGCCCCTCTTGGATCCTTTTCTTTTCTTGTGTTTGTGCCCAGACCCCCCAGTGACGGTCAGTGCCGGGGGGCCCATGCTTCCGCCCCCAGCAGGCTGCATCTGGACCTCCTGTCTTGTTCAGCACAGGAGCTGTTGTGACACCAATCACGGGGGTGCATTGGTTGAGGCTCTGCTGTTTTGCACCGATCTTGAAAGCGATGTCCGCCCGATACCAACACAGAAGAGCAGGAATTTGCTCATCGGGCTTGGAAAATGCTTGAGGTCTACATGACCGATGAGGTGGATTTGTTTTCATTTGTGGACTAAAGGGCAGTGGTAGTCATAACCCAGGTCTGATATTGGGCTCCAAAGGAGTAGTTCTTGAAACAGTTGCTTCTGGGTCCCAGAAACACGACGCTCTATAGAATCCTTTCTGCAGGTGGCCAGAGTGGAAACAAAAGAGAGTGAGGAGTCAGAGTGTGGGTCAAGGTTCCAAGTGACAGTGCTGTTCCTACTTTACAGAGCCATGTTTCTCCATTTAGGATCAGGAATTTATGGATGGACCTTCACCTTGCATTTTCAGTATCTCCTCCTGAGTCTTACATGCTAAGCTACAAACATGCTCCAGATATCGATTTGGGCAGTGGGCAAGAAGATTATACAAAGAAAAAACTGGGATGAATGAACTTCTGTGGGAAGGGGAGGAAAACAGTCCTCACCAGCATAATGGGAAGAAAATGGGAGGTAGAACAATACTAGGCTGTATGCTGGGGAAAATGGATCCAGCTGTAACCCAGCCTTGAATGGTTCTGATCTTGTTCATGAGCCCATTTCTGAGCCTCAGTTTCCTCATCGGCAAAACAGGGAGGTGGGCAAGACAATAATCAGGTTTCATTCTTGGAGAGAAACTTGAGACCAAGTTTCATCCTATGCTTCTAGAATTCTCTGTATTATTTACAGACTCCGTAACTATCTTCTCATTTGATCCTCACAGTAAACCTTTAATGTGGGTTATTATTACGCGTATCAGACAGATGGGCTAATACACTGAGCACTGAGGCTGAGGGATGGTAGGTTTTATTACAGATGAAGCTTGTTCTCCTGACCCACAGTCCTTCTTAGCAGGAGGTGCAGGCCGGTGTGGGAATGTTGCTATATCGATGAATGTGGGCATCTGCCAGTTATGTTTCTCTGAAGCATATGAAGGCAGGAAGGGTATGGTTAGTAGATGGATTTCCCTAGCTATAGTTCTGGTCTGTTCCTTGATGATTGCTTTTGTCTAATGGCTGTTTCACGTTATGGTGTAATGTCCCCTAAATCCAGTAACTGGGCAGTCATGAATAACAACAGGAGGACAGGAGGTAGCGGACAAGGAGAGATGGACAAGGAAAGGGGAAGGAACGAAGGGCTGCAGAGCCAGGCGCTGTTCTATGTCCTCAAGTATTACCGTGCTTGGTCCTCACCTTAGTCCTTTGGGGAAGGTTGCTATAATCATGCTCATTTTACAGCTCCTGAAACCAAGGCCCAGACAAGTTAAAATAACGTGTCCAAGCTAGTAAGTGGCAGAGCCAGGATGTGAAGCCAGGCAATCTGACTTTGAAGTGTGTATCCAAATTGCTCTGCTGACAAGGTCAGGCTGGGCAGTCATAGCCTTTGTGAGCTGCTGTAGTATAAAATAAGATAAAGAATGCTCACCCAAAGCTAGCCAGGTTGCAAAGGAACTGGCATACGATAAAGTATCAGCCTGCAATGCAGGATCTTCAGGAGACGCAGGTTCAGTCCCTGGGTCGGGAAGATCCCCTGGAGGAGGGCATGGCAATCCGCTCCAGCATTCTTGCCTGGAGAATCCCATGGACAGAGGAACCTGGTGGGCTACAGTCCATGGGGTCGCGAAGAATCAGACATGACTGAAGACTTAGCACACACGCATGCATTTTGCTGGTAGCATTGGCAATGAGCTTAATCTTTTTATAAAGCTTTTAAAATGTATGGCAGGCAACATAAAGTTTTCTATATTTACTTAAGAATGCCAGCCAATCCTCAAAGTTTATTCGAAGTTACAGCTCAACAAAAGCTACCAGCTACAGGAATGTAAAAGTTCCTTGTATGATTTGCAGTAATGAAAAACTGAGAGCAAATTAAGTGCCCAAGAATAGAGGATGATTAAGTAATTTCACAGTGCATTCACTTGTTGGAATACAATGAAAACATCTAAAATGAAAATTAGAAAGATAATTATGGGAAAATGTTTCTGATAAAACTTTAAGTTTATTATTATTATTTTAAACATTTATTTATCTACTTCTTTATTGCTCTGCTGGGTGTTTGCTGCTGTGTACAGGCTTACTCTAGTTATGATGAGTGGAGGCTACCCTCACATCCAAGTTCTAACCAGGCCTGACCCTGCTTAGCTTCCAAGATCAGATGCAATCAGGCGTGTTCAGGGTGGTATGGCTGTAGATTGGGGCTACTCTCATTGCATTGCCAACGCTTCTCCTGGCGGTGGCTTCTGTTGTTGCAGAGCACAAGCTCTAGGGCACTCGGGCTTCAGTAGTTAGGGCGCATGGGCTTAATTGCCCCTTGGAATGTGGGGTCTTAGTTCCCAGATCAGGGATTGAACCCGTGTCTCCTGCACTGAGTAGATTTTTAACCACTGGACCACCACTGAAGTCCCTATTACTATTTTTCTTATTTATTTATTTCCTTAAATACTTGGCTGTCCTGGGTCTTCATTGAGGTGCTCTGGCTCTTCGTTGCAGTGGGCAGACTTCTCTGCAGCACAGAAGCTTAAAAAGTTTTGGCGTGTGGGCTTACCTGCCCCCAAGCATGTGGGACTTTAGTTCCCTGACCAGGGACTGAACCCACATCCCCTGCATCGGAAGGCTGATTCTTAACCTCTGAACCACCAGGGAAGTCTCTAAAATGTTGAGTTTAAAAAGCAAGGTAAAAATATGTAGATTCTGATAACAAAACTTACATAATTATACTGGCAAACCCTGAAACAGAAAAGGAAAAAATTTTAGTAGTTAGGTGTTCTTAGGTTCTTTTCATTTAAAATTTTATTAGTGGTGGCATTATGTTTATTCGATCGGTAATGAACAAAGCGAAGAGCTGGGGGCAGGGGTGGGTTGAAATGATTGTCAAGAGTGGGGCTCTTCTGCCCGCCTTCACCCCCGAGTTCTCTGAGGGCAGTGGAGGTGTTCAGGGTGGGAAGAGGTCTGGGGAATATGCGTGCGCTGGGATCATGCCCAGCTGTGGCCGCCGGGAATACGGTGGGTGTCTTGGCAGAGCCCGCCTGCGGTGTTCCCTTCGCTGTGTTCTTCGCCTGACCTCACTTCTCCCATTCTTTCTTCAAGTCACACTGAGAAGTCACTTTTCTGGAGTCAACCCCGTCTGCTCTCCCCACCTCCCCACCCACTCTGCTAGGCGGTCCTCTTAGGTGTCCCCTTCCCCAGCACCCTGTGCTGACCCCCATCTCTTCCATTTCTGAAGCCCCTCTCGGCAGCAAGGGTTGGGGCCTCCATAGGATTTGGATCACCTCCTTAGGCCCTGACACAACACAAAGTGTATTCAGTAAATAGGCTTCCTTTTCCTTATCTCAAAAATGAAAGCAGGTTTGGTTGAGTAGATTTTTTTTCTCCCTGTTCCACCTACTGCAATTTTCCCATCTAATTTTCCCAGACATGAAATAAAGGAGCCACTGAAGACAAGTTGAGATGGAGGAAATGTCCTCTGCCTTGTGGATGCCAAGCTGACTCTGGTCTTGACTTGGACTTTGGACTGTGAACCTGGTCTGAGGGCCCTGCTGGGAGTTGCCATAGCGGGTGGGCTGAGTGTAGGAACCGGGTCTTAGCAGTCCACCTGACAACTGGGCTGCTGGGTGAAGGCTCTGTGCTTCTGTCTTGCTTGTACCTGAGCAAGCACAGGATGACTCTAAGGAGCCTCCTAACCCTGATATCGCGTCCATGCCTGTCAGCAGTGGAAGTGGGCGTGTCTGTGCACAAGGCTGGTTGCACCTCTGTCAGAGTGCAGAGAATGGTGGGCGAATGGTTTTCTGGGGTGAGCATGTCTCGGTGTGGAACGTGTGCACACTCCTCAGTCTAGGAACAGGGTTTTCTATTCTGCAAATACATATTGTAAGCTTTGTGCTCTGCAGAAGCAACAAAGCGGCGCGACAGGCAGAGAGCCTGGAAGTGTGCATATCTGCATTGTGTGTCCTCTCTGTGTGTCTTTGGGAATGCGTTCTTGGCACGTGTTCGGTTAACAAGGCTTTCGGTGTGTGCCTGCCCGTGTGACAGTGCCTGGGTCCCGTGTGCGGCACTTGCTCGTTTTCCAGCTCCACTTGTGCCCGCAGTCGGGCTCTGCACGTGCGCCTGCCTCCATGCACACGTCCCCGAGTGACCCGGGCACGTTGTGCAAAGACCTCTGGGTCATGTGCCCTGGAAACGCTCGAGCCTGTCTCTCCGCACGCACGAAGGCACCTTCACATGTCTGGGTGCACGTCGCTCTCGGTGTGTGCACGTTCCGTGTGCACGCCGCGCGTGTCTGGGTGCAGGGCGCTCCACGCGCGCGCGTTCCGGCCCGTGGGCGACCAGGGACCCACGCGAGGCTGCAGGAGCCCCGCGGGGCTGACCCCCTTCCCGCGCCCGGCCGCCGGCTGCGGCGATTGGCCGCCCGCTGCTTCTCCGCCGTCACCCCTCCCTCCCTGCGCCCCCGCCCCCCGCGCGCCCGCGGTCCCCGCTGTCCCCCGCGGTTTCGGCGAGGCCGCGCCGCGCTGCGCTCCGTTCCCATTGGCTGGGCGCGCCTTTGTGTGGCGGCAGCTGCGGCCCCAGCGCCTTTGAATGTCGAGAGGGGCCGGGAAGGGAGCCTTTCCATGGGCCATCTGTCTCTCCGCCAGCCGCCGCCCCGCCGCCGCCCGCGCCCCGCGCCCCGCCTCCCGCCCCGGCGGCTCCCGCAGCCCCGCCGCCGCCCGCGCCCGCGCCCCGGAGCCGCGCCACAAAGGGCCCGCGCGCAGCCGCCGCCGCCGCCGCGCGAGGAGCCAGGATGGTCCTGGTCCACGTCGGCTATCTCGTGCTTCCAGTGTTTGGCTCTGTGCGAAACAGAGGTATCGCTTTTTGCTTTCGGGGGTCCTCTTCCGAGCGTGGATCGCCGCGGGAACCGGGCGGGGGCTGGCGCCGAGGGCGGCGGGGCGGGGGAGGCGTTCAGGGCACACCCGGGAGGACGCGGGGCGAGCGGTGGCTTCTCCCCTCTCCCTTCTGGGGCGACCCCGAGTGTGGAGGTGGCCGCCCTCGTGGGAGCTTTTGCAGTGAAGTTAGGGTTTGGCGAATTCGAGTCCACTCCCTCCCCGGCCCCATTTTTTTATTCTTTGCGGCGGACGCGGTTCCCCCAGTCATAGCCCCTTCCCCCAATACCTAGCCCTGTGTGATCGAAGGACGGAGAGAGATGCCTGAGTGTGTGCGCGCGCGCCTGTGTTTGTGTGTGTTAGCCTACTTGGCTTTCTGTGATTTTTTTTTTTTGAGATGTATGTGTGTTTCATGTCATTTGTGTTCGTGTTTCTCCATTATTTAGTCACTGATACCGATGGCTGCCTAGCTGGCATCTGGCATCTGCCCTGTCCCATGCCCCAGCCCCCACCTTCTCGTGGGCACTTGCACGATTTCCCGTCCCATCTTTTCCTCCCCTTTAACCCTTTTTTGTGTATCGCCCTTCTGCTCTCCACCCCCCACCCCATGGTCTTTGTATGACAGTTGTATTTATGGGTTCAAGATGCTTGTGTGTGTGTGTGCGTGCGCGCGTGTATGTGACTGTGTGCAAGTGTGTGCGCGCCTCGGAGAGTCAGGCGTGCACTAATGTGCACCCCTGGACCCGGCCGGCCGGAGAGGGGTGCCGGCCCTTGGTTGTTGCGCTGTGTGTGCGCGGATGCGGTGGGACGCTGCCCCCAGGCCAGGCCTTTGCCCCCGGCAGGCGTTGACAAAGCAGCAGGCCGGCGCCGGCTTTGTTTTTAACTGTGATATATGGGGTGTGTTTGCACGGTCCCCTTCCCCACATCCCCTTTCCCTTACATTCTGCTAACAACAATAGCTTGATTTTCCCCCTTTTCTCCCTGCTTCACATTTATTCCATTTTCTTTTAATAAAAAACTCCTACCTCCCAAAGCAAACCCGACATGCATTTAGATTCTTTTTTTTTTTCTTTTTGCATTCTGCCTCTGGACTCACATTGCTCTTCTTGGAAATGTTTCTGCTGTCCTCTCCCACTCCACGTCTGCTTCAATCCCTCCTGGCTGAAGCCCTCCCCCGACCCCCCCTCCCTCACGCACGGAATGATGTCTTCCCTTTGCGACCAGGGCTGCTCCCCCAAGTCAGAGTGGAGGGGGGTGGGGTCGCGGGCCAGCGCTTTCGTGCGCCCCAGGGGCCCGATTGGGCCAGAGAATGAAAGCCCAGCCCTCTTTCTTCCAGCCCAGCTGTCCCCAGCCCCAGCCTCTCCCCAGAACCGAAAAGGCGAGGTTGACCCCCTTAGGCCTGTTTGAACCGCAGTTTTTTGTGTGATGATAGAACGATGACATTCTGCATTTATCAAATCTTTTTTTTTTCTTCATTGTGTAGCTCAGTGAATGGTCAACTCGCTGCTGTGTGCGCTGTGACCCTTCTGCCTCTGCATTTAGCTGTATTGTGACACCCCTCTTAACCATCTCCTGTCTCCATCTGAGGAAGGCATTGCTATTTAAGCGGCAGTATCCCCTGTCTCAGGCCAGCGGAGCAGTGGGGGGCAGGGGTGGAGGGGATGTGTGAAGAATAGGAATGGGGGGGCTGGGTGAGATCTCCCTTGAAATGCCAACCCCTCCCCCAATACACAATTATATCTCATTACTTGGCATTTCCGTTTAAAACGGGTGTGGAACATTACACTAGGCAGAAATTCAAAAATGATTAAGATGGATGTTGAGCCTGAAAGTATAATTATCCTGATTAAATCATTATCATCCTCATTAATACCACCGATCTCTAAATACCATTGCAGGATGCTGATTCCATGTTTTGAAATTCAAATTGCTCAGCTGCCTTTAAATTTTATTTTTAATACACCCCCCCTCAAAAAACAAAAAACACCTAAGAAAACAAATTCTGCCAGTCAGTCAAAGTTTACTTTCATGGCAAACACGCCCATAGGAAATTCAAGGGCTGAGGGTTAGTCGGGCTGTGAGTAAAATTTAGCACAATGTGATAAGAATTCATGACCTTCCGATAGAGGATACTAATGCTTAACCCAACAACGTCCTAAACCACAATCTTCTTGTAAAACTATTAGATAGCTTGCCAACTTAAATCTGTTCTTTTTAGTTTCCATTGTAGTAGTATAGGATGTAGGCCATTTCAGAATAGATGTAGAGAAATAACCATTTTTGTATCTCATCTTGTTTAGCCGAGTACATTGCACTGTAAATCCCTGTTAAGTGGATTCCTTTTGCCTTGGCTTGGAGGCTGTAGCACCCTATTTGCCACTTATCTGGGTGGCTTCAGCTAGCTCCCTGATAGCACCCTGGCGTAAGTGACAAGATTACATCTAGTCAGAGGCAAAAAATAATAAATATATATATATATATATGAACAATTTTGATAAAATGATAGTTGCTGCTACTCTGAAAATTTGGTACAGCAAGGTCTTTGGCTTAAGGGGGAGCCCTGGCCACGGTGTCTTAATTGTTTAATTGTACAATGTCAAGAGCATCTTTGGACATCCGCCCTGGCCCTCAGAGCTGCCCCTTTAACAGCCGGCTCCCTTCTGCTGCCTCGCTGGCCAGACCTGCTTGAAAACTGAAACAAAACAGCAGCAATAAAGAAAGAATAAGGCCCCTACTTTGAGGGCCCTTCCAAAGTAAAGTCCCAAGGGGCCTCCCTGGATTGCCATTTGGCAATCTGAAAAGAAAGAGAAGAGGAAAAAATGAAAAGAAAAAGAATCCCCAGCAAAATGGTTTTCCATTAAACAGGGATCGCGTGTTCTGCTGTGCTGAATTACTTCCTGTTCTTATTTTGTGGGTAATTTTTTCTGTATCAAATATCCTTTTGGTTGTGTATCTTTTTCACCTTTTCTTGTACTAAAACTAAAGCATGATCTGTATTTTTTTACATCCCCCAGTTGACAATGTACAGCGCTCGGTTAGAGATGTTACCCTGCTGAAACGTACTGTGCTCGTGTAGCCCGGGCCATCTGCTCATTGTACGCTGCTTTTGTTCTGTTGCCCTTCCGAAGCATGGTGGGCCCAGCCTTTTTTTTTTTTCTTTTTTTTTGTATCGTGTGCATGACGACATTGTTACACACAGAATCCACTAATACTAATATACAATCTCTCAATAAAGAACTAGTTTCCTATATTAACCTAGTGTGCTTTTTCTCTTGCTGTTTTCCCATTTATTGTCGTATCCTGCTGTTTAGATTTTCCCCCTTGCTTTTCTATCCCCACCCTCACCCACCCACCCACCACTCCCACCTCCCATTGTAAGATTTGAGTGAATGCCTTCTGGTTTTTTTTTTTTTTCTTTCCTTTTTTTTTGTGATACAGATATGGTGACTTTAATTTCATCTAGTCCATATCTTTCTACAGTAGATGTCTGGGTAATGTGGTGGGGGATGGGTCAGTTGTCCTGACATACCAAAATAGCTCTATTACATAGAAAGAACTCCTATCATTGGCCACCTATGTACCCACCCGATAGCCTCCACTTTTCATCTCAGTTTCCAAGTTTCATGGGCACCGGGTTTATGATGTTGATGAAGAGATGGGCTATAACCCTTAGGTTGAGAAAAGGGATACTGTTCTTAACTAGCAATCTTGTAGCATTTCAGACTCGCCTGAAAAACCCATTTTCAGTTGTCTTTTTTTTCTTTTTACTGTTTCATTGATTTACTGTCCTTCTAAGTCATGCTGGGGGTGACATGTTACATGCAATTGAAGTCTTGATCTGGAATTTGAAAGTATCCTCTCCCAGGTGCATATTTAAATTGTTGGGACCTGCCATGTAAGTTTTGCCTGAAGATCCTGCATAAGGAAGATGTTTGAAACAGAAACCAACTCAGACCACTCCCACATTCATCCCAGGGCCAGCAGCCTGACCTGTTACTGCAGGAATAAGAGGGTCTGTGCCCTCTGCAGGCTGTGAGCCAGTGAATGCTGATTACAGCCCAGTTTCCTGACAGCTGCCTCATCTGTGGCTGGCCCAAGTGCCTCTCTTGAGAAAGAAAGCCAGATCTCTGTCACTGTCCAATTGTGGGGGGCGGGGATCAGGAGGGAAGTCCGAATATACCCCCAAACTGAACTGGAAGAAGAGCCCTTAAAATATATCTTTGTTCCATAGTTATATTTGAGGAGCCAGTGGAGAGGTTTTTTTTTTTTTTTTCCCCAGAGTGGAACCCAAATTCAAACATTTGTCAATTACACCTATTCAATTTCAGCTCAGAATAAGCCTTGCTAAATGAGGCGTTTTAGTCACTGAGGAAATTAGTTGATTAAAGAAATTCACGGTTCCTTCAAAGGGTCATCATTTTGAAGCTGCTTTTCCTTGGGCCAAGGTGCCTCCTGCTCGCCTCTGTGGGCTGTCTCCTAGCTCGCCTCTGCCCCCTGCCAGCCTTCCCTCCCAGGCGGGCGCACCCCTGCCTGACCACAGCGCTTCCTCGCCTCCTTTGTGGCTTGATGCGGCTCTCCTCTCCCCCATGGCTGCCCTTTCTGCTCTGGCCCTTTGTTCTCATGCTCTCCCCAGCCTGGGTGGGAAAGCTGAGCTGATTTACTGTGACACACGGACACACATGCAAGTTCCCAGCAGAGGCTCGTGCTGCAGTTTGTGTGAGACGAGACAGGCAGGTCTTGGGGATTTTGTTTCTCTCCCTCCTTCTCCCTCTCCTCCACCTCCTCCTTTTATTTTGGTTTTCATGAAACTCAATTTTGTTCCCAGTTTGAGAAAGCAAAATAAACCATCCTCCAACCAACCTCAACAAGAAGGAAAACGATTCCAACTCAGGTGATCACCCTAGAGAGCAGTGGCTATTAACCAACTCTCAGATTTGATTTCTTTAAATGAATATTATGTATTATATTGGAATTATCTGATCTTGAGAATGGTTTAGTAACCTAGTAATAACATAGAAAGTTAGGAGGTTACTGGGAAGTCATGTTTTAGCAATTTATCAAATGCATACCATATTTTTGTCTAGACTGTCAGAATAAACTTACTCATCTGAAGGAGCCTTTTTCTCTAACTGGATAGTCCAGTCATTACAAAGCCATTGTACTTTGTATCTACTCTCTCAGCCAACAGACACATACCTGTTTTAATCAATTTTAACTCTTAAGATTTTGGAAAAGCCATCTACTCTGTAGATCCTGTGCTGGACTTTGTAATAAGATGGAACATGGTTCTTATTTACTTTTCCTTTTGAATAAGAGAACTTCTGTCCTGAAACCAGCATTGGATAAGGCCCACCTAATTGAGTGAGTGAAGTTGCTCAGTCGTGTCCGACCCTTTGCGACCCCATGGACTCTAGTCCACCAGGCCCTTCCATCCATGGAATTTTCTAGGCAAGAGTACTGGAGTGGGTTGCCATTACTTAAATAATAGTTTTTCATAAATCGGCAGATACGATTAATCACTCAAGGCTAGGGAAAAAGACCAAGAGTCTCCATGCCCCAGTTTGCAGATAACAGACACTGGGCCACCTCTCACCTCTTTTGCTTGCTTACCTCCTGCCCTACCAGCCATGTCCTTCCCGCCTTTAAATACACAGCCTGCAGTGTCCATTGGAAAACTTAATGCTTCTGAGCCAGGGAAGCAACAGCTCCATGCTGGATCCAAGTGCCGTGGGAAACTCCTGGCCAGGAGACACAGGCCCTTGACTCCAGCTCAGGGCATAACTTTAGGTGTCTCAGCCCTTCCTGACCACAGTTGCTCAAATGTATAAGACACTTGTACACTTGTGCCTTGGTTCCTCTATGAATCTAAATAGTTCTTTAAAAAGTCCTGGCTTAATATAATATGAATCTGAATTTGCTTTTATTGGGATGGTATGGTTTGGCCACAGATGAGCCAATATGTTTCTAAGAGAACTGGAGGGAAAGGCTTACCTTAGGCTCAGATTTTCTGGCTGATTTAAGAACTAAGAGCGAACATCGATAACCCCACAGCTGAACCACTTGCAATGCCTGTATTTTCATGTATCCGTTCATTAAGTCATTCATTCACTGGCTCACTTGTTTGTTCGTTTAGTTAATGAGTGTTCATTGAATTTCTACTTGGGGCCAAGTGAAGGGGGATATGAAAGCCATGTAGGACCTGGATACCTGCCCTCCTGAAGCTTATGCTGAGGCTGGGAGATGGATGCTTACGAAATTAGACACTGTCTAAAGTATTCAGTGCCTCGGCACCCAAACGGATGGCAGAATGTCCCTGATTGGTGCGATGGGAAGAGCTTGGAGCAGTCCAGGAGTTGAGTCCTATCCCAGTCTTGACCAGGAAGGGTGAACTTAGGCCACTGCTCTGAGTGTCCTCTAAACAATGACCATCATTATATCTACCTGATAGAGTGTGTGGAGACTTTTCAAAGACACCTGGCACAGAGCAGGTCCCTAGGCATGCTAGGTGGCCGCCTCCATCCTGCACAGCTGTTGGAATATACTGGCCAAGGGATCAGATAAATCAGGGAAGATGTGCTGAGGAAATGGGGTTGAGTTGTGCCTCAAGGGTTGATGTCTATACCGGAGGGAGAGGAGAAAGACTCCAGGCAGGGACAGGAATGGAGGGAGACTTCAGTCAAGGCCAGGTGGCTCTGCTGACTGGGCAAGAACAGAAAGCGCTTCCGAGGAGGGGTTGTGTGTGTGTCGGGGTGTGGGTGCGGGCCTGTCGCCTTGCATGGCTACTGGAGGCACTGGGACCATTGTCCTGTCTTTGAATGGTTCTCGGGGAGAGCATTATTCCCGGGGTTAAGCAGCATAAGTTTGGGAGAAAATGGGAGAAAAGGCTGGAAGAAATCCGTTTCTTAGGCCTTTGGAAGCTCCAGTAGAGGGATGAGCCCAGAGGGCTTAGCTGGGGAGCAGTCCACGGTGGGCATACAGGGGTGTTGGAAGCCCACACCAGTGCTTTGGAGGATGGGGAGAAGGGCTTATGGGGGGCGGGGGAGGGGTTTCCCACAAGAGGAAATGAGCAGAGCTGAGTTGATGCGGAGGGGCGGAGGGGTGGGGAGGTCTGGAGGTGCCTGGGAGAATGTGAGACCATGAAGGCAAGCAGGGATGATGGGCGGAGCAGTCAGTTTGGGGAGAGTTAGTTCAGCATGTAGATAAATAGAATTTGAGATGCTGAAGGGGGCAGAAGGGAGGGCACCGTGGCCATGTCCTGGGATTTGAGACCTCTAGTCCTGGATGGAGTCCTAGGTGATAAATGTATGGGACATTATGGGACACACCCTCAAAGAACTCTCCCTCCCTGCCTTATCCGGCCAGGCGCCCGCGTCTTTAGTCATGCAGGTCACACTCTCAGCAGCCTCTCCACCAACATTCACTCCCTCAGGGAGCTGTGCTCCGGTATCTCAGTGGGAACAACTTCTCTCAAACTTCACCTTTCTTGAGAAGAGGGGCCCAAGGCCATCAGGTGGCGAGATTATTGCCTCCACGGGTTTGCAAAAAGGTGGGGCCTACCCATGTGAGGAGGAGGGCAGAGTCACCGACAAGGAGGGTGTGGGGGGCAGCTGGGGACAAGAACGGGGCATGAGAGGCGCGGCGTGGGCTCCAGCCTCGGGCTTGGCTCTGTCTGCAGAGAGTGGGTTTTCCCTGATTCAAAGCTCTTCTCTTCTGTCAGCTCATTTCCTCCTCAACACAGTCTGGGAGGAGGTAACTGGGGACCAGAGAAGATAACTGAGACCAAGGGTGGGGAAGGTTGCCCCCTGCTAGCCTTGGGTTAGGGAATGGCTGAGCCGGAAGTGGATGTGGTGTGACTGGCCAGCCGGCTGCGGCTCCCTGCAGAGCTTCCCAGGACCTGCACACTATTAGGAACCCTCTTGAAACCAAGAAAATACTGGAAAGGAATCCCTAATTTTCCTCCACGTCTGGGGACATCAGTTTGTCCGAGTTGGGAGAGGCCTCAGTCTAGCTCGTGGCCAGCCAAGCTGTGAGGCAGGTCAAGCCCCCAACCTCGAGCCTCCACCTTCTGGAAGGGGAGTCTGAGAGACAGGGAGGGCGCATGGTGGACCAGAAAGACCCCAGGGTAGGGGACGAGCAGGGGTTGGAACTGGGTGGTGAGTCCGTTAGCCTGCAGACTCAAGCTCGGAGGAGCCCTCACCAGCTTAACCGGGGGACCCCTGTGCTCAGGTTGCCACCAAGATAACGAGCTGTCCCCCTTCGAGGACTCTGGCTCCCAAGTCATGAGCACCTCTCCTAGGCTTTCTTAGGTCATCATGATGCCTGCGATCTATGTTATATCGTCAAGTAATACACTCACATTTTAACACATTCACATTTTGCAAAGTTTAGAAAATAGACCAAAGGTGAAAAATCTCTTAGGAGTCCACCTGTCTGTGATCACTTTAGTGAAAGGCCTTCCACCAGTTTGTTCATACTCATATGCATATTTTTTGTAGAGCTGTAAACACAGTAATATACACTTTAGCATTCTCCAATTTTTCAGATTTAACCTATTGAAAGCCTTTTCATGTCTTGCTGTTTTCACAAGCATCACTTTGACTGGCTTCACCAAATTCCACTCGAATGGTGGCTCTGTGTTCAGACTCGTGGTTTGTGAAGCACCCAACGGCTCTGGGTCGCAGGCCACTCCTGCTGGTGTGGTCTGTGGCCTCCCTTAGGCTGTTGTTTGGCCACGAGGAGGGTGGGGGATGGTGGACTGACAGCTCCCAGGACTCTCTGCTCACCATCAGTCCGGGCCCAAAGGGGCAGGAAGGGAGGGCAGGAAAGGGGGCATGGGGAAGGGAGCTTCGGATAAATTCCTCTGAGATCTGGCTTCTGGTCTCTGTTCTGCCACCAAAGTCCACTGTGATCTTGAGCCAGTCAGCTTCCTCCAGTGGGTCTCAATTTACCCATCTGTCAAATGGGGCCGATGGGTCTACCTTACAGGACCTGTCACAGGAAGTGTGACTTACCGAAGTGAAGTTTGAGAAGCCAGCCAGAGGCAACAGTTAACAGTGATGGCCCATTATTCAGGCTGGTGGGCGCAGCCCTGCTTCAAGGCTGCTCTGCCCGTAACCACGGTGTGACATGGCTGGCGAGCCTGACTGCTCTGGGTCTGCACTTCTAACTTGCCCGAGGAGATAATTGGCCTAATTGCCCCTTCCTGCTGTAAAAAACTGGTGATTTCCTCTGGATGAGAGTCACTTACACTTCACCATTGTCTTTTGACCCATTTGCTGGGCAGCAGCCATGCCTCGGGGCTCCGCCCTTCCCTGGCCGCAGCAGTGACTCCGCAGGCAGTGAGCACAGGCCCCGCTGGGGGTCCGGAGCCTCGAGTCCCTCCTGCCTCCTGGGGCTGCCGCCGCTCCCGTTTGGCAACTCAGCCAGAGCTTCCCTGGGGCCTCCTTTCCTGAGGCGTGCCACTGCAGGGGAGCAGGGGTCAGCCACCCCGGAGGTAGGGGCTGGCCTCCCGAGCGGAGGAGAGGAAGAGGCACTGCTGACTCAGCACCGGCCTGCTGGGTGGAGGCGCTCTCTGAGGCCGGGAGGAAGTGAGAATTCAGCCGACACCTGTCTGGAGGAAGGGCGAGGAAGCTTTGGAACAGCTGCTGCTGTTTCTCTGGGGGCTGCTGAGTGGGAGGCAAGGGGGCGGAGGCCCTCCCAGGGCTTCGCCTGTCCCCTCCCCCCGCAGCCCGCTTGCTGGGCTGCAGCTCGCCTCCCCCAGCGGCCAGTGCCTCCAGGGCACCCCCTCCCCATAGCCCGTGGGCCCCTCTGTGGCGCCTGTTCCCAAGACCACCCCCTCCTAGAACAATTAGTTCTGCTCCCAAACTCTGTGTGCTGATGGGGTGAACGTGTCCCCTGGCCCAGGGCTCCTGACACCTGCCTTCCTTAAGCCAAAGGGTGGCTCTTCCAGTGGGGCCCTCCGTCTCCTTGCTGTTCTCTGGAGTGGGAGCTGGCCTGGGCGGGCCTCTTCTTCCACCAGCCTGGCCCTGCCGAGCTGCGTGGAGAAGTTCAACTCTGGGGCAGATGAGGCAGGGATGGGAAGACCCGGGTCCGTGGGGTGGTTCCCTCCTGCAAGGCCCCCTGAACTACCAGTCACCCCTGGCCCAGCACCAGGACCCAACTTGGTACTTGTGGTACAACTTGGCCCAGTACCCAACTTGGTACTCAGGGAGGGACCCCAGAGAGGCAGCTGGACAGAACCTTGGCCCCAGTGCAGTCAAAGGTGGCCAGAGCCCCTCCTGGACACCAGGTGGGTCGGCCCAGCCTTGATTTCACCTTTGGTGGACTCACATCCTTTGGAGCGCAAGGGGAGTCGGGCATGAAGAGAGGCCCAGTCAGCTGGTCTAGGGAAGCTGGGCCTGGGCAATCGGGGTGGCGGGCGGCTCTCATCTTCCTGTTTCTGGCTGGAAGAAATGGAGGCTCCCAGGCAGGGTTGTCGGGAAGCAGCGCGGCCACAGAGTGAGAGGCGGAGTTGGGGAGCGGGCAGGGTAGGGAGTAAGGGGCCCCCGAGAGGGAGCCTGGGCCCCCTGGAACCTGAGGAATCCAACCTTCTCCCCACCAGGAGGGATGGGGCTGAGGGAGGGGTGGGGGGAAGAGATGTCACAGGGGCAGGGGGTGGGGGTAAAGGGAGCTACAGCCATCAGCCCTCAGAGCAGGTGAGCTGGGAGGAGCCCAGAGAGGAACCTGGGATGGCTTTTCCCCAGCCAATCCCCATCCCTCCCTCAAGGGCCCTCACCAGCCCAGGCCACCCCCAGGAGAGGGGTGGAGGAAAGAGGAGCCAGAAGCGCCAGAGGGTGGGCGTGGGTGAGGTCAGAGACCTGCCTCTCTCCCCATTCCCCACGTCTCAGCAGGAAGCACCCATCTCTCGGATACCCGCTAAGTCCATCCTGGCACCTACTGCAGGTGACTTTGGACTTCTCTGAGCCCCAGTCTCCTCCTTAGAAAAAACTGGAGATAATTGTTATCAATACCATCATCGTGGGGAGGTGAGGATGAAAGAAAGTTTTGATGCGTGTAAAGTAACAAGACACGCAAACCTCTGGGAAGCGTTTAGAAGAAGATGTTCATTCTCAGTTCCTCCCTCACACATCACTATTTGGGCCTGGAACAGTCTCGGGCCCAAAAGGAGTGCACGGGGAACAGGCATGGAAGGGCATGTCTCAGCTTTCTTGGATAAGCAGTTACTGAGAATCTACGCTGGGCTGTGGGCAACTGAGGCACAGATAGGATCTGGCGTGCAGCCTGGCTGCGGAGACCCCTTGAGGACCCCTGGAGTTGGGCGGAGAATGCACAGATTAGGCTACACTGAGGGCCAGGCTGATGGTCATGCTGGCCGGAAACTGTGGAGGCCGCTGGCCAGTGTTGGTGCCTAGGATGGGAAGTCACGGGAGCCTGGCAAAGTCAGGAGGGCCTCTTGGAGGAGGCGGAACTGGAGCTGGTTCCTGGAGCAGGGTGTGATCTGCAGCTTGCTGCCTGGGAACCTCTCAGGGCAGCCTGCACCATGTCCCCTCCCATGGAGGCCCAGAGCTGATCCAAGAGGTGAATGTTCAGAGTCCGGGGGCTGTCACCTTGCCTGATTTTTCTTTTTTTGGAGCATCGGGCCCTCTCATTTCATTGTCATCCTACCCATGCCGGCCCCTGTCTTCCCTGCTATTCCCCAGCCCCAGCCATTTCCTCGGTAATCCTCTGTCCCCTCCCACCCCTCTGCCCAGCCGGACTGCCTGAGTGCTCCCACGGATCAACGTGTCGTTCCTGGGAGGGGCACGCTGAGATGGAGGCTGCCTGTGGGGAACTGAGGGCTTGTGACCTTCTCTGAAGTGGGTAACCCTCTCAAGCAGGGGTTCTGCTCCCTGCAGAACTGGGTACTCATTCTTCCTGCCAGGCTGAGTGACAGGTGAGATGGTGGATGGAATACATCCACCGTGACGCCTGGCACAGAACGTGGGGCTATACTTATTGTTATACATGGCTACCTGCTAGGTTGTTGCCATGTACAGGATCCCCTGACTGCTTCTAGGAGGCGCTTTGAATTTGGAAAAGGAAACAAAGGGTAGGGCAACAAAAAAAAACAACCTTCCCTGAGTCTCAGTGTTCTCATCTGTAAAATGGGAACAATTCTAGTAACCCTTGCAACTGGTTATAACAAAGCTCAGATCTGATCATGGATTTGTTAAGCTGATCTAACAGATGTGTGTCTGAGGTAGACCAGCCACTCTGCCAGGCACTGGAGATATGGGGAAAATAACAATAACACGAGCATCACCAAATGCTCACGTAGCGCTTGCTCTGTGCCGGGTGTTCTCCCAAGCACTTTAACTGCCCTAAAGACAGGTAGTCCCATGGGAAACAGACATGTGGACAAACAAGAAAGTATGGTTTGACGTATGGGCTGAGTGCTCTTTCAGGGGGAGCTCGGGCTGGGCAGAGTCTTAGAGGATGCATGGGGTTGGATTGGAGCAGAGGTGGGGGCACAGTGTTGCAGGCAGAGGGGTGGACTGGGGAGCAGCGGACTGCAGAGGGGATGGGAGAAGAGGCAAATGTCCTCTGGGGCAGCTGAGCCCTGTCACACCTAATCGTTGTCACAGCAGTGTTGCCTGTTGATCAGCATTGCCAGCGGCTGACTGGCCTTTGTCAGGAACGAAGGGCACACTGCCCATGCGCAGCTCCGGTGTGTCCGGGATGAGCTAAGGGCTGTGCTGAGGCCCCAGTCTGCTCAGGACCTCCTCCCCCTTGGTATGTTCATGACCTTGCCCAGGTTCCTTGGCTTCCCTGGGTGGCTCAGCAGTAAAGAATCAGCCTGAGATGCAGGAGCCGCAGGAGACGCGAGTTCGACTCCTGGGTTGGGCAGATCCTCTGGAGGAGGGCATGGCAACCTACTCTAGTATTCTTGCCTGGAGAATCCCATGGACAGAGGAGCCTGAAGACTACAGTCTATGGCGTCACAAAGAGCTGGACACAACCGAAGCGACTCAGCACAGCATAGATACACACCAGGTTCCTTGGGGTGGGCTTTCTCCCTAGCCGCCTATGAGTCCACAGCTACGTTAGACACATTGCACACGACCCGTCTAGCACTTGACGTGCACATAGTTGTGCACGGGGATGCTCAGCCCAACAGACGCCTGTCTGTACACAGTCCTGAATCATGCACATTTGCACAGTCGCACACAGCCACACACCCGCATGACGTCAGCACGTCCACTCATCGACACGTGTAAATCTCTGTACACACAGCACGTTACATAGTCACACACACAGGTGACAACAGACGCACACAGCCACTTGCTGCTCACACCCGTGCGCACGCGCAGCAGCGCCGTGATAACCCACGCACGCTGTCTCTGCAGACACAACTTCAGTGTCCGCTTCCCCTTCTTTCCATTGACAGGTCTCTTGAGCCCCGTGAGCCGGACACCATCACTGAATTCACACAATATTCCCACAAGACTTCAGCCGGGTCACGCCTCCAGGCCTGACCATGGCCACGTGCCCCACTAAGCCTGACCATGGCCACGTGCCCCACTAGAGCCTGTGGCCCCTAGTTCTCGCCGTCCTCAGGGCCCTGCTGTTGCCATCTCCCTCACTGCAGCCCAAGAGGGGCAGGGGCTGTGTGGGCTTCGGAGGGCAGGACCGCTGACTCGCCGTGGTCTCTGCCATAGCGCCCGCTGATGGATGCGACAAGTGTGGCGCAGCTCCTCTGGGACGCCGTGTGGCCTCGGGGGCTTTGTGGAGGAGGTGGGCCTCGGGCTGCGGTTGAAGGCTGAGGTCCCTGTCAGTAGGAGGTGAGACACGGAAGGGTACCCAGGTGGGAGGAGGCCCCGTGAGGGGTATATGGGAGGACTGAACACGGCTGGCGGCCCTCCAACCCTGAGAACCCCAGCTGTGCTTATGAGGGCAGTTTGGGAGGGATACAAGAAGAAGTCGTGGGTCCAGGAGACGGCCAGAAAACCCCGCTCTGCTGGGGTTTCCACCCGCCACCCTGGGTGGTGGTCCTGACCCCTGGGAGACTCCTCGGGCGGTGCTCAGCCTCGGCGTGCAGATGGCGGGGGAATTAGACCATGCGGTATTAATGGTGCTGCCCTGCTTTATAAAGTGCCCTAACAAGCTGGCGAGCCAGGCACACTCAGTCTTATTTACGGCTGCTATTATTTCTCTGACATCGAGATTAATTTGACGATAGCTGTTTATAAGCTCTTCTATCATCAGATGGGCCCATTACCTGGGAGGAGAGGAGGGCTGAATTTAATTTGTGAATGGTGTGCCGGGTTCTCTTGTTCCTGGAGTGTGTGTGGGAGTCACAGCCATAAATCATGGAAGAGACCAGTAGTGCCGAGACCAGAGGCCTGGGAGTTGCCCAGCCGGCCATGTGCCAGGGAGGGATGTGGGCAGGTGGGCGGGTCTGCAGACCCAGGGAGCCCGGTGGGATGCATCTGTGCTGGGAGAGACCTGGGCTTCACCTGGCCAGAGAGCTTCAGACTCTAGGGTCTACAACAAGTGAGAATCATCTGGAAGTTTGTTAAAACACAGGTTTTCCCAGCCCTACAGAGCAACCACCTCTGGGCAGTGGGGCTTGTGACTTTCCCAAGGCTGGAGTTATCTCATAGGAAGTCTGTCAGGTACAGTGCCACCTTGCTGGGCCTTGGCCTATGGACAGGATGACTGGCCCCTCTGGTCCCCCCTGCTCCAGGCACGGCTCCCCTCCCCTGGGTATCTGGAGAGAAAGGCACAGGAGAAGGGCTGGCAAAAAGTAGACCACGAGTGACAAGCTAAGAGGTTGGGTCCTGGGAAGAACAGTAAATTGGCAAAAGCTGCCTCCTTCCTCCCACGGGCCCCTCCCAGCACAGTCACTCCTCAGCTGTGAGCCCCTCCTGTGGGCAAGGGAGAAGTGTTACCTCGTGAATGTCGTGTTGGGAGCTTACAGACACCATCTCTCTGACTTCTTGCATTGACCTTTGGGTTACCTTTCATTACACCCAACTGAGAGATAAGAAAACTGAGGTGTCGTAGGAGGTGGTTTAAAATTTCATGGCCTAGAACTGAGGCTGGGGTTTCAGTGCAGCTGGGACATCAGGTTCCTTCTATGACCCGAGGCAAAGTTCTCCCCCCGCTGGGGGTCAGGGACTTGGCTGTGCAGCTGCACACTCTAGACTTCACATCCTTAAGCACAGTGACTCTATGGAGTGTGTGCGGGGGGTGGGGACAGGTCCCAGAGAACTCAAGGTGTTAAAGGGGCTCCTGTGCTCCTGAGAAATCTTCCCCTGATGAGGGCTACATTTCCCTGGGTGCCCCTGGAGCCCAATGCAGCAGATCTTTCTCCAACTGTGGCCTGGAGCACCCTGTCACTACAGGTCTCTGGGGGAGACAGTTGAGGGGCAGGAAGGCCTGACTCACACACGTAGCCCCTGACTTGCACTGATGGATATCAGTGGCCTGTGGGCAGCAACCAGGCCCCTTGCCTTTCTTGGGCCTGTCCCAGGATGCCAGGCTCTGTCCTCTGCCTCCGAGTCCCTGGCCTTTCCTTCCCCACCACTGACTTTCCTCTTGGCAGCCTTCGCAGGACTCTGCTGGGCACTTTTGAGAATGCTTCAGGCCAAGCATCCCTGGTTCCACCAGTGTCTTTGCTTCTAATCAGATGCTGACTTGGATGAACTCCAGCTGATCAAATTCCATAAAATGAGAAGGATGCCTGTGTGAATTCCATCAGATGCCCCCCGCTTTGTTGAAAATACACTTTCGTTACTGTAGTCTGAGTGTGCATCAGATGTTTTGAACACACATCGCCTTATTATTGAGCTTAATTCATGCAGACCGGAACTCTCGAATCTGATAACAGCTGCTTGGAGACGCTTATGTCTTCACGTGGTGAAATTGGTTTATTGGGGAGGGTTTAGTCTGGTTCTGGTGCAGAGACTCCAAATAAAGGGGGTACCAACTATCTCAGGTCAGTTTGGAGTTCGTGGTCCTAGGCAGGCATGGCAGGCAGGTGTGGGTGTCAGGGACTCGGGTGTCTCTTCTTGCTCCACCCTCCCTGCGGTATGGCCCTTTTCAGCATGTCCAGGATAGTTCATATCATGTCCACTTTCTAAGCACCAGGACGGAGAAAGAAGAGAAAGGACAGGAAGAGCATGATGTATTGCTACCTGGCACCTCCACTCTGTATCCCATTGTCCAGAACTTGGTCACATGACCAGCCACAAAGGAGGCTGGGAAATGTGGTTTTTATTCTGGAAGGTCAAGTGCCCAGCTAAATTTGAGGGTTCTACTACAATCTACCTGCAGTGCAAGAGACCCAGGTTCTATCCCTGGGTTGGGACAATCCCCTGGAGGAGGAAATGGCAACCCACTTCAGTATTCTTGCCTGGAGAATTCCATGGACAGAGGAGCCTGGCGGCTCACAATGAGTCCATGGCATCACAATGAGTCAGACACTACTGAGCGACCAACACTTTCACTTTACTGTAGGAAGAGGGAACGGGTATTGGGAGACAACCCATCATCTCTGCCCGAGATGGTCCTCAGTACCCACAGTTGAAGCCTTAGGTTGATCTATTTAAAAACTGTCTTGTGAGCGAAACTTATGGTCTCACAGGAAAACTCCTCGCCTATGGGAATAAAAGAGTCTGTCTGTGTCCACGCCTCTCAGTTTAGTGTCATGGTGGTGGGTTAACATGCCTGCAGGGCTTCGCCTAATAGGCAAGAGACAAGGTCCCAAGGCAAGAAGTGAGAAGCCACCTGTCCACGTTGGTGTCCGACCGCTGACCTGGGTTGACGGGCGGTGCTCATTCATTTATTTACAAATTCTTCTCGTTGTCCTGGTGACTAGCTTGCGTTTTCCACCTTGTCCAAAGAACACAGTAGAATGTGTGAGCTAAGGAGGAGATCGTAACTGGGAGTGCCCAGCCCATGTATGGTGTACAGACCCTCCACAGAAGCTGTGTGTCCTGGGGCAAGGTATGTAACCTCTTGGAGCTTCGTTTTCTCATCTGAGAAATGGGGATATAATCATGACCCGCTACTGGTTGTTGGGGAGACTCAGGGAGAGTCCACGGGCAGCACCAGTGCAGTGCCTGGAGCAGGGATGCGGCCACCGCAACAAGTGGTCTAGGGGTCAAGAACACAGGCTCCAGGTCAGACTGCTGGGAGCGAGGTAGACTCTACCTCCTGGAGAGGTTGTTTTTGTAAAGATTAGTGGGGTATGGACAGTGTCAGCAAGCACCTGGCAAAGGGTGGGCCCTGGGTGAATGCTAGTCTGCCCCGGGCAGGGAGCACCACTCCACCCCTCTGCAGATAGGGGGTGGGGGCAAAGGGAGGACTGAGAATCAGAACAGAGGTGACGGGTCAGGGAGGCAGGAGCTGCTGGCGGGTAGAGGCCCAGGACTCTGGCCCCTCAGTCCAGCGTGGTGCCCACCGCCCCAGGCTCTTGTCTCAGGTCCTCCCTGAAGGAAGTGTGGGAAAGGAGGTTTGCTCTCCAGAAGTTATAACCAGACACAGATATCCCAGGTCGAGGACTCTGGCTCCCAGGGACTCCTGGTGGCCTGGCTGGGCCTTGTCCACCAAGACCCAGCTCTCAGGGTTTTTACTGGTAGCCCAGAAAAGCAGGGCTGGAAGGGACCCCAGAGATACCCAGCCCTTCCAACCAGTCCCATTTTGCGGAAAACAGAGACCCAGGGAGAGGAGGGGACGTGGCCAAGGTCACTCGGTCAGGGTGGAGACCCAGGCCCCCTCCCCTCACTCCTGGACCAGGGGACAGAGGCCACAAAGCTCCAAGCTCCCACTTGCTTTCTCTCCTCTTCTTTCTGCCCTCAGTCACGAATTGTTCCATTTCTTCTCAGCGCAGTCCTTGGGTCCAGTCTGAGGGAGGCCAGGGAGGGGCAGGCATGCTGGCAGAAGCGCCCAGCAGGGGCTGGAATGACCTCTTGAGGGAGGCAAAAGGAGCTTCTCAGGGTCAAGGATGGGGCCTGGGCTCCGACGCCAGTCCCGGGGCTCAAGGGTATGTGCTGAAGGCGAGAGTGGGCAAATGAGACCCACTTCCAAGGCCAGGGTGAAGATTTACCCACAGAAGTGTGTGAACTATGAAAGTGTATATATACACGAAAGTGAAGGTCGCTCAGTCGTGTCTGACTCTTTGCCACCCCATGGACTATATATAGTTCATGGAGTTCTCCAGGCCAGAATACTGGAGTGGGTAGCCTTTCCCTTCTCCAGGCTCTCTTCCCAACCCAGGGATTGAACCCCGGTTTCCCGCATTGCAGGTGGATTCTTTACCAGCTGAGCCACCAGGGAAGCCCAAGAACAGTGGAGTGAGTGAGTAGCCTATCCCTTCTCCAGGGGATCTTCCCAACCCAGGAACTGAACTGGAGTCTGCATTGCAGGTGGATTCTTTACCAACTGCGCTATTAGGGAAGCCATTCAGATGTGAGATTGCCTTCACTCAGGCTGAAAACCTGAGGTAATCATGCAAAATGCAGGATGAAAAGGACTGATCAGGGTGTGTAAGTATCTGACTCCAACAGCGCTATCGACAATACAGGGTCTCCTTTTATCTTAGAGGCCAAACAGGAAAAATCTTTATGAGAGTCTGAATATTTCCAGGGCGTTCGCCCGATACTACAGGGCTTCATGAAACAAACTCAGTCCCTCAGCCACTAAGCTCTAAGGCACGTCCACGTTCGTGTTTCCCATCTCTGAAACTGGGATGCTTCTTCTAGATGTCCGTGCGCCACAGTTACATTGTCTTTTAAAAATTGGTGGTGGTTCATAAAGTGACAGGGCACCATCCAATTGATGGCTTTCTAGAACTGATGCAATTTAACACTCTTTTTTTTTAATGCGTCTCATCCACAAAACTTTGAGGGCCACAAATAAGTCTGTAGAACTCTCGGAGGCAAATGGTGCCAAGTTTGTGATTCATAGGATCTTGGTTTCTTTCTCACCATAAACATCCTCCACCCCTTGTCTTGTTTTTAACGTTGCATGACCCCTTACACCCAAGGACCCAGGAGAATAAGCACATCCTACAGGACTGGAAGGCAGCGAATCTGGAGACAGGAGTCCTGGGACCCCTGTGAGCTTTGTTAACCTCTCTGGGGGCTTTGGGCTCCTTGTAGGTCCAAGGGGGAAGAGCATCTACTTTGTGCTTCCCTCCTTAGGGGCTGGTGAACACTTCAGGGAAAACTGCTGTCTAAAAAGCTTTGGAAAGGACAGATGTGCTCTAGAGTTAATATTCTAGGAAGAATGCTAACCTCCTTAACCTTCCTTCTTTCCCTAAACCAGCTGTCAAAGCCCCTTCCTACACCTCTCTGAGAACCGCCAGTCTTCTAGACACACAGGTGGCCCTTCTGGACTGCTGAGCCCCCCTCCTCCCACTCCTCCGGCAGCCACAGTCTCCCAGAACCCTGGGATGCCCCTTGCCAGCGCTTCTGCCCCCTGTAGTCGGTACTTCCTGGCTTCCCTCTGTCTCCCCCCACCCCGACCCCGTGCACTCTGCTGCCCTCTCAAGACTTTCCCTAATCCAGCTTTGTACACATGATCCAAAGCCTTGCATGGCCCCATAGTACCTGCAGGACCTCTGTACCTAAATGCCCAGTACAGTCCCACCTCATGGACTGCCGAGAGTGATAATGACATGACAAGGATGGCACAGAAGGACCTCTGTTGGTGGAGGCATGGCCAGGTAATGGGGCCCGCTGAGCCAAGGCCACGGGTCTGGTCCTTGGCAGGTTTTCCATGGCTCTTGGCCTGAGGTCAGGATGAGGTTGGCTCAATGCAGGCCCAAATCTCTACCTTTCCTCCCTCATTCTCTGCTTTATCTATTACTTTAATATTTATTAAGCCCCTCGTCTGTGCCAGGAACCGTTGACCCGGGATTCAGACCCAGGCAGAAGACCCCAATGTCTGTGGAGAAGCTGAAAAAATATTGCTTCTTTTCATTCATTTTTTATTCACTCCCTCATCCCACAGATGTTGACTGAATGGCCCGTCCTGCTCCAGATTTGTTCTAGGCACTGAAGACATAACAGTAGACAAGTCAGGACCCCTCCCCTGGATTTAGGGAGCTTACCATCGGGTGGGTGGATGATGGCAGACAGCAAATGAATAAGCAGGTAAACAGCAGGCAGGAGGTGATGGGGCCTAGGGTGCAAAATATTGCAGGGTCAGGAGGCCACTGATGCTGGGATGGGGCTGGGGGTGCGGCAAGGATGTCACTTTACTTCCACAATCAGGGAGAGCCCTGTGGTCGGTGTCACGCTTACCAGAGCCCAGAACTTAAGGACAGTGAGAAAGGAAGCCCAGAGGGTGTAAGGGGGTGAATCTTGGCTTCCTTGTTGTTGGGGAGGGGGCGCTGGCTGCTTCTTGCCGCCTCATCAGGGCAGGGTACCCACACTTCTGGTACCACTCTGTACTAGGCACCCTAGCAGCATCGTCTTCACGCCGGGGAAGTAGAGACTGTCATCCCCATTTTACAGATGGGAAAGCTGAGGCACAGTATGTGTGTGCTCAGTTGCTAAATTGTGTCCAACTCTTTTACAACCCCATGGATTGCAGCCCACCAGGTTCCTCTGTCCATGGGATTATCCTGGCAAGAATACTGGAATGGGTCACCATTTCCTCCTCCAGGGGATCTTCCCGACCGAGGGATCAAACTCATATCTCCTGTGGTTTCTGCATCAGCAGGCAGGTTCTTTACCACTGGGCTACCTGGGAAGCCCACTGAGATGCAAAGAGGTCACAAAAGGCAGCACAGCTGGTAGAGGTGGAGCCAGGAGTCAGACCCGGCAGGGGACCCTGGAGTCTGAGCTGTGACCACTGTGCTACACTGGCCCCTCTATGTCTCTGTCACACCTCTGGGCCCAGTGGTCCTCTGAGCCTTGGGGCCCCCCTACCCTCACTCCTCTGCAGGGTGCTGACTGGTGAGTGTGGCACCGGCCAAAACCTTTCTCATTTCATGCCTTGCTATGTCCCTTACATGTGACGAAACTGAGGTCCAAGGAGGGGAACTGACTCACTCAAAACCATATACTAATTAATGACCAAAGAAATTCAAAGACTTTCCTCTCCTTTGCCCTCCTCCCATTGTCTAATTTCTTTGCCTGGGAGCTTCAGGGCTCCTTGGTCGGGGGGTGGGAGGAGGTGGGAGCGCGGTGGGTCTGTGCATATTCTGGGAACCATCTCTGAGGACCAGGTGTGTGTGTGTGGGGGGGCGCATCTGTATGTCGATGCGTGTGTGAGCTGTGTATGTAGGTGTGTGCATGTGCATGCACACGTGTGTACTTTCAGATTCCACCAAGGACGCCCAAGAATCAAGTCTGAGACATGCCAGTTGAGGGTTGAGAGGGCACCAGGGCCTCAGCACCCGCTTCCAGGACCCTGCCGCCCCAGGCCCTTCTCAAGGGCACTGCCGTCTGCTCTCCTCGCCGTGTCAGCTCTCCGCCCCCTGACTCCCTGCCTCTGTTCGAGACCTTAGTCACGCCTGGTCACAGTGCAAGCGTCAGAGCTTTTACCCTCGAGACCCCAAAGGTTAGCGGATTCTGTCAGAGCCGGATGGAGCCCTGGTCAGAAAGGCAACACGCTATGCCTTTGAGCTGCAACAGTGGCTTCAGGTGGGACAGCTGGCTTTGAGTAGTCCTCATATCTGTCACCAGGGTTGTCTGGGAAGCTTGCAAAGATCTGTATGCCCAGCCTCCAAGGCAGAGCTACCTTAGTGAAGTAGATCTGCATCTGTGAAATTACAGTGTTGTGAATTTTAAATACAAGCTAGTATTAATACTAAAATTTAAACGCAAGCCAGTCGTTCGGTCATTAAAGAGGAAAGATGTGTATGTCGGGAAGGTGGAAGCAGTGCAGCAGAGTCGTGGCTGCTCCCGCTCCCGCTCCTTACCTTCGCCCCAGGCCCCTCCCCAGAGGCAGTGACTTACCGCTCACCCCTGATTTAGTAGCAAGTGCCGCACGAGACTGGGCACGTGCCCACGTGCGCCCGTACGCCCCTGCCTTTGTGGCGTTTATGGTCTGGTGCAGGTGACCGGAAGTAAACAGAAGACCCACAAATACATAGATGATCATGAAATGTGACAAGGGCCAGGCATGATCAGAACGGTGTGTTGGGGCCAGAATAGCAGGGACAACCTCATTTTGGTGGGCTCTGCAGGAGCAGGTGGTAGTGGACGGAATGAGGCTTCCTCATCTCCTGTCCAGAGTCTCAGGCTGGAGGCTGGTGGTGGCAGGGACAGGGGACCCTCTCCACTCACATCTCACTTGATGTCTGGGGTACAGAGAGGAGCAAGACCCCTCCCATTTTGGGGGACTCTCCATCCAGCTAGGGAGACAGGACCTCACCCCTGATAAGGATTGTATGGGTTTCCTAAGGTGGCTGTGACAAATAAATGGAGGGCTTGAAACAATGAAGACTTATTGCTTCTCAGTTCTGAAGGCTGGGAGTGTGAAGTGAAGGACCATGCTTCCTCTGAAGGCTCTGGGGGAGGATCTTTCCTTTCCAGCCTCTGGTGGTTGCTGGCGATCCTGGCCTTTTAGACCCATCATCCCAATCTTCACCTCTGTTATCCCCTGGTATTCTCCCTGTGTGTCTCTCCATGCCTACACAGCCTTTTTACAAGGGTATCAGTCACTGGATTAGGACCCACGCTAATCCAGGGTGACCTTGTCTTAACTGGGTCACATTAGCAAAGACTGTATTTCCAAATAAATCTCAGGGGCTGAGATGTCAACGTATCTTTTTGCAAGGACACAACTCCACCCACAACAAGGATGAGACCCGTAGGCCCAGGAGCGGGACAGCCTGTGAGGGCTGCAAGGCTTCAGGGGATATCTCCAGGGTTTGCGAGGAGCCAGGTGCTTGGGGAGGAGGACGGAGAATAAGCAAGTGAAAGACAAGACAGGCGGAATCACACGCGCAGCTGCAGGCCAGAGGCTCCCAGGACCTGCTCAGAGCTGCCTTCTAGAACCGTGAGTCCCGGGAAACAAGGCCGCCAGGTGTGAAGCCTGCAGTGCATCCTAAAGGGAGCCCATTGGCTCCTCCCCTGCAGGAAGCAGTGGGGGCCCTGGGTGTTCTCAGTCTTCCTCTGGGAGCTTCTTCCCTCCTGGCTCTGGCTGTCAGGGGTGGCGACTGCAGGAGCAGGAGTGACTGTCACCGGGGCTCCCAGGACGAGCTAACACGTGTCCCCAAAGCCCGTAGCCTCTGGCCCTGATGACATACTCCCAACACCCCAGGCTGGCCCTTCCTCCTATGTTTAGGCCCACACCAACCAACTTCTTTTTCCAACCAACCTTTTTTTCTCACTTACGAAGGGAGAAACCTGTGGGTGGGATCACCCCCACCTTGTCATCACTTATTCCCAGCATCTAGAGAGGGTCTGCTCAGACCATGCAGGCAAAAGATATTCCTTTTTTAAAAAAATTTATTTATGTAGGCTGCGCCAGATAGTTCAGTTGGTAAAAGAAACGTCCTGCAATGCAGGAGACCCCGGTTCGATTCCTGGGTCAGGAAGATCCGCTGGAGAAGGGATAGGCTACCCAGTATTCGTGGGCTTCCCTTGTGGCTCAGCTGGTAAAGAATCTGCCTGCAATGAGGGAGACCTGGGCTTGATCCTTGGGGTGGGAAGAGACTCTGGAGAAGGGAAAGGCTACCCACTCCTGTATTCTGGCCTAGAGAATTCCGTGGACTATACAGTCCATGGGGTCACAAAGAGTCGGACATGACTGAGTGACTTTCACTTTTCAAGCCTTAGTTGTGGCATGTGGGATCTAGTTCCCTGATCAGGGATCAAACCCAGGTCCCCTGTACTAGGAGCACAGAGTCTTATCTACTGGACTCCCAGGAAAGTCCCAAGACATCTTCTTTGACTTAAAGAAAAACCACAGTGACATGAGAGCATCCGGACAGTCACACCTTCAGATTTTGTCCCTGCAGACACCCAGTGCCCCCTGCTCTTCACGTGCACTACTGCCCAGGAGGACTCCTTCCAGGTCTTACCACGACTGCTGAGCTAACCTGATGCTTGGGTGAGGCACCTCTCCTTCCTGGGCCTTTGTTGCCTTCTTTGTAGTTTGGAGGTGGTAATACCTACTTCATAACCTTACATGTGAATAGCTGTCACGAAGCTAGAATTATGCAATTTATTTCAGCCTGACCGTGTGCACTCCTGCTTTGTAATCTGAGCCCTACGCCAGGCCAGGCAATGCAAGGTGGACGAGGCAGGCTGCCCACTTCTTGCGGAGTGGGTGAATCATGTGTAAGGAGTTTGCAAAATGAGGAACATTACAAGGGGTGGGGAGGTGAAGGCAGCGCTGAGAAGGCATGACTAGGATTTCAGCTGGCTGAAGGGGCAGTAGAGTCCTCCTGAGGACTCTCCTATGAAGAGGAGTTAGCCAGGCAGAGATGGGGAGAAGAATTCTCTGCAGAGGGAATAGCCTCTTGGACAGGAGAGCTCAGGGCTTGCCGTAGAAAGAGAGCAGTCTGATGTAGTTGGAACAAAGAGAGTGAAGGGGATGTGAGAACTGAGGCCAGAGAGACCAGATGGATTCCAGGGGAGAGGTCATTGTATTAGCATTCCATTTGGTTTAGCAAATACAGTCATTTCTCTCACTTCTCTCGAAGAAGTCTGGCAGGAAGAATTCAGGGCTGGTGTGGTGCCTCACAGTGTCAAGGACCCAGGCTCTTCCTAATTGCTCTGCCATTCTTGACTTCCATTCCCAAAGTCACTCATGGCCCAACAGAGCTGCTACAGTTCCAGCCTGTGTCTGCATTCCACCAAATGCAAAGGAGCAAGGGATGAGGATATTTTCTCAAATTAGGGAACTTCCTAAAAATTGTACACAGGGCTTAACAGGTGGCATTGGTGGTAAAGAACCTGCCTGCCAATGTGGGAGACATAAGAGATACAGGTTTGACCCCTGGGTCAGGAAGATCCCCTGGAGGAGGGTATGGCAACCCACTCCAGTATTCTTGCCTGGAGAATCCCGTGGACAGAGGTGCCTGGTGGGCTACAGTCCATGGGGTCACAAAGAGTCTGACACAACCAAGTGACTGAGCACAGGCTGTGTACCAGTTATCTACTGATGCAAACCAAACCACCCCCAACTCAGTGTCTTAAAACGATCAGTATGTGTTGTGGAGAGGGGTTCCCAGGTGAGCTAGTGGTAAAGAACCCGCCTGCCAATGCAGGAGACATAAGAGATGCAGGTTCAATTCCAGGGTCGGAAAGATCCCTTGGAGGAGGGCAATTCACTCCAGTGTTCTTGCCTGGAGAATCCCATGGACAGAGGAGCCTGGCAGGCTATAGTCCATAGGGTCACAGAGTCGGATACGACTGAAACAACTCAACACACACACAGAAATTGTACACACCATTTCCATTTAAATCCTACTGGAGTGATTTTAGTCTTGTAGTCAAACAGCGTCAAAGGAAGCTGGGAAAGTGTCTTTATTACAGACAGCCATGGGTCAGCTAAAAATAAGGAGTTTTATTGTTACGGAAACAGAGGAAGGTGGGTATTGAGGATAACTCACGGCCTCCACCGTAGTCACCATGTTTAGTATTTCACTTGATGAGGGCACTCTAGAAAATCCCGAGAAGCATCATGAATCCATGTCCCGGCTCCACTGAGGGGCTTCCTCGTCGCTCCTCCAAATAGAGCCCTCCTCTCTCCCACCAATATGGTTAATCAAGGGCATGCCTCCTCTCCTCCATGTGCCTCTTGCTCTCCACCCAAGGTGCTGAGGCTGTGGGAGGTCTTCACTGCTGCTAGGATGGGAGGAGGAGGGACCCTGTGTTTGTGATCAGCCCTTGGAGGAACAGAAGCTGTTTTATGACAGGAGACTAGAATGGCAGTCAGGCCCAACTGGAAAAGCAGTCTTCTTGCTGTGGTGGGAACCTGGGAGCCCAGAGTCCTTTAGGACAATGCAATTGGAATTCCAAACAACCTGTTGACTAACTCTTGAGAGTAGGTTGCCGGTGTCATTTTCTCAAAGACAATTCCATGGCAATCCATTCCAATGCTTTCCGACCTGGCCCTCCTGGTCTCTCTTTTGGGACCAAAGCCCCAGGCAGCACTAGGCAAAATGTCAGTGCAGTAGGAAAGGTGTCAGATTCTCCTGGGGGCCAGGACCTGGGGGTGCAATGGGAGAAGACTGCCTTCTCGCAGGCGCACGAAGCAGAGTGTGGATTCTACATGGGGTGGTGCCAGGCAGGGTCAGGCACAGAGTCAGGTTGGGCCCAGAGCACTCAGGTTGGGAGAGAACTGGATGTTGTCCAGTCTTGGGGTGTTCAAGCCACTCTTGGGGACCCCTGGGAGCTGTCGAGGGGGCTGTGGAGGAGCCAGGGGCTCCTCTGAATGCTCCCACCAGCTTTCAAAAGTGGGCTTCCACACACATTCCATTTGAAGGAAGATCTCTGTGACTGGAAAACGCAGGATTCCTGCTGGCTGCTCAGTGAGCAGCTGATGGGAACTGGGCAGGGAAGAGGACAGCGACTTGCCTGAGGGCCACACTGCTTGCTGCTGCCCCATCGCCAGGCCGTCTGGGTGCGAGGGCCTGCCCTCCCCGGGTGCGGGCCGGTCATCTCTGGAGCCTGCTGTCCCCATGCCTGCTGGCTCGACGGGAAGCCAGTCTCTGACCCTCCCTGGACCTCTGTCTCCTGCACTTGGTGACAGAGGAGGCTGGGTGAGAAGCTCCCGAAGATCCTTTTTAGCTCAAACTCTCATGATCCTATTATCTACTTCATGCCCCGTTTCCCCACTTAAAGAAATTAAGAAATAGGGCAGCACTGAAGATAATAGCTCATTTATGTCCCCGAAGGATTTCAAAGGCCTTTACAGCAGGCAAGCAAAATACTGCTCAAGCTCAGCTGTGGCCGGCCTGCCCCCGGCCTTGCTCCCACCTTATCCCCATTCAGAAATGGGGGTGTGGCGGGCCGGCCCCAGGGTCTAGATCCAAGGTCACAAGGGGGTCAGGGGGCAGTGGCTTGCCCTCCAAGGCCATTCTCTTCTTCACTAGGCTATGCTGTGCACCCTGTCAGCTCTTGGAATGGATTCTTGAGAAAGCCAGGTTTTCCCTTCAAGTTTTTTGTGTAAAAATCGGTTTCTACTCATGATTTCTTCGGCCCCAGGTTTACTTACTTCCTCTTAACTTCCTCACTCGACTTCCCTGGTGGCTCAGACGGTAAAGCATGTGCCTACAATGCGAGAGACCCTGGTTCGATCCCTGGGTTGGGAAGATCCTCTGGAGAAGGAAATGGCAACCCACTCCAGTACTCTTGAAAATCCCATGGACGGAGGAGTGTGGTAGGCTACCGTCCATGGGGTCACAAAGAGTTGGAAGCAACTTCACTTTCAGTTTTCACTTTCTTAACTTAGAGCCAGCTGGGCAAGTCCCTCAGTGTGCCCCTAAAAGAAATAGCAGGTTTTCCCACAAGGCTTGTCTTCCAAGAGCTGGCGGTGTGAGTGGAGCGTCCCACAGGCCCCAGGACTGCCTTCAGCTCTGTCCTGCATAGTTTCCCTGTGACTCCTTCTGTTCCTGGAAACCCTAAACGCAGCCCAGAAGCAGCCCAAGTAGATGGCAGCACAGCCACACCTCACTCGTGTGAACGGGGTGGGCCTCAGAGCTTTGCTACTGACAGACTCAGGGTCATGTGACCTTGGCCATGACACTTGGCGAACCTACCTTGCTCAACAGATAAGAGGGATGCGTGATAACCCCACTGAGCTCAGCGGTACCTATGTCAGTGGATTCAAAGTGCTTGATGAGTTCCTCTCCCTAGTAGCCCCCGCCTTTGTCCTTTTCTTTAAATTACAGAAACTTAGCACATCAGAGCTGAAAGGACTTCAGAGAGGTGTTCACTCAGCCCCTCCATTTCACAGAGGTGGAGACAGTCTCCAAGGGCAGAGTCGCAGGAGTAGAGAAGTAGCCAAGGGCTTTTGTGCACAGGCTGCTAGGACCTTTCCGCACCTGCAGAAAGAGCAAAGAGTTAAATCGAGGTCAGCTTCTGCGGCACCCAGAATGGGGGTCATGAAGGCCCGGGATCTGCCCAACTGCCCACTGTGTCCCTGGGGCTGACCCAGAGCTAGAGCTTCGTAAGTGGATGGGAGTTCTACCACATTCTAAATCAGAGGGGTCAAAAGAGTTGTGGCTTTGCTGTGCTGCCAGTCTAGATAATCCCTCCTTCTCTGGGGTTTGAATGTGGTCTTGAAGATGAGCGCCCTTAATTCTTCCACCTCCTTCAGTCACAGAGGAAGCAAAGGTCAAGTCTTCTGGCAGAAAAGGCGGCTCTAGTCTAGGTGTTATTAATAAGAAGATTGAAAGGAGTGCACCTCAGTCCTCCAGCCAGACCTGCAGTTTGCAATGTTTCCATGGGAGCTCTGCCCGCCCCGAAGTTGTGCTTGTGCCCGACTTCTCCCAGCGTCTTAGCTGCTCCCTGACTCCAAGCACTCGTGAATCCAGGTTCCCCTTTGTTCTCTGGGTCCCTGATTCATGTGGGGAGACCAGGTTGCCAAGTCACAGCCCAGCGCTCAGGGGCCCGTGGGCAGGTAGAGGAGCACTGCCTCTCATTGCCTGATGAGCTGACCTTCAGGGCAGGGAACATGCCTCCGTGTCTTGGGTCTCCTTGGACTTTCCAAGTGGAGTTTCAGAGGTCTCATGAAGTTGCTGGGACCACTGGTGAGAGGGTGACCTGCAGACTCACCTCTCAGAGGGCCTGAGGGCTGGGCTCTCCTCCCTCAGCTGCTCCCCTATAGACAAGAGATCTTCCAAGACCTTCTTGTCCTCCCTACCCCCAACCAGAAGTTTGTTTGACGAAAAATCCATAAGAATTACCCAAAGCATATTTTGGTGTGGTGGGCTTCCCAGGTGGCTCAGTGGGAAAGAATCCACCTGCCAAGCAGGAGATACAGGTTTGATCCCTGGGTTGCGGAGATCCCCTGGAGGATGAAATGGCAACCCACTCCAGTACCCTTGCCTGGGAAATCCCATGGAAAGAGGAGCCTGGCAGGCTATAGACTGTGGGGTTACAAAAAATCAGTTAACTTAGCAGCTAGATAACAACAGCAAAGCTTTAGAGAAAAAGCTGTAAGGACATGGATAACACGCACTCTAATGTGACCCTAGGGAGGCTCACTTTGTGGGGTCCCTAGTGGGTCCTTGGGGATGCCTCCTCACTCCTAGGTGAGGTGACCACCCTGGCCTGTGATTTCGGGTCATTTCCACCCCTCACTGTAAGATGCCTTCCTCCATCTAATGCTTGGTGCAGCGATTTTAGGATTGTTTTACAATTGGATTTTGTTGTCTTTAAAAGGCTAGAGGTACCATGAAGTCTCCTTTGGTGGCTTCAAAATGTTGTCTTTTGGCTCCCTCTGACAACCGAGCTGGCTGGGGGCCCCCAGGAACATAGAATCACCGGAAGAACCAGGGCTGATGGATCCCTCTTTGTACCTCCTCGCTGGGCTGCGGGGTGGAGGCTGGTTGCCCAGGTTTCCTCATTAGGCCGTCAGGGTGCTTCAGGAGGTAAGAAAGAGCCCTGGCCCAGGATTCAGGAGGGCTGGGGCTCTGATCGCTGCTACACCCCTCGCAGGCTCTTGGGGGTCTGTTTCTGGTTCTGAGAAAGGGTGGATGGGTTGGGGGTCTTTGGGACTCCCCTTGCTTCTAACGCCCTCTGAGTCTCTGCTTTCCCAGGGCACCTCTGCTTTATCACCTTCCCCTGCTTCTCCTGCTGTGTCCTCTCCAGGCAGTTTCCCGCCTTCCTGCCAGAGGAGGGGGAGGGGAATTTCTCTTTGGAACCAGACATGCGCTTGGATGGCAGATAGCCTGAGCCTAGACTTTAAAGCTCCATTGTGGACTCTTCCAGAACCCATCTCCTATCTGTGTTACCCACCAACACCCTTGACTCAGAGTCACGTAGGGTCAAGGGCCCAGGGTTTCTGTTTGGGGGTGACCAATGTTTGCCTCCAGGAGTCTCTAGAGGAGGCTTCTCTCTGCTAAGCGAACACATGTAGTTGTTTCTTTACAAGGATGTGGGCCCTTGTTACGCAGGGTCCTAAGTTCAAAATCTGGCCGGGGTAACTTTTATGACCTTGGACATCTCACTTCACTCTGGGTTTCCACATCCTCAGACTAACTTCACGGTTAGATTGTCCTGAGAGTGAGGGGTGTAGGCGAGGGATAGAAGCAGTGACAGAAGAGTTATCAAGCAAGGGGGTCACCCTGCAGGAAGTTAGAATCATCTGCAAAGGAAATGTCATATCTTGTGACCAAACCAAAATGGGACTTGTCAGTACAAGTTGGGGTCTAACTAAATGATAGGTCTTGTGACACAGGCTTAAGCCTTGCAGAAGGTAAGGGGGCATGAGCTGGGACCAGCTGACAGTGTTACTACCTCCTGTTCCCCCAAGCCCAGCCCAGGCCTGGATGACACCTGGTTCTTCTCAAGTGCCCCTCAGATGCTGTAGTTCATGTTATGAGATGCCCTCAAGATCTTGGTGAGGGTCCTGGAGAGTTGCTCCCTGGTTTTCTTGTGCTCTTAGTAAATGGAGCGTCCAGCACTGTCTTCTGGAGGATCCTGGGAGAACTTGATGCATAGTGTTATCATTGATATCAATGACGAACCTGGGTCTCCTGCATTGCAGGCAGACTCTTTACTGTCTGAGCCACCAGGGAAGGCCCATGTTGATAGTGCAGTGATTATTAAACGCTGGAGTCCTGACTGAGAGGAAGAGTCGGATTTCTGAAGAGCTTCTAAACTGGGAGAAACGTGTTTCTTGCTGGAAGGGCTCAAGTGCAGCTCTGCCTTGGGACTATTCTCTGCCCTTCCTAGTTCTGAGATTAGGTCAAGTTCATCCGTTCACCCATGTATTCATTTACTTAATACACATGTATGGATTGTCCACTATCTGTCAGGTGCTGTGCTAAGGGCTAGGGAAATAAGAGCAATCAAAACAGTCTTGGAGAGTGAAAATGCAAGTCTAGTAGGGGGCCTTCTGTGTCCTGCTGCATAGAATGGATTTGCTGCAACTGGCTTAGGGCCCAGTCCTCCTGTTGGGCTTCTGGGATTCACACCAAGAGGAAATTCATCATATACTTAATTTCCAAGAAAAAGGAAGTAAATCAGCAAACGAAGCAACATTGTGGACCTTATAAAGCAAACACAACGGGGAGACACTGGCATTGGAAAGACGAAAGGCTTCTTCAAGGCTGCCCATCTGCTGGGGGATGTGGGGTCTCTCCTTACAGATGCTGAGTTTTGGGAGTTTTCCAGGAACCTTTTGGGATTTAGCTTCCTATTCAACTGGTTCAACTCTCTGCAGATGTAGGGTAGACCAGATGACCCCTGAGGTCTCCATCTACTTTAAAATTAAACAGTTCAGGGATTTTCAGGATCTGAGCTCAAACTGGAGGATTGTATGAATATTCGGTTTGGGTGGTGGGGAACAACTTGTGACCTGGAAAGGAAGTGGGCTCCTGCTAAGAAGAGAAGTGGCTTTCTGTTCCAAGCATCTGAGCCAAAGACTTATGCTGATTCTTTCTGAGGCAGGGTAGAATTGGCTCTTGAATTACAGATGGGTCTATTGGAGTCATAATTAGGCAATTTCAATGAAAAGGTGACCCCCAAATGGGGCCTTAAAACTTACGTTGCATAAAGCTTCTAGCATGGAGCAAGACGTGTTTATACAACACACTCTGCCCATCTGACCTTGGCTTTCTCCCACCAGCAGCCTATGACTTTGTGTTTCAGTCATGATCAGACACCAGCTCCCCTGAATAGCAGGTTAGGGGTGTGCTTCTCCAAACTTCTTGAGCGTCAGCATCTCTTCAGTGCTTTCAACAAATCAGACTGCTGGGCTCTATTCCTGGATATCTATTGCAGCTAGTCTGGGACAGGGCAGAGATCTCTATTTTTTAACCACCTCCCTGCTTGATGTCTTGTTAGGGTTGAGAACTTTGGGCCAACAAATCTCCAGGTGTGGTCCCCTCAGCAGTGCCCTTACCAGGGGTGCACGATGAACGTGCAGGTTCCTGGGCCCCAGAGCTACTGAATAAGAATCTGCATGGTAGTTTGGATGCACACAAATGGTGGAGAACCACCTCTCCAGGGCCTGTCTACCCACCCCTGGGCCCGTGCAAAGAAGTCCTCCCTGGGGGAGTTCATTGGAGGTTCACTGTGGGTTCATCCTTGGAGATGTAGGTTACACCCATCTGATGTGGCTGAGACTGGCTTGGGGTGTGAACACCTGAACAGAGACTAGATATGTTGGTTAGATCATTTGCTCTCCGCTACACCCTGCCCACATCATCACCTAAACCCCAGGGGTCCTGTGTGGGAAACCAAGACTTTCAGGGCAGGACCTGGTCACGAGATAGAGGAGCAGGAAGAAGCCCATGGGTGTCCCCACTTCCTCGGGGACCAGGGGGACCCAGGTCATCCTGGTCACAGTTTGGCACCAACGTTGTCCTTGGTTCCCTTGACTGTCCAGGAGAAGTCAGCTGACCTTCTTCAGAGCTGTCTCGGTTCTGCAGTCCTGTTGTCTTCAGGACAACTCCATGGAGCTGAGTCTTTTTAGGCACGCAGGGGCCCTGAAGCACTAGCCGTGGACCAAGGCCTGATTGTGAGTAAAGAAGTGGGCTGGCTCTGCCTAGCGTCCAGTACATTCTGGGGTTCAGACCCCAGTTCTGCCATTCACTGGCCGAGTGGACCCCTCAGGTTTGTTTATTCTTATCCCATCGACCAGTATCTGTTTATTAAGTACCTACTCAACCATGAGCTGGACTTGGCCTCTTGTCATTTTTGAGAGCTGGTTACAGAGCCCTGGATGGGCCCTGTCAGGAAGTGTGACCTGGGGACCAGATCGTTTTTAGGGTAGCACAAGGGAGTATCTAAACAGGAGTGTGCCTCGGGGGCAGCACTGGTGGCCAAGCAGTCGTGGCAGGTCCTTGCAGGCTGGACAGTCTGCTGTGTCCAGGGGTCCTCTGGAACCCGCCAGGTCTTGCACGGGGTCCTCCAGGGCATGCTGATCAGGGTGGCAGCATAGTTTTCTGGAGGCAGCCTGGTTGGAGAATGGGGAGCCCAGTTTATTGCCGACCCTGCCTCTCTAGGGAAAGGGTGCCTCCCTTTGCCGTGCCTCCCTAGGGAAGTCACTTCAGTTCTTCATGCCTCAGTGCTGGGAGCCTTAAGCCTGCCACTGCCCCTCCCAGAAGCCCATGTGGGGAACCCAAAAAGTAGTGCACAGGACGGCTTGGAAAGCAGCCTCTGTGACATTAAGCATGTCACCATCATCTTCCCCATCCCTGTGTGGGCCCCTATGTAAGCTCACTCCCACTTACCCCACACTCTAGCTTATTTTGTCCTGGAGGAGAGGGCCATCAGCTATAGAATGAGTCCGTGTCTCCATGGCAACAGGAAGACAGCGCCTTGGGAGGGGCTGGCCTGAGGGATTAGAGTCTCCTGTTGGGACTTGGTGGAGGGGAGACGGGGCTGGGAAGCAGGCCACCTCTTGCTCTGGCTACAGGAACCAAAGGCTCTGCTGCCTCTGGCCGAGCCGTTTTATCCATACATGTTATTATAAAACCTGAAAGGGACAAGATCTGTGTTTCCTTTAATCGAACCACACTGCAGTGCTGTTATGTAAGGGCTGCGTGGTGTCCAGGAAACCTCTGGGGCACCGGGAAAAGGAGTTTTCTCACCTCTGCAGCCTCTGCCTCGCCCTTCTTTTCCCAAAGCCTTGTAGGGGCACCACCTGCCCTCCTGTGTGTGTGTGCGCGTAGGAGGAGGATATGCCTTCTTCCATGTCACACACAGTAAACTGAGCAGAAGAGCCTTCTGCCGCTGCCAGGCTGCGGTCTCCTCTAGGGGCCTCCAGGGCCATGAGCTGGATGCCAGGGCTCTGGGTCTGGTGTGGCTGGTGCTCAGCCTTGGGGGTGGTGAGTCCAGCCAGAGCCTGGGGGGTAATAACAGGGCACGTTTCCTCCGGAGCTCCACCCACGCTTTCTAAGCATCTGTTATTTCTTTTCCATCCTGACAAGCACCTGTGAAGACTGCTGGCCCACCAGGCAGGTGAGGAAAGTGAGACCCCGGGGAGCTGAGGGAGCTTGGGGATGGCCCAGTGGAGGGCCCTATCCAGGCCCCCCGGCTCCCCAGTGGCCCACGGTGTCCTTGGCTGGGATGACAGGCTGAGTTGGATGCATCGCACAGAGCAGGTCATTTCAGTGCCATTTCTCGCCATTGATGAGCCAGTTGACAGCGATGTGGTGACGATCGAGAGCACAGTGTGGGGGACACAGAGTGTTAATAGACCCCTGCTGACACTGAGGATGGAGCTGAGCTCCCCTGCGGTGGCTCAGGAGCTCCGGGCAGCCGGCAGAGGCCTCCTGAGCAGATGCACGTGCTCCCAGCCCTCCGGTTCTTCCCAGGGACCCTGGCTGTAGGAAGCTGTCATCTGCACCCCGCATGCGGGAGTCCAGCCCCGTGGCCATGAGTGCCCCTGGCAGCTGCCTACTTTCCTGAAACAGACAGACAGTGGCTCCCACAGAAGGGCTGTGTGGTGCCTGCGCTGTGGTTCCCGTGGCAAACTCAGGTCCCCCGTGTTTCTCTTTCCTCCTGGTGTGCTTTGCTCCCCTCCGTGTGAGCATGGCCAGGCTGGTTCCCCCACCTCCCCTCCCCACCGAGTACCCCCGAATGGAGCCCTCCTCGCAAACAGGAAAACTGGGGCCCAGGCAGCTTTGAAACTTGTAGTTTCATTAATTAATTAACTAGTTAACCATTTTTATTGTGATAAAATATACGTTAAGTTTAGCATTTTGACTAAGTGCACAGTTCACTGGCATTAAGCACATTCATGGTGTTGTGTGACCATCCCCCCATCCATCTCCACACGTTTTTCATCTTCCCAAACTGAAACTGCTCCCAATAAACGCCAGCTCCCAGCCTCTCTCTCCCAGCACTGGTAACCTCTCCTCTACTTTCTGTCTCTACGATTTTCCCTAGCTAGGGACCTCCCGTCCGAGGTCTTGAGCTGAGAGCTGGTGGTTTAGTCGCTAAGTTGTGTCCGACTCTTGCGACCCCATGGACTGTAGCCTGCCAGGCTCCTGGATTCTCCAGGCAAGAACACTGGAGTGGGTTGCCATTTCCTTCTCCAGGGGATCTTCCTGACCCAGGAATTGAACCCAGGTCTCCTGCATTGCAGGCAGATTCTTTACCAACTGAGCTACAAGGGAAGCCCTGGGCTAAGAGCTGGGAAAACAGCAAAACAGGCTTAGACTCCTCTGCCCTCAATGAGAGCATGGTTTGGGGCAAGTTACTTCATTTTCTTTTGCCTCTGTTTCCTTATCTCTATAAAATGGGATGTAATCTCTTGGGTTGTATGGGGATTAGGTGCGATGGAGCCTGAGGAATGCTCCCAAGGGGTGGGCACAGTTGGTCACAGCCAACATTGGCCACTCCGAGCCTCCCCCACCTGTGTCTGAGGGGACCACAGGCCCTTCGATGTGCAGCAGTCGGGCCCCTAGCTTCAAACAGCAGCACAACCGCCTCCTGTCACCTGTGCTTCCTGTCCACTTTGTCCTGTGTCTGCAATTAACATACCATGCGGAGGGCGCCTCCTCTGTGTCGGTGTCTCTGTGAGGTAAGAGACAAGGTCAGCGCTTGTGAGGTAAGCGCTAGTTTGCCCACTGCCCCGACAAGGACACTGAGATTCAGAGTGTTGCAGACACGCCCGGGACAACATGGTCAGCACGTGGTGGAGGCCACAGGCAGGCCTGGCCTGCCCAGGCAGCTGAAGGAAGAAGTAGAAGCGGTCCCTTGGGGAGATATCTTTGCGAGGAGTCTTTTGAGGCTTCCTGGGTGTGGGACCTCACCTGTGCTCTGAAATATTAGGCCTATATCCCCAATGTGTGGGATGCTGCAAAATCATGGTCTTCTGACTTGAAAAAGAGTTTCTTTCGAGGCCTCAATCCTGTTCATCTGAAGAAATTCAGCAAGCACCAGTTGAGAGTCTTCTAACTGCAGGGACTGGGAGAGACTCAAAAATGCGCAACCTACCCCCACCCCTAGGAGCATCTAGGCAACTGGAAGGAAGTGGTCGGACACTGGATACGCACTTAGAGAAGTTCAGACGTGGCCACTGCTTCTGAACCCCAACTCAGCGCATGGTCTGCAATGGGTTATTTTAAACTGTGAATGTATTTATGGGGAAGACGTTAAGAAGGTATAGATTGCATACCATTTCATTACATCTTCAGAAGATAACTTAATGAAAAGAAGAATGTTTCATAAAACTGAGACTGGAAATACTTGACTTGTAGTTAATGTCAGCTCTCCCTCCCTCCTTCCCCTTCTCCTCCCTCCTTCCTTCCTTCTTTCTCTCCCTCCCTCGCTTCAGCAGGTATTTATTGGAACTTACTATGTGCTAGACACATGATGAATAAGGAGCTTTCAGGAGATGAGGGAGGCAGACAAATAAGAGGGAATATCAACCTTAAGACTAAAAATATCTATTTAAAAAGGCAATCTGAATATCGCTTCAAAATGACTATGCATGGAGATATGAGAGTACCCAGGAGGGTACTCAGTCAAATCTAGGGCAGGGAGAGGCTGGAGGAAGTTTTCTGGGAAGAAGTGGTGTGGGAGAGGTAACTGGAAGGACAGTAGTATTTTGTCAGGTGAAGCGATGGAAGATGGGGTGGGAAGAAAGGGTACAAGGTAGAGAGAAAAGCTCTACGAACCGAATGTATAGGAGGTCAAGAGAGGGGGTGTAATTAATTTTGCTTGAGGGTAGACGCATGGGAGATAGATAAAGGCTTTAGGGAGAGGCTGGTGTTTGGGGCTTTGTGGGATGAGTAGGAGTTTGATAACCAAAGATTGAGGGCACTCTGGGCAGAGGAAGTGGTGTGAGCCAATGAATGCATTTAGGGTGTGAAGTTCAGGCCACCGTGTCTAGGACAAAGAGTACAAGAAAGTGTGACTTGACATGATTAGACATCTGAGAGGATGATCTGGGCAGGAGGACTGCTAGCAGGTGATGGAGGGCTGCATGAGGGAGGTGGCACAGGAATGGAGAGGCAGAGTAGGTTCAAGAGGCATTTGGGGAGAGGGTGGTGGATCTTGGCAGCTAAGTCTCAGTAACTGAGGCCAGTGGAAAATCACCTTGGGGTTTGCATTTTAGCTAACTGCTCTGCCAGATCCCCGTGCTGACTTCATTACTGCTCCACGGCACCCCCAGCCATTTATCACCTTGCATGGAGGGAGCAAGTACAAGGGTATACAGTACCACGCAGCACCACGTATCTGTACAGTACCGCACAGTAGCTTCTCCCTTTGCCCACGCTGCAGATGAGAAAAGAAGGCTGGGTGTCTGCAGAAGTCCACATAGCACAAGGCCTAAGAGTCAGGCTCCTGGGGCACACCCTCTAGAACATTCTGAGCATGTTCTGTGGGAGGTACTTGGTGAAAAGTGGTGGCCTTTTGTATATCTTTCTCTAATCTGTACCCAGACTGGAAAGGCTTAGGGGAGCTTGCGTGGAACCTCTGAGGTGTCTTCTTTGCGGATATCTAACTTCCCTCCCCCTCCTCTTCCCCTAGTACTGCTTAGATGGATAAACAGTTGAAAATAACCCTGTGTCAACTGGTGGGACCCTGGTGCCTCTATGGGACTCACCTGCTCCTAATTAGGACTGGGGCGGGGAGGAGAGCGGGCACTAAGGAGCAGCTGCAGCATCTGGTCCCCAGGACCCATGGGTGTGCAGGAGGCAGTGAAGGAAAGAGAAGGCTTCGGGGTTTCATGTCCCTTCTGGAAGCCCCTGTCCCCCCATCCTGCCCATTGGTTTTTCCCCCAAGATTAGGGAGGACGTGGAAATGCAATGGTCCTGGCAAATCATTCAGCCAAGGAAAACTCTCTTATCTTCCTTTGTGAGGGCATCTAGTTCAGGTGATTTTAAGCTTCTTGACCCTGCTTTGGCCACCTGATGCAAAGAACTGACCCACTGGAAAAGACCCTGATGCTGGGAAAGATTGAAGGCAGGAAGAGAAGGGGATGACAGAGGATGAGATGGTTGGATGGCATCACCGACTCAATGGACATGAGTTTGAGCAAGCTGCAGGAGTTGGTGATGGACAGGGAAGCCTGGCATGCTGCAGTCCATGGGGTCACAAAGAGTCGGACATGACTGAACTGAACTGACCCTGCTTTGACAAACACAATACCTTCTCCTTCAAACGGAACTTGAAACTTAAGAGAACAAATCAATCCATAGGACAAAGTGCTGGTTTCTCTTCAGGGCTGATACTCTATCCCTCCAGCTACTGAGCATCCCTTCGTACTTATTTCCTAGGACATACCTCCTCCACCCCTGGCCATTTTACAGGTGAGGGAATAAGCCTAGATAGTTTGAGTGACCGGCTGAGGTCACATAGTAATTCTGGCCTTCGAGCCTGGACAATAGCACTGGTCCTCATCTCCTTCCCCCAAGCCCTTCTCTTTTCACCAGGCCCACCTGGCAAGGTTCATCCTTTTGGCCGCCTTCTCTCTGCTGAGGGCTCCCTCTGCTAACTGCAAAGGTCTGGCCTCTCCAGGGGTGGCCACAATTTAGGTAGCCACCCTGGGGAGCCAATGAGCTTTCTGAACCTAAAGGATGTGACTCAGGACACAGAAGGGGAGAAGGAGCTTGATGCAAAAGGTCTGTTTCAGGGTTGCTTCCAGATGTTGCCCTGTGGGTAGTTAGCTACTGAGTCAGTTTCAGAAGGGGCTATCCTACCCCAGGGTCCTTGGCCAGCAGGCAAGTTCCTGCCACTGATGTCCAAATACTAGGTGCACAATCTCAGAGACAGAGTTTTGGGTGAAATAGAAAAGAACAGTTTTATTGTTTGCCAGGTGAAAGGGGACACAATGAACTCCTCCTTCCAAAGCTGTGTGTCCCAATCCTGGAGGATCTGGTGAAGAGTTTTAAAGCAATGGCTCAAGGGTGGGTTGCTGATAAGACTAGGGTGTGTGGAGGGCCTGCATTCCTTTAATCTAGGCTCAGATAATCTCCTTGGAGTCACAAAGAGCCAGACTGCACAACAACAGATAATCTCTTGCTGGCTTCTTGGTTCCTTTAATCCGGCCTCAGATGGTCTTCTCAGGATGAGGAATGCTGAGTCATCCATTTGTTTCGGGTTTTAGTTCCATAGTTCTATCACTCACCCAGAGTCAGACATCCTGGAATGTGAAGTCAAGTGGGCCTTAGAAAGCATCACTATGAACAAAGCTAGTGGAGGTGATGGAATTCCAGCTGAGCTGTTTCAAATCCTGAAAGATGATGCTGTGAAAGTGCTGCATGTAATATGCCAGCAAATTTGGAAAACTCTGAAGTGGCCACAGGACTGGAAGAGGTCAGTTTTCATTCCAATCCCAAAGAAAAGCAATGCCAAAGAATGCTCAAACTACTGCACAGTTGCACTCATCTCACATTCTAGCAAAGTAACGCTCAAAATTCTCCAAGCCAGGCTTCAACAGTACATGAACCAAGAACTTCCAGATATTCAAGCTGGATTTAGAAAAGGCAAAGGAATCAGAGATCAAATTGCCAACATCCGTTGGATCATCGAAAAATCAAGAGAGTTCCAGAAAAATATCTACTTCTGCTTTATTGATTATGCCAAAGTCTTTGACTATGTGGATCACAACAAACTGTGGAAAATTCTTTAAGAGATGGGAATACCAGACCACCATACCTGTCTCCTGAGAAATCTGTATCCTGGTCAAGAAGCAACTGTTAGAATTGGACATGGAAAAACAGACTGGTTCCAAATAGGGAAAGGAGTATGTCAAGACTGTATATTGTCACCCTGCTTATTTAACTTATATGCAGAGTACATCATGTGAAATGCTGGGCTGGATGAAGCACAAGCTGGAATCAAGATTGCCAGGAGAAACATCAATAACCTCAGGTACACAGATGACACCACCCTATGACAGAAAGCAAAGAACTAAAGAGCCTCTTGATGAAAGTGAAAGAGGAGAGTGAAAAAGTTGGCTTAAAACTCAACATTCAGAAAACTAAGATCATGGCATCTGGTCCCATCACTTCATGGGAAATAGATGTGGAAACAGTGTCAGACTTTATTTTTTGGGGCTCCAAAATCACTGCAGATGCTGATTGCAGCCATGAAATTAAAAGACCCTTGCTCCTTGGAAGGAAAGCTATGACCAACCTAGACAGCATATTAAAAAGCAGAGACATTACTTTGCCAACAAAGGTCTGCCTGGTGAAAGCTATGGATTTTCCTGTAGTCATGTATGGATGTGAGAGTTGGACTATAAAGAAAGCTGATTGCCGAAGAATTGATGCTTTTGAACTGTGGTGCTGGTGAAGACTCTTGAGAGTCCCTTGGACTTCCAGGAGATCCAACCAGTCCATCCTAAAGGAAATGAGTCCTAAATATTCATTGGCAGGACTGATGCTGAAGCTGAAACTCGAATACTTTGGTCACCTGATGCGAAGAACTGACTCTTTAGAAAAAAGACCCTGATGCTGGGAAAGATTGAAGGCAGGAGGAGAAGGGGATGACAGAGGATGAGATGGTTGGATGGCATCACCAACTCGATGAACATGAGTTTGAGCAAGCTTCAGGAGTTGGTGATGGACAGGGAAGCTTCAGGAGTTGGTGATGACATGCCACAGTCCTTGGGGTCGCAAAGAGTTGGACAGGACTGAGTGACTGAAATTAGTTCTCTAAGGAACTTAAAGATACTGTTCTGTGTATCCCTTAAGGTGAGCCAGGACCTTGCCCCAAGGCTGCACTATTGTTTCTTGGCTTCTCTTTGCTTGTTTCTGCATCCCCTCCCTTCCCTGATTAGCAGCTGCTTGAACCTGCCCTTTGGAACTCAGGGAATTTCACAGAGGCTGTTCCGTATAAAAGAGAAACACCGAACAGAGAGACTTCCCTGTTCACGAGCCCCACAGGGTCCTGCTCAGTTTCACCAACAAGCCTGCTCAGTTCAGTTCAGTCGCTCAGTCGTGTCCGACTCTTTGTGACCCCGTGGACCGCAGCACGCCAGGCCTCCCTGCCCATCACCAAGCCTGCTGGCTGATCTCATCTCAAATGGACTTGGAATGTGAAGAAAGAAGAGATGAAGGTCCAAAGGCACAGGCCATCTTCACCCTGAAATTCCTCCCGACGCTTCTTCTCAAATTGTCTTCATCCCAAAGCTGTGCTTGATACAGCTTTTAAAAAACAGCTCACTCCTCTGGCACCCCGTCCCTGCAGGGGCAGAGTGGAAGAGTCTTGAACCTTACCTCCCTCTCCATCCCATGCCTCTGGGCCTCAGTTTCTTCCTCTGTAACAGATGAGTGGGACCGGGGGGACTCTCCACCATGTTCAGCTCTGGTGGTCCCTCACTCAGCGACTCTCAGGGAGTCATTGGAAGCGTGGGAACCGCAGGAAGCCTGTCACATGCACACGTGCCCCTGGGCGGGGCTGCGGTCTCAGAGCTCCCCTTTCACCCTTTTGGCCAAGCTGTGGCCCATCTGGTTTTGCCAGGGATGGGGCCTGGAGGTGGGCCCTGGAGGAGCCCAGGGCAGCCTTCCTTCTTCCTGTGCTGACCTGGGTCAGGGGTGTGCAGGGACATCTGCTGGAGGAGGGCCCAAGGACCTCGCCTCAGGTCTCACTGAGAGGGAGGTGAACGCAGTGATGGTGGTGCAACCACGCATCACAGCCCGTGGCAGAAGCATCCTGCTAACGAGCGCTGGGGTGTGTGCAGCGTACACCTTCCAGGCACGGTTCTCAGCGGTTTGCCGCATCACCTCTGGCCCCGGGGGACTGCCTTCCTCAGGCCAGATGCTGCTGAACCTGCTGCTCACGGCTGGGTGCTGGCGACTCTCCTGTGGGTGGGAGCTGGCAGCCAGTGACTTTTGAGGTCCCTCACTCCCATATCTGGGAACCCCGCCTGGTGCTTGGGTCTGGTGCTTGTGAGTGATGCCCACTTGCTAAGAGGGAAGAGAGGCGGGAAGGCAGAGCTGCCTCCTGGGTCAGGTCCCATCACACCCTCCCCGGCCCGTCCTCCTGGCAATCTCAGAGGAAGCCCAGAGCCAGGCCCGTGGTAGAGAAGCAAGGAAAGGGGCCGGGGAGATTGACACAGAGCGCCCCCCGCCAGCTTGCATTTCTCTCTGAAACAGCTCGTCAGGAGTGCCTGCCTCTTGGGTTTCTCGGGTCATGTGCAGGAGTGTGGTGAAGCTTCGGGCTCCACGCGGTACTGGGTCTCGGTCTCCCTGTTTGTAGAAAGGGTGCAGTGCTGCACTCTGCCCTCCCCATAGAATGAGAGAAGGGAAGCCCAGCTGGTCTGACATCGCTACCAGGCAGGCATGTGCTCTGCCGTCCACAGCAGTCGCCAGCTTTCCAACCACACTTGCTGCTCCGACTCTCGTCTCTGAGGAGCCAGGCTCTCCCATCTCAGGCCACGAGGGCAGGGCAGCCCAGGAAACAGTGGCCTGCACCATGGCAATGCTGCGCTTCCCTGCCCCTCTCCTTCTCCAGGCTGCCCCTTGCCTAGAGCTCCCCAGGCTCCGACTGCATCACGTTTGGCCCTTCTCAGGATCCTCCAAGTTCCAGAGAGGCCTCCTAGGGGGAAAAGTACCCTTTAAGACCCTCCTGAACAAAACTCTTGTGGTGGAGTTTTGGGCACCACCAGTGAGAAGGGTTTTTGGAGAAACGCACTTTTCCCTGGCTCAGCCATAGGGTTCAGCTCTGGGGGAGTACCGTTCCTCCCCTTCCCTCAGGCCTTGTAGCCAAAGTGCTCCTCACGAGCCTGCAGCTCAACTTCCGGGGCCTCTGGGACACAGGACAGTGCAGGCCTGCTTTGGCGCAGACTCACTCTGTGGGGCCGGGCAACTTTGGGAGTCTTGGTTTTTAAGTAAGGCTGTAAGGATGTCAAAGGCCAAGTTTTGACATCTGAGAAGCTGGGTCCCTGGCATCACGGCTCCCTCCTGGACTGATGTCTTCCCCTCCTCCTGAGAGGGGCAGGCCCCAGGGAGGCAGAGGTCTCTCAGGCCTGCGGCTGGAGAGAAAGCCAGACACTGGAGTCAGGGCCTTGCCCGCAGACTGTGTCTGGCTTCAGATTTACAGCACAGCTCAGAGCCCTGGGCGGCGCCCCTGGTGGGTCCGGGTGTCTGCAAAGCTGTGGCTTTTAGAGATGAGAAGATCATTCCTCCCCTTGTATGTCATTTAATGTTTTAAGATTATGCATTCATCTAGTGTCAGCTTCCCCATTGTTTATTTTGCCTACTGCTGAAGGTAAGATCCTGCCCACCCACAAATCTCAGCAGGCTCCACTGACAGTTATGAATCTTAAGTTTCCAGCTTTTCTAACCATCCTCCATCTACAGTTCATCTCCTCTGATGCCACAGTCCTGGGAGGTGTGATTTTCTCTGTGTGCAGGGAAAGAAAGACGCTCATGGATCTTCCGTGCTGGTCAGCAGACCCGGGCAGAGCCTGAGATCTTTCCCTCCCCGCCCCAGGTCTGGGGCCTCACACACACTCACGGGCTGGGCCAGTGTGGCTGGGACACAGGCTGGGGGCTGGGGGCAGAGGGTCAGCCCAAGACAGTTTTGAAATCAGATACCCAAAATGTGAAAAGCATAATTCTTCTACAAATATACAGCAAGCATGAACCAAAGATTTATTTAAGTCATTAATGAGGGAACCAGCAGGATGATACACATACACACGTGTACACACACACACACACACACATGCATGCGTGTTAATGGGGAAAAAAAGACTGAAATAATATCACTAAATTAGATACAAAACTGATATTCTCCATTGGATAAAAACCATTTGCACCCAAATCAATTTCCTAATGATAACGTCTAACTTGACAGGGACTGGACTCTGTGTGTGTGTGTGTGTGTGTTAGTTGCTCAGTTGTGCCCAACTCTTTGTGACCCCATGGTCTATAGCCCACCAGGCTCCTCTGTCCGTGGAATTCTCCAGGCAAGAATTCTGGAGTGGGTAGCCATTCCCTTCTCCAAGGGGTCTTCTGGACCGGAGGACTGAACCCAGCTCTACTTCTCTATCATCTGAGCCACCAGGGACGCCCCGATTGGACTCTACCAGTAGTAGATAGTAAGTCAAATAAAGTTGTTTCCCTAGAAAGCTGGATGATTCTTAGGCCTATTAGACAGTGTTCTAGTATGACTTTGAAAGGATGCTCAGTCTTCTTTTTGCCTTATTTCAAGAAATTGTGGATATTTTCCCTTTAGAATCGATAGAGACAGAAAGTGAAACTGAGGGGCAGCAGCCAGAGAGAGCCCAGGTCAGGGGCGGCAGGGCAGGTTTCACTGTCCAGGGCTTTTACCCTTTCACTGGGCCCTGTGCCACCCTTCCTCCATCTAGAATCCCACTCTGTTATTAGAACAACTTCGGTGTTTTGTGATGTGAACAACCTCAGTATTTTGTGAACCTCTCGGGAGGTTCCCATAGGTGCTCAGAGCCCCCAGGGACCCACAGCTGGTGTGTCTGCGCGTGCGTGCCTGGGATTTTACTTCCTTTCATCAGAGAGACCTTCTCCTTCAGGGCTGTGCTGGAACCGGGGCTCGAGGACCTCTTCTTTACTGAAACACCTCTAGTTCCTATTTTCTGTCCTCTCCCAAATCCAGTGCTTGCTCTTTGAATTTTTCCTGTGGACGTGTTATCCACAGTACCCCTGCCCCAGCACACACAATACCTGCTATGTAAGCAGACGCACTCACTCTGATGCCCTGGGAAGCACAAGAGCCTGCAATGGAGAGGGGGCCTGCCTCTGCCTTCTACTTCTTCCCCCAGAGTGCCAAGGCCAGCTCATTCTGCACCTCTGCATGGATGATGCGGACATGGCTCCCCACACCAGCAGGTGCAGCCAGCGCCAGGGCACACATGGCTGCTTCAGCTCCACGCATCCCCCCACAGGACATCTCCGTGCCTGTTCGAGACGGCATGCGCACATACGGTGACCCTTCTCCCTTCTCCTTGGGGATTTCCAGAATAGTCTCCAGGGCTATCTTCAACTTCTTGGTTGGTGCACCATTTGAAGTCCCAACAGGAGATAGTCCTACCCTCGCTGGCACAGGTTCTCTGAGATCCTGCTCACCACACTGGTGCCAGCTTTTTTCTCTTGGGTTGGAGGCTGGGTTGGTTGCCTGGGTGATGTGATGTCAGGGGCCAGGCGGGTCCATCCTATCCCACAATTGCAGCTGCTTCCTGGGCTCTAAATGAAATTGCACAGAAATGAGAGGAACATGATGTGTTTTCTTGGGAGATGAAAGTGGTAGTGTATCTTTACTATTGAGTGTAAATGACTGAAGACAGACTGGTCTGGGGGGCGCTAAGCACTGGGAAGACTGTGTGTGCATGTGTGTGTGTGCGTGTGTGTGTGCCAGGAGGGGTCAGAAGAGGAAGTGCCATACAAGGTCATTGAGGCTGAGACTGGGACTTTTTCCAGGTTGGCTCTGCTGAACCTACTGGACCCTACTCTCCCTGGAGCCTCTAAATCCCCAGATTTAGAGTACTGCTCTGCTCTGATGATGATTGGAAGGAAGGCGAGCCTTGTTTTAAGATGCACAGAAAGAAAATCTAAATATAAGCCCCACAGCCCCTTAGCAGAACATGTTAGCTCTCACTCTCTGGCGTGTGAGCCGAGCACCCATCACCTCCTCCCAGAGCTTCTCCACCACCACCCAGCCCCCAGCCCCTCGCTCCCCTCCTGTGGTTTTGGCAGGACCCTCTGGAGGTCATTAGTTAATAAATCCAGTGTTTACCTTCCTCTTGGAAAAGTGACTTTCCCCCTCTGTGAGTAATACGTGTTTCAGCTGAGCTCAGTGAGGTGTCTGGGGCTGGAGGAGTTACAGTCATTAATATGTGCCCAGAAGACTGGACTATTATCTCTATAACATGAGGGGATGGGGCTAGACCACCTCATGGTGGTGTCTGCCAGCTCTGATCCTCTGGCTCACTGGACCCCACATCCACAGGAGGGACCTCCGCTGCCATCTGGGCCTGTCTCTCAGATGTTTTGCCAAAAAGAGGTATTAGGGTCCACTCATGGCCTTGTGGGGCGTTGGTGGCAAATGCCTTGGCCCATTCATGCAGGGGGAATGTTCTCATGGGTGAGAAGGAAATGGGTACCCATGATGCCAGGATTTATCCTCCTCCTGGCTGCCTCAGTGCCCACCCTGGTGAGGCAACCTGAATGATAGGTTTCCCCATCCTTGTACAAGGATCTAGAGACTCTGACACCCAGCTACTCTCTGAAGTATTGATGAGCTTGGTCATTATCATCACCATCCCTTCTGGCATTTGTGTAATTTGATCATCTACCAAGTACCACTGTTACATAGTGATCCTACTAGAGGCACAAACTCCTTATGAGGCACATGTGCATGCTCAGTTGCTTCAGTCAAGTCTGACTCTAGGCGGCCTCATGGACTGTAGCCTGCCAGGCTTCTCTGTCCATGGGATTCTCCAGGCAAGAATACTGGAGTGGGTTGCCATGCCCTCCTCCAGGGGAACTTCCCAACCCAGGGATTGAACCTGCATCTCCGTGGCTCTCATATTGCAGGCAGATTCTTTACTACTGGGCCTCCAGGGAAGCCCCCATTCACCAAGATGGGGTTGTAGCATATATGCCCAGCATCGTTTTATAGGAAGCAGGAGCTCATAAGGGTTTAATGTCAGCTTTCTTCTAGGGCCACTAAGCACTGGGGCCAGCAATAGAATCCAGGTCTCTTTCTATGGTATATGGTCTTGATTTCAATCCATCCATGAACCACCTAACCGCCCCTCCATCCACACATCCCTCCATCCATCCAATAGACGATTCCTAAAAGCCCATTTCATGCCCACATGCAGGTAAGGGGCAGAGTGGTAAACAGAAACAGCCCTGCTCCCTGCCCCTCATTGTTGCCAGTTAAGCGCGGATTCTCTTTTCTGTCGGTAGAAAGATCCAGGCTGTGGAGTGGGCACCTGGGCATGAAACTCTCAGAGGAAGATTCTGTTTCCCTTCCTACGTTTTCTTCTTCCTCCTGTCCACAGCAGGCTGGATTTAGGTCATCTGGGGAGTTTCTGGTTTCTAGATCCTTCAGCAAGTGAGCAGGTTTTGGGTAGCAGAAGAGTTAAACACTAGCAACGGGGAGGAAGGACATTGATGTTCATGAGCTCTGCTGGAGGCTGGCGCACTCCAGGCGCCGCTACAAACACACTGAACTCATCCCTCACCACACTGTTGAGAGTGGCAGGTCAGGGAGACCGCGATGCCTGCTGGTCTCCTGCTGTGTTATTTTGCCGTGCCTTGTTAGCACAGGGCCCTGGTCTGGGCAGCTCACAAACAATTTACCTGATAACTGTGGTTCTCACCTTTTGGAAAAAGATAACCAGGCCCCAGCTCTAGAGAGTCCCTGGTGGGTGTGGGAGGTTCACACAAGGACCTGCATTAAAATAAGCCTCTGTCCCGACCCAAACACAGGCCTCTGGTGCAGCTCCTGGGTTTCTCTGAGGATGGCAAGATGCCTTTCCTCAGGACAGGAGATGTCTTTGAAAGACAGTCCAGTATGAAAACAGAGCTTAGCTCTGGGGCAGGGTATGCGTACAGAACTTGCAGTATTCCAGGATGTGCAGGGGAGAAATTTGTCCAAGCCTCAGTGCCAAAGTTCCCTCGAGGCTGTCCAAAGCAGGAAAACTCCTGTGCTGCCAGTTCCACCTGTGTGCAGGTCTGGAGGGCTTTGAAGGTAGTGCTAGTGGTAAAGAACCCACCTGCCAATGAAAGCGACGTTAAGAGACACAGTTTCTATCCCTGGATCATGAAGATCCTTTGGAGGAGGGCTTGGAAACCTACTCCAGTATTTTTGCCTGGAGAATCCTATGTACAGAGGAGCCTGGTGGGCTATACAGTCCATAGGGTTGCACAGAGTTGGGCATGACTAAAGCGACGTAGGATGCACACATACACACAGGTCTGGAAGGTAGGGAGTGAGGGCAGCATCACAGAGCTGGCAGAGGTCTGGAGCTGAGCAAGTGGTGCAGGGCTCACCGTCCGGAGCAGACAGACACCCAGGCAACTCCCTCTGAGGCAGCCGCAGCCAAGGGAAAGCCTTCCAGTCTCCACTGTCGAGCACTTTTGAAACCCTAGGCTTAGGGCCCGGAAAGCAGACTCTTGAAGCAGAAGGTGACCTTAGGCGTTGACTGGTCACAGGGACAGCGGGCTGCCAAGTGGCTCCCAAGACGGCAGCAGATATCTTAATTGACCACGGCAGCTTTCCCCCCAAGCCTGGAGGCAGCGTCAGAATTCTTCTAACTGCAGAACCTCAGGCCAGGATGTTCCAAGATCTGAGTTGGCACATGAGTTCCATACAAGCCTCTTTGTCATTCATGATCTAGATTAAGTCCCCCACTTGACACATGAGCATGAGGCTGGGAGATGGAGACAGGCTAGCTCAGTGACTAATAGGATTATTGCCAGGAGATGAAAAGAGGTAGCCATGTAGCAAGGTGTTTGTCGAGGGTGCTTGGGTCCTAGCTTGGTAACTTTGACATATCCTGTGCATATGTATCCTGCGCGTGCCTGCATGCGTGCTAAGTTGCTTCAGTCATGTCCAACTCTGTGCGACCCTATGGACTATAGCCTGCCAGGCTCCTCTGTCCATGGGATTCTCCAGGAAAGAATACTGGAGTGGGTTGTCAGGCCCTCCTCCAAGGGATATTCCCGACCCAGGGACTGAATCCGAATGTCCTAGGTCTGCATTGCCAGATGTGTTCTTTACCACCAGCGCCACCATGTATCCCTTCAAAGTTCACCACTCACTGTTACAGTACAGGCTTGGACCTTTTAAAACCCACTGCTTTTGGAGAAGGCAATGGCACCCCACTCCAGGACTCTTGCCTAGAAAACCCTATGGACGGAGAAGCCTGGTGAGCTGCAGTCCATGGGGTTGCTAAGAGTCAGATATGACTGAGCGACTTCACTTTCACGCATTAGAGAAGGAAATGGCAACCCACTCCAGTGTTCTTGCCTGGAGAATCCCAGGGACGGGGGAGCCTGGTGGGCTGCCATCTCTTGGGTCTCACAGAGTCGGACACGACTGAAGTGACTTAGCAGCAGCAGCAGCAACTTTATAGATGCAATTGGTACCAGGACCCTTTATTGGCATAAGCTGCTCAGTTATCCAGAACAGTTTGTTTTTGAAGCACACTATGGGGCCTGCAGGCTGAGCAAACAGAAATGAGGTGATGAGATTCAGGGTTTGCCTCAGCCATGACTGAGGGCTTGGGGAACGTCGGGTGGGCACCACACAAAGCTGCCCTCGGAGGGGGCTGTGGGGTCGTTGGTCTTTACTTTTTCACTCTGGTGGGTTAGGCTTCTCAGGTGGGGGTGTGTGTGTGTGTGTGTGTTGGGGGGTGGGCGTGAGCGTGAGTGAGCCTACCAAATCCTAACCACATGAAAAAGCAGCTCTTTCAGAAGGTGGTTTTATGGAAAAAGAGAAAGCTGCATTTCGCAGAGTGAGGAGTGAACCTAGAGATCTCCAGGAGATGGGTTTGTGTGGAGAGGTGAGTGTGAGTGAGAACTTAACAACCCTCTCAGGGTGGTCAAAAACATCTAAGAACACAGAGGTGAAAAAAAAAGAAAAGAGAAAAAGCCATGAAATACTGAGATCGTTCTCATGGAGCTCAGGCACTTAACTCTGGGGTCCAGTTTCTTGGATTTCTTTGGTTCTTTATATAGTTTATAGCCCACAACAAATTGGCAACAGCCAATGTGAAGAGAGAAGGCAGGCTCGGGGAAGGATTGGGGACAGTTGTCCCATCCCATTGTGTGCTGTTAGATGATTCTGACCCCAAGGAAATGGGGAGGGGAACATGGTATTAGGTCACTGTTTAAGGAGCTGGGCAAGCTAAGCGTGTGAGTGTTTAGGAAAGGTTTCCATCCTAAACGATGGAGATTAAAGGGATAAGTTTCTGTTAAGGGGAAAATTCTCTTATGTGAACCTTTCTCAACAAGGTTGATAAATGAAACAAGTTCCAGACACTCTCGATAAATTCCTGTGGGTCATATTAAGAGACAGACACATCGTGTGTTTACAGAAAACAAAGCATATCAGAATCACCTGGCTCAAGATTTTTATTTTGTTGGTGCAGACAAGGGGATGACTTGCTCCCCCAGTCAGAGGGCCACAGGTGATGGAGACAGAAAAAGTCTGACTCTGCCCTGCCTTCCTCAGCCAACAGGTCCCTCAGCCTTCCCTCAATCTCCCCTGGACCCTGTGACTAGCTTTCCTCTTCCTACCCCGACCCCACCTCCCCAGGGTGGAGTCGGCCCAGGAATGTAGAAGGTTAAGCCGGGGTGGGGATCTCTAAGGAAAATGACTCCATCTGCCATCCATGGTCTGGGGGCAGATGACAGAGGTTGGAGATGGGTCACTGCCTCTGTGTCCTCAGGTCGGGTGGCTGGTTTCATGGAAGCCCTGGCGCGTATATTCTAGTTTCAGGGGAACTCAGAGATACAACATGCAGACCTCCCATTCCTGTGAAATGGACCCTTCTCTGAGTGATGGAAATAGAAAAGTGTCTTCTGTTCTTTCTCTGCTCCACCCCCGTGCTGGACAACGAGTCCACCTGCCCCATCCATGGCTGCTGAAGGCGTGTGGAATCTCAGACTAAGGCGGAGCAAAGGGAATGCTGGTTGGGGGTCAGAATGCAGACTGGTCTGCCGTTTACTTCTGAGCTGGGAGCCCTGGGCCTTGGTAGTTAATGTCCCTCACCTGCAGGATGTGGGCATGGATGCTCACAGGGGCACGAGGATCAGATGAGAGGATGAGTATAAATAACTTAGGAAGCCTCCAATGAATGGGAAGGATTTTTCAATAAGGGAGATCTTTATTGACGGGAAACTGCCACCAGGTAGGAAAGTGTCATTGAAACTCTTGAAAGCAATGAGCACAATGGAGACACTTCACCATGTATGATGGTCTGCACGTGTGCCGGACTAGATTTGAATCGAGCTCTGCTTTGGCCCGCTGGTGACTGAGCACGGGGTCTCCTAGCTCATGGGGCTGAGGACAAAACAGCGCCAGTCAAGCCTTCCTAAACAGGGCCACCACTTACCATTCACAAGCACTTCCTCGGGGGTGGTATTCACAAAAATTGTCTCGTTCAGCCCTGAGGCTGCACCCTCATGAGCTTGCAGTGTGTCAGCTGAGCCATCCTCTCAGGGCTGTGCGTGCAGCCCACGGCCCATCAGTGGGAAGGACCGAGCACAGAGCCAGGCTCACTGCATGCTTCCGCTTCAAGCTGGACACGGCACCAAGAAAGGGCCCTGGGTTATGAATTCTGACACTTGTCTACAGGACGTGCCCACAGTACCACCCTGACAACATCTGGTGAAGTTTGAGAAGAGCTTCTCTGTATGAATCCTCCCAGCTCCTGTTCTGGGCAACAGAGGATGGTCCTGGCTGAGAGGGCTGTACCAGGATCCTGGGAAGTTGACCGGGTCGCATCTGATGGGTGACATCCTCCTCCTTGTTTAGCTACCTAAACAGGGTCTTCCAGAGGTCAGGCCCCAGGCTGCTCTGCCGTCCCTCTCTCCCTCCCGGGGTTTTAGAAACCTGGTCTTCAGCACTGGGAAGCTCTCTCTACTTTCCTCTAAGCCTTGCTCTCTGCCTGGACCAGGGCCCCTCCTCTGGCCTCCAGGCAGGACTAGAGCCAGACCCCAGGCTGTTTACCTCATCAAAGTGTGAGGTCTCAGACCTGATGTCCTCTCATTGTAAATGCTTCTTAAACCTCGATGTATCCTCCAGGTTCTAAAACCTTGCACCCAGAGAAGCCGTGACCAGTCCTCAGGGACACTGGCAAGTGTGCAGGGGTCAGCGGGAAGATAGACGATCCATTAAATAGAAAGGACTGTGGAGCCGCGATTTGGAGAGCCTGGAAGTTGTGAGAACTCATCTCGCCCACCTGGGCTCTGGAGTCTGCAGTCCAGGGCTCAAAGCCTGTCTCTGCTACCTACTAGCTGTGCAGTTACTTGACTGTGGTTTAGTCACTAAGTCACGTCCAACTCTTGTGACCTCATGGACTGGAGCCTGCCAGGCTCCTCTGTCCTGGATTCTTCAGGCAAGAATACTGGAGTGGGTTGCCATTTCCTTCTCCAGGAGATCTTCCTGATCTAGGAATTGAACCAGGATCTCCTGCATTGCAGGCAGATTCTTTACCGACTGAGCGTTACAGGGTACAATTACGTAACCCCTCCGAATCTTGGTTGATGTGAGACTTGGAAGAGATAAGGTGCCCACTGCCTGGCAGGGATCCAGATGGCTCCAATGGGGGGGCTGCTGGGAGGCAGGGAGAGCTTGTCTCGGGTGCTCAGACCTTCCTCTTTGGCTTCCTGCTGCGGGGAGGGTGGGGAGGGAGCACTCCTGCAAGCCAGACCCTCCTTCATTTCCTTCCTCCAGAAACCTTTTCTCACTTAGATGCAAACGATTAGGGGTGGTGGGACAGGTGGGGGCCCTCCTACAGACTTTAAACAGGTGAAAACATGAACATAAAGTGATCAAGTGTGTGCCTGCTTTCACTGTGGAAGTATAGGCTTTCTGGGGTATATGTGAGAGCCCCAGCCTGACCACCAAAGTGGCTACCTTTGGGCCATAGTATCTTAACTGCCAGAAATTCAGACGTATTATCTCCCTGTTGGAACTCAAGCTGACACTTAAAATCGGTCCAGTCTAGCTAGACTCACATTTATGGACCTTTACAGCAGATGGAGGGCTTCCCTCTATCCAGGGGATGTGGCACTAGTGGTAAAGAACCCACCTGCCATTGCAGACTTAAAAGACCTGGGTGTGTGATCCCTGGGTTGGGAAGTTTCCCTGGAAGAGGGCATGGCAACCCACTCCAGTATTCTCACCTGGATAATCCCATGGACAGAGGAGCCTGGTGGGCTACAGTCCAAAGGGTCGCAAAGAGTCAGACATGACTGAAGCGACTTAGCACACACAGGGCAGATGGACTCAAAGACAGAAAGTGGACTGGCTAGTATCTGTACTAATGGTGCTTTTCCCTGAAGCTCCCAGGAAGCGTGCTGGGGTCTGGGAGCCCCGCTTCTCCAGAGGTCTGTGTGACCACTTCCACGGCTGCTTGCTTGCCATGTGCCTGGAAACAGGGCTACAGACCTTGGGGTTTCTCTCCTTTGGCACCCTTGACGTTTGGGGCTGGATGACTCTACTGCGGGGGCTGACCTGTGCCTTGCAGGATGTTCAGCAGCGCCCTGGTCTCTCTCCACTAGGCGCCAGTAGCAGCACCTTTCCCCCCGCCTCCACCCTGTCTCACTTTGTGGTGATCAGTAAAATCTCCCTATATTGCCAAATGACCCCCGAGGGGCTGAATCGTCCCCACTTGAGAACTGCTGCTTTACACATGTCATCTCATGTAAATCTCATGTCAGTCCTTTGAGGAACCAGCTTTATCATCATCCCCATGTTACAGATGAATTCACAGAGGCTGAGTGAATTAAGTAACTTACCTACAGTTAGTAAATGACAGAGTTAGGTCTTTGACACCAAAGTCCATCATTTTACCCTGATATCCAGCAGCAGAGGATGACATCTGAGTCCCTCTTTAAGCTCCAAGTTGCCCAGGATCTCACCAGGTGTTCACCTGGGGATATGCCCAAGCTGGAGTTTTGGCGAAGTGAACTGGTCGGTGGCAATGCAAGGGTCCCAGCCCTTCAGAGGCTTCCCCAGACCAGGTGGGGATGGGATGCAGCTGGGAGGTAAGCCTGCTCTCCTGCAATAGGTTAGCTGGGCAGGCTTGAGTCAGTAGCTAGAGCCACAATCTGCTGCCTAATGTCGACCAACACCAGTGGCAGAGAACGCAATCACTTATTACAGCTCATGATTCTCTGGGAAACCTGCACAGTTCTCCTGGCTCCGTGGCGGCCCAGCGGGACCCAGGCCTGTGTGTTTTCCTGCTGTTTGTCTGGACTCTGCCACCGTCTGTGGCCTTGGCTGGGACAACGGGGCTGTCTCTGCTTTGTTCTCTGAAGTCTCATCACACAACAGGTTAGCTCAGGCTTGCTTATAAGGAAAGCAAGAGTCTGAGAGGGAGAGAGAAGAAGCAAGCAAGGCCTTCCAAGGCCTGGGCTTGGAACTGGGAACAGTCACTTTTGCTGCCTTCTGTTGGGCTTCCCAGGTGGCTCAGGGGTAAAGAATCTACCTGCAGTGCAGGAGACGCAAGTTTGATTCGTGAGTCAGGGGGATCCTCTGGAGGAGGCAATGGCCAATCACTCCAATATTCTTGCCTGGGAAATCCCATGGACAGAGGAGCCTGGAAGGCTACAGACCATGGGGTCGCAAAGAGTCTTACACGACTGAGAGACTGAGCACTTGTATACACGCACGTTGGCCAAAAAACGTCACCACGATATCCCAGATTTTAGCCTCTTAATGGGAACAGCTACAAAGTCACACTGCAAGGGGGTGGGGAGGGGAGGGGAAGCCGAGGCCAGTCTGTCTTCCTCCTCTCCTGGTGCTCAGCTGGCATCCGGCTCAACCTCTGGAGGTTAGTGAGGGGGGAGGGTAATGCTAGAAAGCTCAGACTCTTGCTGAGATTCTTGCTACTTGGACACACCTCTCAGGATGGTGAGCTCTTTGAGGATAAGGATTTTGTTCACTCCTGAGTTCTAAGAATCTAGCGTGTGCCTGGCACCAAGGAGGTTCTCAGCCAACTGTTGTTAAATATGAAATTAATTCTGTGATTTTACCTGAAGTCAATTCTGTGTAACTTGCCTTCAGTGGTCTTTGTTAAGAAACTGCTGTCTGTTGAGCTCATCCCTGCTTAATCCAAGAGAGTCAGGAGGCTGTCCAGCTCTCAACTTGGCTGTTAGGACCAACACCAAAGGTTGGCATGACTGATGGGGGCTCCAGAAAGGGATCCAGACAGCTTGGGAAGTGCTGTCTTTGCAAACCACACCTTGTGAGCGCCTGGGCCATGCAGGGAAGTGCACGGCAGAGGCCGGGAGCTCTGGAAGCTCGTCCCTGGTCTTGGCAACAAGTGGATCGGGTGGATTTTCTGCTGCTTTTCCAAATGCCTCCATTTAGTCAAAGCTGGCGGCTGTCTTGACAGCCTGCTGGCTTCTCTTTTCCTTTGAAAGCCTGCGAGCTCTGGGAGAGGAGTCTAAGACTGGCTAGAGATTCTCCATAAGCTGTCTGTGCAAGGGCGGCTGGGACCGGAGAAGACTTTCAAGACCCAGGTTCTTTTAAACAGGAAGCTTCCTGCTGCCTGGAGTCCTGGAGGTTTGCCTTGGAGGTGTCCCTCCTTCCTGCCCTCCAGGTTGGGGGAGGAAGGAAGGGACCTTAATTAGACGTCATTCCTCTCCCTCATCTCTACCTTCAGCCTTTCCCAGGGCCAGGAGTGGCGCCTGGGGGAGGGAGGTAAAGGGGGATTTCTTCCAGATCAGAGAAGAATCAGACCAGTGTGTGTGGTTTCTCAGTGGTGACTGAGAGCAAAGGTCACCATGTTGAATTTAGGGTGGGGGTGTATGGAGTGTGTGTGTGTGTTGGGGGGTGATCATGGGGACGTGGCAGAGTGTGTGCGTGTGTGTGTGTAGGCAGGGTCTTGGGGAGGTAGCAGGGTGTGTGTGTGTGTGTGTGTGTGTGTGTGTGTGTGTGGAGGCGGGGTCATGGGCAGTGGCCAGGGTGGGAGGAAGGAGGCAGGGAGAGGGAAGAACAACACTAGGAGCCCAGTCATTTTCTGTGAAGTGTTAAGCGCTAGTTTTTGTTCGGTGGCCTGAACCTTTGCCAGAAGCTCTGGACAGTTCAGCAGAAAAAACCCAGCCCCCTGCCCCCAAGGTGCCCACCACTGGTGAGGACATGAATCTGCCACGGGGAGACCACCGGCCAGCCGTGACGGACAGAGTCCCATGAGGTGTCAGAAGGTGTGGCCTGGACGTCGGGGCAGGAGGGACACAGAAGGGAGGTCAGGGAAAGTTCGAGGAGGAGGAAGGTTTGGGCTGGAGTGACACCGTGGGCCTGGTGGGTCTGGAATGGCAGGCGGCCCACCTGCTGTTGAACTGAGGGCACACAGTCCTGCTCCAGGGGCTCTGTGGAGACTTAAAGCTGCTACCATCAAGGGGTCTGTTGCCTGAGACAGGAGGGGCCGAACGACCCGCATGCCATGACTCCTCCATCCCCGCCTCAGCACTCCTGGGAGGGTGGCCTGCAGGGTTAGGGAGGAGCGGATACAGGCCCAGACTCAGGGCTCAGAAGGCCCCTGGGGTGCTGGGCACTCTGCCTTTCAGAGACCATCTCTCCAAACTCAAGCCGGGACCCTGACCCCCTCTCCTGCCCTTCACCTGGCTTCATTTCTCATCGTCATAAGTCCTGGCTTCGCTCATGAGCTCTAGCCCTGACTTTTGAGAATGGGCCAGGTATTTCTCCCCTCTCACAAGCTTCTCTTCTCTGAGCTCTTCACTCTGACTATGTCTTTGTACCTGAGCTTGGCCAGAGTCTGCCCGGATGGCAGAGACCTGATCGCCCACTTCTCTGGGTCCCTGAGAAGAGGGACGGGGCACCCAGCAGGTTCCCAGCACATTGCCGTGAGTTTATCAAGAACTCTTCTGGCTTCTTTCTGACCTGCTAACAGAGTGCCGTTATGTTATGACTCAGGTCAAATGGGGACCTTCGGTCTAACGATGGGCAGTTTGTAAGACTGTGTGACCTGCAGAGCAGGGAAAATAGTGCGTGTATAGAGCAATCGGAATGCCACTTCTATTCTCACAGTCCCCAGTTGTTCAGGATATTTCTGTGTCTGTTAGTGCTGTGGCCCGAGCCTCCCATGGATGCTCTTTCGTCTCCCTAGGTCTGAACGCAGCCTGGATTGTGCCAGCTTGTCAGCAGCCCTGTCACTAAATCCTGCCCCTCCAACTGTTTGCATTTTTCCCTCCTCAGTCTTCCGTTTGAGTAAAATATGCTGATAAGGGTTCAGGATTAAGCTTGGAGGCATTTATAATCCCCACTCCAACCCAGAGTTTATTGGGGAGAGCAAATTTTGGATGGACAGATGGAAGGGGTTGGGGCATGGGCTTTGGGGAGACTGAGGATGCTATATGCAAAGATTGTCACCATCAAAGCCAGGCCTTGTACTGGAAATGCTGGGGCCAGACATCCCCATAAGACAAGTGGGGGGCGGTGGCCTGGGCAGGCTGATAGTCCCGGAACTGTGGGACGTGAACCTAGAACCCAGAGAGGTAAGAGCACAGGAAGACTGAGCCTGGGTCCCCAGGGGCTGCTCGGTCCTGCCCAGAGGCAAGGGCAAAGCCTGTTACCAGGCCCTGTGCCTGGCGGCCCACTGCCCAGGGAGCCACTTCACCAGCCACACCGCCCAGGCCTGGCCTGGGGCCCCCACTCGCTCTGTCAGCCACACCTAACTCAGCAGATCCACAGACTCCAGTCGAGGTGGTCGCTGGCCACCACGCAGCAGCGTTTCTCCCACCCTCCACTTCTCAACCAGCTGGTGTCACTCAAGGACATTTTTTTTCCTTATTGTGGAATTTTCCAGATCTCTCTGAAATCTTTCTGGAGAGATGTGGGAAACTCTTTGTATTTAAATTCTATAATAATGGATCCAAGACCATGAGGGCACAAAAGGACTCGAACAAGCACCTAATCCCCTTATGGATGGTAAAGTGATTGACCTGGCGTCACCCTGCTACTTGGGGTGTTTGGCCTGGCCCACACCTGGGTCAGAAGACAGACAGAAGGCACATAGGTCTCACCTCGTCCTGTGGTCTTCCCACTAAACCCTCTTTAACAAATGTCGGCCACCTGCAGGGCTGCCTTTAAAGTGACAAATCATGGCAACAACCTAGTGGGTCTTCCTGGCACCTGGGACCTTAGACTTGAGGAGCCCTTGGAGGTGTTGCCCCCTAGGGTCCCCAAATAGAGCAGGAAGTCCAGGAGTCCAGCTGACGACAAACATCTCCTGCTAATGTGGGGAACTGTATACTCTGGGAGGGGCCATCTGCTTTTATTTGCTCTATGCTGGGGGTGGGGCTCTCAGTAAAATCAATTTACACAGAAAAGAATTTGGAAATCATAAATCTGATGCAAACTAGGAAAACCTCTCCTTGCTGCCCAACAACCTTGTCTAGGAAAAAGTGAGGCAAACCAGTCTTCCCTCCTCCATAAAAAAAAAATTAAACTGCACATATTTAAATTATACAATTGGATGGGTCTGGGCATATGTATACTGGTGGTTCAGTGGTAAAGAAACTTCCTGTAATGCTGGAGACCTGGGTTCGATCCCTGGAGATACCCTGGAGAAGGAATTGGCAACCCACTCCAGTATTTTTGCCTGGAGAATCCCATGGACAGAGGAGCCTGGTAGGTTAAAGTCCATGGGATCACAAAGAATCGGATATGACTGGGTGACTGACAGTTTCACTTTTTTATACAAGCATCTGTGAAACCATCTCTTTCCTGCTGGTTAGGTCTTCTTGATCCCTTATTAATTCATGTATTAGATCAGCTACGTATTGAGCATGCACTACAAGCTATGGGCTGTTACGATTTTAGACTTGGAATCTGCCTTCAGATTCCTCTAAATTCTATTCTAATGCCTCTAAATTCTAGTCTCTGACCCCAGCTTCACTGGGGCTGCTAGATAAAATACAGGATGTTCAGTTAAATTTAGAGTCATAGGCAAAAAATGAATGGATTTTTAAAAACAAGTATGTCCTAATTATTGCATGTGACATTTTAAAAAAATTAGCTTTAATTGGAGGATAATTGCTTTACAATGTTGTGCTGGTTTCTGCCATACATCAGCGTGAATCAGATGTAAGTATACAGATATCCCCTTCCTCTTGAACATCCCTTCCATCCCCCCATCTCACCCCTCAAGGTCGTGAATGTGACATTTTTTTATACTAAAAAGCCACTCATTGTTTCTCTGAAATTCTGATTTAACTGAGCAGCCTATGTCTTTGTTTACTAACTGGCAATCCTAAGCTCTACTCACTTGTATAGAGCTGTATAGAAATCACGTGCTGTTTGTCCCAGGACAGCCCCTCTGGGGTTTGAAGATGGGCCCCAGTGCTCCCATGTGCTGTGAACCTTCCTGGTGTTCAGGGCACTGGAGGGCGCTTGCTCTGGTCTCAGTGCCATGAATTTAATTACTGATGTGAAGACTGTGAAGACTGTGTGAAGCGGGACTTCCTTGGTGGTCCAGTGGTTAAGACTCTGCTGGCGAGGGAACTAAGATCCCGCATGCTGCGCAGTGTGTCTGAAAAAAAGAAAAAATTGCGTGTGAACCTTTTTGAGCCAAGTCCCGTGGCTGCTGTTAAGCTAGTCACGCTGAGAACCCCTGGCTCCCTTTGGGGCCATCAGGCAGGCCTCCCCTCCAGCCCTCAGGCAGGGGTTTTGAACAAAGCTGTGGCTTCTCCATCTGTGCTGATGAGATTTCGTCTTGTTGGTTTATTCATGCTTCTAGGCCATTGGAATCTCATGGAAGCCAGAGTCTGTCACCTAGCAAAAGGTCCATCCCTCCCAGGTTAGAATATATTTAAACTTGATTATAAATCAGACTGTAGATTTCCCATCAAATAACTGGTGGGAATGCAGACAGGACAAGGCTAAGTGCAGACGATTACCGTTTGCTGTGAAGAGAGCCTCTGTCTCCTCCCTCCCTTCCTGCGTGTTGACATTGCTAACATTCATTGGACCAACTCACCTAAGTGTAGTATCTGTTACCCAGATGGCATTTCTCATTTTTATCTACAAACATTTCATAACAGTCCAATTCAATTTTGTCACTCATTCACTATGGTGGATATTTATTCCCTGCTTCCTTGTGCAATGTGTCAGATGCCCGGTGAAAATCAGATCCATTACATTCTGGTGTCCTTCATTTCCCAACCCAGGTAACCCCATCACAGAAGCCCATTCTTGAGGGAACTCACTGGTCCCTGCAGATGATCAGGGCCCTCTTACTCTCCCTTCGCTTTTAAATCATCACAGTTCAGTTCAGTTCAGTTCATTTCTGTCGCTCAGTTGTGTCCGACTCTCTGCGACCCCATGAATCACAGCACGCCAGGCCTCCCTGTCCATCACCAACTCCTGGAGTTCACTCAAACTCATGTCCACAGAGTCGGTGATGCCATCCAGCCATCTCATTCTCGGTCGTCCCCTTCTCTTCCCGCCCCCAACCCCATCAGTCTTTTCCAGTGAGTCAACTCGTCGCATGAGGTGGCCAAAGTATTGCAATTTCAGCTTTAGCATCAGTCCTTCCAATGAACACCCAGGATCGATCTCCTTTAGAATGGACTGGTTGGATCTCCTTGCAGTCCAAGGGACTCTCAAGAGTCTTCTCCAACACCACAGTTCAAAAGCATCAGTTCTTCGGCAAGCCATTTTTAAATCCATCACAAATTTGTCAAGGTGTTTTATAGTCTAGTGTAAAGTTTCTGGCTTTTCATCCTTTTCCCTATGGGAAAATTGAAACACAATTTACAGTCTGAAACATCGGCCCCTCTGCTGTTATTCTTGCTCCTCACGAATTGCGCAGTAGTTCTGGGGTCCCATCAGCAAGTTCCCTGTTTGTGAAAGTGAAAGTCGCTCCGTCATGTCCGACTCTTTACTACCCCATGGACTATGCAGTCCATGGAGTTCTCCAGGCCAGAATACTGCAGTGGGTAGCCTTTCCCTTCTCCAGGGGATCTTCCTGACCCAGGGATCTAACCCAGGTCTCCCACACTGCAGGTGGATTCCTTACCAGCTGAGCCACAAGGTCCCTGCTTGTGCTGCACTATAATTTAACATAGTTGGAAAACACAGTTCAGTGAATGTGCGGAGTGTCTCCCTTACTCTTTTGAACTTAGAATGAATTCTCATTAATTGGATGGATGTAGGTCAAGGGCAGGAAAAGGTTAACAGAAGGAAAGTACCAGGTATTAGACACTTTGTGTCAGATGTGCAATGCTTTTGGTATTCCTATGTCTTTTCATGCTCATCAAACTGAAGTAGAGACTGTTAGCCCCATTTTTGAACTGGAGGAACTGAGAACTTCAGAGAAGTTAAGGGCGGTACTCAAGGTCACACAGCTGGGACGGCTATGTGATGCGTGTAGAATTCGTGTCTGGCTTTGTTTGGTTTCAAAGTCCGTGTACTTTCTACTGTTCTGCAGAGCAGAGCTTAACTCTAGGTCTAATATGGAAAAACCTGTTTTGTTTTGGGAGAGGGGTGGTGAGGTTCATCATAGAATTCCTTCTTGTGTCAGAGCTGCTTCTTCACATGCGCTGGTTATTTGGAACCGTCTACTGTATGGATGTGAGAGTTGGACTGTGAAGAAAGCTGATCGCCGAAGAATTGATGCTTTTGAACTGTGGTGTTGGAGAAGATTCTTGAGAGTCCCTTGGACTGCAAGGAGATTCAACCAGTGCATTCCAAGGGAGATCAATCCTGGGTGTTCATTGGAAGGACTGATGCTAAAGCTGAAACTGCAATACTTTGGCCACCTCATGCGACGAGTTGACTCACTGGAAAAGACTCTGATGCTGGGAAAGGTTGGTTGCGGGAGGAGAAGGGGACGACAGAGAATGAGATGGCTGGATGGCATCACCGACTCGATGGACATGAGTTTGAGTGAACTCCGGGAGTTGGTGATGGACAGGGAGGCCTGGCGTGCTGTGATTCATGGGGTCGCAGAGAGTCGGACATGACTGAGCGACTGAACTGAACTGAACTGTGTACAGTATGGTGGACTGGGTTGCTGCTCTCTGGGATGCAGAAATTGAGTGACCTGTTGAGTGTCCTGTAGTGGACTTTCTAGCTGAGAGAAGAGTTAGCCTTCAGCTCTGAGGGCTCCCTAGCAGTTGGAGTGCCTGTGGGAGGTGCCTGTGGGCAGCAAAGTGAAAATGGATTGTCAGTTGGTGCTTGGATTGGGGGGCGTGGAGCTTGGACTGGGGGGCGCAGATGGGCTGACTCGCGGAGCGCAGCCTGGCGGAGTGTGCGTGGCAACAGAGGCCTTTGGGGAGGAGGGGCCAGCGAGGCCCACAGTAGTGGCCCAGGTGGGGACACCAGGGACAATTGGAGCAGCAGACACAGTGGAGGCTGTGCGGCCGGCGGGGACCAGCCTGAGGCAGGGGGAACAGCAGAAGCGGGTGAAGGACTGGGCAGAAAGCTGGAGGAGAGAGCCAGGGAGAAACCCTTAGGAGGCTCCCAGGATCCCGGCCTGGCCCGCGGGTCCCGGTGAGCTCTGCATACCCCCAGGCGGAGGAGCAGATGGGAAGAAAGATCCAATTTGATCCAGTTGAGTGGAGTCTGAAGTGTCCGTGGGACGCCCAGACAAAGAACTTCTTAAGGTCTGAGCTGACGGGAGAGAGTCCGGGTTACCGTTGTGAGGGCAGGTGTTCTGTAGTTATTTGTGTGGACGACCTTCCCTGCCATGAATCCCCCCGCAGAGCCAGCGTTCCCGCCTCCCTCCTAGGTGAGCTGCAGCCTGGGGCTGTGCGCACGAGTGCACCTTTGCACACACATCCACACACAGCACGTGCACTCATGCATGCACAGTCATACATCCTTACACACTCATCCCACACACATGCGCACAATCACACACATTTGTGCACCGTTATGCCCTCACCCATACTTTCCTCACACACACTAGAGCATTTACACACACAGCATACACCCTTGCAGAATCCGTATCCACACGCACCTTCCTCTCTGACACACTTACTCCCATCAGGCACACATTCACACGTGAGCACGCACATACATACATCACATACACCCTCACTCACTCACACACACACGTGAGTCATTGACACACCCATCATCTGCACACGCTCACCCCCACTCACTTGCACACATTCGTACACACACACGGGAGCACTTACTCCCATCCCACCCAGGAGCTGCTCCCGCTGCGTTAGGTCAGCCCCTCCTCAGCCTCCTGGGACACTGAGTGCCGGACTCTACCATGGGGGGCCCATTTGAGGTAGCTCCCTACCCCTAACTGCCCCCCACCCTGTGGGTGCTGACTGGGGTTGGCTGTCTGGTGTCCGCCCCCTGAGGGATTTGCAGCCCTCTGTGCTTAGTTCCAGGAAACACGAGATGGGGTGTCCTTGGAGTGGAACAAAGTGTGAGGACTAGAGTTCAGCCTGAGCCTCTCATCTGGCTCATGGGATGTGAGAAGCCTGCCTAGCCCAGGTCAGCCTGCCCTCGGCGGCAGGTTAGGAGCTAGGACACCACGATCTGGGGCAGGGGCGCTCTGCCCCTGGCTGACGAGGTTGACCAGAGAGGGTTCAGAGGTGAGCCCAAGTTTTGAGGCTGGACATTGGGGTCCCTTATGCTCCTGTCCTGTCCCATGGGAGCTGCCTCCCCAGGGTGTGGCCTGACTGGTGCCCTGGCCTTGGCAGGGAGGGCAGTGTCTGGCAGATCCGGGTGCCAGCCGTCCATCCCAGGGACATGCTGGGATAGGGAGGCAGAGTGGGGCTGTCTCTGCTGACATCACCCTCATTTTGTCCCCAAACAGCCTCAGTTCAGTTCAGTTCAGTCGCTTAGTCGTGTCCAACTCTTTGCGACCCCATGAATCACAGCAGGCCAGGCCTCCCTGTCCATCACCAACTCCAAGAGTTCACTCAAACTCAAACTCATGTCCATTGAGTCGGTGATGCCATCCAGCCATCTCTGTCGTCCCCGTCTCCTCCCACCCCCAATCCTAGTTTCCCTTTAGAAATGACTATTTATGTAGCTCTTATTTAAGAGTTATCTAAAACCTTCTCAAACCTGGCTTTTGCACTGGCCTCTGCCACCTCTTGGAGAGATAGGAAGACTATAAATTGCATCCTACTGCAGACAGTTGGGCTTCCTTTGATTTGCTTGAATTCCCCTATGTTTGAGAGCTGTTTGAAGTATTGGGATTGGTGACAAAGGCTGTTGCCTACGTTTCCAGGGCTCTTACAGCCTTCACCCCCCAGAGTGGAAGGCCAGCTCTGGCCCAGGCATCCAGCAGCAGACCTGCCCAGCCCTTTCGAGGAGCCAGGTCTCCACTCCCAGCCAGTCTCCTGACATTCCCTCCAGACACCGTGGCCAACGCCTGGCACGGGGATTAACACTTGCTTGCTTAGTTACCTGTGCTTCCTCTTTGGCACATATTGTCTTTATCATTATTATATGGCTTTATTTCTTCTGCCATGACAAAACCATGTAACAACACATTTGGAAAATATCCTTCTTAATCCAGTCACCCAACAGAACCATGCTCACCTGCTGCACTTATCTCTAGAATTTCTCTCTGGGCAGATGAGGTCTTGTTTAGTTTTGTTTTGTTTTTTAAGTTGAAGGTTAATCCCTTCTAATGGAGATGCCATTTCCAGACCTGCGGCTCCAGCCATGGCTTTCATGGGGAAGAAAAAAAGTGAGTCACAGCTGCTATTCATAGCTGGATTTTTAAAATTGACAGCAGGGAAGCACGTGCTGGGAGCCATCTCTGGGCTTGATGCCTTGAGGCATATCAGGTAATTCCTGCCTGGAAGGAGTATTCTGTTGCAACTGAGGTGGCAAGATGCACCCGGGAAAAGGTTGGGTGAGCTCACAGGCATTGTGTCATCACAGATGTCACAGGGTGCTTGGGAGAGCCCTCCCTACCGAGAGGCACAGAGATGGGCGGGCCCTTCAGGAATCCAGGGTGGCGAAGACCCAGTAGGGTGGTCAGAGAAGCCTTCCTGGAAGAGGTGGGGTGGCAGCTGGGCTTTGAAGTCTTTGCAGATGGATGTTTGGGGAAGGGTTATGTTTCAGACTAGGGAAACAGCCCGGGGAGATGATTGGAGGTGGCAGAGCCCCAGGGCTTCCCTGATAGCTCAGTTGGTAAAGAATCCACCTACAATGTGGGAGACCTGGGTTCGATTCCTGGGTTGGGAAGATCCCTTGGAGAAGGGAAAGGCTACCCACTCCAGTATTATAGCCTGGAGAATTCCATGGACATTCCATGGGGTTGAAAAGAGTCAGACACGACTGAGTGACTTTCACTTTCAGAGCTCCAGTATATCTGGAGGTCTGGACATAGTTCAGCATGGCAGGGGTAGAGGCTGGAGGCAGAAGAAAGGGTGCCAGCTGCCCTGGAAAGACTAGGGAACCATGGCGGTGCCTGATGGAGACGCTGCCATGGAGGCTGCTGAGTCAGGGGAAGGAGGGCAGGAGGAATGTCAGGCCTGCTTTCAGGGACAGTGAAGGGGCTGTAGGAGAAGGGGGGATTCTGCCAAAGAGCAGGCCTTGCCTTGCTATCCTTGACCTGATCTCCCTCCTGCCCAGACCCAGGGCTATCTTGGGCCAAATTGACTGGCAGCTGTAATGACAGCCTGGAGAGTAGGACACCTATACAAGAGGAACACTCAGCACACAGACCAACTTCCTAGGTTCAAATCCCAGGTCTATCCCATTAGGGTTTCCCTGGTGGCTCAGACGGTAAAGAATCCGCCTGCAATGCAGGACACCTGGGTTGGGAAGATCCTCTGGAGAAGGGAACGGCTATCCACTGCAGTATTCTTGCCTGGAGAATCCCCATGGACAGAGGAGCCTGGCGGGCTGCAATCCAGGGGATCACAAAGAGTCAGATACGACTGAGCACAGCACATGAATACATCCCATGAAAGCCCACCAGCCAAGACCTCCAAGAACACACCTGGAGAAAAGCAAAGTCAGGCATGCTAGCCTGCTGCAGCACGGCAGAGCACACACCATGGGAAACCCTGGGACACCTCCAAAGGGGCTTTAGAGAAGGGGCGATTACGGAGTTTGGGGGATGGAGTTAATTATAGCCCAGCCTTGGTCGGGGTTGCTCAGCTACTGTTTCGCTGGAACAGTCAGAAGTCATATCTTTAGAACACACAAGCCTATTTGGAATTGCTGTCAGATCAGTTTGTCTGTGGTCTTATCTTGGAACATATGGGTGTGAGTGAGCTGGTGTCAAAAGAATCTGAGCTTAGATAGTCTGTGCTGTGCCATTTATCTGTTTTATGAGTCACTGCACAGGCCTTTTTGTAAGTTGTGGTTTCTGTTTCAAATCTCAGTTCCCTACTTACTGCCTGGCTGCCCTCAGGGCCATTTCCTACCTCAGGTTGGTCTGTGGGCAGGTTACGTTGCCCTTGCTGTGCCTGGTTTCTTCATTGAGCAAGCGGGGACAATGACAGTAGCGACACCATGGGGTCCTGGGGATTACAGAGTTAACATGTGTGACGCATCTAACAGTGCCTGGCACAGAGTGGGTCCAGTGTCAGCGTGAGCCATCCTTGTAACCACAAGCCTTTAAGACTGAGATGTGTGGATGGCTCCACTGCCTCCAAAGAAAAGATAGCCCTTAAGCTTATTTTCTACTTACTGGGGAGGGGAAAGGGCACATTGATATGAGTTACTCTGACCAAACAGGATGGTGTTCTAGGGAGCAGGCTCCACCAACTAGAATAAAGCCGTCTTCTTTGATTGGTATCATCTTCCAAGAAGGTGGGAAGGCAGGGGATCAGAGGATGCTTTGAGACTTGGGGTACATCTTTGGGGAAAGATGGTGATGCCCTCTTCCTTGATTTAGTCAAGGGCAGAGCGGGAGGGAAGGGACTAAAGATCGGGCACTACAAGTGCAGATTTCATAGAGAAAGACTAGGCTGACTCTGGGTTGTTAAGTATCGGGGTGGGGAGGCTGAGAGGCTGTGGACTCCCAGCCACGTCTGAGTATGGCGGAAATTGTGGGGCAGTGGCGGGACCTCGGCCCTGGGTGTCAGGCCGCCTGGGTCCCAGCTCAGAACTGCTTCTAATAGACGGGCATGCCTGCTTAGTCGCTCAGTTGTGTCCAGCTCTTTGTAACCCTGTGGGCTATAGCCCACCAGGCTCCTCTGTCTGTGAGATTTTTCAGCTGAGAATACAGGAGTGGATGGCCATTTCCTCCTCCAGGGGATCTTCCCGACCCAGGGATCAAACCCATGTCTCCTGTGTCTCCAGCATTGCGGCTAAGCTTTAGCCGAGAGATGGCTTTCTGCAACGCAGTTCTCATCCCCTGTGTCTTAACCTTCCTATTTACAAATGAAGAATTCAAAGGATCTTTCCGAGTCCTTGCTTTCTTCACTTCAAGGCACAAGGCGTCCTGGAGACCACGGTCTTTCTTTCTCAAGACTGTACAGTGTTTCCTGAACATACGGTTCACTATTGATGGACATTTGGTTCTTTCAGTCCTTTGTACTTACAAGCAACAGTGCACATTTTGTGCGCATATCTTTGCTGGAGTTGTACGCATTTACATATAGGATGCCAGATGGAGTTGCCTGTTGACAAGGGTTGTGTATTTATGATTTTCACTGCCATTGCCAAACCTCTCCACTGAGGTTGCACCAAATTGGACTGCCGAGTTGTGATGTGGTGAGGGGGTGGTAGGTGGGAGGTTCTTGGTGACCCTACCGATACATCTTCCACCTCTAAGGTTGCACGTTATCAGGGTCCTGCTCTGCTTCGGCTCCGTTTCTTAAGGCACCGAATGCTTCGCCGGGTTGAGCTTCATGCGCCTCCGCTTGCACTGTGGTTTTCTGCGCTTCAGCTGGTCCCAGAGGGAGAGAGAGAGAGGATGAGAAGGCATGAATGAGAGAGTTCTAGAGGCTCAGAGTCTCATCTGTGAAATGCCAGCAACCGTCATCCTCCAACTCCTGCATCCACACACTTGGCTCCCCACAGTCAGCGTGGAGAAAGAGGAGCCGGCCAGCCAGCCGTGTGTGTTATGGTGAAGATCAGAGCCCCCTAGGTCCTGAGACTGGACCCCTTAGGTCCCGTGTTCTGTCTTCAGGTTCAGGATCATTACTCGTTAGCTTCATAAGACCCCTGATTCTTTGTGGAATTTTACCCCAGGGAGGTGCTTAGGGCCTCGATCTTGCTTGTGACCTGGAGCCCTGCCCGGAAACACTCAGAGCTGTCACCAGTAACTGTCCATGGGTTTAGCTTTAGGGAGGGCCTTTCTGATAGACAGACAAGTTCAAGCCATCACAGAAGAAGTGAAACAGACCCAGAGAGTGGAACCACTGCTGTTCCCCCCATTTTCATCGCTGATGTGGCACATGGTGAATTAGCTTTATGAATCCTTCCCTCAACTGACCAGGCTACTAAAAGTGGTCGGCAAGCAATCCCCTGATTTTCTACATGTGCCTTTGTAGTGTTTACAGGACACCCCCACCACACACACACACATACACTCATTAATTAAACATCTCTTGGGCACCAGTGTGTGCCAGGTGCAGATGATCAAGACCCCGCCTCCACCCTGGGGAAGTTGCTGAGACAGGCTCCTTGTGACAAAGCATGGGGCAGAATTGACGAGTGTCAGAGACAAGACATGCAGCGCATGCCTGATGGCTCCAGGCTCCCTCCTCCGCTCCTCAGGGGCAGCACTCTTCGTTTGCATTCCCCAAGCATCCAGTCATTTCCAGAGTTGAAGGAAGGGAGAGGACCGGAGTAGAAAGGAGAGGACTGCTCCTGGAGAAAGTGGGTGAGGCCTTGCAGGAGAGCTGCAGCTCTGGCCTTTGCTGGGCTCACAGGGTCACGGGAGGTGGCTTTGGGTTGGGCAAGTTTGCTGACAGACGCAGTGACTTCGGCTGGAGAAAGGAAAGAGACTTGTTTCCTGGAGGCCCCTGGGTTAGGCTCTGCTGATGAGGTGATGCCGCGTGGCCATGATTAATAGCAAACATGGGTCAGTTGATGGTTTTTCACCTTTGCACCAAGAGGGGCTGCATGGAGTCATTTGCATTTTCCTGTCAAATCCCCTTTACCACTGGTCCATTCAACACACCCTAGTTAAGTACCAACTGTGTGCCAGCAGTGAACTACACCGTGGAAGTCTTGCCTCATGGAGTTGACATTCTATATGTGTCTTCAACTGTGGTCTAGTACCCCTCCCAGGGATGGTCACTTGGATCTTCGAGAGGAATTCCCAAGGGGTGAAGCTCTCCTGCTGGAATCTCAGGCATGAGTCAGATATTTAAGATGGTTCACCCCATGTGAACAAAAGTTGGAGGGTGTTTGAAGAAACCAGATTCAACCAAGTATCTGGATGTGTCCTAATGACCCTGGGCTGGGCCGTGTGGGTGTGTGTGATCTCTGCATCTCCTTGGTCCCTTTCTCCTGGACCCTTGGGTGCCCTCTGGGAGGAGGAGGGTCTAGGGTACCATGATGTCCTGTCCCCTGAGTGGCATCCAGGATGCCAGCCTCCCTGGGCTGAAAGCCTCTTGTCAGCAGAGTAATTGGATCTGACTTGCAGCAGGCAGGGAGCAGAGGTATTCAAGTCAGTCATGCTATTTTTAAACGCCCTCTCTTCTCCAAGTGCAGATCTCAAGCTCAGCGGGAGATAACGGCTCATCTCAGAGCCTTGGGAATCACAGCACAGCCCCCTGCTCCCACGTTTGAGTGTCCCCACCTCCATCCTTGGGAATCAGATCTCACACCGGGCAACTGTCCATGAACCCTGCCACGACCACACGTCCTGGTTGGGAAAGGGTGGACTCCATGGGCCTCAGGGTTGTGGGGACCCATCCCGGTATGGGCTGACTGCTCAGCAGGCCGGAGGCAAGCCAGCAACCCCTGTCTCTTGGTTGCCTGGCAGCCCCAGAGGCTCACCACTAAGCTTGCATGCAAACATGCCCCTGCCTGTCTGCCACTGTCTTTGACTCTCAGGAGCAGCTCATAGCTGCCTGTCAGTTCTGAAGACAGCGGGGGTCAGAGCAGAGAGCAGGCACCCTCCTGCCAACCTCCCTCTGGGAGCTGAGCCCCGTCCTGCGTGCGGCCCATGGTGCGGAGAGGCTCCCGGGAGGCCAGCGCTCAGTTCCACACCGTTTATCTATGGATTCACACTCACTCCTCTGCCCAGCTTCCGCAGCAGCTGCAGCTCCAGGTGGAAGGCTCTCTGAGCCACAGGTTGGCTGGGTCACGCTCTCCCTCCTGGGGATGCAGACAGGAAGGGCAATTGCTGAAGGGCTGGGCCAGCCCCCACTTTTGGAGGAGGACAGGCCACCTCTGGAAGGAGCTGTTGTGGAAGTGGAGACACTGCCAGCGGCCACCGTGGAGTGCGTGCCATCCACGCTCCAGACAGCACACCTGCGGGTTACATGTCGCTGCTCCCTGTTACAGGTGGGGCCACAGGGGCCCAAAGGGTAGGCCCTGGCCAAGGTCACTGGCGGGTCCTCCCTGCCCCTGACAAGAATTCTCAAACCCTTCCCCCGACCACCAAGTTCCTGAGGTCTTGGTGGTTTAGTTGCTAAGTCGTATCTGACTCTTGCTTTCCAACCCAGGGATTGAACCCATGTCTCCTGCATTGCAGGTGGATTCTTTACCGACTGAGCCACCAGGGAAGCCCCTCTTGAGGCCTTGGGTTACTTCAGATGAGGCACAGTTCAGGTTCAACACGGCTCTCTCTCTGAGAAGCTGGAGGTGTTCCCGGCCTTTCGGCCGTAGCCAGGGGGAGCCAGGCTCCGAGGCATGCCGCTAAGGCTTGTTGCTTCGGGTGACAGGTCTTGAACTCAGTTTTCAAAATTGTTTGGTTAAAACATTGCAAGCTGGGAAGTCTGCCAAGGCCTCTTCTCTCCCGAATGGAATTAGAATGAGGCAGCTGCCTAACCCTGTCCAAGGGCCCTGATTCCCAAGTTGACACCGCAAGCACCTTCTGTAAAGCAGCGTCACTGGAACCCAGCCTTCCCCCGAAGCAGACGTGTGGTGACATTGCGGGGAAGACCCTTTCCCCTGCAGAGTACGCCTCCGTGGGTGTCACACAGGCCTGGGCCCACGGCCTCGCTGCACCTTCTAGGCAGATCTGAGTTAGAGGTTAGGAGTGAAAGCGGAGACTCTCTGGGTCTATAGAACTGACCCCAAACCCACCCCACATCAGCCCTGCCAGCTGGCAGGTGGGACAGCAAGGTGTTTACCTTCTTTGCACCTCCGCTTGCTGGTCTTTTAAGTGGAGAGAGACAGCTGAAATTTGGGGAGAGGAGTGGGAGACAGTCACGGGAGGTCCTGGGACCCTGGGGTGAAGGAGGCAGAGGATGAGAAAGGGGAGCAGAGCAGCCCTGAAGACCTTTCCTGTTTTTCTATATGGTCATTTTTTATTATTTGATTTTTAAAGACTCCTCTGTATTTTAATAGACACATAGTATATACAGTGGTTCAAAGTTCATGAGGCACAAAAGGACACATACAGAGAAAACCCCAGTCCCCTCCGTCTGCCCGCCTCCAGCCACCCAAGTTCCCTCCTCGTGGGGAACCATGATCCTTCCAGAAATCATTTGCTTATTATTGATACTTTTGCTGCACATGTGTTGTAATCTAACCCACACAGTATATTTCAGACTCTTCCAACACCTTCAATTCAGTTCAGTTCAGTTGCTCAGTCCAACTCTTTGTGACCCCATGGACTGCAGCATGCCAGGCCTCCCTGTCCATCACCAACTCCCGGAATTTACCCAAACTCATGTCCATTGAGTCAGTGATGCCATCCAACCATCTCATCCTCTATCGTCCCCTTCTCCTCCTGCCCTCAATCTTTCCCAGCATCAGGGTCTTTTCCAATGAGTCAGCTCTTCCCATCAGGTGGCCAGAGTATTGGAGTTTCAGCTTTAGCATCAGTCCTTCCAATGAACACCCAGGACTGATCTCCTTTAGGATGGACTGGTTGGAAGCTCCTTGCAGTCCAAGGGACTCTCAAGAGTCTTCTCCAACACCACAGTTCAAAAGCATCGATTCTTCGGCGCTCAGATACTCATTTATGTGCTTGTTGTAACATCTTTGATACAAAGCCTCATTATGTGTAAGTCTCTTCACAGTTTTCAAGATGTGTATCTCAAATGAATCCATGACAGTCCTGGAGGTAGAGATGGTCATATCCTTATGCCCATTTTGCAGGTTGGGAAGTGGAGATTCAGAGAGATTAGGCTATTTGCCTAAGGCCACACAGCAAGTGAGTGATTAAGATCCATTTAAATGCAACTTGCCTGACTCCCCAGGCAGATATATCCTACTGCTTCCACAAGGAAGAATACTTCACTCCCTGTTTATTGTGTTGGGTATAGAGCAGGTATTTAATAAACAATAATTGACCTGGCAAACCTGGACTATGTGTAGGCACTGCTAAGGCAAGCCTGACTAATCCCAGCAGGCCATGGGGCAGGCTGTGGCCCCACATGTACACTCACACACACTCAGTCCTTTCACACACCCAAACTCCAGAAGAGCAGACAGCCTGTGGAGTCCCCTGCCCCGGAGGAGAGCGAGGGGGCAGTGGGAGCTGCGGAGATCTCCCCAGAGACCCCACTAGGTTCAGTTTGGGCCAATTTGCCTCCAGCAAACACCTTCATTTTGTCCATCCTGCCCTTTTAAGGGGGGGACTGTGGGTGAGCTCAGGGCTTGATCGGAGCTACAAGTTTTTAAAAGAACCTAGCGATAGGCCATTATTCTTGGCTCTTGGATTCCCTTCTAGCTTCAGATGACGGCTGGAGCCCCAGTGAGGCAGGCAGGTGCAGTCTCTGGGCCTGGGAGTCTTTTCAAAGTGCCCCCTCCCTGGGCCTGGCTGACTGCAACCACAATTTAACTGACATGGGTTATATGTCCTCGGGAGACCTAACCTAAAATTACCAACAGTCTGCCTAAGGAGCCCCTCTGACCCCTTCCTCAGTGTATTTGGCCCGTCATTGCAAACATATTTTGATGGTGCCAATAGTGAAAGAAAGACCGGTTTGGGATCAGAAAACCAGGCTCTAAACTCAGCCGTGGGTCAAGTGGTGTGGGGTGAGTCTGCCAACTCTCAGAGCCTCAGTTGCTTCATCTCTAAAACGGGGATAGTCTTCTAATCCACCCAGCTTGGATGGTTGTGGGGCTGGCTGCACTTGGGAGATGCTTTGTAAGAGATGATCTGATGTCCCGACATTACCGAGAGCATCACAGAAGCACCAGTGTGGGTTCCCAAGGGACCTGGAGCAGCTGGGGTGGAGGAAAGACAAAGAAGCAGAAAACAGTGCCTGAAGCCCTGGAAAAGGACACCAGCCCTGGGTGGAAAGTCAAGATGCCCAACGCTGCACCAGCTGGCTACTCAAGGCTGGGGATTGTCCTCAGCCCTTTTGACTTTGCTGTTGGCATTTCCCCTGCTAATTAACATGTCATGGGGGTGTCGAGCAAGAAAAACCCCAAACAATTGATTTGTCTGTTTGCCAGCACATCTGGGAAAAGACTGGGTGTGGGAGGTCAAAACAGGCTAGAAATCAGTGCTTCGTGTTCTCAAGGAAACACACGGATCTGTGGGTTTCAGTTCTCTGTTGCTATTGCTGATGGAAGCTCTGGGAAGTCAAGGTTCAACTGCAAACTCTCAACGGAGTAGCAGGCGGTTGGTAGCGGGGAGGAAGCATTTAAAGTTCATCTGGCTTTGTCAAGGGAAGGGTGACTCAGGGACCTGGCTGGTCCTTGGGGAGACTATTAATAAGTCATCTATCAAATGAATTCATCCACCCATCCATCCAAGTGCTCACTGAGCACCCAGATTCCATCTAGTCCTTTCTTGAGGGTGCTCTGAGTGTTTCAGGGAGAGAAGACAAGGATTTTGTTCTCTATGCATCCAGACTCACATTCAAAACAATCACAGCATAATTAAAAATTGAGTCTCCACCTTAATAAATGGTAATATTATCTGTATCAGTTAGTATTTTTCTGCATGATAGCTATTCCAAAGCTTGTTTTAAAACAACAACCATCTATTCAGCTCACAATTTAGTGGGTTGATAATTTGGACATGAGTTTGAGTAAACTCCAGGAGTTGGTGATGGACAGGGAGGCCTGGCATGCTTCAGTTCATGGGGTCTCAAAGAATCGGACACGACTGAGCAACTGAACTGAACTGAATTTGGGTTGGGCTCATCTGGGAGTTCTTTTGGTCTTAACTGGGTTCACTTGTATTTTTACAATCAGTTGGGACAGACTGGTCTAACGTGGTCTCAGCTGGAAACTTCTCTAAGCTTCACATGGTTTCTTGTCCTCCACTGGGTTAACCTGGGCTTGGTTACATGGGAGGGACAGGGCTCTGAATGAGAATGGAAACAGCAAGGTCTTTTGAGGCCCAGGCTCAGAACTGGCATGATGTCACTTCCACTGCATTCTATTGGCCAAAGTCAGTCATATGGTGAAGCTCAGATTTAAGAGGTAGGGAACTAGATTATGCTTCCTGGTGGGAAGGGCTGCAAAGTCACCTTGCAAGCGGTGTGCATACCAGGAGGGAAGGATTGGGGCCACTTTAGCAAACTGTTAACACACCATCCTTCTAGTTGCTCAGGACAGAAGATCTGGAATCCTTGTCTTCTGCCTCTCACACTTCACGTCCCATCCATCAGCAGATCCGGTCACCTCTTCCCTTGACATATGTTTCGGATCTGACTACCTCTTACCTCTCTGCCCCACTCCCAAGGAACAGCCATCTTTCTTGGTCTCTGCTTCTGCCCGTTTGTCCCTGCAGCCTGTTCTCAATATGGCAATCAGAGGGAGTCAAAGTTTGTCATTTCTCTGCTCAGACACCTTCCTATGGCTTCTCACTAAGAGTAAAAGCTAATTTCACTCAGAGTAAAAGCCAGTATCCTATAACGGCCAACAAGGTCCTGCACAGTCCCAACATTTATTCAGTTCAGTTCAGTTCAGTCGCTCAGTCGTGTCTGACTCTCCGCGACCCCATGAATCACAGCACGCCAGGCCTCCCTATCCATCACCAACTCCCTGAGTTCACTCAAACTCATGTCCACAGAGTCGGTGATACCATCCAGCCATCTCATTCTCGGTCGTCCCCTTCTCCTCCCGCCCCCAACCTTTCCCAGCATCAGAGTCTTTTCCAGTGAGTCAACTCGTCGCATGAGGTGGCCAAAGTATTGCAGTTTCAGCTTTAGCATCAGTCCTTCCAATGAACACCCAGGATTGATCTCCCTTAGAATGGATTGATTGGATCTCCTTGCAGTCCAAGGGACTCTCAAGAGTCTTCTCCAACACCACAGTTCAAAAGCATCAATTCTTCAGTGATCAGCTTTCTTCACAGTCCAACTCTCACATCCATCCATGACCACGAGAAAGACCATAGCCTTGACTAGATGGACCTTTGTTGGCAAAGTAATGTCTCTCCTTTTCAATATATTATCAAGGTTGGTCATAACTTTCCTTCCAAGGAGTAAGCGTCTTTTAATTTCATGGCTGCAATCAGCATCTGCAGTGATTTTGGAGCCCAAAAATAAAGTCTGACACTGTTTCCACTGTTTTTCCATCTATTTCCCATGAAGTGATGGGACCAGATGCCATGATCTTTGTTTTCTGAATGTTGAGCTTCAAGTTGAGCCCCCAATATTTATCTTACCTCAACTCCTACCATTCCCCCCTGCCCCTGTCTCATTCTGCTTCAGCCACACTGGTCTCCTGATATTCCTCAATGCCAGGCTCACTGTCAGTGCAGGGCCTTTGCACTTGCAGTTCTGTCTCCCTGGAAAACTCTTCTCCTGATATCTTCATGCTTTTTCAGCTCTTTACAGAAAAGTCACCTCAGTGAAGGTTTGTCTGGCCATCCTATTGAAAAATCAACTCCCCCTTCTCATCTTCCTTCCCTGTTTGTTTTCTTCCTAGCTTTTATCATCACTGATAAACGATGCTTTTTCTGATATACCTACTTACTGTCTAGACCAGTACTGTCCACTATAAAGTAAGAAAAATATAAATGAACATTTTCTAACAGCTACATTTTAAAAAGTATGGAATTTATTTTTAATAGATACATTATTTAATTCATTATATCCAAAACTTGTTATTTCAACAAAAAATCAGTTTGCCAAGTTTCTAATATTTTTTACAATGTTTTGTTGGTATAACACCTTTGAAGTCTGGTGCTGCAGACTTGTTTTACACTGACAGCCTTTATCAATTTAGACTAGCCAGTTTCACATGCAGAACTGTCACACACAGTCACACTGGTGACCACACAGGACAGTTCAGGATTAGATTATAGTCCCACGAGGGCACATGTTTTTGACTGTTATTCACGGCTGCATCCCAACATTAGAACAGTTCCTGGCAAGTAATAGGCATGCAGTAAATATCTGGTGAGTGGATAAGCCAAATTTAAAGTCAAATGCAATTGGCCAATCAAACGCATGTGGCCAGACAGCAAAAGACCTGTCGCTGGCTGTCTCCATCCTGGGAACTGCTGGGGCAGAGTTGTGAAGGAGATAAAGTCAGGCTTTCTCTCCCAGCCTCGCCACCTCACTTGGCATCTCAATGATTTTTCCGTTCATTCTGGACAGACAGAAAGTCTTGCAGGTTCATCCACACCCAACAGTAAGGACCTGATGTGCTACCCTCTTGGGAGTATTTGCATCTTAAAAGTGGGCGTGAGTGATGCTTAATTCAAAGCAATGACTCGTTCCTGGAGAATTGTTGGCTCCAGTGGGAATGCTATTACTGACATTCCTTGAGTGTCCCTGGTGTCCCAAGGTTCACCTCAGGAGCCAGGAGACCCCTAGAGACCATGCTTGGGGCTTGATGGGGAGAGAGAGGACTCTGAAGACGTAGGTTTTCCTTGAGCTTGTTCTCTGCACCCAGGCTGGAGGAGGGTGAGAGTGCTTGTCCTCTGTAAGGCATGTTCACAGGTGATGTCTTATGGCCATCCTGCCAGGTGGCCAGGTGAGGCCCCATGCACTCGCTCTGTGGATCAGAATCTCAGCACAGAGCTCAGAAGTGAGGAGACTCAGCTGTTCTCCTGTGCTCAGTCCTGGCCTCTGGGGGCTCTTGGTCCAGTTGGGGTGACTTGATCAAAGGGACATTGGCCTGAGATGATAACGATGCAGGATACCAGGTGATGAACAGTGTAGACATGGGCACAGCTGGACATGGCCTGCCTGGGGGGCCCATCGTGCTGGTGGAGGCAGGAGCCATCGCAGGCCAAGCCAGGGGCCCCAGAGGGGCCTACAGAGACCCCTGAGGTGACTGGACATGGGCCTGTGCTCTTTGAGGCATCTGGAACCTGCCAGCTTTGAGACGGTGAGAGTACCGTCTGCCTTTCGCCCTCCTCTCTCGTCCCTCCCCCTGCAGACGTCTCCTTCCTCTCTTCTCCTACAGCCAGTTCCCTGCTTCCCTTTCTCAGCTCTCACGGATTTTAACTAACGCCCTCCCTCCCTCCTTCCTCTCTCTTTCTTTACACAACCCCCCAACCCCACCCCTACACACACATCCCAGGGTGCCAGACCGACGTGCCCAAGGTTAGAACCAGTTGGGAGTGTAATTTAATTGCTCAGAATTTAATTTCAGGGTGAGACTAGGCTCTCCCCCCTTTCCCATGCCAAGACTCACTGGCTACTCTCTGAAATTCCATCATTAGGACTTCATGGTATGATCTTGCTAAAACATAGCCACTCCTGAGAAAAGCCATCACTGCAAGTCCATCATTGCCCGTCACAGTGAGTGGGCCCTGAGAGCCAGTCTGGGAGCAGGGCAGAGGAGGTACAGGAGAACACAGAGTCAGAAGGAACAGGATTCTCCCCGGGGGGAAAGGAGGCCAAGGAATGAGGTTAATCCCAGTCCTGCCCAACGTATTCACAGGGCCAGGCCTTTATGTGGGTGTCACATGAAAGGTCCATCTAGTCAAGGCTATGGTTTTTCCAGTAGTCACATATGGATGTGAGAGTTGGACTATAAAGAAAGCTGAGCGCCAAAGAATTGATGCTTTTGAACTATGGTGTTGGAGAAGACTCTTGAGAGTCCCTTGGACTGCAAGGAGATCCAACAAGTCCATCCTAAAGGAAATCAGTCCTGAATATTCACTGGAAGGATGGATGTTGAAGCTGAAATTCCAATACTTTAGCCACCTGATGCGAAGAGCTGACTCATTTGAAAAGACCCTGATGCTGGGAAAGGCTGAAGGCGGGAGGAGAAGGGGATGACAGACGATGCAGTGGTTGGATGGCATCACTCACTGATTCAATGGACATGAGTTTGAGTAAACTCTGGGAGTTGGTGATGGACAGGGAGGCCTGGCATGCTGCAGTCCATGGGGTCGCAAAGAGTCAGACACGACTGAACGACTGAACTGAACTGAACTGAACGTGTATTCTGCAGATCTCAAGAGAGTCTCAGAAGTGACTTTCTGAATTTGGTCTGTTTTGGGCACCAGGAAGGCTAATGTGAGGTGGGCCCAGGAAGCTGCCCTGGCACTTCTTGAAAGTTCTTGGGGCTTGGATTTTTTTTTTTTTAATTTACTCGAGTCTTTATCAAGAATATTAGACAAGTATGACCTAGAAGGAACTATATATGGTTTACAAGAAAGTTAACCAATGCCATCAACAGTGTAGGCCCCTCCTTCCTTGGCCAGGAATGGCAGGAGGCTTTCTGTTCTAGATCTGAAACTGTATCTTCTTCTGGGTTAGTTGGTTGTGACTCACACTGACCACTGGGTGTGCTGGGCCACCTCAGTCCACGGTGACTAGTAACTGGGTCCTTGCTGCTGCTGCTGCTGCTGCTAAGTCGCTTCAGTCGTGTCCAACTCTGTGCGACCCCATAGACAGTAGCCCACCAGGCTCCTCCGTCCCTGGGATTCTCCAGGCAAGAACACTGGAGTGGGTTGCCATTTCCTTCTCCAATGCATGAAAGTGAAAAGTGAAAGGGAAGTCGCTCAGTTGTGTCCGACTCTCAGCGACCCCATGGACTGCAGCCCACCAGGCTCCACTAGACGCATTGAAAGAATTCCCAATCCTCCTGTCTGCAGCATCTCCCGGATCAGTCTTTCTATGTTACATCTTCTCTCCTTGAGTTGCATTTCTTCCTCTGCCACCATGGAAAACCCCCCAAAGCGCTGAAATGCCGGGAGGTGACTGTTTTGCATACTTCCCAAGGTTTTTAGCAAGATGTTATTGCCTACATATTCATTTTTCTCCCTCCCTTCCTTCCTTTTTTTCTTCTGTGAGTTCTTACTACATGTCAAGATCTGTGCCATGCACTAGGAATACGGGTGCATGATATAGAGCTTGGTCCTTTCCCCAGGGAGTGAGGTCTCCTAACCATAGGTAGCCTCTACAAAATGCCCTTTTATGACTCTGGTGGGAATATTTTTATAGAGCTCATCGGCGTCAGACAAAAAAAGGCATCTTCCAGGAGAACTGTCTTCTGTAATTGCATCCTGTCTCCAGCTGACCTCGCACTCCTGGGCTCCCTTCCCTTACTCCTGATCTGTGACCACAACTGGAGCACGGATCCTTTGCTGTTTCCCGGAAGTTTGCTGTTTAATTATCTCATGCCCATGGGCAAGCAGGCTTCCTTAGGATGGAAAGTTCCCTCCCACCAGTGCTTCGAGAGCCAGGAATTCAGTTCATCGGAAGAAGCTGAGCTTTTCATTAGAGATCAAAGCCTGGCCCTGGGGAAGCATTCACAAAGTTGCTCTTGGCGGTAAAGAATCCCTCTGGGCATATCATTTCCTTTCTAAGCCTTGTTTGTTCCCGTTGGTCAGGAAACTAAACTATGCAGAGGAAGGAAAGCAGACCAAGAAGCCAAGCCAGGGAATATTCTTCTTTGGATCAAGCAACTGGATCAAAAGAGGTTAATTCAGTTTACCTGGAGTAAGTAAGGAGGCCAGGAAGAACAGCCTAAGCTGGGTTCTGGGCAGATGATCCATATCCTTCATCTCTGATTTCTGTGGGTTTCTTTGAAGTAGTTGTCTCACGAGGTATACCCCGACTTCCTGGTCCTGCCATTCAGACATCCCACAATTTTCACCCTCCTCCGTCTTTCCAGTATCATCTCCCCAAGCATCCTGCATCTGAGAGGATCACAAAGGATGTATTACCTAGCAACGTGAAACGTGAACGTGTCCCAGGATGGAGGAGTCAGTGGGGGCCATTGGGAGGCTCAGAAGATACAGGAAACCAAAGTTCTGAGCTGTATCAGTGCGGGAGGGAGAGGAGGCTCCCGGGGCTGTGTTGGGTAGGGGAGGGGGGCTGTCTTTGGTGGCCTGCCTGAGGCTTGCTCCTCCTCCTTGCACCTGCAGGTTTGGACCCTGAGTACTCCAGTGTGCTCTCTGCTTGTTGCCGCGTTCCTTCTTCTTTCCCCCTTCACCCAGAACAGGATTTCTGTGCCTCCAAAGACCAATCTGTCCTACCTATGCTCAGGCAGGGGGTAGATGCTGCAATGAATTTGCGTCATCTCCAGTGAGCACAAAAGGGGCCCTGGAGGTGTTCCAGGGCCCTCTCCCTCTCCGGTGTTCACACTCCTCTGCCAGGCAGCTGCCCAGCCTCTGCATGGACATGCCCAGTGATGAGGCACTTTGGAGGACAAGTGAATTCTAAGAAATGTCTCCCTAATATTGACCCAAATCCACCAAAAAGAGTGATTCCCTTTGCCTGAGCTGTTCCTGACCCAGAGTCTCCTCTGCGCTGCTCACACCTGGATTCCTCAGCTGTGCCTCCTTTCAGGCAACTCAAGTTCCCTCCCAGCCCTGGTCTCCTCATCAGACTTCAGTTTGGGTGTCCATATGAAAACAAGGTGCTCAGAATTGGTGCCAGGACCGTAGAATTTCCTCCATCCCTCTTTATCAGTTAAAACTGTGAATCGTAGGGCCAAAGCTTTACAAGGGAGGATTCCCAGGGACCCTGCTGAAGCAGCAGTTGCCTTTTGCCAGGAGGACCCAATGGGTTGCAAAGCCTACCTAAAAAGCTGGGCCTTGTTCTTAGGCCAGGGAAGAGGCCTGGGGCTGCCGGCCAAGGTGAACTGACTGGGCCTAGGCAATGTCAGCCACCACGGCCACTCCTCAGCATCTGTCACAGCAGAGATTCAAACTGCTTCTACGGGCACCAGCTGCTGGACCTTGTCACCCCCCCACCCCCGGTTACTCCCTTCGGAAGGAAAGGCTTCCTCCTGGGGGAGGCTTAAGATGGGGATGGGGGGTGGGGGGGTGGGGAGACCACCAGGGCCTGGGCAGTTGGGCTCCTCTCTAGACACTCCGTGTGGACCAGTGTGGGCACATGAGGAGCTGGTGCTGGGTGGGGAGACTCTGAAGTGCAGCAGAGGGTGGAACACACCACATGGGGACTCAGGAGGCCTGGACTCCAGTTCCAGCTCAGCCATAACTACCTGAAAGCACTTGGAAAAGCCATCCCCCTTCTCCAGCCTCCTCGAGATCCTCGTCTTGTAGAACAAAGGCTGTGTAGTCTCTGAACCTCATTTAACTCGTATATTCAAGGATTCCCTGCAGTTGTATATTTCCTTGTGTGTGTGTGTGTGTGTGTGTGTTAGTTGCTCAGTCATGTCTGACTCTTTGCTACCCCATGGACTGTAGCCCACCAGGCTCCCCTGTCCATGGGATTTCCCAGGCAAGAATACTGGAGTGGGTTGCCATGCCCTCCTCCAGGGGATCTTCCCGACTCAGGGATCAAACCTGGGTCTCCTGCATTGCAGGCAGATTCTTTACTATTTGAGCCACCAGGGAAGCCCGTGAATTTCTTTACTAGCAAATAGTCTAATAGTGAACTTTTCTAAGATAATGAGTCTTTCTCTTCTTTCTTTCCTTCTCTTTCTTCTCTCTCTTCTTCCCACTTCCCTGTTTTTCTTTCCCTTTCTCTCTTTTTCTCTCCCTTCCCTCTTGGAAGTTTTCTAAATCTTTCTAAGAACAAAGGACATTTACTGCATGGTATTTGTCCTGAAGTCACTCACTTTACACCCGGTTATTAGAGAGAAGATTTGTGCAGAAATGAAATGGGAAGTATAACAGATAGGCAAATGCCACAAATCCAATGGGAGATTCTGTCCCAGAGTTAACATTTGCCCTGGGTATTTAATGCTGACAGAATGCAGGCAGTCTTGGGAGGTAGGGTATGGGGTCAGGGATCAGGCAAGTCCCCTGGGGGTCCGGGAGAGGTCAAAGAGAAGGTCACAGGGAGCAGAGAGAGCGAGAAAGGCCAGAAAGGGTGTTTGCAAGGGATGGACTGCTCAGAACTGGCTTTAGGATGACACAGTAGCCACTGGAAGATGGATTTTAAGTCAGCACTGGTTGACTATGCCTCTCACCGCTTTGAGCTCACTTCCTGTGCTGGACATGGCACAGAACACACAGGATTGTCCCAGCAGGAGGTGGGCACTTGTGAACTGAGTGCATTGACTGCCCCGGGGTCCCCCACGAGCCAGACAAGAGGCTGAGCCAGAAGATGCCTGCCGTGCCCCCACCCCACAGCTGAGAAACATTAGCTAGCATGTAGGATGTGGTGTCATCATTGTGGGTCGCAGTCTGAGGCCCAGAGCAGTGGACTGTCCCTCCAGATCTGACAGCGAGGGGAGGCACCCTGGCCCTACGACTGAGCCCTTCCACGGGGTAACTCTCCCTGGCTCTGAAAGCCTCTTCGGTACCAGAGGTCTTTGGGGGCAGAAATCTGCTTTCAAAAGACCGATTTTCTTTGACACTTGAGAGCTGGGCTTTTCAGAGAGCAGCAGACTCTGGCTCCAGACCTGGCTTCAAGAAGCGCTCAGCAGAGACAAGGGGCAGCCTCCCAGGCTTGCTGGCCGGCTGGTCTCCATCCCTCCATCCCAGGGCCTGCGGGAGGGGGTCTCTTTGGCCCTTCCCTCCCCTCTGACTCTGCTGTGGGCACTGCCTTCCTGCTCTGCCTCCATATCTGAGGGAGAGAGAGAGGTGGGTCAATGACCTGAGGACAACAGGAAGCTGGTGCCTGAGAACTGGCCTGGGGAGAGGGGAAATGCCAGCTTCCCTGGAGACCCAGGAGGTTTGGTTCCATCCTTTTCTCCCAGGGTCCTGCACCCATCCCCGAGAGAAGTGGGGGAACTTTGGCCTGGTTGGCCGGGGGGTGGCCTGCAACCTCGTCCCTGAGGTCCCCACCAGCAGGAGGTGGTTATCCCCGGGGCAGTGGGGTGGGCAGCTGGCCCCTCTGGTGGCTGCCTCCAGCACTGCCTGCTCTTTCCCTTCCTTCTTGGTCTGAGGATTTGAAGACAGTGCCTCTCAGCTCTGGGGTCTGGAGGCCGAAAGCCCCCTTTCCTTGAGGTGATCAAGCTGGTGCAGGTGAGAATTCAGCTAGAACATCCGTCCAGCGCAGGACGCTGCCTGCTCTGGAGAAGCCCGTCTGGCCACACCGCTCCGCTGTCTCCACTGCCGTCCCTGCTTCCTGACTTCTCAGCCTGGCTCCTCTCAGCTCCCAACCAGCCTCCTCTGCCCCTTGCCTCCGTCCCATCGTCCCCAGAGGGTGCTCCGGGTGTCGGGCCTTGCGTCTGCCCTGCTCTCCTCCTCGGAAGGGCCTCTCACTTTATCAAGCCTCCTGGTTCCCGGGCTCCGCCCCTCCTTCCCGTTGACAGCTGCCTTTCAGTAAAGGCCTCAGTTCAAGCCTCCGCTCTGTCACTTACCAGACAAGTGTCAGTGAACCTTCCAGAGATGCGAGACCTCCGTCACTGTCTTCTTCTCCCACCTGGCCCACAGCCCGTGGCTCCCACATCCTCCGCTTCTCCTTCACCTTCCCCTCCCCATGGGGCTTGTCCTCTGATCCATGCACTCTCCAGCTTCCAGCCTTTTTGGCTCCCCACCCACGAGGCAGGAATCAAACACCAGCTCTTTTGGGGTGCCTGCGTGTGCCAGGTGGCCATTGGGCAAGGCCAGCACGGTGGCCTGCCCCATCCCAGCCCTGCCCTGGGAAACACCCCTGCTTGAAGGTGCTCCCAGATAGCTCTCAGAGGGACCCGACAGCACCAGTTCCAGAATGCTAAGATGCACATGTTTCTTTTCACATTACTGAAACTACTGTGTGTCTGATACTTTGCTGTGCTCCTTTAATGTGGTGCTTAAAAAAAAAATGTAACCCCTCTTTTTCCCCCACTCCCTAATTATTTTATTTAGTTCACAATGAATCTTCCAACTGATGTCATTTCAGCCCTGGGGAAATAAGATAAATGGACAGTATAGTCAAGGACATCTGGAGATTATTTTTTTAACCCAAAGGAGTAACTCTAATGGGAAAAATTGCAGGCTGTCTATTGATGGGGGCATTGTGGGATGTAAGTGTTATTCAGATGTCACTGATCGTTGGCTTGCCAGGGGCCCAAATTGTGTACCCTAAGAACTTCACTCCTCTGCCCTTAGAGACCACGTACAGCAGCCGCTATCTGCTGCTTTCATAGGTGCAGGACACAGGCTGGGGGAGGCCGGGGCCCCAGAATGGGTGTCTTCTGCCTTTAACTACCTTCTGAGTAGGGCGGCTGAGACTGACAGCCCTCTGGGGATGGAGATGAAAGGGGAGAGGGGCACAGAACCCCAGAACGGAGATCAAAGGACTAGTGCACATAGAAATTGCCTGAAACAATTCGGGACCTACAGATACTTCGGTTCACTTTTGCTGCCCGCCCAGGAGAGAAGGCAGCCGTGTTCACTGCCCAGCGCATCGGCTGGAGGCACAGGTTACCGGAGGGTGGAAACCTCTCCAGGTTGGGGTGGTGGCCCATCTTCTTCCTAAGGGGCCTCCACAGGAACCTGAAAGGCTTCCCCCCTCACAGGGTGGGCGCCCTCATGGCAGGAGGGGACTGTGGGAGGAAGGTAGCTGCTGTTCCCTGTGATGGGAAAGACTCCACCAGTGCCTGAGGTGAAGGATGCCAGCCCGCTCGGCCTGATCAGGCCCCGGGCGCTGCAGCTTTAAAACCGAGAGCTCACCCCAGCCCTACTGGCCACCTTCCTTCCCTCTCAATTTCATATCAGTTTGCCTTTAACTGGCCTCAGCATGGCAGTCCCCCCGAGCCCCTGTCTTTCCCTCAGTCCCTCCAGCAGTCAGTCAACCAGCTATTCACTGAGCACCAGCTCCAGGGAGGCGTGTCGGGATCCAGAAACAGCGAAACACAAAGCTTGGCCAGCTGGGGGCGGCAGGCATGAAGTCACAGCCCAAGGTAGCTGCTGCCAGGTGCCAAGGGAGTGGTAGCGACAAGGCCTTCTATAGGAACACAGAGGAGGAAGGCGTCCCTGGGGGCTGGTGGGCAGGAGAGGCATTTTTTGAGTTGCCATGATATGACCTTTAAAGGTGGAGAAGGCAGCCACCAGCGTGAGCAATGGCCCCGGAGTGGGAATGTGGATGTCTGGAGATTCGAGGGGTCCAGCGTGGATGACGGTGAAGGGTTTGGTGGGGGTGGTGGGGATCAGGAGGATGGAGCTGGACGATCAGGTTAAGGTGTGTGAATCTCACCAGCAAGCCAGGGGGGCCACTGGCAGACACATTAGCAAACTTGGCTAAAATGCTTTGCTCTGTGTGTGGAGCTGGTCTTTTTCCTTTAGAGCTGCACTGTCCAACAAGGAAGCTGCTAACTGCAAGTGGTCAAGATGTTCTGTGCTAGGTGTACCCTGGATTTTGACAACTTAGTATGAAAAAAAATGTAAAATATCACAATACTTTTTAAAAAAATAATTTCATTTATTTATTTAGGCTGTGCTGGGTCTTCACTGCAATGTGTGGAGAGCACACTGGCTTCAGTAGTTGTGAAGCACAGGCTTAGTTGCTCTGCATGTGGAATCTTCCCAGACTAGGGTTTGAACCCCTGTCTCCTGCATTTGCAGGCAGATTCTTAACCACTGGGCAAACAGGAAAGTCCCTCAATACATTTTTATATTGAGTATATGTTGAAATAATAACATTTTGGATATACTGAGTTCAGTTCAGTCGCTCAGTCCTGTCTGACTCTTTGCGACCCCATGAATCGCAGCATGTCAGGCCTCCCTGTCCATTACCAACTCCCGGAGTTCACCCAAACTCATGTCCATTGAGTCGGTGGTGCCATCCAGCCATCTCATCCTCTGTCGTCCCCTTCTCCGCCTGCCCCCAATCCCTCCCAGCATCAGGGTCTTTTCCAATGAGTCAACTCTTCGCATGAGGTGGCCAAAATATTGGAGTTTCAGCCTCAGCATCAGTCCTTCCAATGAACACCCAGGACTGGCCTCCCTTAGGATGCACTGGTTGGATCTCCTTGCAGTCCAAGGGACTCTCAAGAGTCTTCTCCAGCACCACAGTTCAAAAGCATCAATTCTTCAGCGCTCAGTTATACAACAAACGTTATTAAAATTACATTCACCTGTCTCTTCTGACTTCTTTAAAGGCGGATACTAGAAAATCTACGATTACATACATGGCTCACACTGTAACTGAGCAGACAGTAGTGGATTGGAGTCTTCACAGTATTCTTTGTTTTTGTCACCCCATTCCTTCCCTCCGCAGCCGTGGCTGTCTTTCACTTCGTTAGCTTCGACAGCTCTCCATTCCTCTCTTGCCCTCTTTCCTTCGGCCGCGTGGCCTTCTCCTCCTTTTTTACAGTTGTGTTGATGATAGATGGTGGTGAGGGAGAAGGAGGAAGCCAGAGCCAGCTTGCTCAGGCCACAGGCCCTGGGCTCATGGAAGCCAGAATTCACCAAACAGGGAGGCCTACTGATTTGTAATGCTTGTGGGAGTTAAGATTCTGGATAATTCTTTTCTGGCTTACTTGCAGTGAGCCAGAAATACATTTTAGTTCCATTTTGTTTTGCAAATATTCATTAAAAATTTTTTTTAAAAAACCTATCAGTGACATGCATGTCATTTACAAAGACAAATAACTCCAGTACAAGACACATTTAGTAAAACAGGGATTGTCTGCCCTTCATCCTCCCCACCCCAGCCCCACCACTAGAAGCTCAACACTCCCAGCTCTTCTTCAAGTATTTACTTCCTGAAATACATAAATTACTAAGTGCTAAGTACTAATACTGCTATTTGTTGACTTTTCAATTTTGACATTGTCTATTTTCTTCTTATTATGGAATAAATGTCCTTTTCTGTTCTAAAATAGTTTATTAATGCTTGTTGCATTATTAATATATAGAGATTGTTCACTGCTGAACCAAGTGGTACATAATAATTACACTTTCTGAACAATATTTTCCCTTCCTAGAGGTAATAATTGCCTGCCTTCTATGGCAGTTTTATAAATTCTTACCAAATGCTCTATAAAATTGGAAGATGTCTTCCAGTATTATTTTATTGTGGCTGAATCTAACGGTCACCCTATGTTTTTTTATCTACCCCCAGATACCTTCAGCGCACCCTCCCTCCTGCCCCCCTTGAAATGGTTGCTGGAGGGTCTGTACAGCTGTGTGCTTGGGAAACGCCCTCTCTTCCAGGTGTCACCCTCTATTTCTTTGCTCCTTTCTCTTGGTTTGCATCAGTACCTCTTTGAGAAAGGGTGCAGAGAAGTTTAATTTTTTTGAGACCTTGCATGTTTGAAAACAGTCTTGTTCTATTCTTATGCCTGATTAAGTTTAGCTGGACACAGAATTCTAGATTGAAAATCCCCCCTCCCCTACCTCTGCCGTACCTTGAAGGCAGTTGCTCCACTGTTTTCAAACTTCTGATATTGCTGTTGAAAAATCTGGTGCTATCCTGCTTCCTGACCTTCGAATGGGACTGGTGTGCCTTCTCTCTGGAAGTTGTGAATCATTGCCCCCAGTGCTTGGGGGTTTCCCAGTGAGATGCCTCACTGTGAGGTTCTCCCCACTGAGCACTCAGAGGGCCTTTTCTATCTAGAAGCTGACCTTCAGTTCTGCGAAAATTTTTAAATACTTTTTTCCATAATTTTTTCCATTTTTTTCTCTTACCAGAAAAACTGTGGGTTCTTCTGACTGAACCCTTCAACTTTGGCATCTTTCTCCTCATCTCCTTGTTTTCTTGTTTTGCTTCCTCGGAAATTACCCCAGTGTCACCTTCCAACCCTTATGCTAAATTTCAGCGTTCACCTCTTATATTTTTGAATTCCAAGCGTTCTCTTGTCTCCTCATTGCTCCTTTTAAAGGAGCTTACAGTTGTTTCATGGACCCAATATCTTACTTTTTCTGAGGATATTAATTTAAACGTTTTGAAGTTTATTGGTCTTTTTTTTTTTTTTTGCATCCCTGCATTACTTCTGTTCCTGAGTTTTTCCTTTTCTTTTTTTTAATTTAGTATATTCTTCCTCTCTTTTCACTTTTCCTCAAGAGACTAGCTATCGTTGGCTAGCTGTTCACATTGAAGAGTAGGTCACTAAAACTTCCAGAAGCTCTGTGTCTATGTGTGGACCTTTCAACTTATGGGCTTTATTATGCAGTGGCCAGCTGAGGACTCTACCATTTTATTGGGTACTGCCAACCAGAAGGATCTGTTGAGCTCTTTCTGGGACCAGTTTCCAGCCTGGAGCTGTGGGGTGTGGGGGGACAGTGGAGAGGCACATGATGGGCAGTATCCACCGAACCGAATGCCAGAAGGGAACAGAGGTTTCCAAAGTTCCATGTATGGACTGTCACTTCACCCCCCGGTTGGAGCACAGTGCTGCATCCCGGTCCTCCACTACTGTGGCCTTTCTGGCTCAGTTTCCCTGAAAAATGCCGGGGTGAGGGAGGGGCAGTCACTGCACTGCAAAGGGCAGAACTGCTCCTCATACAGGTTGGCAACCAGCCTCCCCATTCTCAGCGCCACCATCTCTCCCACCTTCCAAAGGAGTCACCACCTCCAACTCCACACTGTTTCAGCATGTGTGGCAAGATCTATCCACTGCACCTTATTCTGTGAGTGTTTAGCTGCTCAGTCGTGTCCACCTCTTTGCGACCCCACAGACTGCAGCCCGCCAGGCTTCTCTGCCCATGGGATTCTCCAGGCAAGAATACTGAGTGGACTGCCCTTTCCTTCTCCAGAGGATCTTCCAGACCCAGGGATCGAACCCTGGTCTCCTGCATTGCAGGCAGATTCTTTACCATTTGAGCTACAAGGAAGTCCACACCTTCATTAGGTGCTTTGTTTCCAATTTCTCAGCTCTGCTAATTCCTCCATCTGCTGTCTGTCTTCCAAAAATCTGTTGACATTTGTTTCCTGCTGGTGTCACGTCTCCTGTTCTCCCTGTCCTTGCCTGTTTATTTTCTCTTTATTCCTTTGCCCTCATTTCAGTGAGGTTTGGGAAGGAACAGATATGTGTTGAACCTGTCACATTTAACAGGAAGCCTCTTTAAAGCTTCCTGAGGTGTCAAGTCTACTTCCTTCCTTATTAAAGGACTCCAATGCTGAGAGCTGGATCTCTGCTTACGGAGAAGTTGCAAGACTTTCCCATCATCAAGGTTAATTTTATTTAGAAGGTGGTGGAGACTAGATTAAATTTAGTATTCTTGCCTGGGATTTCTCAGGCAAGAATACTGGAGTTGGTATCCATTTCCTTCTCGAGGGGATCTTCCCAACCCAGGGACCAAACTTGGGTCTCCTTCACTGCAGGCTGTTTCTCTAAGCATCTATCTTAAAAGGTAGCAGGTTCAGTAAAGTTGCCTGGGAGAAATTTAAGAAAGCCAAACTGTCTCCTGGGACCTTAAAATTCCTTTAACTAGTGTGTTAATTTAAAAGAGAACACTTATCTATTTATTAAACAAAATACACCTCCTCCCTCCAACACTTCTGCACTGAGCCTTTACCAGGCAGCACTGATGATCATTTGTATATAAAAATAATGACACTGTTGGGTTCTAATGAAGGTTTTGAGTTTCACCGGCTGCAGGTTGCCGGTAGGGGGAGATGAGACCCGTGGGGGAGGGCAGCAGGGCTAGTCCTCATGGGGTCTTTCTCATTGCTTCTCCAGGTGCCCCCTTTCAAAGGTCTCAGCTTCCTCACGCTACCTCCTGCCGCCACTTCCACCTGGGCCCCCCGCAGCCGCAGCAGCTCGCTCCCGACTTCCCCCTGGCCCACCCCGTGCAGTCGCAGCCGGGCCTCAGCGCCCACATGGCCCCGGCCCACCAGCACAGCGGCGCCCTGCACCAGTCGCTGACCCCGCTGCCCACCCTGCAGTTCCAGGACGTCACAGGTCCCTCCTTCCTACCTCAGGCCCTGCACCAGCAATACCTCCTGCAGCAGCAGCTCCTGGAAGCCCAGCACCGCCGGCTGGTCTCGCACCCCAGGTGTGTGCGCCACGTGTGCGAGGGTGGGCGGGGCCGGGGCGGGGCCCAGGGCCGACCCCGGGTTTCCTGCCAGGCTGGGCCAGCCATCAGTCAGCAAAGGAGTCTCCCTGGAGGAGGCAGCTTTTGCGCTGGTTAGAGGCGTTCATTCCGGGTAGTGAGCACGGCTTTAACCTGACACCGGTTCCCTCCGTTGCTAGTGTGTGTCCTTGTCACATGGCCCAGGTAGCTGGTCAGGAGCCCGGTAACTAGTGGGCTAGGATGCTCACGGTAGACTTTTGCATGGTGTGGGAGACTAGACTAGGGGACCCCTCGCACCCTCTCAAATGTTAGGGTCACCTGATTCTAACACTGGAGGTCCCTAAGGGATGCCCTGGGTCAGCCCTGCCCACAAAGAGCCCATCATGTGGTTGGAGAGACCAACAATGAAACGAATGCAAAATTAAATGAGACAGTACTAATCAAATGGGGCCGAACTGACCGTGGGACCTTGGGCAAGTCACTTCCCCTCTCTGAGTCTCAAACGTTAAGAGAAGGAGTTGTCCAAGATAAGTGTTTCTCTAACATTTTTGTCTCAGGACATTTTACACTCTTAAAAATTATTGAGGACCATAGCAAACTTTTGCTTATGTGGGTTATGACTATTGATACTTAACCCTATTAGAAATTAAAAATGAAAAATATTTAAATACTTGTTAATTCATTTAAAAATGACAATGACAAAGTTATATTAATACCAGTAATGTTTTTCAAAAAAATAGCTATATATAAATACAGTAAAAAGACTGACTTTTAAAAATTATATATTTGCAAATCTCTTTAATGCCTGGCTCGATAGAAGATAGCTATATTCTCAAGTCTGCTTCTGCACTCACATTGTAGCTGAATCACATGTCATGTAGTTTCTAGAAAATTCCATTGTTTACTTGTGAGAGAATGAGAGTGAAAAAGCAAATACATGATAGTATTATTATGAAAATCATTTTGACCTCAGAAACCCTGTGAAAGGGACACAGGGATTGCCAGGGGTCGCTGGAGCATACTTTGAGCATCTCTGGACATGATGGTCTTTAAGGCCCTAAGTGCTCATATCTATAGAGGCTGGGGTACCTGGGACAGAGGGTAAGTATTGTAGGAGGTCAGAGGAAGGAGAGGTCACCATGATCTAGAGTGTTCTGGGAGGCCTTCCTGGAGGAGGCCCACTCCTGGGCCATGAAAACTGGGAAGCGTGTGCAGAAGGGTGGAGGAGAGAAGAGCATGGTGGCAGCAGAGGGTGTGGGTGCATAGACATGGGAGATGCTACGGGAGGCAGGTCTGTGTGTCCTGAATGCAACCCACCGAGGACAGAGGGAAGGAGAAGGAGAAGGAGCAGAGGAGGCAGAGAGCCTGGGTGAGACAGTAGGCCTGCAGCAGTTAGACCCAGGGAGCGGCCTCGGGGTAGTGGGCAGCCCACAGACAGCGGGACTGTCTGAGTTATGAGCTGCTGCCCAGGAAGCTTCCTTGGAGCTTGGGAAGAGGGCTGAAGGCCTCTGCTCCATACGTAGGCGTGGGTGGGGGCCGCCGGGGGCTCAGCACTCTTGCAAGCTGGGCTGGCCCGGGCTGCCCTGACGCCTGGGTCCTCCTTCCCTTCCGGTGCAGGCGGAATCAGGAGCGCGTGTCTGTCCATCCGCACCGCCTCCACCCCAGCTTCGACTTCGGCCACCAACTACAGACGCCTCAGCCCAGGTACTTGGCTGAGGGCACTGACTGGTGAGTCTTTGGGGCCCCTGGGGGAGGGACAGAGGAGGGTCTTGCCCGGTCCATGGAGCGCCTGTTTCCTTCATATCAGTGACGCGGGAGTCCTAGTCTTCAAGCCCCAGCTTTTGCCCTGTCCCCAGACACCTTCGGAGCCAGATGGGCCCCCAGGGGCCTAGTTCTGGCAGCAAGCTCAGATGTGGCTAAGCGCCACCACGTGCCCGTCCTGGGGCTCGGTTCTCGTGGCTCTTCCTGGAAGGAGCTGACAGGGATGCAACGCATTTCCCAAGTCCTGGGAGTGTTGTGAACCAATAGTCCTTGGGAGGAGGGCAGATAGGAGAGTCTCAGGAGCTAGCATGATGGTCAGGGAAGGCTTCCTGGAGGAGCTGGGCCTTGAGGAGTCCAGAGAGAAGTGCCAGGGCATGCCAGCCATGCAAAAGAGGCTCAGGGAGATAGAAGCAGCCAAGTTGGGGGCAAGGCCTGGGGAGACTGCCTGGGGAGAGGATCAAGACTTGCTTGAGGGGTCTTTGTAGGCAGTGGGACCTTGTGAAGTCTTCCCACAATCTCCTGAACTCAGGACACAGGTCTTTCTTGCCCTGAGATGCAGTGCAGATGCCTGGTTTTAGGACCTTGGTCTCACCCTACTCACAGCTCAGGGAGGGCTGACCTAACCTAGGATCAGAACCAAACACCCCAACACTTGAAAAAAAAAAGATGTGCATTTCACTAAAGTACTTAGCGGTAAAGGGCATCATGCCTGCAACTTACTTTTAAATAGTTTAGAAAAAAAAATCCATGGGGAACTGTGTATGGGTATATGTAAGTAGGGATGTAAGGATGGATGAATGGAGAGAGAAGGAAAAGGAAATGCAGTAAAGTAGTGAAACTCTAACATTCGGGGAATCTGAATGAAGAATAACCAGGAATTGTTTGGTGCTGTTCTTGCAACTTTGAGGTTAAAAAAATATTTTTTCTTTAAAAGAATGTAAAAACAAAAAAACCTCAACGAAAGGGAATGGACTATTTATAAAACAGACATACAGTAGATTCATTACTCAGCCATTTAGTCAGGCTAACTTTCATGGGCAAGGGTTGCTTTGGCAACGCAACCAGGATTGGACACCCAGGAGCGGTTCTGAGGGGCAGTTCTGGTTGATTGGAAGTTAAATGTGCTTCTAGGTGCAGGAGAGGGTTGTTTTCACAGGTTCCATCATCTCCAGTCCTCACTAGTTCTCAAGTTTTCTCTGATAGATTTAAAGCTTCCTTAAGAGATTGTGTCACAGCCAGCTTCAGCCCAGCCTCTTTCTAATTAGCACATTCAAATTAGGAAGATTTAATTGTTGTTTGGATGAAATTCTGTCCCTCAGCTGGCAAGTCAATTCAATTTCATTCACTTCAGCACACAGAGCACCCAGGGTCCTTGTGTGCAGCTGAGGGGTCTGAATACACACACGGGGTCCCACATGGTGACACAGTGAGGGTGACACTGCAGAGATGTCAGGAGGAGGGTGTTGCAGGTAAGCCTGCTTGCTTTAAGTCTCCTGTCCTCCCCAAATTTAGGTTGCTCTGCATTCCTGACCCCTGCCTGCCCCGAGAACTGGGAGAGACTGGGGCCCTGAGAGGCTGGGAGGCCCCTGTGCCCAGGGCCACCTTGGGCTTTTCTGCCTGTCCCGTCCCCACTTCCCAAGCAGGAGGCCCCCTCTCCTCCCTGTAATGAGCTCTGCTCCAGCAAGGGCCAGCCTAGTGGTGACGAGAGGCTTTACATACCCGCCCCCCTTCTTTTCCAGGGAGGTCTCTTCTGCCAGGAGATGCAAGGTTCTGGAAATTAGATGACAGGAAATGCATTAGAGGAGGGGCCGCTTTCACACTCTGCAAGGAGCCCTGGGAGGGAGGAGGTGGCGAGTCTGTCTGGACCCAGCCCCCCTGCCCCTTTCCTTTAAAGAACCATCTGCCCTAATCATTCCAGGAACCGGCCCCCAGAGCCTGGTCCAGCCCCAGGCCTGAGGCTGACTGGCCTTTCCCTGAAATTTAGGAGATTTCAGCTCTACCCAAGTAACTGCTCTTAGCTGAGCACCCTGGCCTGAGAGTGTGTGGGAGCAGCAGGCCTTGGGGGATAAATACCTGCCACGAAGTTCCCCTTTCTGGCGTAGGCCTGGTAACTTGACCACAACTTTGTGCCCTGCTCCAGTGTCTCCATTCTCATTGTGCTCCTCTGACTCCGTCCAGGGTTCGTGGTTCCATCTCTGCCCCCACTGCAGGCCACTCCACCACCTAGCCCTAGCCCTGCTTGGGCAGCTGGGACAGGTAGAGAGGGGGCATGGAGATGAGAGCCCCCTGGCTTCCTTCCCCTGCAGGCAACTGTTCAGGGATCCTGGGTTTGGGATCAGAGTTTTGGTGAGATGATAAAAGGGGATCCCAGAGCCCACCCAGGTCCACCCTGGGCAAATCGCCCCACTCATCTTGAGGGTGAAGGTGTCTTTTGCTTCTCTAGTCAGCATTCTCGGAATTGGAGTGATTCTATTCTCAAACCTTGGGACTTTGCTTTTGGTAGAATTCCCTGAACATCTCTCTGCAGCTGTGAATCTGCAGGGACTGCTGGGCAGCTGCTAAGAGTCCGAGTTTCTGCCCATGAGGTGCCCATGGAACTCCTTTTGTCGAGGCAGGTCATAGGATGAGCCCAGCTGAGGGTCAGAAACCCCGGAGTCCCAGACTGGCTAGCCCAGGGCTGTGGATCGGGCACTGCCCTTCTTCAGGCCTCCGCTGGGCCTGCAAAATGAGGGGTTAGACTCGGAGGATTTCTAAGTTTACTTCCAACCAACTCCAAGAGTTACCTCATTTCCCAAGGGGGCAGACTCATCAGGAGTTGTTCCAGGGATCTGGGCTTTGGCCACCTGATGCAAAGAACTGACTCCTTGGAAAAGATTCTGATGCTGGGAAAGATTGAAGGTGGGAGGAGAAGGGGATGACAGAGGATGAGATGGTTGGGTGGCATCACCGACTCAATGGACATGAGTTTGAATAAGCTCCAGGAGTTGGTGATGGACAGGGAAGCCTGGCGTGCTGCAGTCCATGGGGTCACAGAGAGTCAGACACGACTGAGCGACTGAACTGAACTAAACTGATGGAAGAAACACAGGAATATGTTTACATCACACAGTTCAGACATCACAGATGGAAGCAGATATTCCTCTCATGTTCCTCACGTTTTACACAAATTGCATTTGCTCGGCACCCTTTGGTTTGCTATATTCCCTACACCCTGGCACTCAGGTTGAAACCTGAGCAGGTTCAGCTTCAACTCGCAATTGCTGGTGAAAACACTTCAGAGGAGATGCTGGGTTCTTCCAGTTGGTTGAAAAGCTGGTTGACTCTCCTATGTGATTTTAATAGTAATTGATGATCTTCCCCCAGGTCCTTTATTTCTTTAGGAGACGTGAGAAGGTGACAAGCAATTCAATCATTCTTTATTCACTTATTACACAGAAAACTTTCATAAAGAGCAATTTCCCTTCATCGTGATTTGGTTACCCTGAAGTACAGTTAATAGAGGAAAGACAGAATAAATGTTTGGTTCTTCTCCTGTATTTATTAGTTTTCAAAATGAAGCGTTGGCTCCCTAGCATCCTTCAAAGGGGACCGATGTGCTTTAGCATCATTTCACGCCCCTGGATTTGAACTTATTTGATGTGTTTCAACCTATTGCAGTTACACTCATTGATGCAAAATGTCCAGACTCTGCGAGTGGGGGCCTCTTCAGGATGGTTCCTGAATCCTTTGACCTGACCTTGATGACTTCCTTGGTTTCAATTATGACAAGATGTTTCAATCTCATTTTGCACATTTTTTTTTATACTCAGACCTGAACTTAGCCATTTTTTCAAGAAACTCTGGTTCCTTTTCAGTATTAACTGATTGATTACTAACTGAAGTGAATTTCCTGCACTGTTAAGAATGGGGGCAGTGGTTCAGGAGAGTTTCCTGCCCCAAGGCTGCAGGCCCCTTTCCTGTTATTTTCTTAAAGTGGTCAAAGCATGGCCTCTGACCCCTTCACTTTATCTGGACCTGTCTTTCCTTTGCTTTGAATCTGTGTCTGGCTTATCTGGATTTCTCTTTCAGCATTTCTCTTAGGAATGGACTTTGCCTTGGGAGGGAGATTTGTGCACTAGTCCCAAGTTGTATGAGGCTCAGAATGTTCTAGCTCCTTTGGATCTTGCAGAGCCCTTCCTTCTCTGAGTCTTGCTTCTCTTTGTCCTAAAGAGGGGGATGGACTAGGCGGGACTGGCTCCCTTGCCTCTGTGGCAATTCATGACCCTGATTATACTCGATGGGCTTGATGTCTGGGGTCCCCTCGCACCCGACGGCTGAAGCCCCTGTGCCTCACTGTGGCCCTGTCCCTGCAGGGATCTCAGTGTGGACGCCGGCTTGAGTTCTGCTCAGTTCCAGGTGCGGCCCGTCCCTCAGCACTATCAGCATTACCTAGCAACTCTTCGAATGCACCATTTTCCCCGAAACTCCTCCTCCACGCAGATGGTGAGTGAGAGGCTTTGCCGGGCGACTGAGTCCTCTGCCGCCTGTTGGTGCCAATGGTGGGCTGAGGCCTGCGGCTCTGTTCCCCTGTGACCTGCACCCCTGTGCCCACGCCCAGGCAGGTCCACTGCAACCTTTCCCTCCCAACTCCCAGTCCCAGTCAGGCTTGAAGAGGAAAGAAAGGAAAGCTGCTGGGCTAGAAGCTAGCACTGCTGGAAGGAGGGGTGGGGGTGCTGGGGGAGGAGCAAGGGGCAGTGTGGCAGGCTGTGGTCTGGGGGCGCTGGGGGTGTGGGGATGGAGGTAGGAGTGAGTGAGGATGGGGGGTGGTTGGGGGAAAGGCCCAGGGTTAAGAACAAGCAGGGTAGTCCCCAAACCCCATATGACCTCATTTAGGGTGGACGCCTCCCTGGGCTCTGGTTTTACTGATCTGTGAAATGGGATGAAGACACCTGGTGTGGGAACATAAGAGACCCCCAGAGGTGGCCCTTAGGGCTGCCTGCCGGTCTGGGGCGGCCTCGTGTGGAGCGTAGGCCTTCAGCACTGCAGGGGCAGGGACTGTGGGAGGGTCAGGTTGGGTTTGGGGGCCTTTGCGTTCCTGGCATCCCAAGCTTCCTGATGCTTCATGAATGAGGGTGAAGTGAATCCGTTAAGGCAGCTGAAGACCTACTGAAAATCTTATTTCCAGACATCTTCTCCACGCTGCTGCCCTCAAGTGTTAATTCTGCCCTTCTGGCACTGCCTTTGCCCTTTAACCATCCAGCACCTCAGTCTCTTCACTTGTAAAGTGAGAGCTAGGATGTGTCGTCTCAGAAGCCTTGTTGGCTCTGCAGTTCTAAGGTTCACGTATGGAGTACCACCCCCTAGGAATAAAACCTTGTGTTTGCTGAGAACTTAGTGCATACCAGGCACTAAGCACTGTATGTTCAGTTGCTCAGTCATGTTTGACCCTTTGCGACCCCATGGACTATAGCCCACCAGGTTCCCTCTGTCCATGAATTTCCCAGGCAAGAATACTGGAGTGGGTTGCTATTTCCTACTTCAGGAGATCTCCCCAACGCAGGGATCACCCCACAGGAAAGGGTTTATCCCTATTTTACAGATGGGCAAACTGGGGCATAGAGAGGTTAAGTCCAGGATCATGCAGGAGTAAGCTGAGGAGCTCTTACTCACAGTGAGTGAGGTAGGGCTGTTCAAGGAAAGGGTCAGATCCTGTTTTTCTTTACAATTTTGATATTGTTGTTCATTATGGGCTTTTTGGTATTACTTTGATTTTTAAATATTACATTAAAGTACTGTTTCTCTTGGTTCCTGAGTCATTAAATTTTGTGCCCTTGCTTGTCCCACCCTCGTCTGGGTGGCGCAGTGTAGAGGGGAAGAGAGTGGATTTTGCATCTGGCTGCCTGGGTTTGAAACCATTTATGTGTCTTACCTCATTTGTTTGCCTCTCATTTACCCTATCGGTAAAATGGGGCTAGTAATTGTGCCCACATGACAGACGAGGTGAGATAATTCAGTTAGTCATGAGAAGGGCTTCAAACAGGGCCTGCTATGAAATAAACGCCCAGTCAGATTAGTTTGTTACTTTACTGATTTTATGATTCTTTCTGGGGCTGGTTCGGCACAGGCTCGGTTCTTGATGAGCAGAAAAGACAGCAGGAGGAAAGACAGTGCTTCTCCTCCCTTACCTGCAGCACCTCAGGGCTGCACTGACTGGCAGCGAAGGGAGGGGGAATCAGAGGCTGGGCTCCTGGAGCCTGGAATCCTGTCTGAGGCATTTTCTCCCCAACAGGTCGTCCATGAAATCCGAAACTACCCTTACCCTCAGCTTCACTTCCTTGCTCTCCAGGGACTCAACCCCAGCAGACACACCTCCGCTGTGCGGGAGAGCTATGAGGTACGCCCTGCCCCTCTGTCTGGGGGGAACCCTCCCATTCCGCCTGGTTCCCGCTGGGTTGGTGGAGACCCCACCATCTCCTGTCCTTCCCTCTCTGGTGGGGGAGGCATGGGTGGTGGCGGGGAGACTCAGGGTTGAGAGTAGGAGGGAGAAAAAGAGGAGAGATCTCACGGTCTTTGAGCCTTTGACAAGTTAGTTAGTTCTCTCCATGTGAATCTTTGCTGACGTCTCCCAGTGCCCCCTGCCCGATCGTGTGTGCATCTGCGTGTCTGCACGTGTGGAGTGCACGCATCCACACGTTTTCTCTTTGTAGGAGCTGCTGCAGCTCGAGGACAGGTTGGGAAACGTGACTCGGGGAGCAGTACAGAACACCATTGAGAGGTTCACCTTCCCCCACAAGTACAAGAAGGTAAGCTGACCAGCAGGTTGGGAGGTGAGGTTGGGGGGTGGCCTAGTTGATCTGGGTGTAGTTTAAAATCTAGAAGAAGCTCTGCTACCTTTGCCGGGTCTTCTGTGCCTCTGCCGGTGTGATCAGGAGGGGTGATGGCAGGTGTCTCATTGGTACAGGAGGGGAGCTGGGTGCATGTGTGCACGTGTGGACTTGTGAGTGGTGTGCTGGGCGGGTGTACAGGTAGATGAAGGTTTGTATCTGAATGTGGAGGGCCCAGGGAGCACAAGCATGGAAGGCTAAGGTTTGCCTTAGAAAAGACTCCAAGTACAACCTCCCCTGTGGAGAAGCGGGAGGCTAAGGCTTCAGAGTGTAGGTTTCCAGTCCTTAGTGAGTGTCAGGTTCACCTGGACCACTTTTAAAGTCACAGATTCACAGGCTCTACCCTAAGCCTGCAGAGGAAGGCTCTCCAGGGCTATTTCTTGGGAATCTGGAGTAGGATTAGAGCCCAGGAATTGAAGTTAAGTTTTTTTTAATTCAATAAGTAAAAAAATTGGAAGCAACTGAGATGTTTTTCAATAAAGAAATAAATAAACTGTGGAACATGTATATATTCCATGATGTGAAAAAAATATCCAGTCATGAATAGATGTCATACAGAAAATACATATTAAATGCATATTACTAAGTGAAAAAAATTGGCTTGAAAAGGCTGCATACTGTATTATTCCAAATGTACAGCATTCTAGAAAAGGAAGACTGGACTGTAAAAAGAGCCGTTGTTGCCAAGGGCTCTGGGGGAGGAATAAACAAATAAACAGGTGGATCACACGGGATTTGTAGTGCGGTGAAACTATTTTCCTATGCTACTGCAATGGTGGACACACGACACTGCATTTGTCAAACCCTAAGAACTCTAATGTAAATCAATGGACTTTATTAATGGTGAGGTATCACTCTTGGTTCATCCATTGTAACAAATACACCAAACTAATGCAAGATATTAATCAGGCAAACTGTGTGCATTTTGAGAGGGGAAGGGATGGAACAGGCTGTATTTTCTGCTTAGTTTTCATATAAAGAAACACAACTCTATGAAATAAAGTCTGCTATGAAAATAAATACATACTTATTTAGGTTTAGGAATTAAAAGCTTGACAAGCACTGAGAATCTTGGAGCTGGAAAATGCTCGTACTGGTCAAGCTGGAGCCCGTCTTCACCCCCTCAGGAGGTCCTAGGCTGCAAGCACTAGGTGCTGGAATCAGTTTCAATTTCAGTTTTACTACTGTCTTTGGGCTGCTGTAACAAAATACTATCTGCTTGGTGGCTTGGGCTGGCACTTATTTCTGATGGTTTTGGGGCCTGGGACGTCAAGACCAAGGCACTGGCTGACTTGATTCTTAGTGAGGGCACGCTTCCCGTCTGGCAGATGGCTCACTTCTTGGTCTGTCCTCATGGGGCAGAAAGGAGACTCTGGTGTCTTTTTCTCTTCTTATAAGGGCACCAACCTCATCATGGGGAACCCACCCTCGTGAACTCATCTAGACCTCATTACCACCCAGAGCCCCATCTCCATCACATTGGAAGGGTGGTTCGGGCTTCAACATATGAATTTGGGGTGGAGAGAGAAACATTCAGACCATAACCACTACTTATAGCTGTGTGACTCTGGACAGCTTACTTGGCATTTCTGGCCCTTCCCTTGCCCTTTTTAATGTAAAATGGGAAAGATATATTAGTAGCTGCCATAGAGTGACTCTGGGGATTCAGTGGGACAGTGCGTATACACAGTGCCTATACCTGGTGAGAGCTTGGGAGTGGGGAGCTGCTCTTACCTTGACAGCAGGCTCACTCACTCTAGGCTTGCCCAGGATCCATGGTGTCAATATCAAAGACCATGACCCTTGGCCTGTGCAGCTTCCCTTGGAGGCACTGGATTTACCCATCAGTGATTCCAACCAACATCTATTAACACACCTATTATGTGTCAGTCATGCATAGAATGTTAATAGGAGACATGACAAACATAGACAGCATATTAAAAAGCAGAGACATTACTTTGCGGACAAATGTTTGTCTAGCCAACGCTATGGTTTATCCAGTAGTCATGTGTGAATGTGAGAGTTGGACCATAAAGAAGACTGAGTGGCAAAGAGTTGATGCTTTTGAACTGTGGTACTGGAGGAGACTCCTGAGAGTCGCTTGGACTGCAAAGAGATCAAACCATTCAATCCTAAAGGAAATCAATCCTGAATATTCATTGGAAGGACTGATGCTGAAACTGAAGCTCTAATACTTTGGCCACATGATGCAAAGACCTGATTCATTAGAAAAGACCCTGATGCTGGGAAAGATTGAAGGTGGGAGGAGAAGGGGATGACAGAGGATGAGATGGTTGGATGGCATCACCGACTCAATGGACATGAGTTTGAGTGAACTCCGGGAGTTGGCGATGGACAGGGAAGCCTGGCGTGCTGCAGTCCAGGGGGTCGCAAAGAGTCAGACACGACTGAGTGACTGAACAGCAACAGAGGAAATGACAGTATTTCAGTAATTAAGGGGATCATTGGCATGGAGAAAATGACCATTCGTTGGTGGGAGAGCTTGAAGCTTATGGAGAAGAACGCGGAAGGGAGAAAGGTGTGTTCAGGACCCCAGGAACAACTTCTACCTTCCTGACCAGGGTGGCCTCACTTACACCAGACCACACACTTCATTTGCCATCACTTCAAAAGGCTGAGAAGAGATAAGGAAAAGAACAAATGCTAAAAATGAAAAGGAAAAATGAACTGAGCCAATGAGATAAAGAGTTGAGCTAAGAAATTATAAGAATAAAAGGAGAATTAGGGGAATAAAATATTTTAAAATAAAGAATAAGAAGAATTAAAAATGCAAAATGAAAGCATTTAAAACCCTTTTAAAATATAAAAAAAGCTTAAAAAATTAAACTCAGTAAAATAATATAAAACAGAAAAGGATATTTTAAAATAGTAATAATAAGAATAATTTAAAAAAATACAGAAAAACAAGAATAGGAAAAGATATGAAAACAACATACAAAATTTATATCAATAACATCAAAGTAAAAAGGGGATGTTAATGAAAATGAGAAAATAAGGGTAAAAGATAAAGTAAATATTAAATATTAAATTTAGAATGCTAAAGAAAGTTATAGTTAAGATAAAAGTTTCATGGATAATGAAAAGATAAGACAAAAACCAGAAGACCTAAAAGATTAAAAATACAAAAGAAGAAATAAGATAATACTTGAAAAGAGACAATAGTTTAAAGAAATATAGATTAAACATAGCAAAACAAAGTAGGAATATTAAGTTAAAATTATTAACTATAAAAAGGAAATCCTGAATAATGATGGGAGAAGACTTGTGACACTTCAGATTTTTCTCTTGGCTCAGTTCAGTTCAGTTCAGTTCAGTTCAGTCGCTCAGTCGTGTCCGACTCTCCGCGACCCCATGAATCACAGCACGCTAGGCCTCCCTGTCCATCACCAACTCCTGGAGTACACTCAAACTCATGTCCACAGAGTCGGTGATGCCATCCAGCCATCTCATTCTCCGTCGTCCCCTTCCCCTCCCGCCCCCAACCTTTCCCAGCATCAGAGTCTTTTCCAGTGAGTCAACTCGTCACATGAGGTGGCCAAAGTATTGCAGTTTCAGCTTTAGCATCAGTCCCTCCAATGAACACCCAGGATTGATCTCCTTTAGAATGGACTGGTTGGATCTCCTTGCAGTCCAAGGGACTCTCGAGAGTCTTCTCCAACACCACAGTTCAAAAGCATCGATTCTTCGGCGATCAGCTTTCTTCACAGTCCAACTCTCACATCCATACATGACCACGGGAAAAACTATAGCCTTGACTAGACGGACCTTGGTTGGCAAAGTCATGTCTCTGCTTTTTAATATACTATCAAGGTTGGTCATAACTTTCCTTCAAAGGAGCAAGCATCTTTTAATTTCATGGCTGCAATCAGCATCTGCAGTGATTTTGGAGCCCAAAAAATAAAGTCTCTTGGCTAAACTACCTGTAAGTCTGCTTATCCCTGGAGAAGAGAGAGAAGTGAAGTGAAAGATGCTCAGTCACGTCCGACTCTTTGCAACCTCATGGATTATACAGTCCATGGAATTCTCCAGGCCAGAATACTGGAGTGGGTAGCCTTTCCCTTCTCTGGGGGATCTTCCCAACCCAGGGATCAAACCCAGGTCTCTCACATTGCAGGTGGATTTTTTTACCAGCTGAGCCACCAGGGAAGCCCAAGAATACGAGAGTGGGTAGCCTATCCCTTCTCCAGGGGTTCTTCCTGACCCAGTAATTGAACCAGGGTCTCCTGCACTGCAGGTGGATTCTTTACCAGCTGAGCTACCAGGGAAGGAGCTAGTTTTATTTCCATGGGTGTTATCAGAATGTTTTATTGCTTGGCATGGAGATGGGGACAAGAAAGTGGCCTGTCTTCATTCACTGATTCGATCCCTTCCTCCCCAGAATATTTTTTAAGCACCAGTGACATGCCTTGTCCTTGACCAAGTGTACATAGAACCTAAAGAAGGATGCGCCATGGTCCATACCGTCTAAGAACTTGGAACTTTCTACATAGTAGTTCTTGTTGTTCAGTCCTTAAGTCATGTCTGACTCTTTCCAACTCCATGGAAGCAGCATGCCAGGCTTCCCTGTCCTTCACTATCTCCCAGAGCTTGCTCAAATTATGTCCATTGAGTCGGTGATGTTATCTAACCATCTCATCCTCTGTCACCCTCTTCTCCTTTTGCCTTCAGTCTTTCCCAGAATCAGGGTCTTTTCTAATGAGTCAGTTCTTTGCGTCAGGTGGCCAAAGTATCGGAGCTTCAGCTTCAGCATCAGTCCTGCCAATGAATATTCAGGGTTGATTTCCTTTAGGATCGACTGGTTTGATCTCCTTGCTGTCCAAGCAACTCTGAAGAATCTTCTCTAGCAGCACAGTTCAAAAGCATCAATTCTTCAGCACTCAGGCTTCTTTATGGTCCAACTCTCACATCTATACATGACTACTGGAAAAACCACAATTTTGACTATATGGACCTTTGTCAGCAAAGTGATGTCTCTGCATTTTAATACACTTTTAATAGCTTTTCTTCCGAGGAGCAAGCATCTTTTAATTTCATGGCTGTAGTTACTGTCCACAGTGATTTTGGAGCCCAAGAAAATAAAATCTGTCACTGCTTCCACTTTTTCCTCTTATATTTGCTATAAAGTGATGGGACTGGATGCCATGATCTTAGTTTTTTGAATGCTGAGTTTCAAGCCAGCTTTGTCAAATACTTAGCATAGAATTTAAAACAAGACAATTAAAGTTAGCAAGTATAAACAGAGTGCCTATATGATGGCTAACATGATATTGGAACTAGTGCTTAACTTATCCTTTTTTTAAATTAATAGCTTTTAAAAATTGAAGTATGGTTGATTTACAACATTGTGTTAGTTTCTGGTGTACAGTGGAACTAGCACCTATTTTAAAGGAACTTTCTGGGCGGGCAAAGAGATCCAACATAAAATAAGCATGGTACGAAAATTAAGAGGTAAAGCCCGGTTTGCCTTCATCTAGCAATGAATGAATAACTGAATAGACATTAGCTGAGGGAAGGAAGGAAGTGGAGGGAGAAGTGTGGAGGCGGGGATCTAGGCTGGAGAGAATGTAAGGAGGAGTGGACAGCGTGAGGGGCTAGAAAGTGGGCAGCTGTTTATGCACAAGCCACAGATTTGCCAAGGGTGATTCATTAGCACCCAATTCCTTTCCAGGCTCTATGCCCTTAGGACTGCATTAAGCTTATACCCTGGACAAAATTTGCCTGGAACAACAAAAATAAGATTCGTTTGGTTTCTTCCACACCCTGTATTCTGCACCAAGAAGCGGGGTGTGGGGAGGAGGCAGGGAGAAGAGTCTAGGAAGCACACAGAAGTCTAGGTGTTAAAAAACGACATAAAACAAAGTCTGCTGCTGCTGCTGCTGCTACTGCTGCTGCTAAGTCACTTCAGTCGTGTCTGACTCTGTGAGACCCCAGAGATGGCAGCCCACCAGGCTCCTCCATCCCTGAGATTCTCCACGGAAGAATACAGGAGTGGGTTGCCATTTCCTTGTCCAATGCATGCATGCATGCTGAGTCGCTTCAGTCGTGTCTGACTCTGTGTGACCCCTTGGACAGCAGCCCACCAGGCTCCTCTGTCCACAGGATTCTCTAGGCAAGAATACTGGAGTGGGTTGCCATGTCCATTCCAAAAACAAAGTCTAGGTATTACTTAAGGAGAAGGCAATGGCACCCCACTCCAGTACTCTTGCCTGGAAAATCCCATGGACGGAGGAGCCTGGTAGGCTGCAGTCATGGGGCCGCGAAGAGTCAGACACGACTGAGCGACTTAGCAGCAGCAGCAGCAGCAGGTATTACTTAAGAACTTGAAAAGTGACTGACACACAGGGAAAGGGGGCTGAAAGGCAGAGGGGGAGTGCTGTGCATGAAAGACAGTAGCCACCACCAGGCGGGTCGGCTTCAGGTGACAGACACTCTGCTTCTCACAGCGAAGACCCCAGGACGGGAAGGGCAAGAAGGAGGAGGGGGAGGAGTCAGACACCGATGAGAAATGCACGATCTGCCTGTCTCTGCTGGAAGATGGAGAAGATGTGAGGTAGGAGCGCGGCCCCGTGAGTCCCCCAGTCCTCCTTCCTGGGGCTGATCCAGCCCTCTGCCGTGTGTCGGGGTCAGGGGAGTGCTTGCTTGTTTGCCTGCGCGAATGCGTGAGTGTGCGAGAGTGCGCAGTGTGCTCCATGGTGGTCCTAGGAAGGTGGAGTGTGGAACATTCTGGATGTGTAGTGCCCATTGTGTGGACACCCGGACACCAAGCTAAGAGAGCAGAGGGGCATTTGGCCTGGATGGATCTCAGATCAAGTCCTGGCTTTGAGTTGGAGGGCCAGGAGGAGGGGGGTCTTGGGATTCTCCCTCCTGTCATGCATTCCCATCCCAGCCACAAGCTCACTCCATGGCAGGGCCCCCAAGACCCTTTGAGCCTCCTGGTCCCCCGAGGAGTCGGTTTCCCTTGGCTCCTGCTGCAGCGCAGGACCCTTTCCCTTGACCATTGCTCCCACTTACCCTTCCCTCTTGCAGGCGCCTCCCCTGTATGCATCTCTTTCATCAACTGTGTGTGGACCAGTGGCTCGCCATGAGCAAGAAATGCCCCATCTGCCGAGTGGACATTGAGACACAGCTGGGAGCCGACAGCTGAGGGAGGAATCAGCCAATGGACACCCCATTTTCCTTCACCAGGTCCCCCCACGGCCATAGCCCTTGCAGCCAAACTTTGCCTTCTGAGCCATTTGATGTAGAGGAAAAGCCTGCAAGCACATTTTTGTGGAAAGAGGAGTTGGTGGTAATCCATATCCGAGGAAAGCAGGGGGTGGGGGGAGGCCCGCCCATGCAGAGTGGTGACTGCCCTGTCCATCCGTCTGTCCGTCCGTCCGTCTGCCTGCTGCGCGGGAGGGAGGGAGCTGGCGTTGCCCGGAGCCGGGGTGGGAAGGGGGGCCAGGCTGCTGAGAGTCCAGAGGTGGTCCTGCAGGTCCCAGCTGACAGCCCGGCCCCTCGATCCTGTCCTTCTAAGGATTGTATATATACCTCTCAACCACGTAGAAACCATGTAGGGGTCTCTAGCTATTTCTGTGGATGGCAGCCAGAGCATGTTAGCTTCAGAAAAAAATGTCGTGTGTGGTGCTCCAGTCATCTGTGGTGGACATGTCGCTGTTACCGAATCCGCACCAAATATTTCTCATTGAGTTTCTTGTTTTGGTGCCTGACTGAACCAACCACCGACAGCCCAAAATCTTCCCGTCTTTACGAGAGAAAAAGAAAAAAAAAACAAACAATGAATCAGAGGTGAAAAAAAAAAAAGAGCCAAATTCTGTTTACGGTGAAAAAGGATGCTTTTTTTTTTCACCCAGGTTGGGAGGCGGGAGGGGGTCCTGGTTTTGTTTTTGTTTTGTTCTTGGCTTTTGTTTTGCTCATGTTTACAAGCGCACGGAGCCGAGCATGGAGGGGCATCTGAGGAGACGGCGGATGGGGGCCTGCGATGGGTCTCTCAGGGGCTCAGCCGGGCTTGGGAAGGCAGCATCTGAGTGGGTGAAAGGCATAAAGCTGTCTTGAAGGAGGGCTCCCCACTTCCAGAGCCCATCTACATAGCTCCAGCCACCCCTCACCCCCTCCCAGTCCCACACTGACCCAGGAGGGGTTCAGCTAGAGCTGCCCCAGGCTCCTCGGAGCCAGGATAGCCCTGCTCACGCCAGCTTCTTCCTCTGGCTGTGCTCAGACCCTGCCACAAAGAGGCAATGTGGCCACTGCCTCCCTAATGCAAAGGATTAATCAGATGTTAAAGATAAAAAGTAGTCTTGGCCAAAGTGCTCTCAGCTAGCATGCGCAAGTTGAGGTCAAACATGTGGAGCTTGAGGAGGATCTTGAGCTTCTTCAGGGACGTCTCGAATCCTGATCAAGCCCCTCAGAGAGGACCCTGGCCCTGACACCACCTTGGTGGGCTTCGGAGGCCCTCGTCTCTAGCTCTTTCTCTGACTCTTTGCTAACCTTGGGCAAGTCTCTTTCTTTTTCTGTGCCTCGGTTTCCTTCTTCTTACAGTGGGGAGAAGCAACAGTGCATCCCAGTTTCCACTTCCTCTACCTCACCGAGGTGTTGCGAGGAGTACGACTATCTGCCCAGCGACTTCTGTGCTCTCTCCTGGGAACCTCCTTGGGACTGAGGGATGGGGTGGTGGGAGACAAGACCTGGAAGCTCCAAGTGACATCATACCTGGACTGTAAGCTCCCCTCGAGGCCAGGATGTTGCCTCCCTGGCCGCTGTCTTTCTGAACTCCTCCACATTTTTTTTTTTCTTTCTGAATTTCAAAGGGAGCAGAGAGAAAGGAGGACAGGAGAATGGAGATGGGAGAGTCCATCAACTTCAATCCCAAGCCAGCTTTGTTCGTCCATATGTGGAAAATACCAGCTCAGCTGGAGTTCTGCTCCCTTCCTCCCCCTGCCTCTGGCTCCTTGTCTCCCTTATGGGTACTGCCCTTCAAGCCTCCCCTGCCCTTACTTACCCCATGCCCCAGACTCAATGCCTTTATATCAGTGAGATGGGACTAAGCAGGACAGATATTGATCACATATACGAAGATCATCCTTAAGGTTAAGAAAATTTGAGTCTGCGTTGTTGCTGCAAAGGGTAAAACCTGGATCAATGAGTGAAAATGATGGGGAGGCAGATTTCAGCTTGAGATAGAACCTTCTGGAACACGTGGAGCTGTCAGGTAGAGGGACGCAGCTCTGGACACCTGAGGGCAGAGAGCAGGGGTCATGGCTTCTGGTAGGAGGAATCCTCGAGGATCTCACTCAGACCAAGGCCGTCTATCCTGAGTGCTGCCAGCGCAGGTGCTGAGAGAGACAGACAGCAGCCAGGGAGGCAACATCCTGGCCTCGGGGAGCTTACCGTCCAGGCGAGGAGCCAGGGTGATAGTGCAGGGTGACTAGTCTGATTGAAGGTCAATGGCCTGGGCATGATCCCATCCCATTTGGTGGTTCCAGTGTGTGAACCTGGTCTCCAGGGCCAGTGGCTGGAGCTCCCACGAGTGGGAAAGTACTTGTCAGGATTTTGGACAGAGCTAGTTACCAGCAGCCCCAGGAAGCTGGGAACTTCGCCCCCTACCCTGCTTTGGCCTGAGATGCGTGGGGCGGCCCAGGGAAGGTCACTGCCGTTTAATTAGTCTTTGTTCTTCCCTGCGAGGCTGGTTTGAAAGGCCAGCAGAGGCTGGTGGGGAGCTGGTGTCTGGCTTCTGGCCAGGCTCTTCACTGACAGCGTGGCAGCTCTAGAACCTGCCCTCTGCTCCCTGGGCCTCAGCTTCCTCAGCTGCCCACAAGGAGTTCGCATTGGATGCTAGCTAAATTTCCTTGCAACACTCATATTCTCTGATCCTCCCTAACATCAACACACATTTTTCAAGTCGGGAGAGCTGTGTGCCCACCAAGCTGTTGACAACGATTCTCCCCAGGGGCACCAATCTGTATCACAGGCTGAGTGGGACAGGTCCCCTTCTCCCCCCACTTCTCTACAGGCTCCCTGCAGGCCCCCAGGCTAACACGAGGCACTAACTGGGCTGAGCATCACCCAGAGGGGAGAGGTCAGCACTGGTTTTGGGGGTAGATCCTAGAGCCCACCCCCAAGCCCATCCCTCTGGGGCTCTCCTACCCTGCAGACGGGCACCTCCCAGACCCACCGGGGGGGGGCGAGAAGTGTGAGAAGTGAGGAGAGGGGGTCTGTGTGTCTTCTCCCTCGAAGGCCCCTCCCGCCGCTCTCCCCACCGTCCAGGAGCCCGGGAAGACTGGAGAAGAGGCAGGTTCGGGCCTCAGCATCTCACGCCCACCACCTCCGGGAGGGGAGACCCCGGGTCGTCCTCCTTCTGCTCAACTCAAGGGACTCAGACCCTTCCTTGACCGAGACGCATGAGTGCCTTCTGGGGCGACAGCGGCCCCAGGATTCCAGTTGGGCCTCCAGCCACAGCGCAGCCCTGGCCGCCGGGACGCCCACCCACGAACCAACCCCGCGAAGCCCGGCCACCCGGCGGGGCGGGGCCCAGGCGGCTCCTCCCGCGGCCCCGCCCAGGCCTCGCCCCGCCCCCGTGGCGGGACGCCGAGCTCCTCTTCTGCAGATCTTTCCAGCCTCCGTGCAAGTATTCTTAACTCTTTACGCCTAATGAACAAGCACAGTTTTTTCAATGGTGAAGAAAAAGCACCAGATTTTTTTTTCTTCTTCCTGAAGAATCCCCCCCCCAGCCCCCCGCCTGCCGGCGGGACAGACACTCCCCGCGTGGGGCTGTAGCACCGTCTGTCAGGTCCTCCCCTCGTGTTTCATCTCCCGCGCGCGCGTAGAGCAAATGCTAGAGCGACTTCAGCTGATAGAAAAACAAACATGAAAAAAAAAACCACAAAAAACAAAAAACATGGCACGTTGCTAGTTTACAGGGTTTTGTGAGTTTAAATGCCTTATATTTAACAATCATAATTTATGACTAACTTGTAGATATCGTGGGTTCTTATTTAATTATTTTTATAGTTGTTTTGCATTTTTAATTATAATTTATTTATTTAGAAAGGATACTAATTTTTTTTATTACTCCTATTACCTCATTTTGGCGTTGTTTCTGGGAGTGGAATGCTTTGCATGCATTGGTACGATGACAAACAACTACAAATACAAAAAAAAAAAAAACCACAAAAAAATCAAATAAAATTTCCGCGAACTTTATTTCGTCCAAACTATCAGGGTGTGTGATTGCAAGCTGTCCTACTGTGGTGCTGGCCTCTTTGGATACATTCCATACGAAATGCAAACCTTTAATTCTGTATGCTGTGATCCTAGTGAAAAACTCCAATATAGTGACTGTATTTAGCACATATATAAATATAATTTGCACTCGTCAGCAGACTGGGGTAAGCCTTTCACTTGCTATCCTTGCTCCCCCCATCCCCCATCATTAACCTCCCCATTTTTCTTCCTTTTCCCCTTTTCCACAACCTCTGCCCACCCTGCCCCCATCCTCTGGGGAAGGTTGGGGGTGGGGGGATGGGGAGCCCTCTTAGTTCGAGAACTAAGCCCCTTGGACATGACCAGCAGGAGCGTCTGAGAGCCAAAGCGTGATGATTTATTAGAATGAGCTCGGGACCTGGGGTCAGGAGGCTTGGTTTTTCAGCCCAGCTCTCCGGCAGATTTCCCTGTGACCTTGAGCAAGTCACTTGGCCTCCCAAGTCTCAGTTTTCTGGGCTGGGGTGAGGAAGTTGAACAGAGGGTTTCTCTAGCATCCGTCAGGCTCAAATAGAGTATGCCACAGAGCCGGCGGGAGCCCACCACGCTGTGCTCTCCCATCCTCTGAGGAGAGAAGAAGGGAGTGTGGGGGGAAGGAGAGGAAGAGAGTGCACTGAGAACTCCGGTGGAAGGATGTCTGTCCTTGACACGCAGCATCCTGCGGGGGACAGAGGGCAAAACAGGCAGATGCGTCCTTGGACACGGGCTTTCACAAGGTTTTGTGGGCCTTTGCAGAGTGAGCTGCCATCCATGTCTTCTTAGATATGGGGACGAGGTCAGCAGGATATAGGTGCCAGACTCTGGTGTTTGGGATTGACCTGGCCACCCTGTCATCTCCCGAAGCCTTTGCTTTTGAGGCCTTGCCCTTGACAGCAGATCGGGACACAGGTTTGAGACCCACGGTCTCTCCTCCCAGCATCTCCTTCGCCCTCTGCCATTGCTCCAAGGGGGCTGTTGGGCCGGAGGGGCTGCTGTGGAGGACAGCTGGGGGCCTCCGATCTCACTACCCCCAGGAGGGGCAGGAGGGGAGAGTTGGAGGATCAGTAGCTTCAAAGCCTGGCCCAGCGGTGAGCCCAGATGCTTTTGAGCCAGAGACAGAGAAGAGGTCCCTGTCCCCTCTGAGCGGCTCTGGCTCTCTGCATGTCTGCTTCCTCCCCTTTCTTTCCAGCTCATCCTTCCTTCTTGCCTCTTGACATCACTGCCTTTGCCTGGTGGAGAGATCCACCCTCCACATGAGGCGCCGTGGGATGGTGCTGACTGGGGAGGGAGCAGAGGCCCAAAGTTGCCACACTGCCTGGCTGACTTGTGAGAATGGCTGGGTCCTTTTGGCCCCACTTGGCTCTGGCTGGACTATGGGTTCCCTTCCCTGGGCTTCCTGCCTGCTGCCTGCTCAGCTTCCCTCTGCTTCCACCCTGGAGCCATGCGGACCTGACTCCTGTGGAGGCAGCCTGTGGAGTTGCCCACTGGAGCAGGACTGCACATGGCAGGGCCTGGCAGATACTGCCCCTTGGCTGGGCTACTGGACGGACACGCCTTATGCTGCTCTGGGTGGGGGAGGTCAGGGTGGGAAGTGCCCTTTGCCCTGGCTGGCCTGTCCCCCACCCCTCCTCACCCCAGCCTTCCCCTTCCCCAGTCCCACCCCTGGCCTTGGCCGTGGCTCGTTTCTCAGCTCTGGAGCCAGCGACCCCAGGCCCGCGAGGGGGTAGTTTGGTTGCCCCTGGTAAGTGAAAGGCTTATCCTCAGTGTTGATTGTCCTTTTTTTGTAACCCTCCTGCTGTTCTGTTCTGTTGTGCTGTGCAACATTTTGCTACATAGACTATTTTATAGCAGAAAGCTAGAAGAATATTTATTATGAATATTAAAGCAATAGTGCATCAATGAAAAGGCGGAGACATTAGGAATTGTGTAAATGCTTAGATTCACTTTTGGTGGATTTTTTGTACTTTATTTATAACTAATAAAAATGAACTGCATTGCTAACTACACCTCACTCGTGCAGGGTGTTTCTTTCTGTGCACACCTAGGAAATGCCCAGAGAAAAGTGCTCCCGGACAGACCCGAGTTCACCCGGGACACCGGGCAGTGTCGCTGCCTCCTCCTCACTTCACCCCTCCCCTTCCTCTGTGTGTCCTCCACTTGTTTCCCTTCTCCTCCTCCTCCCTCAGCTTCCCCACTTCTGCTTCCAACTCCCTCCCTCCTCCTCCTCTCTTATCTATTATTTTCTCTTTCCTCTTTATCTCTCAAAGAATCTGTTCTATTCTCTGAACCAACCACCTGATTAACCTGTTTTCCTAAACTTTAGTTTATGGATCTTAAGGCAGAAAGTTCCCCCCTTTTTTTTTTAATCATTTTCAAATGTAACCTCTTATGTTTTGATCTGGAGGCTCTTCAGTTTCTCCATAGGAGAGAAAGATTTGATTTCTGAAAGTTGGACTTTGGATTTTTTATTCCTTCGTAAGAGCCCACATTCAGACACTCTTTGCGGTGTCTAGAGTCTGTTCTCAGAAAAGTGCGGGTCACAGAACTGGAAGATGACTTTCTCTCAGAAAGTCCATCTGAATGAACGTTTCTTCCCCTCAGTCACAGACTTTATTTTTTCAGAATAGTTTTAGGTGTACAGAAAATTGAAAAGAGAGTGGAGAGCTCCCATATGTTCCCTCATTAGCATCTCACCTTGGTAGATGCATTTGCTGTAGTGGAGGAGCCAAAATTGTTACCTTATTATTAACTAAAGTCCATCACTTTCACTCATTTTGTTGTAATTTCATACTTTAAATGAATGCTAAATGGGCTTCCCTGGTGGCTCAGATGGTAAAGCATCTGCCTGCAATGCAAGAGCCTGGGGGTTTGATTCCTGGGTTGGGAAGATCCTCTGGAGAAGGGAATGGCAACCCCCTCCAGTATTCTTGCCTGGAGAATTCCATGTACAGAGGAGCCTGGCAGGCTACAGTGCATCGGGTTGCAAAGAGTTGGACACGACTGAGCGACTTACACACACACAAACAAAATGAACTTTTAAATCTCTAGCTCTCATTCGAGTCAGGTGATCCAAAATGCTATCTGTCGTTTTCCCCACAGTTCCACCTGTATCTCTTGCTCTGGGAACCTGGGCTCCTTAGCCTTCGCTCAGCCACTAGTCAGCTGTGGGCACATACCCCGCTATCCCTGTTTGTCAGCTGTAAGCACGCGGATAGGAGGCCAAGCTCCTTCCCCCAGCATCCCACAGTCCGTCTCTGTCATCTTTGGCTACTTAATCTCTGTTGGGGCATGGCCTTATGGGGATGGGGGAGTGGCTCTATTTCCTTGGATTTTGTGCCCACCCAACTCGTGGGCTGGTGGGTACCCTTCTGAATCTCCAGCACCCTCCCACCTCCTATCACAGTGCCCAGGAGGACAGACTTCTCAGAAAATTCCCAGGCTCTGCCCGTGACTCCCAGTCTCCATAACCCTCCGGAGGTTAAGGAGGATGGAGTCTGGCTGTGATTGTCAGGGCTCTTTCAGGAAACGGAATCAGTAGGGTTAATATGATACACTATAGGATACGATATGTTATTTATAGATATGGAGATTTATTTTGAGGAAGAATCAGCTCACGGGATTCTGGAGGCTGAGTTGTCCTACATCTGCCCTCTGTAAACTGGAGACCCAGGAAAGACGACAGGGTGATTCAGTCTGAGTCCAGGAGGCCCAAGAACAGGGAGCTGATGCGGAAATTCCCAGGCCCCCTGGCAGGAAGGAAGGGGATGCATCCTCCCTTCCCCTGCTTTTGGTTCTCTTGAGACACTCCAGGTATTGGATGAGGCCCACACACACAGGGGAGGGCCGGTGACTCTACTGAGTCCACTGACTCAAATGCTCATCTCATCTGAACACCCGCCCGCCCCCAGACACACCTGGGAATCATGTTCCATCACGGGTGCCCCGGGGCCAGTCAGGATGACACGGAAGGTTAACCCGCACCCCGGCCCCACCTCCCTCTCAGGCCTCCCTCCCCAGTCGCTGCACTCAGCACACACCTCGCGGCCCCAAGATGACGCCTGGCCTCTGGCCCTGATTCTCCCCACACTCCCCATTCCCCAGAAGGGGTACGAACCAGAGACTTCCCCACCAGGCACTGTCTTTCCACACTTACCTTTGCTCTGGGTACAGCCTCACCTGCAAGCAAGGCTCCTGCCCACAGGACCTGCCCTTCCTGAGCACTTTCCGTCTCAGAACCCTCCCTGCCCGCAACCAGCCACAGTTGAAGTCTTCCACCTTTGAGCTTCCAGCTAACATTTTGTTTGAGGAAAACCCCTGCCCTTCTGTGGCACCTGTTAGCTGTGTGACTTTGGGCGACTTTCTGTGCTTCTGTTTCTTCATCTGTGAAATAGGAGTAACAAGAGCGCCTGTCTCAGAGATCTTTCCGAGGCTTCTATGAGCTCACGCCGGTAAAGCACTGTCTGGAACATAGTCAGCGCTCTATAAATAATAGCCATGACAAAGATGACAGTGGGGATGGTGAGCGCGTGCTTTTTTTCTAATCCCTGCCTTCCATAGTCTTTCTCCTCTCTTCCTCTCCTTTCTCTGGAGAGTTTCTGAGGCCCCATCAATATCCACTCTTCCTCTCTGCCATTCCAGGCTATGGTCAGCCACCACTAATGTCTGTCCAGCAGAAAGGCTGGTGACTGAGGCCTTAAAATCAAGACACCAGGAACGACTGCTTGATTAAAAGTCTTTCCCACATTCAGCTGGAGAGTCTAGAGAAAAGCCACGAAGAGGCCTTGAGGCTGTAATCACAGAACCCACCCTCCCTCCAGCCCATTAGCATCACTGCCCCCTCCCCCCATTCCAGTGACACTACCCAACCTTCTCCTTTTGAATTTAGGACTAGAAATGTCAAATGTCCTTGCCCATACTCGCTTTGTCCAAGGCTGAGGTCCCTGGAAGACTTATCTTGCCCTCACTCAGAACATTTGGCGGTTTGCAGATGGGTGATGCCTGGGGTCAACCTCTGCCAAGGGGCTGAGAGCAATGGGGGTCCCTGTTCAGGACAAAAACACAGAACCAAGGGTCCTCCAGAAGTGGGCATCTATAGTACTTCTGACCTTATTCCATTTGAAGCCCACATAATCAGAATTCAGAAGGGGTATATCTGAAGTGAGCTGAGTTTACTTATCAAAATCATGGAAGGAGAATGTTGTTCAGTCAAAGAGCTGAGAAAATATGATTGAAGGCTTTTGTTTAACCTGCTTCAGAGAAAAAGTGTTTCTTAGACTTGTTCCTGTGTAAATAACTTGTGCTAATTGCAAATGAATCTTTTTCTTTAATGTGGACCCTGGGGTATTTGGGCTTCCCAGGTGGTGCTTGTGGTAAAGAACCTGCCTGCCGATGCATGTTTGATCCCTGGGTTCGGAAGATCCTCTGGAGGAGGGCATGGCAATCCACTCCGCTATTCTTGCCCCATGGGTAGAGGATCCTGGTAGTCTGTAGGGTTGCACAAACTCAGATTCGACTGAAGTGACTTAGCACGCATGCAGGTTTTTATTTGGAAGGACTTTGTAGTCGTAGCTTTACATTTGAGATTCTCTCCAAATATTCTTTAATGCAGACTTGCCTCAGAATCAAATGAGGAAAGATGATGCGGATATAAACCTTGGCACTCAAGAAGCCATCCTTATAGAAAAGAACTTTCTAGCAATGTGGGCTGTCAATGCGGGAGTGCAGTGGGGCTGGGGAAGGAATGAGCGGGTCTGGAGAAGATGGTAGGAAATGGAACAGAGGAGCAGGGGAGGAAGAGACTATTCCTTGTCTTGTTTTCTTCTTCTTAAGGGGTTTGGGGGCTTCCCTGGTGACTCAGACGGTAAAGCAGCTGCCTGGAATGCGGGAGACCTGGGTTCGATTCCTAAGTTGGGGAAGATCTCCTGGAGAAGGGAATGGCTACCGACTCCAGTATTCTGGCCTGGAGAATTCCATGGACAGAGGAGACTGGCAGGCTACAGTCCCTGGGGTCGCAGAGTCAGACACAACGGAGCGACTTTCACTTTTAAGGGGTTTTGTCTTGGTTGGAGGAAAGGGACTAGCCAGGGCCACCGGCCATGCCTGATGCCCCCAGCGATGACCAGGGGCCATGTCAGCAGCAGGGACCTGGAGGTGAGAAGGGTTCAGGAGACACCTTCCATAGAGAAGGACTGTTCACCTTCCCCGTGGCTGGCTGTTGAGTCTCAGCCTTGCGATTAGGACTATTGGGATACAGAGCTTTGTGGGGCCTTTGGGTAGAAGAGTGTCTTTCTTCCAGGGCTAGGACTAGGGATGACGAGGCAAGCGAGGTGCCCTGGGTGCGATGTTTAAGGAAGCCCCACTCTTGGGTGCCAGTCCTGCCTTTGATCAAGGCTGAGGTTGAGCACCTCCTTAACGTTTGTGCCCTGGGCTGCCTGCTTGCTTTTCCCAATCCCAGCTTTCCTTGCTGCCCTTCCTGTGCCGGCCTGGAAGAGACAGGAATTGAGGGGTCGAGCCCAGCCCAGGGGCCGGCGGGGGGTGAAGATCTGGAGTGTTCCCCCTTCTGGAGGCTTCTGGGGGGGGGGTCCTGCATTCCCTCCTCAGGCCAGAGAGGGCACAGCAGGTGTGAGCAGGGTCAGCAGGGGCTTCTCCTTTCGCTGCCCTTCTCCCCAATACCCTGCTAAGCGGGGTCACCTGCAGCCTGGGAGGGGGACGGAGGACTTCAGGGCCCTGAGGGAAGGGCAGTGCACAGCCCGAAGAAGCAGGTCTGCGGGGAGGGGACCTGATGCAGGAGGATTCCGAAAGACTCCCCTCTCCACCATGCTGCGCATCTCCCCCCCGCCCCCCCCCCACCTCCTCTGGGAGCGTGAAGGGTGTTCTCTGCAAGCGCAGCCTTGTCCGTCTGGGAGCTTTGGTGAGTCAGAGGCCCGTTTCAGTCCTCAGTTCCTGCCCCTCTGAAGCAGGGAGGCCGGACTGGCCTGGGGCCTCAGAACAGTGTGGGAGGGAAGGCTGGATGGTGGGGAGGAGACTTGAAGCCAGAGGAACAGCTCCAATCAGAGGCTCAGCAGACGGACAGTGCATGGCATCACTGGAGACAAACAGGCTGGACACACAGCTGGGGTAACCGGCCCAGGTCCCCAGGGACTTGGGGAAACCAGGCAGGTAGGAGGTGCCCTGCGGGAGATGAAGTGTACCCCGATGAGCAGAAGGGATAACAGTTTTGATAGCTTTCACAGCAGTAGTTTCATCCCATCTTCACAAGTCCCTGGTGAGGAGGGAGAGGAGCCAGGGCCAAGAAGAGACAGAAAGAAAGTTGACACAGATCATGGGGTATATTCCCAAACCAGTCCAGCCCTTTGCAGTAAGAGTAAGCCCACATTTACTGAGCACATCAGCATTTGAAAAGAACACAAGGCCTTTCCCCTCCCAGTCTTGGCTGGATCAACAATAGATGCTACATTTCACACTCAGATGGAGTAGGCTTGCCAGAGGACATAGCAGAAAGCGCTTTTAACTTTGAGTTGAGCATCACCCTCCAGGTATAACAGAGGACCGACAGACAGGCCAGAGCCTGAGAAGGGGGTGGGCATGAATACGAGGGCAGGACTCTCACAAAGAGCTGAGGTGGGCAGGGAGTACCCCTTCCCTCCTTTTGGCTGCCCTTTTGCCCAAGGCTATGACTGGGGTTTCAATGGAGCTATTTCGAGAGGGGGATGTGTCCATCTCAGCTGAGGACATAGCAGCCTGCCACATCCAGAGAGACTGTGGGAGTGAGGGATGGGCAGACTGACTGCTGATGGCAGAGTGGCCTGAGTGCCCAGGGTTTGTTAGAGCAAAGGATGCCAGAGAACCTCCTTTTGGGTGTCTTAGATTCTAAGCACGACACAGTGGGAGAGGGAGATGAGGGGCCTGAGACAGAGCCCACACAAGTGTTCGTGGGAGAAAGGCTCCAGATGCTGCCGGTCCAGGAAGCAGGCCGCTGTCCACAGTCGTGCCCCCAACAGGAAGCTGCCCTCTTCGCCTCTCCTCCCTCCCCCAGGGGTGTGGTATCAGGGTCAGGAGTAAAAGTGCAAAGTGCGGACAGGAGGTGAGACTGACCCCATACTCATACACACACGTGTGCACACACACACACACACACACTCCTGTTTTTTCACTTCGGTTCCCGCTTGGGACTGGACCGAGCTGGGGGATTGGAGGAGACTCAACTCTAAGTGGAATGCTTTGGTCTTTGTACTGGAGCCAAACATTTAAATTACAGAACTGAGATGGACTTTGTGGCTTTAAAGTGGCTGTTGGACGTTTTATCACCTACAAGAGTCCAGAAGAGTTATGAGGCTTGCCTTAATTTTCATCCAGGGACAGGGGAAGAACCAGCTCCAGAAAAAGATACAGAGAAAGCTGTTTAAGGATTACTGGTCCCCCACCCTACCCCAGGCCCTAGAGTCCTGCTTATTCAATACGATGGACAAACCCTTCATTGTAGGCGCTGAATTAACTGGTCTGCATTTTAACTCACGAAGTCTTCATAATAACCTATGAAGTTGGTGTCAATCTTCCTATTTAACATGACGTAATGTGCCCGATCTCTCCCAACAGGGCAAAGGAAGAGCTGGGACTCAAGCCTGCTTCTTGCTGCCTCTTGGCCTGTGCTTACTGCGGCGGCCTCTCTCCAAGGGTCTCTGAGAGCGCAGAGCCAGGAAATCTCACAAGTTTTTACCTGCCTGGGTTAGAGGCCCTGTGGTGACTTGGCAGAAATGTTGATACCGGGTGCCTCCTATAGGAAGACTTCCTGGCCTGATGTACCTTTCTGCTCAGTCCTACCCTACCGTCTGCAGGAAAATGAGAAGTCAGGGGCTGAGTTCTGCAGCACTCTTGTGATGGTTGATCAGGGAGGGTGTGTGTGTGCGTGCAAGCACGTGTGTGCATGTGTGTGTGCACATGTATGTGCGTGCATGTACATGTGTGCACACACACAGATATGCGGCTCTCCGACTGCCTCTCCATCAGGGTCATCCCCCTCGAGGGCAGAGACCACACCTTTATTTTCTTCCAGTCCCTTCTCAGCTGTCAGTCCACATTGCCCACAGCGAGCCACAGGTGACAGGTGCTGACCACCACAGATGTGCCCCTGCCCTCCTAGCCCCCGTGCAGCAGGGCTGCCCACACCTCATCACCTGCTCCTGTCTCTGTGTCTCAACTGTGTTATCTCTGGCTGGGGCAGTCGCGGGCACTTGGCAATGCGTTCTTTGAAAAGTGATGGAAAGAATTAGGTATCTGTTCACAGGCTTATAAATCCTTTCAGCTAAATTCTTCCTCCTGATGTTTTTCTCCATTGGCTGCTGGATTTATTGAAACTGGGGAAAAGGATGTGTTTCTAAGTGAGCAGATGCCCAGATGAATTCATTGCGGGGTGTGGTTGGTAATAATTTAATTAGCCCAGTTTTTTTTTTTTTTTTTGGGAAAAAAGTGTTAATTAGTTATTGCTTAAAATACACCACTTTGAGGACCTCTTCTTCTCCACTTCTATCCCCTGGGTGAAGCCCCAATTTCCCATCCAAGCCCAGCCCATCTCAGCCTGGTCACTACTGTTATTGAAAAAGAAAATGACAAAACTTATTTTTGGGCAGCCACAGATTATGACACATGTTGATGAATTCCTATAGATTCAGGAGACCCGGGAAAGGGCGGGATCCCACCAGCCGTCCCCACAGTGACCTCCGAAGGATCATGGAGCTCTGGCCCCCCAGTCCCAGCTCCAGGAGGCTTTCAGGAAAGGACTCCTGAAAGCCCTGGTGGAGGGTGGCAGGTGCGGTCGGGGCGAGTTGGTGCGAAGGGAGAGGCAGGGCCTGCAGCCCTCAGACGGAAGGGAAGAGGTCCCTCCAGGTGAGCCCGTCGCCCCGCTTCCTGTCCAGCCACCGGCCGCAGGTGAAGATGGTTGCCACCCCAGTGCTCGTGTTGGTGACCTCCACCTTGTCCACCAGCCAGCCCGCGCAGTAGCCGCTGCCGTCGTGCTCCAGGCGTACCTTGCGCAGCTCGCCCAGCTCCAGCGTCTCCAGGAAGAAGCGGTCGGTGCTGCCCCGCTCAAACAGGTTGCGCATCTTCTGCTTCAGCTCCCGCTTGCCCGTGTCGCCGTTGGACCCAAAGATGGTCACAAAGACATTGGCGTCGGTGCCCGCCCCCGGCTCGTAGCCGGTCGTCACGATGACCTCGTACTTGACCGGCACCAGGCTCTGGACCTTGCTGGCAAAGCTCTCCGTGGTCTTGGTGACCTCGAAGACCTTGAAGTACTTCCTCTTCCTTTTGAGGGGGATGAGGCTGTCGCAGTTGAAGAAATACCTGCCGGTGGGAACAGGGAGGTCAGCGAGTACCAGCCAAGGCTCACGCCCTCCCCTTTAGGATCCTGGGCATCCACCAGAGATTCCGTCCCAGACAACAAGATCTTATGGGCAGAAATTGTCTGCGTCAAAATGTGAGGATAGAATTTGCAGATGAATTTTCGTTCATATGATAATTGACAGTGACTGACATCACCATCTTTTAAACTGCCCCTTGATTCTCCTTTTCTTTTCTCCTCACGCTCCGCATCTGTGCTTAGTCGCTCAGTCGTGGCAGACTCTTTGAGACCTCACGGACTGTAGCCCACCAGGCTTCTCTGTCCTTGGGATTTTTCAGGGAATAGTACTGGAGTGGGTTGCCATTTCCTCCTGCAGGGGATCTTCCTGACCCAGGAATCAAATCTGCATCTCCTGTGTCTCCTGCATTGCAGACGAATTCTTTACCTGCTGAGCAAGTCCACATCTGATTCACCAGCAATTCCCATTGACCCTATCTTTAAAATACAATCTAATAAGTCCAGAATCAGCACAATCTCACTAACTGCCTTGCCACTCCTCTCGTCCAAGTCACCACCATCTTCTGTCTGGAATGTGTCAGCCTCCTAACTGGTCTACCTGCTTCTTGATACCTGCTGCTGCTGCTGCTGCTAGGTCACTCTATGCGACCCCATAGACGGCAGCCGACCACGCTCCGCCATCCCTGGGATTCTCCAGGCAAGAACATTGGAGTGGGTTGCCATTTCCTTCTCCAATTCTTGATACCTACCTACGGTGAATTCTCTGCACAGCATCCAAGTGATCCTGTGGAGATGTAAGCCTGAGAATCTCATCCTTCTGCTCAGAATTTAAACTGCCCTTTGAGTCTCCTTTTCTTTTTCATCCTTATTCTCAGAATTTTTGTTTTTCAGTTGCTCAGTTGTGTCTGACTCTTTGCGACCCTATGGAATACAGCACGCCAGGATTCCTTCACTATCTCCTGAAGCTTGCTCAAACTCATGTCCAGTGAACCAGTGATGGATTAATACTTATTCCCAGAATAAGTATTAATAAAAGTCACCACCTTACAAAGGCCTGCAAGACCTTACACGATCTGATCCTCCGCCCAGGGTTTACCTCTCTGACCTGTTCCTCCCCTTCTCTAAGCTCACTGCACACCAACCAGGCTGCTCCTTCCAAGGGACTGATGAATGCTTTAATCCACTGTCGTCACCTTCAGAGGAGCCATGGGACCAGAACGACAATCCTAGGCCAAGTCAAGTGGAAAAGTAACTATGAGATAGAGGTAGGCTCCCAAATCCCTTGCACTTGGCTGAGTTGAACCATGGGTGTGTATGTGTGCTGTGTGTGCACACATGTATGCTTGTGCTCACGGATGACACAGTACAAAGGGGTGCAAAGTACTGAAGCAGCTACCACATGCAGAAGCAAGTCCAGGGCCAAGAGAAACGGTCTTGGATTAAAAAGTCCCTCTTTCCCCCCACCCCCAGTGTTAGCCTCTGGGTAATGACAGTGAGTCCAATAATTATAGGAAGAAGTCAGAGGCACTGTGGGAAAACACTGCATGGGGGTAAGGAGGCTGGGGTCTGCACCAGTCCTGCCACCTCCCACCTATGTGACCTTGATTTTCCCACTGGCAATGCTAGAGGTTTGGACTGAACAAATGTCCTTGTTTTTCTCACCCATCCAAATTCCTAACATTTCAACAGTTTTGGAAATAAGCAATTCTGGCACTGGCTAATGATTTCAGAAACGTAGCCCTGAAAGGGTGTGCCCAACGATGAAAGCTTAATTTTTAGATGAAAATCTATACCGGTAAAAAGAACCTGGTTTTCTACATGTTCACTAAATGCCTGGGTTTTGCATTCTTGCATTTCATCAACTCCCCAGGTCATAGAGTTCATCTCCTCCAATTTCACAGAAGGGAAACAAGGGCCTGGAGAAGAGAAGTCATTGCACAAGGTGACCCAGAGCCGGGGCCCAGAGCCAGCCTGCCCGGCCACTACAGGAGCCAGCCGTTTAAAGACACTCGGCAGGAAATCCGAATTCTGTCTGGGGAGCTCTCGTCCTCCAACTTGTCACTTGATAAATCTGGGTTGTTGTTACATACCGCACTTTCTTAGAGGGAGATATATTTGCCTTCTTTGCTTAAACATTCACTTAAAATGTATTTCTTTATGCAAATGTCCACTAATATACATAATTCTATATAAATGCACAAATCCTGTGATCATATGTGGTTTTCTAAATGCACTCTTTTCTTTTATGCTTGGCTCTGTCTCCCTTTCCCCCTCCTTTCCCCTCCTGCATCCTGCCTTCACCTCAGATAACTCATGTAACAGTTGTGGATATATCTTGCCAAATTTCCCTGTTTCTCCCAACCTTGCACAACGTGGGACGTCAGTGTTCCCTTCACAACATGGCATCATATAATACATGCTTCCCCATACCTTGCTTCTCTCACTCAACAGTGCTTCCTGGGAATGGCTCCAAGTCTTCTGGTATGTATTTAATTCGTTGTTTTTAATGGCTGAAAAATAATCCCTGGTGTAGTTATACGGAAATGTTTCCTAATAGACATAATTATAAGATCACCAACATGTGGGACCTCAGGGCTCTGTGGGGTCAAGACTCCAGCTGTGGAAGAACATGCCAGGCTGTTCTTACTTGCAATAGGCTCGTGAGCAAGAATAAAGGCAAAGTAGAGAATAATGAGCAAAAGTGAATATGTTAGAAATATTTTGAATATGACCATACTTGTCTGAACAGTGTGTGTATGAGATATCAGAAAATGGCCAGCGAGAATGGGGTCACCAAATGTTCATGGTGGCCTTCTCTGATGGATAGGACTTTAGGGCATTTTACTTTCTTTTATGAAAGGGATTTTTTTTTTTCTTTCTTCCATACACACTTTTTTGCCTTATTTGAATTTTAAAATGATTATGTATTATATGTGATAATGAGATAAAACAACGATTTCGTTTTGGATTTTTTTAAAAAAGAAACAAAAGCCTCTCTGTGTGTCTTTCCACTGAAGTTCTGAGGATATTAATAACAAAGAGCTGGTCAGAAATGCTGCAAGCGTCAGGACTGGAATCAGTTGGAAGGCAAAAATTGGAGATTTTTATAAAAGATTGAGATAAAGTTATTTTGTATTTCATGGAAATCCAGATATTATGGCCCAACATGCTGGTTAGAAAGGAACTGTGGGTTCATATACAGTGTTATGTAAGTGGTCTTTACATGGTAGGATTTAAATGTGTTCTAGAACAGTGACTTTGGCCACCTGATGTGAAGAGCTGACTCATTGGAAAAGACCCTGATGCTGGGAAAGATTGAGGGCAGGAGGAAAAGGGGACAACAGAGGATGAGATGGTTGGATGGCATCACTGACTTGATGGACATGAGTTTGAGCAAGCTCTGGGAGTTGGTGATGGACAGGGAAGCCTGGCATGCTGCAGTCCATGGGGTCTCAAAGAGTTGGACATGACTGAGAGACTGAACTGAACTGAACTGAACTGAGAACGGTGACATGTAAATAGGCTCAGATAGTAGAGAATCTGCCTGCAGTGCAGGAGACCTGGGTTCAATCCCCGGGTTGGGAAGATCCCCTGGAGAAGAGAATGGCAACCCGCTCTAGTATTCCTGCCTGGAGAATTCCATGGACAGAGGAGCCTGGTGGGTTACAGTCCATGAGGTTATGAAGAGTTGGACACGATTGAGCGACAAACACACACAGAGAATGGTGACATGTAAATAGCCACAATGATACACACCCCTGCCCCATCCTCACTCTGGATAGAGGTGATATTTGGCAGAAATCACAGACTTGAGACCAGCACAGTAGGTAGGCTGGAGTATGACTTCTGAGAGCCTCTTAGGCTGTACTCCTGCCATCTTTCCCATCCCGCCAGACTCTAAAGAGCATCCGTCTCTCCTCCCAGAGAGGAGCTGGGTGATAGCCTGAAGCCATGTGGCTGACCAGATGATGGCTGGAGCATCTGGGGTCTGGACTCCCTATACCCGCTTTGAGAAGATCCCCAGCCCGTAGACATCCCTTCCTCCCCTCCCAGCTCAGCTGATGAAAGGCCACACTTCTGAGAGTGTAGGAAGAGATGCTTCACTGGGAGTGGTAGATTCTTTCTACTGGACAAGGAATCGTCCAACTCAGCTGAGGACTGTGGGTCGGGAAGTTCTTCACTCCCCTCCCTCCTGAGACTGGAAGGTGCTGGGTGGCGTTGAGACCTTTGACTCTCTCACAGCTGACACTGTGTGTTTAAAGCTAACCTAAGTGGTGACTCTTTTATTATTGTATTGTATTGTCTTGTTTATTTTGGGCATTTGTAGAGAAGTATGAGCAGCCACGTTCCTTGCAGTTGGGAGGCAGTACAGGCTGGCTTGCTGGTGGGCTGAAACTCTCCCCAATCCTGTATCCCAGCTCCTGAGTCCTCAACAGGATTGCTTCTCACATCCATGTCCAGGGACCCTACAGGGTTTACTGTACCCAGCTAGTTTTCCCCAAAGAACAACAATATAACATTGCAGCCCAAGAGGGAACTGCTATGAACTGAATTCTCTTTCCCTAATTTCTTAACCCAATGTGACGGCATTTGTGCATGGGGCTTTGGGAGGTCATTAGGTTTAAATGAGGTCATGAGGATGGGGACCCATGAAGGGATTAGTGCCCTTATGGGAAGAAGTGTGTGTGTGTGTGTGTGTGAAGTCGCTTCAGTCGTGCCTGACTCTTTGCCACCCATAGACCATAGCCTGCTGGGCTCCTCTGTTTATGGGATTCTCTAGGCAAGAATACTGGAGTGGGTTGCAAGGCCCTCCTCCAGGGGATCCTCTCAACCCAGGGATCGAACCCATGTCTCTTATGTCTCCTGCATTGTCAAGTGTGTTCACTAGGGCCATCTAGTGAAGAAAGAAGAGATACCAGATCTCCCTCTCTCTCTGCCATGTGAAACACACAATGAGCTAGCAAGGGAGGCCTCATGGGAACTCAACCCCGCTGGCACCCTGACCTCTGACTTCCAGGCTCCAAGGTGTGAGAAAAGAATGCCCGCTGTCTGAGCCACCCAGTCCATGGATTTGGTCACGGCAGCCTGGGATAGCTAAGACACAAGTTCACCTGTCAGAACCCTTTCCTGCTCCATTCCCAAAGGGTAATCTTGCTCGGAGATGGCCAGTTCCAGGGAGCCGGCGGGTGCAGGTAGAGTGTGGACAGACATTGCTGGAGAGGCTCAAGCCCTGAAGGCTGCAGCCTGAAGCTGGGACCCGCCTGGTCAGGCAGGGCTGCTGCTTCTGTCTGCTGAGATTCTTGTGAAAGAGGCTGTCAAGACCAGGGCCAGCCCGGGAGGGGCATGAGAGGGCCCAGAGGGGCGGACAGTGGTTCTGGGGGTGGCCTGGCTGTCTTAACCTCTCCTTGGGCTTACCCTCCCTGAGGCACACGCTGCCCCCTGCTTCCCCATCATCCTCTCCTGGTTCCTTTTTAGTGTCTTTTCTGCCTTCTAGAGCCTCAGGGCTCTTTCTGGCTTCCAACACATTTACCAAGCGGTTTTAATTAGAAAAACTGATGGCTGTGAACTGTTACCCAGGTAACTAAGACCCTTAATCCTCTAGAAATGTCCTCAGAAGGCCCTGGAGGGGGAAATGTAAAGCTCCTTATCTGGGGTCCTCCGGGCGGTGGGCATGGGATTTCTCTGCTGGTCCCTGCTCTGCCCACAGGGATGACGGGCATTCACTCTGACTGTGGAGCAGCAGGCTTCAAAGCTGTATCTCTTTGTCATTACACAGTGATCATGGGGGCAGGGAAGGAAAGACTCAGCTGTCTGGCACTGCCTGACTGGATCTTCTTTCCTTCCAGAGAAGCATCACTGGATAAAAAGGCTGGCGCACCCAAGGTCACAGAGTCTAGTCCCCTGCCTCTGGGGTAATGCTCTGCTTCAGAAAACTCCAGAACCAGTACAACTGCCTCTTTCCTTTCTGACTCAGATGCCTTGAGGGGACACCTCCCCGCCCCCTGCTGTCTTGTCCGTGGTCTGGCTTCAGGCCTCCCCGGGGGAAGAGGGTGGAGGCCCAGCACCTACACGTTGCCATACTCCATCTCTGTGATGGTGATGGTTTTGACGTGCCAGACCAGCTCTCTTTTGGGGATGAACCGGTCCTCCCTGGCGAGGTGGCCCACGCAGAGGGAGGCAATGTCCCCCAAGTAGACGCTGTCGAACTCAAAGGTGTCTGTGGTCCCCCTGCAGGACACAAACGTACGGTCAGTGAGCACTGCTCATGCCCACTGAAGCAAGTAAGCATTTATCCAGTGCCACCTGTATCCTAAGTGCTGGTCTGAGGAACAGGGATAGACTGGCAAGCGAGACCTGATGTCAGGCCTCCATTGCTTGAGGGGTTCAGTCTAGTTTTGGAACAAGACAATTGGAACCTTTAAAAAGCCCTTCAGGCTGCCTGTTCCCAGAATCAGTGATTGGTAATAGCCGATGGTGTTGGAGGAGGGTGAGGCCCTGGGCCCTCAGCACTGGGCTGGGGAAGGAGGTGAGATTCAGGGAGCAGAGGGATGAGGAAGGGAAGCATCTTCTGATGAGGACTTGATTTGGCAAAGTCATGGGGTTGGAGGTGTGGTCATTTCTGGAAGGAGGGCTGGCTTGGCTGGAGTTCGGGTTCAGGGAGGGAAGGGGCAATGGAAAAGAAGTGGGGTGGGCTGCCTTTTGGGGGTGGGGCAGCTCAACCCATCTTCAGGAAGAGGGGGTGTTGAATAGAGGGTGAAGTGAGGTTATGGGAGGAGGAGGCTCTATTTAAGATATTCTGGAGGCAGCAGGGAGATGAAGTGGGCATCTGGGCAGTTCAGAGGCAGCTCTGATGTACAGGAAGACGTGAGATTCTCCAGGGCGTGGCGGGCAGCTGGGCGTGCTGAGCGGGGGTGCTGTTACACGAGACCTAATTTTGATTTTTCCTAGGAAGCATCTTAGAGGCTCTCCCCTCCCTCCCTACTTCTCACTAGAACCGAATTCCGTGCTGTCTTATTTGCATTTTTATGGTGACTGTCTCCCTTTTCAGGCAGACTGTGAGCTCCTCATTTGCACAGATGTGGAATAACATCTGTGTGACTCCCAGTCCTGCCACACAGTGGGCTTGCTGTCATTAAGTGATTTTTGTTGTAGTTTGGCATTAAGTTTTAAAAAATTGAAATACATTTGACATATGCTGCTGCTCCTGCTGCTAAGTCGCTTCAGTCGTGTCTGACTCTGTGTGACTCCATAGACGGCAGCCCACCAGGCTCCCCCGTCCCTGGGATTCTCCAGGCAAAAACACTGGAGTGGGTTGCCATTTCCTTCTCCAATGCATGAAAGTGAAAAATGAAAGTGAAGTCGCTCAGTCGTGTCCGACTCAGCGACCCCATGAACTGCAGCCTACCAGGCTCCTCCGTCCATGGGATTTTCCAGGCAAGAGTACTGGAGTGGGTTGCCATTGCCTTCTCTGACATTTGACATATACCATTGTGTAAATTTAAGGTGTACAACATATGAATCTGAAACATTTTTGTATTGTACTATGATTGCCATTATGGCCATAATTAGCACTTCTCTCATATGACATAATTATCCTTTTTTTCTAGTCGTTGGAACAATTAGATTCTAGTCTCTCAGAGGGGGCTCTCTTTAAATGACAGTCCTCTCCCTTCCCTTTTCTAAAGCTCCTTTTGCATCCCTAGAGCTGGAATGGCGTTGGCACACAGTAGGTATTCAGTATGTTCTTGCTGGTTAGGCCCATTTGTATATTTACAGCTCCAACTAAAAGGGTTGGCTCTTGGGGTCCCCCTCTCACCCACCCCACTTATCCCCATTCCCCTGGGGGCACCCCCTCTTCCTACTTCCTGAAGGCCCGCTGTCTAGAAGAATTCTCCACGAGAAACTCTTTGGATCGATTCTTCCTGCCCTCCAGGATGAGCCAGACGTTCTCCCTGGTTTCGCCTCCGTTGCCGGTTTCTATGACGATCTCGTAGGCTGTGGTGGAGAAGGTGGAAGACGGTCAGCAGAGGGGAAGCGGCACCCACCATTGGGGCAGAAGCAAACCTCCTCGCCCTTCAGGTCCTATATCTGGTCTGAGACCACAGCCTTAAGTGCGGGGGCTGGGGCACAGGTTAAAACCTTTATGATCGAGGCACCGTCAACAGAGCCTGCCTCGATTTGGGGGCAAACCACAAGGTGGGGATGAGTTTCCCAAGGGATGCTGGGGCCTGGCTCTCAGGGATGGAGGAGTCTCTGAGATGCAAAGTGAAGATCAGGAGTAAAGCGAAGGGAGGAGAGGCAGGGCCCAGCTACAGAAAGGGGAGAGGAAGATCCAGGCAGGAGAGACTCCAGAAGAGCCTGGAACTTTCTCCAGCAAACAGCCTCTGTCTTGTCTCAGCTCTCACTTTGGTGTCAAGCTCAGCGTCACAACCTCCCTCCCCTGACGTTTCCACAAGCAGGTCAGCATTGTTTCATTTGTTAAGTGGGTGCCTAGTGCCAGGAGAAGACTCTTGAGAGTCCCTTATACTGCAAGGAGATCCAACCAGTCCATTCTAAGGGAGATCAATCCTGGGTGTTCATTGGAGGGACTGATGCTAAAGCTGAAACTGCAATACTTTGGCCACCTCATGCGACGAGTTCACTCACTGGAGAAGACTCTGATGCTGGGAAAGGTTGGGGGCGGGAGGAGAAGGGGACGACGGAGAATGAGATGGCTGGATGGCATCACCGACTCTGTGGACATGAGTTTGCGTGAACTCCGGGAGTTGGTGATGGACAGGGAGGCCTGGCGTGCTGTGATTCATGGGGTCACGGAGAGTCGGACACGACTGAGCGACTGAACTGAAGTGAACTGAGTGCCAGGACTGGGCTAAACTCTGGGTGACCCTAGCACTCATCTCTGGCCCCAGATGGAAACACACCGACTGTACAACACAACAGAATAACCTGCAGCAAAGGGCACAAGTCCCACGGGGGAGAGGGTGGGTCTGGCTCCTGTCACATCTTCAGCCTCACCTTCCAGCACTTCCCCGCCTTGCTCGCTCCGCTTGGCCTCCGTGCTCCTCCAGGAGCACAAGGCCTGCTCCTGCCTTAGAGCCCTGTCTGCGCTCATCCCCTTTCTCTCCCACTCCTTCCATGCTGGCCTGGCTCACTCCTTCCTGTCTGACTCAGACGTCCCCTCCTCAGGGACCACCCTAACCAAATTCCAACCCAGTTTCCCCAGGACTCCAGCCTGCTCAACTGAGCTCTATCATCTTCTCTTACCTAGTCCCTTCTAATATGCTAAGCAGTTACTTATCATTTTGTTGTTTATTGTACGACCCCCTCCCTCCTGAATGTAAGCTCCATGAGGGCAAGGGTCTTTGTTTTGCTCATTATAGACCCCAAGTGCCCAGAACGGTGCCTGGGACACAGGCACTCAATAAATAGTTGTTGAGTGAATAATGAATGATTGGGCTCATTGCAGAAAGCTCCATGAAGAAGGCAGTGTGTGAGCCTGGCCTTGAAGAAGATTCATGATTGTGATCAACAGAGAACCGAGGGATGCTCTAGGAGGGAGGAAGGGGAAGGAGCGTAAGCAAAGATACTGGAGGGCAGGGGCGGGGCTTGAGATCCACGAGATCCACGAGCTCCAGCCCCACTCCCCGCGGACCAGCTGGGATGGAGCTGGCGCACAGGAGGAAACAATATTTGTCTTCCGGCAGTTAGTGAGTCACTGAGGATTTGGGGTTACAGTTTGATTTCTGTGCTTTTATCTCGGAAATATGATAAAGACAATTAGAAGGGATGGCTGTGTCTACAGCCCAATGTAATGTCAACCCCAGCCTCTCAGCGACCCAGCCTTTGTGGCTTCTCTCAAGTCATAGACAGAGGGCATCCGGGCAAAGAACCCAGGATAGGGGAGGAAAGCCACAGTGAGCACAGCCCTGGAAGAAGAACCTGTCTTTGCAGGCCCAACCGTTCACAGCACCAGGACATGAAATGAATGAGTCATGGCTGGGGACTCAAAGCCAACACAGGGAGGGTAAGGTATTTCTGCAAACCAGACACCTGTGAATTCCAAGTGGATCCTTCATTGTAGAGGAAAAGGACTGTCAGCGCCCAGGGAAGAAAGCAGGGAGCACTAGGAACCTATTTGCTTCCTACAATCTGCTCAAGGAGGACACGCATGTGGATCGTAACCAGCCCTCTCCTCATGGCCCCAAAGACAAGGCAGAGCAGGAAGGCATGTAAGTGAGGGCATTCAGATGGATTAAAAGCAAATGTGGCCAGTTGCATCAACGGTCTTTCAATCAGCCTATTTCCACCTTGGAAAAGTCATTTCATCAATGACTTGATAAAAATGTGGAAGGCATGACTCTCAGCTTTGCTTATAGGTTGCTGGGAGGAAAGGACAGAGGACATGGGACCTGACAGAGTGGGGCAGGTAGGAGCCCAGCCTAGCAGGGATCCATGTGAGGCTCACCCTGGGGCCAGCACCCCCATGGGAGGAGTCCGGCTGGAGAAAGTGGCTCCGTAGCCACCATGCTAGTCATTCGCATGAAGGGGCCACTAACAAAGATACTGCGGGCTCAGTGGGCGTGAATGTGGCCCGACAGGAGCAAGCAGAGCTGTCTGCCCTTGACATCTTGCCTGTGCTCTGGGCGTGGTATCTGCAGCCAGAGACAAACCAGAAGCCCAGGATGCACCAAGCTGATCCAACACACCTCATGTGAGCAGTCCCTGAACAGAGAGGTGTTTGCCTTGAGGCCAGGACAGCAGGGGCACAAGGCACCTAGGAGCACCACCAGGGGACACCTGGGCATCCAGTGGGCACCTGCAGCTTATTGCTCCACATCACCTCCCCCATCTTATGTTGCCAGGACCCTTTTTGGCTCTGGAAGTTCCTCCCATGTGGTTTTGCATAAGAGTCCCAGACTTGGTCAATCAGAATTATTCCTTAAGAGATGCTCTCTTCCCTTCCACCAAAGCTGTTCAATTAGACGGCTATGGGGTTGGGGGTACCAGCCAGCATCTTCCCGTGATGTCAAGAAAGAAACAGTTGAGAGGGAAAGGGGACAAGGACGCACTGAAACCACTGGAGCCTCTGGAGACAGCCAAGCCCCAGCCAGCTCCACCTGAAACTTGCAAGTTCTGGGCACCAACACACTCCCTTTCTCCTGGGGCCATCTTAGGGCTGGGGTTCGGGCATGTACAACCAAGTCCTGACCACCCCTGAACTTTTCTGATTGCCTCCATTGGGACTGCCAATGGGTAGCAGCTTTAAGAACATAATCATAAAGATGAATTTTTAAACAGAGCTGTCTGGTGGAGCACTGAGTCCTCCAACCTGGGGAATTGGTCATCAAGCTTGATTGTATTGGAACTGGAAATGTCGCAGATAAGTCTGACTGCAGCCTGAAAAGGCTTCAAGTAGGGGTGGATAAGAAGGAAGGGGGCTGTTGAGGGGAGGCATTGGTCTTCCTGGAGGATGTCCAAGAGAGGGGGTTTCCCAGGAGGCTCAGGACCCGCCTGCCAATGCAGGAGATGCGGGTTCAATCCCTGGCTCGGGAAGATCCCCTGGAGGAGGGCATGACAACCCACTCCAGTATTCTTGCCTGGAGAAGTCCATGGACAGAGGAGCCTGGTGGGCTACAGTCCATGGGGTGGCAAAAAGGCGGACACGACTGAAGTGACTTAGCACGCACACAGCATGCCCCAGAGAGAGATTTTTTGGTCCTCCTAGGCGTCGTGTGTGTGTGTGTGCTGCGTGCATGCATATGCACACATAAGCACACGATCTTACTGTCCAGGACTTAACGCAGAATCTCTGGGGTGAGACCCAAATATCAGTATCATTTAAAAGTTGCCAATGGTTGTCTACTTTGCCTGCACATTGGAATCACCTACAGAGGCTGATGCTTACAGAGGATGGGGAGCTGCTTCTGAAATTGCTAACAAGAATTGGAGGTGAAGGCAGCAGACAGGATGCCAAACAAAGTGGGGTGGTTGATCAATCCGGAGTGCCAGCCAGGCCCAACGAAGCCACAGCGGCCATGGTATGCCAAGCCCTGATCTAGGAGTCAGGTCATGTGAGTCCCACTGGCTAGGGCTGTCTGTGATGTATTGCCTCACTTCTCCGGTTTTTGGTTTTCCATGCCTAGGATATAGAGAGGTGAGTGCGCCCCTGTCCAGCTCAGAGGGTGGGCGGAGGGTAGTGAGGGTCCAGTGAGGACAGGGGATGTGTGCAGCACCTTCACCACACGAAGCTCCGTTCAGACACCAGAGGGTGTTTATTCTTACGAGTCGCGTGCCCGGAGATGCCCCTGGGGGCACAGACATGGAAAGTAAGTGCCACGGGGGCAGGATGTCTGCCCTGTGCATTAGTGTGTCCCGGAACCCACACCAGGCTGCGTCACTTGGTTAAAGTCAGCTGAGGCTGGAATGATTGGCTTGAACTGTATCCCTGGCTCTCCCTAGGATGAGCCTCCATCTGCGGACATGGGTGTCACTGGCCTTTGGGCACCCTGCCCTCTGCAGGCTCCTCGTAATGACAGACTGATCCAGACCATTCCTGGGCTTGGTGTTCCTGCCCTTCCATCTCTGCCCCACACATATCCTTCTGGAATTAATGCAAGTGACTAACCTAGATAGCATATTAAAAAGCACAGACATTACTTTGCCAACAAAGGTCCGTCTAGTCAAGGCTATGTATGGATGTGAGAGTTGGACTGTGAAGAAAGCTGAGAGCCGAAGAATTGTTGCTTTTGAGCTGTGGTGCTGGAGGAGACTCTTGAGAGTCCCTTGGACTGCAAGGAGATCCAACCAGTCCATTCGAAAGGGGATCAATCCTGGGTGTTCATTGGAAGGACTGATGCTAAAGCTGAAACTCCAATACTTTGGCCACCTCATGCGACGAGCTGACTCACTGGAAAAGAGTCTGATGCTGGGAGGGATTGGGGGCAGGAGGAGAAGGGGACGACAGAGAATGAGATGGCTGGATGGCATCACCGACTCGATGAACATGAGTTTGAGTGAACTCCGGGAGTTGGTGATGGACAGGGAGGCCTGGCGTGCTGTGATTCATGGGGTCGCAAAGAGTCGGACACGACTGAGCGACTGAACTGAACTGAACTGAACTGAACTGCTTCCCTTCTAACAAGCTCCCTACTAACCCAATTCCATAGGTCTTAGCAAGCTGTTTGGCAGGAAATCTGCGAAGGAAACTCCGTGGTTATGCTCCCAGCCTCACAAATCTCTCCTCCCCTGAACGCCAAGGGCCCCAGGAGCTTTTATTGCTCATGTTAGCAATTATGCATTAGCCTCCACACTAATGAGATTGTGAGGCCCCAAGGAAAAACAACGTTCATTTGCTGAGCTCTAATGATTTGTGCACCTACTAAGTCCCAAAGCCTGCAGAGTGCTCTGTCCTTGACCTCTGGGAGCTTATAGTTGAGTAGGGACAACAACAGATGGACACAGTTCAGTACAAGGAAACTAACAATCACAAAGCAGTGTGCATGGTTCATAGCATCTAAAATAAAGGTGGGCCCCCAGTAAGTACAGTTAGGGAAACTGGGAGTTCACCCACTGAATTAGGGCAGGCATCCTCATACATTAAGGCTGACAGATGAGTGGTTGGCCCTTGTCTGAATGCTCCCAGGACCATTAGTGATCACCCCTCTCCAAGCAGCTGAGTCCATCACTGGGCAGTTGGATGGCATGGTGCAGAAGGCTCAGTGGCTTTCCACCAAGGATCCATGCTTCCCTTTTATGATGTACAGAGCTTGCCCGGGGCAACTGTCCAGACAGGTACTACAATCCCAGGTGCCCTTGCATCTAGGTGGAGCCACATGACTCATAAAATATGAGTTAATGTGTTAAGAAAGTATGGAATGTGCCTTCTCCCAGCTCTCTTTTCCCTCTTCAAGAACTGTGGGAGCCACATGTTGAAAATGGCAGACAGGTGAGAAGAGCTTGGGCCCCTGAATCACAGCGTGGAAGGCCTCTTGCCAAACACCCACACTGGACTTATTACATCAGTGAGAAACAGATTTTGTTGCATTTAGCTATTGAGATTTGTGGGTTTAAGTTTTACTGCAGCTAGTGTTACAGTAACTAGCTAGCTGAAATAAGAAAAGGTTGGAAAATCCTTTCTTTACATCAGGCTCTGCTAGTGATACGCCTTCATCAAATCTGTTGAACCCAGATACTGGCATTTGTATTAAAGGGACCCCTCCCTGGTCCTTGATGGCCACTCAGCTTAGGGACCAATTACTCTTTCCCTTTACACATGCACTGAGGAAGGAACCAAAGAGAAAGCTGTTGGTGGAGATGCTGGCTCCCCTACACATTCTGTTTTCAGGAAGGCCTGAGTTGGTGGCTGTTGCTATAGACATCAGTTGGAGAGAGTCCACGACATAAAATAAACCAGAGAGAGTATCACATCAAACTGCCCAGGGCAGGCTTGTCCCCTGTGGGTTTTCCTGCTACCTGATAAGTCCCTGTGATCTGGGGTCATGAGCTGGCACCAGTATCTTGGCTGTCTCAGGCTCACGAAGCAACTCTTAGGGTGTTTACTTATGCACTGCTCCAGTGTCATTTCTTTCATTGGGCATCTGATTCCCCTCCAGCTATGAGAGCTCTTCCTTTAGATTTTCTAACATTGTTCTGCCCTCCCTCTGCCCAGGCTGCATCTAAGCAGGGCCCGCCGGTGTCCCCACGTACTGGTCTCCTCCAGCTCGTCATGGATCTCATTGTTGGCGCAGGCAAAGTCGCGGACTGTCTGCCTGTCGCCCTCGCTCTTGGAGAGCCAGCAGTCACACTGGAAGCGGAAGGTCTCGTCGCGGGAATTGTCCTTCACGTCGACATGGCTCAGGTGCCAGCCAGGAAATATCCCTGAGAACAGAGACACGGGGCTGGAGGCTGAATGGGCTCTTCCTCCCCTTTCAGACTTCTGCTCCCTACATCTGCTGGCTGTGTGACCCTGAACAAGTTCGCTGTCCTCTCTGGGCCTTTGTCTCCATGTTGATGAAATGAGGGGTTGGGTTAGATGATCGCTGAGATACCTCTAGCCCAGAGAATAGAGTGGGTTGGCCCAAAAGTTTGTTTAGGTTTTTCCACAATTCTCTTTGCAAAATACTTAACTTGGGTTCAGGAACTCTTAGAGGATCTCTGTGTGTCCATAGTATGTGCAGAAGGCTACAAGGAGGGCATGTATATGTTTTACTTTCACATCTTGCCTTCTCATGCCACTTGGGGTTGGAAGGGCAGTCCTAGCGTCTCCAACAAAAAAACATTTCAATAATGGTGAGGGAGGATCCGACACTGCCCGGAGCGACATCTATAGATCTTGCTGTTGGTCTCAAGGGTTATAAGCACGGAGACACACAAAGATGGACACACCCAGCCCACAGGGAGCAGATGTTAAGGCTCGCGGGCAGAGCATACACACTGGCAGTCCTAGGACAGCTTCATTTCTGGTGTAAAAGGTACTGCATATGTTTTAAAACATAGGTCTTTACTGAAAGTGGAGATCAGTGAGTCCTAGAGCAAGTTAAATTTTACAGTGGTTCTGTTGAGTTAAAAAGTGGTGTTATTTTATCAACAAAGAATTTTTTTGCATGCATATTTTAAGTTTTATTTAAATTCAAAATGTAAATAACAAATGGTTAGTAATAAGCGGGGGCTTCCCTGGTAGCTCAGCTGGTAAAGAATCTGCCTGCAGTGCAGGAGACCTGGGTTCGATCCCTGGGCTGGGAAGATCCCTCGAGAAGGGCATGGTAACCCGCTCCAGTATTCTTCCCTGGACAATCCCCATGGACAGAGGAGCCTGATGGGTTGCAGTCTGTGGGATCACAGAGAGTTGGACATGACTAAGAAACTAAGCACAGCCCAGCACAGTACTAAGTGGAAATAACAGACTTACTCTGCTCTATATTCTGGGCAGGTTTCACTCCCAAATTCACTTCCAGAACTCCAGGCACGGCAGTGACAGAGAAAAGCAGTGGGATGATGGGAAGGGTGGATTCTGGGCTGCCTTTAACTTTATCCACAGGCAATTCTGGGCCCCAGCGTGTGGGTGAAGACAACCGGAGAAGGAGGCAGCCCAGCCCAGGTTGCCCTGGTGCCTGCTGGCAGGTTGTTCTCTTCCCCTGCACCCCTGCTTCCTCTCTCCTCTGAAGGGATGGCACTGTCTCACCCCATCTTCAGCTCTCTTTACAAGTTTGATTCTGCAAAGGAACTCCTTCCAAGGTAAATTGCAGACTAACCCCAACCACTGTAAGATAAATAAGCTTCACTCATAGCTTCATGCTCACTGATGATTTAATTGCCTTTTTTGGAAATGTTGGATGTGATTAACAGGGATCCTACCACGACTTTCTACACTAAGAACCTATCAAACATGAGAAGAGGCAGCTCTGGGAAGGCTGATGTCATATGACTGGGTTCTGCTGGTGAAAACACCAGAGAAATAGACAGACCCACAGTTACAGAATGGCTAGTTGTGTGGCAGCACTACCATCGTAGATCAATAGGGAGCCATCTTAATCCCACCACTAGAGAATCCATTTCTTTACAGAATCTCCTCTTTCAGAGTCCTACTTTACCTTTTTACACAAAGATAGCAGACACCGCACACTGTCTGACATCTTACCCTTTCACTCACAGTCTATATCAGTACATAGGTATCTGCCCATCCCTTTTCATAGTTGCATGGTATCCCATTGTATGCACACACAAGAAAATTTCTGCCTTGTCCTAATTGATGGATAATTAGTTGTTATCCAAACTTTCACTTCTACATGCAGTGCTATAATTACTACCCTCTACAGGCATCATACGGAGAAGGCAATGGCAAGCCACTCCAGTACTATTGCCTAGAAAATCCCATGGATGGAGGAGCCTGGTAGGCTGCAGTCCGTGGGGTCGCTAAGGGTCGGACACGACTGAGCAACTTCACTTTCACTTTTCACTTTCCACTTTCACACATTGGAGAAGGAAATGGCAACCCACTCCAGTGTTCTTGCCTGGAGAATCCCAGGGACGGGGGAGCCTGGTGGGCTTCCGTCTATGGGGTCACACAGAGTCGGACACGACTGAAGTGACTTAGCAGCAGCAACAGGCATCATAGCGATCTTTTGAAATCATAAATCAGGTTTGATTTTGTCACTTCTCATGGAAAACTGTCTAATGGCTTCCCATTACCCTCAGAATAACTGCAAACAGCTCACCAACAACCTTAAGAACTGACATGACGTGGCCCCTTTCCATTTTGACTTCATCTCGTGCTACGTGCATTTTTACTCACTCTATTTCACTTACGCCTTTTAGCGCCCTAACATATGAAATCCAGTCTTGCCTTGGAAATGTCGCACATACTTTTCTGTCTGCCTGCGACAATATACCCTAGGCTCTGAATATCCAGAGTGTTTCATCACTGAAGTGTCAGATCAAATGTCCTGTCTTTGGGAAGACCTTTCCAATTTGCGGAGGCTTCCCCGTCCCCAATTACTTGCTATCACGTTAACGTGCACCCATTTCACAGTCTGAAATAATTTCGGTTTTATTTGCTTGCACATTGTCTGTACTTTCTGTCTTCTCTAGATTGTAAGCCCCATGAGAGCAGGAGTCTTGCCTGATATCCACCACTATATTCTAATGCCTAGAGCAATGCTTAGCACATTATTCCATAAACACTTGTTGAATGGATGAGTGCACTGTTGTTCTTGGGAAGAACAAGGGAGGACACTGGTGGTAACATTCTATGAGTGGAGGGGAAAAATAATTCAAAGCCCCACCAGGGAGCAATGGCCTGTCTTAGTGAAATCATTTGACCTCCAATGTTCTAAGGTTTACTATAAGAAAAAAAGCTTAAAAACTGAATGAGGTGTAAAATAGATAGTTAAGAAGTTGCTAAACACACAGGGAGCCCAGCCTGACGCTCCGTGATGACCTTGAGGGGGCTGGTTTGGAAAGGGTGGGATGGGGCTGGGGAGGGAGGCCCAGGAGGGAAGGGATATATGTATAATTATGACTGACTCACATTGTTGTATGGCAGAAACCAACACAAAATTGTAAAGCGATTTTCTACCAATCAAAAAAAAAAAGAAAACCAAACTGAAAGAGCATAGGGCCCCAATCTTTCCAGCCAAGAGAAGGCAGACTCCAGACAGGAGGGAAACTGACTGCCAGGTACTTCCCGGATTTCATCATGCTATCTGCTACTTGTGATTCCTCCGTGGCCTTCCACATCTGATGGGGGAAAAGGGTCCAATTCTGTTTCCATATATAGGGCCTTCTTCATCCTGACTCCATCCACTTCCTTTCCTGCCTCAGGAAGGAAGACTCCTAAGGCAACTCCTCCATCCCAGTGAGATGGATTTATTCAGCATCACTTGGCTGTATCTTTCATCTTCATTAAGGCTTCAAGCGATTTTCCTGCCCTAAATTCCCACATACCCTCTGGACAACTTAGGCCTCACTTTCTCCATGAGACCCTCCAAACTCCCCAGTCCCATGGCATTCATCATCTGTTTATTCACTTGCCCATGAACAGTTGCCCAAGATGGCTTGGGAAATAAACGATTTCTAGTGAGGTTATGAACATGAACTCTTTTATAGTGATTGTGTGTGTGTCAGATTTCTCTAGTTTGATTTTAAGGTATGGAATTTGTCTTAAACTTCTTGGTTACATCACAGGTGTATTGACTTAGTGCTCAATAAATACAGAATTGATAAATTACATTTACTTTCTATAGTGATACCTCAGCTTTTTAAATTTCAGTGCAAACCCTTAAAATATTGCTTGAATATATAATTTATTTCTTCAAGTAATTTCTTTAAAAAATAACCTTTGGCAAGCTAAAGTCCATGCAGGTAAACAAAATTTCTTTAAAAAGATAAATAGGTTGTTTGAAATGAGATATGGAGCCATCACAGAGTCCTAGCTATTAAAGAATACAGAATCTAGCTAGTATCCCTCCACAAATACTTTCTCATGTACATCATCCAAGATAGGATGCCCGGAGTGACACACCCGCATCTGGGAGATCTCTAGACTCCATTCTCAGCACACCCACCAAACTGAATATATTACAGCATCTCTATGCCTCAGATTCCTTACTTGAGCAAAGTAACCGGGTTAAAATACATGATTTCTGAGATCCCATACACTTCTATGAATTTATATTATTCAAAAGAAAATATATTCATTAGAGTTTTCATTTCAGAGGAAGAAAGCCAGAGGGAAAAAAAAGAATTAGAAAATAAACACTCTTGTTATAATTTGTTCAGTATTATAAAAGCTATCTGGGTAATTGAAATTAAGGGAAAGAATTAATCATTTATCTTGATTTTCACCTATGAACTATATTTCATGGTAATCAAATAGCCTGAGGGACAACTTTTTTTTACAGAAGAATTCGGGCTAATAAGTGGATAAGAAATAACAATTAGAAAATCATTTGTAACTCTAATTGATCATCACAGAGAAGCCATTAGATGAAGAGTGATGGGAGTTTACAGTGGAGGAATCAAGCAGTCTGCCCTGGATTCACCGTTAGACGTGAGCGTCAGTAAGTGTGAGATGGCTGTGATGTAATATGAAGTACACAAGTCCCATTTTAAAGTAGCCCTGATACCACATATAAAATATTCTTGCCAAATAATATCGAACCTGGATCTAATCAAGTCTTTACAGCTGACTTCCAGATTGTAAGAAATATGGGGAACAGGGAAGCAATGACACCATAAAGAAGAAAGCAGACAGGTCCAGAGTGTGCAAATTTTATAGATCATTGGGCCCTGCTCCTTCAAAAGTCAATGGCATGAAAAAATAAAGGGATTAGGTATGGCTCTGTATTAAACATTTAAACTTTCATCTCTGGAGGAGAAAGTTACTATAAAGAGGAAATTAGGCACAGAATCTTGGGCCTCTTCTGACCCTAGTATCCAAACTACTTGGGCTCATTGAAGACACAAAAATCTTTCTGTTCTTGTCAATGACAGGATCCTGCTTTCAGATCCAAAGTCTAGTTGTCGAGGAGGAGGTCATTTCTCTGCTTACAAAGGGAAGAAGATAACATCAGTGACTTGGAATTTCTTTAAGTCCAAGAGCGATGAGGAGACCAAAGGTAATCAGAGGAATAAGGGAGGAATCAAGCTCTTTGTAGAGCCTGGCGTCTACACCAAAGTTGTTGTTGTTCAGTTGCTAAGTCGTGTCCCACTCTTTGTGACCCCATGGACTGCAGCATGCCAGGCTTCCCTGTCCTTCAGTATCTCCTGGAGTTTGCTCAAGTTCAAGTCCATTGAGTCGGTGATGCTATCTAACTATCTCATCCTCTGCTGTGCTTTTCTCCTTGTGCCTTCAATCTTTGCCAGCATCAGGGTCTTTTCCAATGAGTTAGTTCTTCGTATCAGGTGGCCAAAGCATTGGAGCTTTAGCTTCAGCATCAGTCCTTCCAATGAATATTCAGGATTGATTTCCTTGAGGATTGACTGGTTGGATCTCCTTGCTGTCCAAGGGACTCTCAAGAGTCTTCTCCAATACCACAGTTCAAAAGCATCAATTCTTTGGCACTCAGGCTTCTTTATGGTCCAACTCTCACATCCACACGTGACTACTGGAAAACCATAGCTTTGACCATACAGATCTTTGTTGGAAAAGTGGTCTCTGCCTTTCAATACGCTGTCTAGGTTTGTCATAGCTTTCCTTCCAAGAAGCAAATGTCTTTTAATTTCATGCTGCAGTCACTGTCAGCAGTGATTCTGGAGCCCAAGAAAATAAAATCTGTCCCTGTTTCCACTTTTCCCCCTTCTATTTGCCATGAAGTGATGGGACTGTATGTCATGATCTTAGTTTTTTGAATGTTGAGCTTTAAGCCAGCTTTTTCACTCTCCTCTTTCACTCAAGAGGCTCTTTAGTTCCTCTCAACTTTCTGCCACTGGAGTGGTATCATCTGCATATATGAGGTTGCTGATGTTTCTCCCAGCAATCTTGATTCTAGCTTGTGATAAATCCAGCCCGGCATCACATGATGTAATCTGCATATAGGGCTTCCACAGTGGCTCAGCAGGGAAAGAATCCACCTGCAATTCAGGAGCCACAGGAGACATGGGTTTGATCCCTGGGTTGGGAAGATCCCCCTGAGGAGGGCATGGCAGCCCACTCCAGTATTCTTGCCTAAAGAATCCCATGGACAGAGGAGCCTGGCAGGCTACAGTCCAGGGTTACAAAGAGTCAGACATGGCTGAAGTAACTTAGTCTGCATACAGTCTTCACACAAATTAAATAAGCAGTGTGAGAATATACAGCCTTGTCAAAATCCTTCCAGAATTTTGAACCAGTCCATTGTTCCATGTCTGGTTCTAACTGTTGCTTCTTGACCTGCAGGAGACAAGTAAGGTGTTAGAGTATTCCCATCAGAATTTTCCACAGTTTGTTGTGATCTACATAGTCAAAGGCTTTAGCATAATCAATGAATCAGATGTAAATGTTTTTCTGGAATTTCTTTGCTTTCTCTATGATCCAGCGAATGTTGGCAATTCGATCTCTGGTTCCTCTGCCTTTTCTAAACTCAGTTTGTACATCTGGATGTTCTCAGTTCATGTACGGCTGAAGGCTAGCTTGAAGGATTTTGAATATAACCTTGCTAGCATGTGAAATGAGCGTAATTGTACAGTAGTTTGAACATTCTTTGGAATTGCCCTTCTTTGGGATTGGAATGAAACTGACCTTTTCCAGTCCTGTGGCTACTGCTGAGTTTTCCAAATTTGCTGACATATCAAGCACAGCACTTTAACAGCATCATCTTTTAGGATTTGAAATAGATCTGCTGGAATTTCATCAACTCCATTAGCTTTGTTTGTAGTAATGCTTCCGAAGGCCCACTTGACTTCACACTCCAGCCTGTCTGACTCTAGATTAGTGACCACACCATCATAGTTATCCGGGTCATTAAGAATTTTTTGCATCATTCTTCTGTGCATTCTTACCAGTTCTTCTTAATCTCTTTTCTTTCTGTTAGATCCTTACCGTTTCTGTCCTTTATCGTGCCCATCCTTGCCTGAAATGTTCCCCTGATATCTCCAATTATTCAGTTGGGTGTATCTTTCCCTTCCTCCCTTGCCTTTCACTTCCCTTCTTTTCTCAGCTATTTGTAAAGCCTCTTCAGACAACCACTTTGCCTTCTTGTATTTCTTTTTCTAGGGGATGGTTTTGGTCTCCACCCCCTTTACAATGTTGTGAATCTCTGTCCATAGTTCTTCGGGCACGCTGTATACCAGATCTAATCCCTTAAATCTATTTGTTACCTCCACTGTATAACCATAGGGATTTGATTTAAGTCATACATGAATGGTCTAGTGTTTTTTCATACTTTCTTCAATTTAAGTCTGAATTTTGCAATAAAGAGCTCATGATTTGAGTCACAGTCAGGTCCAGGTCTTGTTTTTGCTGACTATATAGAGCTTCTCCGTCTTCAGCTGCAAAGAATATAATCAATTTGATTTCAGTATTGACGATCTGGTGATGTCCATGTGTAGTCATCTCTTGTGTTGTTGGGAGAGGGTGTTTGCTATGACCAGTGTGTTCTGTTGACAGAACTCTGTTAGTCTTTGCTCTGCTTCGTTTTGTACTTCAAGGCCAAACTAAACCAAAGTAACAGCAAGAAACAATGGGTGGATAGGTTTAGAGCTGTCCAAGGTGCTGAACTGTCCCCTTTCCTTTCAGGATGAGATAAATTTGAGTGTAGAGTTTTTGCAGAGAAGGAAAATGAAAAGAAAGCTGAGAAAGTCTAGATATATGCATAGTGTCCAAGGAGTTGGAGAAGACTTTATTAGAGGACCTAATGATGACCCTGAAATTCATGATCAGGACCCACTTTTTGAAAGTATTAAGACACAAGGAAAAACTTTGATCCAGAAGAAATGTGGGTTCCCTGTGGTAGAGGCATAAGAAAACAGGGTTGGTATATGAGGGCTTGAAACAGAGGTATTAAAGAAATTCTATATTAAGCCCCCACTGCATTACAGGCAGTGTGGGGGTATTAGGGAAGAGTAATCAATATGACAATGGTACTCATGGAGCTGCTAATTAAGTAAGGGAGCCAGACTGAGCATGTAGTTACAAATATGATGACTATTCTGGGAGAGGGCTTAAGGAAGGTAAGGCAATAGGAAGAACTTTCAGTGAGGAGGTTAGTACATCAGAGAGTTTGTTCATCATAAACAGGGAGATGTAATCATGGCAGAGCTAGGAAAGAGAAGAGAGTGCAAAGAAAACTTTTTAAATGGATGTTCATCTTGGAGATGTCTCATGGCTGCAAAGTCATATGTATCATATCACTCACTGGATTGACTGGAACAATCAGGAATAAAAAGGCAATTACACATCTCAAAAAGGACCAGCAAACAAAGCGAGTGAGACCGGTGAGAACGTTTCCCTGACATTCTGTGTGTGGGAGGGGAGGAGGAGCAGTGCTCAGGAGGCAGTGATGGACACTTGTGTCTTATAAACATGAGTCCACAAGTGACGGAAGACTGCTTATCTCCCCCTCCTTTCTCCCTGTGACAATGACTTAAGTGTTTGGCTACGTAAAATATTTCTCAACAAGGGATTCAGGGAATTTGCTAGGAAGAAATAAACATTTAAAACAGTTTAAACTGCTCTGCTATTTGAAAACAAATGTGGTTTCATAGCTTCTTTATTAAATTTATGCCAGGAAACTATGGCATCATGAACCAACACAGCACATTTTGGGGTTCCGTGGTCAGTGAACAGTCCTCAGTAGTTCCATAGTAGGGCTCATCTCCCTGAACACGTTCCTTTAGGAAGTAAAACAATGTCGAGGCCACCCAGTCCCCTCCTGCTTCCTCCTCCTCCTCTGCCTGCCCTTCTACCTCTAACCTCAAACACCGGGCTCTCAGGAGTCTGCTCCTGGTCACTCTTGGCTTTCGGAAGCTTCATTGCCCCACTCCCATGGCTTCAGTGATGCCTCTGCACTAACATCTTAGATCAACATCTCAGATCAGTATCTCCCAACTAGGTTGACTCCTGAGCTCCAGACCCAACTGGTACTAGCTATCCCTCTTAGATGTCTCACAGACCTTTAAATTAAACATGTCAGGATGAAGAAGCTCCTCCAGCAGCCTTACCATTCTTGCTCAACTTTCCTTCTCAGCCAATCCTTTAGTAAGCCTTCTGCTTAAGCATTTCTCAACTGTTTCTCCATTTTCTCCGTTCCCCACTGCTATCATCATTGTGCAGGGCACCGTTAGCTCCCATCATCTCTCAGCCAGTCTTTTGAAGTTTGTTTTCTTTTCCATCTAACCTATTCCCCACAGACACTATGATCATCTTCCCTACATGACTACTGTTCTGAGATCCTTTGATGGCTTCTCAGGACAATTCGGATAAGGACCCAATCCTTGACAAGACTTATAATACCTTGCATGGCCTGATTCTTGTCTACTTTCTAGGTCCCACCCCATTCCCTATTTTGTTGTCATTCTGAACTGTGCTTTCATTTCTGAAACATATCAGTCTTTCTTATATTTTAGGGCTTTTATGTTTTCTATTCATTCTGCCTCAAACACACTTCATTTTTGATAAACACCACACCGCACCAAATGTCTACTCCTATAAATTCTTTAGGTCTTAGCTCAAACATTGTCTTTTCAAGGACAGATCAAATTGAACCTTATTATTTCCGTATCCATATTTGCAAATTCACCTACTTGATAAAATTTATGTGTAGCTCTAAAATCAATACTCACAGTCCTTTCACAGTTATTCACGGACATGTGCAGAGCAGCAAAAAATTTGCACTGTCTAATTCATGTGTTGCCAGTTGATGTTAAACAAGATGGTGCTCGGACTCCTGTCTCAGCTCTCAGACTATGAACAAGTGTTTTTGTCATCTATTTAGTGCTGTGGGGTTTTGTTTTGTTTTTACATTTTTATGTTATAGTGCTAAAGAACTGCCTAGTGTTTCTAAGTGCAAGAAGGCTGTGATGTGCCTTACAGAAAAAATAGATTTGCCACATGACTTTCCTTTATCCTCATCAGTAGTGTTGATGGCCATGAGTTCACTGTTAATAAATCAACAATGTACACCATATGAAATGTATTTAAACAGTGTCTGTTTGTTTCTCTGACTCTGTGACCCCATGAACTGTAACCTGCCAGGATCTTCTGTCCATGGGATTCTCCAGGCCAGAATAGTGGAGTGAGTTGCCATTCCCTTCTTCAGGGGATCTTCCCAACCCAGGGATTGAACCTGGGTTTCTTGTATTGCAGGCAGGTACTTTACTCTCCGAACCACCAGGAAAGCCCCTTCCCCAACACAAAACAAGGTTATGTATTGACTGGTTGATGAAAATGTGTGACCAGAGGATTGCAGGAACCTAACTTTGTGTTTTTCTTAGCAGCAGTGGTTCAGTGTTTACAGCAACTTTATAGAGCAAAGCTATGATGAATGGACAGTGGATGGTGTGAGTGCTCAGTCATGTCTGGCTCTTTGTGACCCCATGGACTGTAGCGCACCAAGCTCTTCTGTCCATGGAATTTTCCAGGCAAGAATACTGGAACAGGTTTTCATTTTCTACTCTAGGAGATCTTCCCAATCCAGGGATCAAACCCACGTCATCTGTGTTTTCTGCATTGGCAGGTGGATTCTTTACTACTGAGCTACCTGGGAAGCCCCAAAGGAGGGATACACAGACAACACTAAAGGCAAACATTATCCCTGACTCCTGAAATGTTACTCCTTGACTTTCTGGAACATTTTTCCTCAAATATGTCAGTCTTTGCTTTCCTAGATAGTTTGGAAGGACGGATACAACATAGAACACAAGTGCCCAAGAGAACTCTGGAAAATCTGTTATGAGAAACAGATCGAGAAGGAATAAGGCAGATTTTGAAGGTGTGAGCAGCAACAGGAAGTCATCCAAGCAACAAAGAACCAGTAGGCCTTCAGGTGTTTCGTCAGGTGGAGTCAGATAATATGGAGTTGGAGATAGCAGCTTTTGAAGGCAGGAGACAGAGATGAACTCTTATCTTGGATCAACAATTATCTGCTTTTTAGTGCTGTGACTTGAGGATGAAATGTATGGCAGTTTGAACCATTTTGCCAAGCTTGAGAGAAATCTATAACAGTCCAGGTTGAAAACAGTCAGCCTCCAAGATGGAGACCCCAGAAACAAGTGATAGAGTCCAGAGTTGGGAGAAGCTGGAGAGAAGTCAGTACCCTGGACAGATACATGACTCCAAAGACTGCGGAGTGTGTAGCTAGAACTGTGATCTTTAATGAGGGCATCCTCAGTCTTTCTGGTCATCCCTTCACCCTCACTTTAATATGAAGAGTGAAATCTTCATATTAAAAGTGGCCCTAAACAAAAAATGGCCCTAACATTGTCTTCCCTTCTTAGAAAAGTGAGGGAGGTCATCAAGGTCTACATGAAATTCTCCCCTACCCAGTTCTCTGACCTGACCAGGAGGTGATCAGGGAGCTGCCTGACCTCTGATCCCACCTTGTGGTTGAACCTTAAGGCGACTGTTCAGACTCACTGGGAATAATATTTCTTCCTTCTCAAGGTTCTAGCCTCTTTGCTTCTCTGTTGCTTCTGAGGTAGGGGCTGTGGTCTTGGAATTTCACAGCTCTCTCCTGGGGGTGGAGGGGCGTGGAGTTTCAACTAAGTTAAGATTTAAATGAGTTTCCACTCTGCCATGGGCACGTTTATGAAGATGAATATGAATGAGGCAAGGCCCCTGCCCTCAAGAGTAATGCCTTGCCAGTGTGTATATTAGTGCAGAAGTAAAATGTGCTTCTTTCTGATTAGGGAAGGGGCACACTTCCTGGGAACATACTTCCTAAACAGTGGTTTGCCTCTGGTGTGGACACTGCAACAGGAATCTGTGTGCCTGGATGTTAGGGTAGACAGACCTCATCCACCCACCCTCATCAGTCTGGTCTGTCAAATCACTGTAATTAGACACACAATGGGGCTCAGTGCTTTTACTGAGCCAATGGCAGCCTGATCAAACACTGAAGTGATTGTCCTGACACTCATTTGTTGAGTGGCATGGGCAGCGGCTTATCCTGATCGTTTGAATTCTCTGGGGCAAAAGATAATCTTAATAAATCTGACTCATAATTGTCAGACTTTCAGCTACCAGCCAATCTCCTACTAATTCTAAGACAATCATAATGGATAATGAGAGGGTGAGAAGGAATTCAGGGATCTTGTTTTGTTTCTTCGTTAGGAAAGAGTAGAGATTCATTAAGGATATTCTGAAAATACTTTGTAAGTATGTTTCTTTCCACAGACTTACGAGGACAATGAATGGCCAGCTGAGGAATAAGCATCTCCTCTCACTTTTCTGGAGAAGACCCTCTCCCCCGATGCCCAGACAACATTTATGGGGGACGTAGAGAACAGAGGTAGAAGAAGCTGCCCTCATCTCATCTTTTCTTTTCTGACCCATCGGCCCACTGGCTGGGCAGAATGGAACTGGCAGGATGGGCTGGCCCACAGCAGAGTTTACTAGAATACGCCTCAGAAGACCTGGATTTGAGTTTCGGTCATGTCTATTTCTTACTGTGTGTTTCTGAGTAAGTTGTTCAAACCTCACAGGGCCTCAATATTCCTTGGTTGTAGAAAAGAGAGATGATAAAGTTCTTTTGTGGCAAGAATTCATAAGACTGTCACAAAGGTCAAATGTTTGTATCTTTTATACTGAACAGAGCACTAGGCACATAGCGAATGCTGTAAATGTTCCCTCAGTGAATGAATGAGTGGGTACACTGAGATTTGAAAGTTGAGGGCTGTGCAAATCTTCATTATTTTATTGCTCTGAAGACTGAGAACTTTCTCTGTTTTTAATCAGCGCTTATCCCATGTTATGGAAAACATTTTTAATTGTTTAACGCATGTTAAACTTTATCATCTCTCTTTTCTACAACCAAGCCAAATTAGGCTTCATCAGTCACCATGACAGATATATTGGTTCTCTGCCAGGATCTAAAGAAGTAAGGACAATATAACACTCAGGACACCTCTGGGCCACTCGTGGGGGAGACTCAGAGAAGATTGGAGAAGGATTTGAGTGAATTGCCTTGTCAAAGCCAGTTTCAATGGAAGACAAGAGGGTGTTAGAATGGCAAGAATCAAGAAAATAATGTGTCTTAAGGAGGTGACATTCAGTATTTAACAACTCTGTTCCAATTATATAATGTATAACGTAATGGCCCAAAGCCAGAAAAAAAAATGTTCATAGTGGCCTGAAGACGACAAAGCGGTAATGAAAGAAATATTGAACATGAGCTTCATCACAATTACAGATGTAACAAAGTATTCCTTTGGCATTTTGAAGATAAATTTCTTGTTTGGCTTATATCCTATCCCATCATTCATATTTATAACTGAATTTGACTAATTTTAGATTTGCTATTATAACTAAACAAGCATAATCCTTTATGGAAAATTCATGCGAAGGGAATTTGGTGACATAGCCCTTCCCCCGCTCTTAATTTTAATGTCTGAACTAAGTAGAATTAATGCCCTGATATCACATCACCCTGGGATGGGGGGTGTGGAGCAGGAGGAACTGAAATTTGTCCCAAAACACTGGCTCTTCTAACTGATGTAAACATCAAAATGGTAGCAATCCACTGTTTCTGGTTTCCTGCCACCCCCGGGGCGGAAGGGTCCACACACTGCCAGAGAGATGGGCGGGGGCTTAGGTGAAGAGCTGTGGCCTGCCCTCCCCACCCTGACCTTGAGCTACCTTTATTGTCGTGCCAAACTCTCAGCTTGCAAAGGTGACCCAAGCTCAGCATGTCGGAGAAGTTGAACGTGTCGGTGCTATTCCGCTCGAACTTGTTCCAGTTGGCAGACTGCTTCAGGGCCAGGGTCCCGCTGTCCCCATTCTCCCCGAAGATAATGATGAACACGTTGGCATCGGTGCCCGCTCCTAAGGTGCGCAAGACAAGGGCTCTGGCCTCACTGAATCACAGTTCTCTTGCTCTGGCCCCGCTCTTGGGATCCAGGGAGGAGCCAGGGGTGCACGAGGGCAAGTTCAGAGTCGTCAAAGCCAGGGATGAGGTCAGGAAGGGCTGGTCAGTGTCCTGGGGCTCCCAGGTCTACAACTCTATCCTTCATCTTACGTTTGAGCCTTGTAAATGCTGTTGGGTTAACTGGGGTCCTGGTTAGCAGGCATGGATGGTTTGGTACAAGAACTCATGTATTCTGCGGAAATATACCCATCCTTAAAGGCACGCCATGTAGACTGGCTTTACAGTTTAGAAATAAACACCTTCCTATACAATGTGAAAGTTCTTTGTTCCCACATCTGCCTCTGGTTGACATTCAATGCTACAGCTGCACACTGTCCACTTAAGCCAAAGAGATGTAGTGACCCAGCTGGAAAGAAAAGGCTTCTGGGAGAGGTCACCCCTTGAAACTTTTCTGATACGTACCCTGTGATTATCAATGAACTTATTACTTTCTGAAAGCACATCATGAAGGGATGAGGGACTTGAAAATGAGTGAACACTTGGAACTTTGAGCAAAGAGAGTGAAATCTTCTTTCTTAGGAAGAAAGGAAGTGCCACAAATCTGGTGCCTTGCCAGCTGCCCTGACCCAACATGTATGCCCGAGCTGCCAATTTAAGAAAGCTTCATTTCTTTGGCTTCATTTGCAAGAGGTGCCTATCACTGTGCCTGGAGAGCTTCCCTGCTGAAAGTGTGAGCTAGTAGGGCCAACCAGGGATCCCTCACTACCATTTATAGGTAGTGTGAGTGAGTTTGCAGGGTCCTTGCACCAGCTCCCAGGGGACAGAACTGGTTGAGGGGAGGGAGGCAGCACACACTGCTTCCCTTTCAGCTGCAGCCCTCTGTATGCATTGGTGCTTTTGCTTGGAAGGCCCTTCCTCTGGTGTCCCATCTGCCTCACTGGCTTCTGTTTGTCTTTCTGGTTGCACTTTGGCACCACCTCTGGGAAGCCCTCCCTGATTTTTGTCCCTGATTTCCAGCTAGGGAAGGTGCCCTCCTGTAGGCTCCCAGCACCTGGTACACCTGTGCCAGCCTCTGTCACAGCCTCACTGTCACTGCTGCACCTGAATGTCACTCACACGTGGGCTCAAGGACTTACCCTATCTTAAGATCCCAGGCCAAAGCCGGTGGCCAAGCACAGGGATGTAGGAAGGGGCCAAGGGCAGCCATGCTGAGCAGCACCTGGGTGAGGGGTTTCAGGAGGCAGCAGAGGACTGAGGGCCTCTGAGCCAAACTCCTGCCCTGTTTCCTCCCATTTTCCTGATGCAGAAAGGACAGAGCCACATCAGTCATGGGGAGGAATACTTTGTAGAAGATGGAACTCTGAGGAAATGAGTTGGCCTTACTTTTGAAAGGCCAACCAAAGAAAAATGCCTTGACCAGAGCTCCAGACCTCAGCCAGAATTTGAGAAGGGCAGGGTGAGTGGGCAGTGGACACAGAAGGGAGCGCCCGCCCCCGGCTCACCCAGGACGTCACTGGTCTTCACTGAGACGGTGTAGGACGTCCACTCCATCATCTCCTCCCCGTCGATGACGGCACACATCTCGCACACCAGCGTCTTCTTGCCCTTCCGCTGGGACAGCCAGTCTCCGTAGTAGAACACGGTCAGGTCTCCTGTGCTCATGTTCTTCAGGAGGATCTGGGCGGGGGGACCGGCCAGGGTGTGAACACCTCCCTCACCCCCCACCGACTGCCCACCCACTGAGGCGGCCCCCTCGTCTGGACCCTGGAACCCACTATCCCAGGCCTGAGACAACTTCTTCTGACTTAGACTCGAGGCACGAGGAAAGGGTCCTCTCCAGGACAAGACCCTACCCCAAAGGCCTGGCACGGAGTCTGAAACCCCCGCCGTGACTAACTTTACTTGGTGAGCTGGAAGTGGGCAATTCATGTAAATATGTTTCCAAGGAGGGCCTATAACTGTGCGCCAGGAATGTCTGCTGAATTAATGACATAAAAATAGACCAACCAAACCACTTTCAGCCACAGGTGCCCCAGGACTGCAGACCCAATTTCGCCAGATTGTCCTTGGAGGGAACACTGTATTACTGGCTCAAGAAAAGTCTGCTAAAGGCTGGACAAGGGGAGCAGAGCCTCAGGGGACTTGGGACAGATGGCCTTTGATGGACAAGGGATGAGAGGATGGCTCAGAGAAGAAGAGGCAGCCCGCTCACTGAGACCGTGGGGGAACCGGGAGCCTCCCTACCGTCTGCCTCGGGTTCCCACCATGGGAACCTCACCGCCCGGTTCCTGCTGCTCCCCTCTCACTCCTCCCAACTCGCTCCCTCCAGGAAGCTCACACGGGTCTCTGTCCACGTTACACTGATCAGGCAGGCTGTATTCCCTGGCAGCTCATTCAGTTTTGACTGGATACAAATAAATAAAACTACGTTCCCTGATTAATTCACACCTAGGGGCATATTATCTGGGGCAGGCTCCTGTAACAACCTTCTAAGGTGACATCTGCACCTTAACAAACCCCACTGACAACCCAAAGAAGCAGGAAGTAGGGGTGGCCAGTGGGAGGAAGGGAGGGTGAAGGTCCAGCCGTGTTACCCTCTCCAGGAACCACTCGGGCCGGCTGCCCAGGCCGTCAATTCGGATCCTCATCTTGGTGAATGGGGCAATGTCTAGGATCTCCATGATGAAGGTGTCATTCTGCTCCCGCTCAAATCTGGGGGTGGAGAGGAGGGACATGAAGGAGGGAGGCTGGCCATGGTGAGGGAGGGAGGCCATGGTAAAAACAGATTCGGGGTAAGGAGAGAAGAAGAAGCCTCTCAGCTCCCAGTGATTCCCCAGTAGCCTGTCTCTTGCACCCAGAGGTGTTCTCGAAAGGCTGGGTTAAGTGAATTGCTGGTAGAAATGGCCCTGAATCAAGAGCTACCAGTTCTGGGTCCTAACCTTATTGTGTTAACCAAGTAGAACAGTCCCGGTTCATCTCTGGGACTAGGTCTCCTCATCTGTAGTCTGGGGAAAATGACACTGTCCCTGCAATCTCATAAAACTGTTACGAGGACCAAATGGACGTGAAATCAATTTAAAATGTGAAAGAATTTCATACCTGCAAAGCTTGCAATGAGACTCTATGAGTGACATGGCTGCTATGAATGGTAGGGCAGGTTGTGCACTGTACAACTCTAGACAGTACCATTCACATGTTTCTCTTTGTATACAATATGCACAATGCTGGATGAAGCACAGGCTGGAATCAAGATTGCCAGGAGAAATATCAATAACCTCAGATACACAGATGACACCACCCTTCAGAAAGTGAAGAAGAACTAAAGAGCTTTTTGACGAAAATGAAAAGGAGAGTGAAAAAGTTAGCTTAAAACTCAACATTCAAAAAATGAAGATCATGGCATCCAGTCCCATTACTTCATGGCAAATAGATGGGGAAACAATGGAAATAGTAAGAGAATTTTTGGACTCCAAAATCACTGCAGATGGTGACTGCAGCCATGAAATTATAAGATGCTTCTTCCTTGGAAGAAAAGCCATGACCAACCTAGACAGCATACTAAAAAACAGAGACATTACTTTGCCAACAAACGTCTGTCTGGTCAAAGCTATGGTTTTTCCAGTAGTCATGTATGGATGTGAGAGTTGGACAATAAAGAAAGCTGAGCACCAAAGAGTTGACACTTTTGAACTGTGTTGAAGAAGACTCTTGAGAGTCCCTTGGACTGCAAGGAGATACAACCAGTCCATCCTAAAGGAAATGAGTCCTGAATATTCATTGGAAGAACTGATGCTGGAGCTGAAACTCCAATACTTTGGCCACCCGATGCAAAGAACTGACTCATTGGAAAAGATCCTGATGCTGGGAAAGATTGAAGGCGGGAGAAGGGGACGACAGAGGATGAGATGGTTGCATGGCATCACCGACTTGATGGACATGAGTTTGAGCAAGCTCTGGAAGTTGGTGATGGACAGGGAAGCCTGGCGTGCTGCAGGCCACGGGGTTGCAAAGAGTTGGATGCGACTGAGCGACTGAACTGAACTGAAGTAATATGCACAACTGAATGCAGTGGCCCTTGGTTGGATAACACTACTAATAACTGTGAAACAGCAGGTGACAGTGCTTTGCTGCTATTACTGCTTTTCTCCCGAAATGACCGTGTCATCTTAGAGATGCTCTGCCATTATTTCTACTGCGCTTCTCACAGTGCTGCATGCATAATGCGATCTTCAGTGCTGACATTGCTTGACTGCTCACTGACTCCAGATGCTGCTGCTGCTAAGCCCCTGGGGGTAACACAGGTATCACTGAAGATATGACGCTGCATGGCAATTTTATGCTTCCTTGAGCAAGACATATTTTTTAAAAACAGAGGCCATAGCCAGTGGGAGCTAGAACTGCAAATGCTACAAACCAAAAACTAACTACTCCTTGTCTTCAAGGCAGTGGAACAGAGGCCTAATCCCTTCTGATAACTTGCTTCGTGCACTTTGCGATTATTAGGAGTAATAACACTCTCCCAGAAGTCTGCCCTAAATTCCTCCTGCTCTAATTTCAATTGTCTGTCTCCCGGTCATGTGGACACTAGAAGGCAGTTTTCAGAAACTCCCCTCAAGCTCATCTCACAAAGTGGAGACTCTCTCAAATAATCTTTCATCTCATTCATTCCTTACTCTTGCTGGGTGTATAATGTTGCAGATCAAAGGAATGTTAGAATTCTTCACTTCATCTTTTTCTTTAATTGTCACTATCTGAATTTAACCAACAATCTCCCCTTTATGGAGATTTTATGGTTAGGCAGGTGTAAGGAAAAGGGGGAGAGAAATAAGCTTTTTCTTTTGGAAAACTGAAGCCTGGATTATACTTTCCCCCTAGTCCTTCACTGCAGGCTAAATCCCGATTACACCTGGTAGACCCTGTCTCCTCAGAGTAAAAGGCCCACATTCTAAAGGGAACCCCCTCAAGGGAACTTCATCCCTCTACGACTCCCCAGCCACCTCTTTCCTGCTTCCCCACACCCTCTCAAGACAACGCCATTGACATGTGGAAGGGCTCCCACGTTGAGGGGCCACTGCTGGAGAAGTGGTCCACCCCTCACGTGCCCGTGCCTCTGGCTCAGAAGGACGGGCTGCTGAAGGCCCAGGCTGTGTCCTGCTCATCCACCCCCAGCAGCTCAGCAGCTTTCACCGCCTCTCCCCCTTCCTGTTCTGCTTTCCTTCTGTTCTCCACCCATCAAAGAAAGTCCTTGGGAAAGGGCCCAGCAGCCACTCACTCAGTGGTCTCCGTGACAGAAGACAGCCTGAGGCTAACCAGGCCCAAAGCCTTAGGCTGCAAGGGCAAGTTTTTAATGGAAGAGTTTTAGACATTGCCAAGAAGCTGGGAAGATTTGTAGGTAGTGGAAGCCAGGGGCCATTCTGAAGGGCAAACCCAACAGAGCTCTGAGAATCTGGTTTGCTTCCAGACCAAAAAATTTCCTAGTTCATGGGGTTTCCACTGGGCCTCGGGATGATTCCTTACAGGCACTTAATTTCCTCTAGAGAAAAACATCTCTTTGCCTAAAAGTAACCCCTATCTCCATTAGAGACACTAATTGCCTCAAATTCCACTGTTAGAGGCATATTCCTTAGGTTGAAGCATTTCCTTTTGAGGGTATCTTTTTTTCTGAATACCACATCAATTCACCACCATCTCAAAGTGAATTAGTTATGAACAGTTTCCCCCAGAGTGGCAAGATGACAAGTTAGGGGCTTCAACTGGGGAGAGGGGTTGAGGGAATGGCTATCAAGTTTGACCTCTGGGTACAGTATTTTACAACAGGGGTGTTGCAGCAGGCAAACCCACACAATGCCTTCTGTTAGACACAGGCCTGTTCCCGCCTACATTCTGGTCACGTGCCATTTCTTGGGAGGATCTCTTTGCACAGCACTAAGCTATGAGAACGACACAAACCCAGTGGGTCTCACTGTCCGAGTCCCCAAGATGAGGTGTTGACATCTATAACAAGGATTCCAAGACACAGACCAAACACTGGGCCACTTGCAAATGAAATAAAGCAGACTATATTTTGGGTAAGAGACCTGAGTTTTCAAACCAGTGTATTTAAGAAATGATGGCTCTTCTCATAGCATAAATCTTAATTCAGAAAAACAAAATTCTTTAACAAGGTGCCTCAAAGCATTTATAGAATGGTGTGACTTTCAGAAACATTTTTGGAGTTTAGATACTACCAGAAAAGAAGTGTCTATCTCTCCCACCAGCAATTATGTACATCTCTAAAGTAAGGTGGAATGTCGCCGTGGGATAATTAATCTGAGAAATTCCAAGGATTTGGGGCTGAACTGGAGATGAAGGTCAAAGCATGGAGGTGAAGACTGCGAGAGAGTGGGGAGGCCGACCACAAACTGAAGAGGATAGCAGAGCTCTGCCCATTGGTTCTGCAGCAGCCACCCCAGGCCGCCAGACCGCAGCCTTGCCAGCAGTGGGCCCACGACGCTCAGGACTCAGTCAAACCTGCCTTCCTGATTTTCCCCGACTCCTGACTCAAGACCAACTAGATAAATACAAAGATACTCCTCTATCCAATCACTCAACCTTCAGAAAACTAAGAGATGGCATCCGGTCCCATCACTTCATAGCAAATAGATGGGGAAACAATGGAAACAGTAAGAGACTTTTATCTTCTTGGGCTCCAAAATCACTGCAGATGGTGACTGCAGCCATGAAATTAAAAGACACTTGTTCCTTGGGAGAAAAGCTATGACCAACCATACTAAAATGCATAGACATCACTTTGCTGACAAAGGTCCGTCTGGTCAAAGCTACAGTTTGTCCAGTAGTCACGTATGGATGTGAGAGTTGGACTATAAAGGGAGCTGAGCACAAAAGAATTGATGATTTTGAACTGTGGTGTTGAAGAAGACTCTTGAGAGTCCCTTGGACAGCAAGGAGATCCAACCAGTCAATCCTCAAGGAAATCAGTCCTGAATATTCATTGAAAGGACTGATGTTGAAGCTGAAACTCCAACACTTTGGCCACCTGATGCAAAGAACTGACTCATTGGAAAACTCATTGGGAAAGACTGGGGGCAGGAGGAGAAGGAGATGACAGAGGATGAGATGGTTGGATGGCATTAGTGACTCGATGGACATGAGTTTGAGTAAACTCCGGGAGTTGGTGATGGACAGGGAAGCCTGGCGTGCTGCAGTCCATGGGGTCACAAAGACTTGGACACAACTCAGCGACTGAACTGAATCCAATCACATGAGCTGCCTTGATTCTAGTTAGCTCTCCTCCAGTTCTCCCATGCCTTGAATAATGCTGCACTCTGAAGCTCTTCCAGGATCCTGAGAGCTTTCAGCCTCTGCCAAACCGAGTGATGGTGCTCACACTCTGGCTGTAGCAAGCCGGAAAGATACAGCCTCTGTTCTCATTTGACCTCTGGTATATTTCCACAATTACGTGAGTTCAAATCCCAGCTTCCCTGCTGATTACCTGAGTGACCTCGGGGCGTTACTTCACCTTTCTATGTCTCAGGCACTTTATTTGTTGTGAGTTAATATATGTAATTGTATTATTGTTATAGTTAATATAAATATTATTATATGTATATATTAATTCTCTCTATATATATAGAGCACTTACAATGGTGCCTGGCAGGGAGTAGGTGCTCACTGAATGTTACCATTATTACAATCACTATCAGGGGAGAACAGCTCAGGAGAGAATTCCAGGAGGAAACAGGAGTTGCATAATAAGAGCATAGGAGTGCTAGGAGAAGAGAGGCCAAAACTCTTCTCATTGGATCTCCCCAGACACAAGCTGCATAAGACGAGCAGAGTTCCCACTCTCATGGACTGCTCTGTCCAAGAGAAGAAGCCTCTACATGGCCGCCAAGAGCTTCAGCAACTTCATCCCCCCCAAGCACCGTCCCTCCCATCCTTACCTCCTCCACCCTCCAGACGTACTTATTGAGTGCCCAACACACGCAAGGCCAGAGGCAGGAGCTGTGAGAGCTCAGAAAGGATTCTGCCCTCCAGCTTTGATGGAAGGGTTTCATTGTGGGGTCGCACAGAGTCGGACACAACTGAAGCGACTTAGCAGCAGCAAGAAGCTGGGCAAGGTCTGTGGGAGGCAGCAGTATGCGTTCAGAGGAGATTGGCTGTGGGTGGGTTGTACAAGCCTTAGGCTTGGGTTCTGGGTCTCTGCCCCCGATCCTTAAAATATCAGGGGTCAGGGATGGTTTGGGGGACAATGGCCGAACACAGAAAACCAAACAAAACCTACGACTAAGTTGGGGATTTAATGAAAGACGCAGACAGGTCCTTTCTAGAAGGACTAAAGAGGTCCACCAGTACTGTCATTACTAATAACTATCTTAGGAGGAAGTGGAACCTAAGGCTTAAGACTGGGCCACCTGGGCGCACTGCCCAGGGCCAAAGCTTACTGGCTATGGGAACTTTAGCAGCATGACTTGACCCTCAGTGTCTCAGTTTTCTCATCTGTAAAATGGGGATGATAATAACAGTCCTCACAGAGTTGTAGGTAGAAATAAATGTGTCAATACATTCAACGGGCTTAGAAAAACGTCCAACACAAAATAAGCCCACACCAGTGTCCGTGTTGTTGTTGCGATCCCCTCAGGTGTTGAACTTCATGAGTCTGAGCATCTGTTCTTCCCAGTTGGACTGTCTCTCCAGTGTCTGAGACAGTGCCTGCTTTGGGTGTTCAATTGTTTTTTAATATTTGAATGTTTTTTTTTCACTTTTATACAATCATTTTGAACTTGTAGGCAAGTTACAAAAATAGAGTTGGTTTCTGTGTTCCCTTCAGCAAGCTGCCCCTAATGTGAACAGGTTACATTACTACAGTAAAAAGAATGAGAGCAGGAGATTCACGATGACACAATTCTATTCACTAACCTCCAGACCTTACAATAAACCCTGTACAGTGACAGAAGGAAGGAAGGAAAGGGGGAAGGAAGGAACGGGGACGATGGGCTGAAGTGATCAAGGAGGGCTTCCTGGAGAAGGTAGATTTGTGCTAGCCTTTGAAACAGAAAGGTCTTGCAACAGAGAGAGTGGATAAGAGGCATTCTAGGAGGAAGGGATCACACAGACAGAAGCGTGGAGGCTGGAAGGCTCCAGCGGATGAGGGGAGAGTCAGAGGGTAGTCTGGTTGAAGGCGGGATGGGGCTGGAGGGTGGAGGATTGGGTGTGTGCAGGGGCAAGGGGCGCAGGCCACGTCCAGACACCTGGCCTTCTTCTTGTCCAGCTGCACTTCCTCTGTGCTGCCGTTGAGGCCATAGAGGGTCATAAAGATGCTGGAGTCGGTGCCACCGCCCACCACGTCCCCGGTCCACACCGTCATCTCGTAGAGCGCCTGTCACGAGAGGGATGTGAGTCCTGGGCTTTGGTCGTAACCACCACCCCCGGCGAGCTATTATACTTTGCTCTCGCTGGGGCAAAAGAACACGTCCTCCAAGCTCCACGGCTCTGAAAAGAGCCCTCCCACTAAACAACCGTGAGTCTGGAGAGCAAGAGCCAGGCCTTGTCACTGCCCAGCTCACTGCTGGAGAGGTGTTCAGTTTCTGAGCGAGAACATGTGTGGAGTAGGAACATGACCGATCGCCCCGCATTAACTGAGCTCCTTGTTAGGTTGGGAAGCCCGACCTAAGTCCGTTCATGCCAGCAGCATGTGTTGGCCGGACATGGCTTTTGGAGCCATTCAGGGCACCACTGGAACCCCAGGGCCATCCCCGCTGCTAGCTGTAGAACCTGGGCAGATGTCCCACCCTCTGCAGACTCTGCCTCCCCTCAGTAAATAGAGATACGCACTATGCAGAGCTGTGAGAGCCACAGACACCTCGCCTTGGTGCCCGCTCTGGGCCTGGCATCAAGGGGCCGCAGCAGTTCTGGGGGAGTGTCAAAGCCAGCTCACACCCTGCGTGTGTGTGTGTCGGGGCTGATGGTTGAGGGACTTCTGCATCTTTCCGCTTGTGAGGTGGGCCAGCCACCTACTGTAGGTGCTTTTCACTTTAGACTGGAGTTTTGCCCTTTGGCCTGAGGTTTGCTCCAAAGAGGGTGTGTTCTCTTTGTCTCTGCCGGAGGAGGCGAGAACAGCCCCCTCCCCGCAGCATGGTGCTTTCCCCGAGGCTCCTGCCTTGGTTCTTCCTTTGAGGGGTGGCCTCAGGGCAGGAGGGGCCATCTTCACCCCTGACCTGCAGTGTCCTCTGGCACCTGACCTCTCATGCCACAGCCTCTTGCCAGGTGCCCAGTTAGGTCTCAAAGGTTCAGGAGAGGCCTGCACACACAGCCAAGGGCACGCCATGCTGACCATCTCCTTGTGTGTACCCATATCCAGCCCCTTCTCTCCCCAGGGGCTCCCACACTGCAATATCACTGTCGCAGATGCCGGATTCCCACCACCAGTCACCTTCAGATTCAGAACCCGTGTTATTCATGTCAGTGATCACATCCCTGACACTGTCCTTTTCAGGCAGCACCGAGAACCTTCACCACCACATTGCAAGGTCAGAAGCAGTATTTCAGGCCTGGCCAGGATGACACGTTTGCCGGGGGAATAACTGAACTACACTTTGCTTTCCCAGGAAAATCCTCTTAGGCCACCTAACAAGGGCGTGTGTGGTGGGCACAGAGCTACGGGAACAAAAGCAGAAGCCTGACTGCTCGGGCTCTTACCCAGCAGACTCAGAACAATCAAAGCAAGCACTTGAGGCCCCGTGGAGACTGGCCCCTTAAGACTGGGCTTGCCAGACTCCTGTCTTCTCCAGGTCCATCTTTTTTCTCTTCTTTACACAGACCCATCTCTTTTTATGCCATAGATGTGTTTCCAGAAAGAGACACAGAAACAGGCTTTTGTGATTCCAGTCTGATATCAGATGTCCCGGGGAGGTGGCCAGTCCAAAGAGCCCTAGGGTTCTTTGTGAAGTGACAAACCTGTGTTCTTTTGTAACATGGATAACTGGGGTGTGAGGGTTTGGATTTCCACAGATTAAAGACCTCAGAGGGAGCTGAGCCGTACTGAGGGGGGGTGTGCATGGGCATTGGGGGGGGGCGCACACACACACACGCCCACATGCATGCTGGGAACTGGGTCAGGACAGGGGTCCCTGGAAGAACTGTGTGCTCTCTCCCACTGACCGTCTGGCCGCAGATGCAGATGGCTGAGCAAGGGAGGGGGTGTCTGTGCTGTAGGAAGTTCGGCTCTCCAGCAGGAAGGAGATGGGCAGGCATCCACACTCCTGCCTGAATAGAGTTTAGAGCCCACAACTCAGCCCTTCCTTGTTTCCACATACAATACAGGCATGGCACGTACCGGTCCAGGGCAATGTCTTCTTACCTTTGTGGGACAGCTTCCGACCTAAATCTACTAGCCCATTGATTTGGATTCAGGAACAGAGATGAGGGCTGGGACCTTCTGTTGACCCCACAGCTTTTCAGAGAAAGAGAAGTCTGCAGGGCCACGTGACACAGAAGCCTCTGGGTCATCAGTTGACCACGTGTCCTTGGGTCCACCACCCAGGCAGTCTGCTTCCTGCCTGGCACCGACCTGTGACTTCATACAACTCAGCCCAAGTCATTTGGCCAGCTAGAGGTGGAGCTGGGACAGGCACTCAGAGCACCTGCCTTCCAGCCTTTTCCACTTAAGGGGGATCTTGGGCAGATAGCACTCACTGCACTGAGACCCAGGGGCTCACAGCATCCCAAATGCCATCTGTCCCCATCACCAGCCTACCGGTGTCAATGGAACATCCTCTGGAGAAGAATGACTCTGTACATCTACACAGAGCACGCTTCTCATGGACTGTTCATGGTCTCATTAGTTCTCATCAATACCTCACATGGGAGAGGATAGGAAGCATTATTTCCACGTGCTATGTGAGAAGACCAAGGCCCAGAGAGGCCAGATGACCTGCCCAAGGTCACACAGCTGCAGACAAGAAGACACTTGAGTCTCATGGCTCCTAGCAATGTGGGTCTGGCTGGTACAAAGGGCTGCAGCCCTAGCCACTGCCCCAGGGATGAGTCTGCTCCTTCTCTCATGTCCATCTCCCCTGTGCTCGCCCCCTTCACCTGGCACTCCCTTTGCAATGCCGTGCCATCCACACACACAGATGCCCTCTATACCTTCACCCCGATGTTCACCACCATGGCATCCAGGAGGTCGAAGACACGGGAGGTGACACCATCTCCTCGGTCCTTGGCGAGCCAGCAATTGCAGCGCAATATGTATTTGGTCCCCTGGGTGGGCACGGCCAAGCACAGCTCCTCCACCAGCCAGCAGCTCTCGGGGGAGGCCCCGTCATGGCCCAGCTAGGTGGGGACACACCAGGGCTGTGAGGATGGGGCACAGCTGGGCAAGAAGCCCTCCCTGCTCAGCATCCCCTCCCCCATTTGTTATCCCACCCCCCACCCACCCCTGTCTTCAGCGCTGCCTTCCAGCGTTCTCTACACTCACTGATCCAAGTCCCACCTGTGAAGATGGAGAGATTTTGCAGATGCAATGAAGGTCTCTAATCAGATGACCCTGAGTTCATCAAAAGATTATTCTAGGTGGGCCTGACCTAATTAGGCGAGCCCTTCAAAAGCGGGTGTAGACATCAGAGAGGGAAGACATCACAGAGATTTGAAACAGAAGAGATCCTCTCTGAATGGCTTTGAGGAAACACGCTGCCTGGCTTTGGAGAGGGCCACGTGGCAGAGTATGCAGGCAGCCCCTGGCCTTGGTCCTACCACCACAAGGGAACTGATTTTCTCCCACAACCACTGAGCTCAGGACAGGATCCCAAGTTTCAGACGAGACCAGAGCCCTGGCAGCAACTCTGACCTCAGCCCAGTGAGACCTTGAGAAGAAGACACAGCTAACCCAGGCCTGGACTCTTGGCCTCACATCTGTGTGGCCTTAGGTTACTAAGCTTGTAGTGACTTGTTACAGAGCAATTAAAAAAAAAAAGCTAACACACAGACATGCCTTCTGGGTGGGTGGAGAATGGACCTGGAGGGGCAGGCGAGGCATCCAAGGTCACCCAGCCAGTTGAAGGCAGAGGCCAGGAGCTCTTCCTGTGCTGCCTGTTCTGAGCGGGGCTCAGGTCAGGCCCAATCAGCCTCCCACCCTTGGACAGGTCAGCTCCTTCCTTCCCTGGGGGTCCCCACCCTGAGGCCCTAGAGCCCAGCACCTCTATTTTCTTGATGACGCCCACATCCAAGCCAGCAACATAGAACTCCTCTACGGAGCCGCAGCTGAAGCCCTTCTTCCCCCGGGGGTAGTCCAGCCAGATGCGGTTACTGCGCTCGTCCTCCTGCCCAATGAGGATGACGTAGGCCCGGCTGTCGGTGGCCGCGTCCTTGTGCTTCCCCGTGGTGACTGACACGTAGTAGGGAATAACTGCAAGAGATCATGGGAGCCCAGCCTCATCACTGGCCGGGGGACCAGGGCGGGCTTGGAGACTTGGAAATGACCTCTGGAGGCACTGATCTCAGCTCCCTGTCTCTGAGACAAAGTATAACAGAGCTTTTCAGACTGGTGAGCTATCTATGGGGAGTGTCTACCCTCCAAGGGGGCTTCCCACGTGGCGTGAATGGTAAAGAACACACCTGTCAATGCAGGAGACGTAAGAGATGTGGGTTTGATCCCTGGGTCAGGAAGACCCCCCAGAGGAGGGCATGGCTGTCCACTCCAGTATTCTTGCCTGCAGAATTCCATGGACAGAGGAGCCTGGTGGGCTATGGTCCACAGCGTCACAAGGAGTTAGACATGGCTAAAACAACTTAGCATGCACCCTCCATGGAGTGAGGGAGTTGCTAACTCCCAAATGAAGATCAAAGAGAGATCACTGTGACAACTAAAACCCTGTTGATCAATTAGCTTAGCTGCACCCAGCACTCCCATGCGAAGTGGGGCGAGAGCAATAACTGCTACCCAAGTACAGGGTAGATGCCTGACAAGCACACTATGGACATAAAAATGAGGCTGGCAAAAGTAATTTCTCATGAAAAGTAGGAATTTAGAGAAGAAAAATAATGGTATTTATATGTGTAACATGATAAATGAAAGTTCTAGAAGGCATTCATTTCCAAAGCAGGTTTTAAACAGCATAAAAACCTGCTCAGGAAATATGCATAGAGAGAGTTCTAGTTGCCCCACCAGTGTCCATTCTCCTTACAGCTAGGGGTGGTCACGATATATAAGATGTTGGGAAATTTTCTTTTAAAGGGTCTGACTCAACTGGGAGGAACACCTTTTTGTTCCTTACCCTTCCAATCATTGTGTTTGGAATGTGGATGTGATATCTGGAGCTCCAGCAGTCATCTTGGAACCATGGGCAACTTTTACGATGGAAGCCACTTGGAGGACTGCTAGTTTGGTCAGGTTGAAAGAGCCTAGGACCCTGAATTCGCTGGAGCTGCTTTATCAGTCCTATGTTTCTCTTTGAACTTTTATGAGTAAGAAAAGAAACACTTCATGTTTGTTACTTGTAGTTACTAACTAAAACAGGTTGGAAAACCTCCTAATTACCATATGTAAAATAGATGACCAGTGCAAGTTCGATGCATGAAGCAGGGCACTCAAAGCTTCATGGGACAATGCAGAGGGATGAGGTGGGGAGGGAGGTGGGTGGAGGATTCAGGATGGGGGGACATCTGTACACCCATGGCTGATTCATGTCGATGTATGGTGAAAACCACTACAGTATTGTAAAGTAATTAGTCTCCAACTAAAAAAAAAAAACCTTCTCCTAGCTGACCTTCCTAAATAACTTGGGAGACATTGCCCTGATGAAGCCGATGTTAGGTTATGCAACCTGTAGCCCTTTGAAAATTTTCCAGACTAGAGCTTCCTGGCTGGAATTACCCTCATTGTTTTCTGCCCATGGCTATATTTCATCTTTACAAAAAGAACCCCATTGGCCTGTCCACAGTTGATCCTAGTGCTTAGTTCAGTTTAGTTCAGTTCAGTCGCTCAGTTGTGTCTGATGTACTCTGCATATAAGTTAACTAAGCAGGGTGACAATATACAGCCTTGACATACTCCTTTCCCAGTTTGGAACCAGTCCATTGTTCCACGTCCAGTTCTAACTGTTGCTTCTTGACTTGCATACAGATTTCTCAGGATGCAGGTAAGGGTCTGATATTCCCATCTCTTGAAGAATTTTCCACAATTTGTTGTGATCCACACAGTCGAAGGCTTTGGCATATTTAATAAAGCAGAAGTAGATGTTTTACTGGAACTATCTTGCTTTTTCAGTGATCCAAAGGATTTTGGCAATTTGATCTCTGGTTCCTCGGCCTTTTCTAAATCCAACTTGAACATCTGGAAGTTCTTGGTTCACTTACTATTGAAGCCTTGCTTGGGGAATTTTGAGCATTACTTTGCTAGCGTGTGAGATGAACGCAATTGTGCGGTACTTTGAGCATTCTTTGGCATTGCCTTTCTTTGGGATTGGAATGAAAACTCACCTCTTCCAGTCCTGTGGCCACTGCTGAGTTTTCCAAATTTGCTGGCATATTGAGTGCAGCCCTTTAACAGCATCATCTTTTAGGACTTGAAATAGCTCAATTGAAATTCCATCACCTCCACTAGCTTTGTTTGTAGTGATGCTTCCTAAGGCCCACTTGACTTCGCATTCCAGGATGTCTGGCTCTAGGTGAGTGATCACACCGTCATGGTTATCTGGGTCTTTAAGATCTTTTTTGTACAGCTTTTCTCTGTATTCTTGCCACCTTTTCTTAATATCTTCTGCTTCTGTTAGGTTGATACCATTTCTGTCCTTTATTGTGTCCATCTTTACATGAAATGTTCCCTTGATATCTCTAGTTTTCTAGAAGAGATCTGTAATCTTTCCCATTCTATTATTTGCCTCTATTTCTTTGCACTGATCACTGAGGAAGGCTTTCTTATCTCTCCTTGCTATTCTTTGGAACTCTGTATTCAAATGGGTATATCTTTCCTTTCCTCCTTTGCCTTTAGCTTCCCTTCTTTTCTCAGCTATTTGTAAGGCTTCTTCAGACAACCGTTTTGCCTTTTGCATTTCTTTTTCTTGGGGATGGTCATGATCACTGCCTCCTGTACAATGAGATGAACCTCCATCCATAGTTCTTCAGGCACTCTATCAGAGGTAATCCCTTGAATCTGTCACTTTCACTGTATAATCGTAGGGGATTTGATTTAGATCATACCTGAATGGTCTGGTGGTTTTCCCTACTTTCTTCAATTTCAATCTGAATTTTGCAATAAGGAGTTCATGATCTGAACCACAGTCACCGCCTGGTCTTGTTTCTGCTGACTGTATAGAACTTCTCCATCTTCGGCTGCAAAGAATATCAACAACTGATTTCGGTATTGACCATCTGGTGATGTCCATGTGTAGAGTCTTCTCTTGTGTTGTGGGAAGAGGAGGTTCTCTTGGCTAAACTGTTAGCCTTTGCCCCGCTTTATTTTGTACTTCAAGGCCAAGCCTGCCTGTTACTCCAGGTATCTCTTGAATTCCTACTTTTGCACTGCAGTTGCCTATGATGAAAATGACATCTTTTTTGGTTCCACTTCACCTGCTGTTAATTCCTTCTTGTGTGTTTTTCATTTCAGTTATTATATTCTTCAGCTCTGATTGGTTCTTTTTTATATTTTCTAGTTCTTTGTTAAAATTCTCACTGTGTTTGTCTTTGCTCTTCCCTAGTTCAGTTAGCATTTTTATAACTAATGCTTTGAACTCTTCATCTGGTAAATTATTTATCTCTGTTTTATTAGTCACTTTTCAGACATTTTTGTCTTGTTCTTTCATTTGAAACAAATTCCTCTGCCTTCTCGTTTTGCTTAACTTCTGCTGTCTCTATCAAATTAGGTAAAATACAGTTACCTGTCCCAGTCTTGAAGGGGTTTCCTTGTGTGGGAACAATCCTATCAGTCTGTGTGTGCCCAGAGGCTTTGGCGAGACAGCTGGGTCTGGAGTCAGCACAGGTCGCGTCTTCCCCTCGGGTGTGCTGGCAACTCTCACCAGGGTGGGAAGTGGGATGGAGAGGCCAGAGCCAGAGCCAGGCGTCAGCCAGGGCCTCTGCTGTGCTCAGTGGCCAGCACTGCCCTGCTGGGGTTGGGGTCAGGTGCAGGGTTGTTGTTGCTATTCATTGCTCACCCCATGGACTGCAGCATGCCAGGCTTCCCTGTCCTTCACCGTCTCCTGGAGTTTGCTATCCCAGAGGTCCAGCGTGCTAAGGCAGAAGTTCTGAGGGTCAAGTTCAGATTGGTTCTATTTCCTCTAAGTGTGTGTACTTCCCCATCACTTTCATCCTAGAAGGGAGTAGTGTTGCAGTGAGAGAGGTCAGAGTGGGCCCCTGGTGTGGCCAGAGGCATGCACTGGGGCGGTCCTGGTATATCAGAGCATCATCTCTGCGAGTGCCAGCAATGGCCATGCTCACCCCATTCAGATGAATCCCAGGCCCCAGAGGTCTCTGTTCCCCACGATCGCACACTCTCCTCGGCTATGACAGACTTCACCCTAGTGGAGCTGTGCTGGAGCTAGAGTGGTGGAGTGGGCAGTCAATATGGGAAGTGGGTCAGGGGTCCTGGGCAGTTACAGTCTGCTTCTTCCTACTTGATCCCAGGAGTAAGCATGCCTGTGTGTGGAATCTAGGTTTCTTACAGCCCTTCTGTAAGTTCCACAGATTTTCAAATCAGTTATGGGGAGTCATCTCCTCAGTATCAGACCCCAGGGAAGGGGTGCCCAATATGTGGTCCAAACTGCTCACTCCCCAGGGAGGATTTCCTAGCCTGTGTAATCCCCGACTCTTCTCTGTTCCGTCCTAGGAGCACCAGTCCCAACCCAATCACTTCTCTTTCCTTCCTACCTGACTCCATGTGGATCTTTCTCTCTTCCACTCTCCAGTTTGTTTTCAGTGAGAGCGGTTCCACATGTAGATGTATTTTAGATCTGTTCATAGCGGGAGGGGAGCTTGGTCTTCTATTCTATCATCTTGATCTCCTCCCTCTTAAATCCTTAATTTCTTATATTCCCTGGACTAAAGCTGAACTGTGAGCCAAAGTCAAAGATTTTCCCAAAGCAACCAAAGATTCTTACAGATCTGAGGAGGGATTTAATATAGTCATTCAAACTCATCAACCTGGCTTCTCTAACATGTCAGCTAGTTCATGTGCTTGGTGATAAAGGCCAGGCCCAGCACTGAATGCAAACTATTAATTGGGAAAATCCTAAAAGATGTCTAGAATCACAACTGGGAGTCCATCCTGCTTTCTCACTATAGAAATACCTTGAAGATATTGCAGGTTCAGTTTTGGACCATGGCAATAAGACAAATATTCTGATAAAGTGAGTCACATTAATTTTTGGCTGCCCAGTGGATATGCCACCTGATGCAAACAGCCGACTCATTGGAAAAGACTCCGATGCTGGGAAAGATTGAAGGCAGAAGGGAAAGAGGGCGACGAAGGATGAGACAGTTGGATGGCATTACCAATTCAATGGATATGAACTTGGGCAAACCCCAGGAGATGGTGAGGGACAGGGAAGCCTGGCGTGCTGCAGTCTACTGAGTCGCAAAGAGTTGGACACGACTTGGTGACTGAACAACAACAGACTGTAATCTATAAAGTGTGCAATAGCATTATATCTAAAAAATGTACATGCTTTAATTTAAAAATACTTTATTGCTAAAAAATACTAACCATCATCTGAGCCTTCAGTGAGTCATATTTGTTCCCCCAGTGGATGATCTTGCTTCTATGTTGATGACTGCTGACTAACCAAGGTGGTTGTTGCTCCGGGTTGGGGTGGCTGTGGTAATTTCTTAAAATAAGACAACAATGAAGTTTGCTGTATTGACTGACTTCCTTTCATGAACAATTTCTCTGTAGCGTACAATGCTCTTTGATAGCATTTTACCCACAGTAGAACTTCTTTCAAAATTGGAGTCAATCTTCTCAGACCCTTTCACTGCTTTATCCACCAAGTTTAAGTAATATTCTAAATCTTTTGTTGTCACTGCAGCAATCTTCACAGTATCTTCACCAGGAGAAGATTCTTTTTCAAGAAACCACTTTCTTTGCTTATCCATAAGCAACTTTTCCTCTGTTAAAGTTTTATCGTGAGATGGCAGCAATTCAGTCCCATCTTCAGGCTCCTCTTCTAAGTCTAGTTCTCTTGCTATTTCCAGCTTATCTGCAGTAACTTCCACTACTGAAGTCTTGAACCCCTCAAAGTCATCCATGAGGGCTGGAGTCAACTTCTTTCAGACTCCTCTTAATGCTCATACTTTGAACCTCTTCCCATGAACCACAAATACTTTTAGTGGTATCTAGACTGGTGCATTCTAGAGGTTTCCATTTAACATTTCCCAGGTTCATTAGAGGAATCACTATCTATAGAAGCTATAACCTTATGAACTGTATTTGTTAAAGAATAAGACTTGACAGTCAAAATTACTCCCTGATCCACAGGACACAGGATGAATATTGTGTTAGAAGGTGTGAAAACATTAACCTCACTGTACATCTCTATCAGATCTCTTGGGTGACCAGGTGCCTTGTCAATTAGTAGTAATATTTTGAAAGGAATCTTTCCCAAGGGGGAAAGGGTGGGATGGGATGAACTGGGAGATTAGGATTGACACATGTCCACTATGGATACTATGTATAAAGTAGAAAGCTGATGGGAACACACTGCAGAGCACAGGGAGCTCTACTTAAAGCACTGCAGTGTCCTAAATGGGAGGCAGTCCAAAAGAGAGGGGATGTATGTATGCGTTTTGCTATGCAGTCGAAGTTAACACAACATTGTAAGGCAACTATACTGCAATAAAATTTTTAGAAAGCCATGATATCAAGTCATGTATATGAGTCAAGTTTTATAAGTAAAATATATCATATAGCAAAAAAGGGGAAGCTTGAAATATTGCAATAATGACCAAAATGTGACAAAAAGACAGGAAGTGAGCAAATACTATTGGAAAAATGGCACTGATAGACCTGCCCCACGCAGGGTTACCACAATCCTTCAATCCGTTAAAAAGAAAAAAAATCTGTGAAGCACTATAAGTGTATTAGTCACTCGGATGTGGCTGACTCTTTGCGACCCCATGGATTGTAGCTCACCAGGTTCCTCTGTCCATGGAATTTTCCAGACGAGAATACTGGAGTGGGTTACCATTCTTCAAGGGATCTTCCCAACTCAGGGTTTGAACAGGCAGATAGATTTTTTTAACCATCTAAGCCACCAGGGAAGCCCAGAAGCACAATAAAGTGAAGTGCAAAGAAAAAAAAAAAATCAAAATGAGGTATGCTTGTATACGATCAGCCTCAGGCAATCACTAGGTGACTTCATCAGGCAATTCCTAAGGCTTTTCCAAAGCCTGTTGATTGAAACAAAATTGAGGCTTGCACACAAAAATCTAATAAACCTGCTCATAACTATTACAATTGATTTCAGATGACTGAATCCCCCTGGGTAACTTTTAATTCTATGTTTATTAATTGTTAACAGGGACCGTTCCCTTCCAGCAGAAAAAAAAAAGGCCAGGATGGAATGGGAAACTAGGTCTGCTCCAGGTTATTTAACCTGGCACACAACCTCTCTTGTACTGAAGATGAGTCACCTAAAAGAAAGATGGCCAAAATTCTTATTCTTCATCTCTAGTAAATGAAGGCCCCTAAACAAAACCTAAACCCTTTAGTTTCTGCTGTTAGTGCAGAGCCAAGACACTGGAAAAGAAATTGCTACAAATTTTAAGCACTTTAGACACTGTCAGCCCTCCAAATAACCTCTCCAAGTGACAGTCACTCAACCATGTCTGACTCTTTTCAACCCTATGGACTGTAGCCCTCCAGACTCCTTTGTCCATGGAATTCTCCAGGCAAGAATACTTGCGTGGGTTGCCATTTCATTCTCCAAGGGATCTTCTCAACCCAGGATTGAACCCAGGTCTCCTGCATTGCAGGCAGAGTCTTTACCATCTGAGCCACCAGGGAAGCCCAAATAGCCTCTCCAGTGTCCTCCCAATTCTCTAGGGCAGGGCTCACAGGAAATACAGGGGCTCTTCCCAATCCTCCCTCTTAATGGGCTTGGAGAAACATTACCCCAGGTTGGGAATGAATCTCTCCCAGTCCTAAATGTCACCAGAGCCATACTCCCAAGGCTCAACCCCACTACTAAAACAGCCCCTGCCCCACAGTACTAATCAGTTCAAATAGTGGAGATTGCTAATGAACCTCGAGAGGTTCCCGTCTCTGAATCTATTTCCTTTTGTTTAGGCCCTTTGAGAGATACATGTCTTTTTCTTCTTAGTTCCTTTGTCCCTATCCATTGATTAGACCAAGATTTCTTACAGAAGTATCATGTTGGAATTTCTTTCTCCCCCAAAGGAGAAATAATTCTAGGACTTGACAGTAGTCATCAAAGCAGCCTACCAGATGAGTTAAATGACATCTTTTATTTGCTCTGTGTCTGACAGTACTAGAGATGGTTCTGGAAACACTGATTCTTTGTCCCAATTGAATCAGCTACCACCCTCCTTAAGGGCAAAATCCTTAACCGATACTGGCAAAATTCACAGTGCACCTCCAACCAAGATTCAAATAGATTCTCAAAATCTCTTCTCAGAATTAATCAATGTCCTACAAATGAAGAACCCTTCCAGGCACAAAGTCAATAATAGAAGATTACAAGGCTCAAGGCTTCATTATCTCTTGTACTGGCTCCTGTAACTCTCCCATTTTGCCATGAGACAATGAAAGAGCCAAAGGTAGAGAGGTTTCTCCTGAACCTCAAGCAATAAAAACAACGCTATCCCTCAACACCCTATTGTTCCTAACCCTCAAATGGTACTTCTGTCCACCCCCACTGGAGCAAATTCTTTACTGGAGCTTATTTACGCAGTGCATTCAATTAGTATTTCAGTAGAAGAAGCTAGTCAGTACCTTTATGCATTCACTCTGGAAGAAAAAAATTCACCTGGACAGTAACGCTTCAGGGTTTTATTAGGAGTTCTTCCTACTTCTCACAAATCCTGAAGCCTGATCTGGATGATAAAAATTTCCCTAGGGATCTACTTTGGTGCACTATGTGGAGGATTTGTTTCTTTGCTCTCCTTCTCAAGCTTTCTTTTAAGAAGACAGTATCCACTCGCTAAAGTTTTTAACCTTGAAGGGACATAAGAATGCCAAAGAAAAGTCGCAGTTTGCCTCAATCCCTAGTTTCCACATGTAAGGCATCTGATATCAGAACAAGAGTTATAACTAGTTCCAGACACACTTCACGGTGTCCTAAATTTCCCCAAACCCCAAATTAAGTGTTGACGGCTAGGTTTTCTAGAGTTACTTTGTTATTGCGAAAAATGAATTCCAAATTTCTCTCTTATGGTCAAACCTGTGTTTGTTTTACTAAACAATAATAACACTGACCTAATATTATGGGAAGAAGCAGATGACATAGCTTTTAAGGCCTTAAAGGAGAGTTTGATGAATCCACCTGCCCTTGGGCATCTCAATGATCAAATTTCCTTTTCCCTTTTGGCATACGAAAAGGAAGAAGTATGTGTATATCTTGGGGTACATGCCCTAAAACACAGGGAGAACCATTGGCCCACAGGGTATAACAGCCAGTAACTGGAACCTGTGCCAGTGGTATACCCCCTTTGCCATTGAAGCCCTTACCTTTTGGGGAAGGGCTACCAAAAAATTCCTTATGAGATCTTGAACCATTTTTGGGCCTCACGCAGTAGAAGCCCTCCTGAATTCTCATCACATTCAACATTTCTCAGTCAGCTGTCTCACTTCCCAGGAAGTCCTTTTGTTAACTGCTCCTTACAAAACTCTTTTACATTGTAATATCCTTAACCAGGCTACTCTTCTCCTCTCCATGATGAAGTCCCTCCCTACTGATTAACGCTGACGGGTCACCTCTTGACTCTCCTGATGCTCGTCAGGAAACTCTTTTGGGTAATGTTGACGTCTCATGGTTCACTGATGGTTCCTATGCAAAAGGTGACAATGAGAAATATTTTGCTGGGTGTGCTACTGCAACTCCTTTGATGTTGTTACTCTAGCCCTATGGTACAAATGGTTACTCCCGAGTGATCTCAAGAGGTTGCCAGTCCTGACAGACTCATACTTCAGCCAAAGATAAACTGCCAATATTTATACTGATGGTAGATATGCTTTTGGAATAGCTCATGATTCTGGAATGTTGTGGAAACAGCATGGCTTCTTTACTTCCAGTGGAAATAAAATTTTAAATGGCCCCTATGTTCAGGAATTATTGGATGCAATGTTTTCACTTGCAGTTTTAGCTATTAATAAGATTCTGAGGCATTCTAAACTTGACTCGCTGGAAGCTAAGGGAAATCACCTTGCTGACATTTCTGCAAGGAACGCTGACCTTAAAGGAACTAATAGCAGTCAAACTTCTGTAACGGTTCAAAGGAATATTTCCCCCAAATGATAACTTAGCGAAACTAGCTAGAAAAGCCCAACAATTGGCCTCAGAAAAAAGAAAAACAAGATAGGAAATTCAACAGTTTTTGGTTTGATAAAAAAGAGAAAGTTATTTGGTTTGGACCAAATAACAACCCAGTCTTACCAGAGAGTAAAATCCCCACTCCTCACCACTGTCCCTGCATCAAACCATTGGTCTACTGGAAAAATGATAGCATCCATGAATCAATATTAGTGAGGAAACATTAACAAAGCCACAAAAGCGCTTACCTCACTATTCCACTTCTCTGAAACACAACTCAGGAAAATCTGCTTGCATTGCTTCTGGACCTTGTAAACTTACTAATGGACCATTTGAGGTCTGGTAAATGGATTTAATACAACTTCTTACGTCTCATGGAGATACATATCTTTCAGGCATGGTCCGTATGTTTTCACACTGAATGGAAGCCTTCCCTTGTAGACAGACTACTGCCTCTTCTGTGGACAAAGCCCTTTTGGAAAAGATTATACCTACTTGAGAAACTCCTCTTAAACTTCATAGTGATTGAAGAACTAATTTCGCTAGTCAGTTACTTTGATGTGCGTGCATGCTAAGTTGCTCAGCTGTTCTGACTCTTTGCAACCCCATGGACTGTGGCCCACCAGGTTCCTCTGTCCATGGAATTCTCCAGACAAGAACACTGGAGTGGGTAGTCATTCCCTTCTCCAGGGATATTCCCAACCTAGGAATCGAACCCAGGTCTCCTGCATTGCAGGCAGCTTCCTTTACCATTTGAGCCACCAGGGAAGTCCAGGTACTTTGACAAGTCTGCACTATTTGGCTGGTTTTAATTCACTTTCATTGTGCTAACCACCCTCAAACCTCTGGTTTAGTCAAATGCACTAACAGCATTATTTCAGTGGTAATTTCTGTAGAAACCCTCCAAATACCTTAGCAAAAAGCACTGCCATTGATCTTTCTAAATCTTAGACCCACTCCTTTTGGAACTCATCAACAGACACCCTTTAAGATAGTCACAGGACACCCAATGTACTTGGCTTCTGCTTTTTCTGATCCACAACTGATAAAAGGAGAGATACTCTAATACAATTTCTATTGAAAATAATCATGTTATTTGTAGAACAGTCTTTTCATGGTACGCTCTTTGGAGACAAAGATCTTAAGCATTATGCCTTGCGATCTGGATATTTTGTTTATTGGAAAAGACTATCTTCAATCTTGCTGGAAAAGCTCCTGGGAAGTACTGCTAACCAACACTTGTGCTATCAAACTCCAAGGAATAGATTCTTGGATTCATATGACAAAGAAGGCAATTAAATCCTGATTGGACATGGACATCATCCAGTCACATGAAAGTAAATATTTCCTGGGACTGAAGCATACAACATCTGATGAAACAGCTTTCCCAAGATATCCAGATCAGGTCTGTCAGAAGTGTGTTTCCAAACCTCCGATGGAGATATAAAGCTTCAGGTACACTCCAGAGTCTATTATCTTGGTAACATGGACTTTGGATTTAAAAAAATGCCTGAGATTTCTCCCTCCTTCCTTGTTACTCAAATGTGATCTTATTAGGTTTTCAATCTGTACACTTTCTCTCCAACATGGGACACTGTACTCAGGAAACGTCCTTCCTGACACCGAGGGACAAAAAGCTGCTGAGAAGTGAAAACCTGACTCATCAGTGATGCTTTCATAAAAAGAACTCCGTCAAGAGAAGAAAATAAAAACAAACAAAAAACTAGACACTTTTTAATTAAATAGTCAGGAAACCAGAAGGGGGAGCTCTCAGGCCCTGTGACAACAGACAGAGCCCAAGAAAGACTCCTCTTCTATCCTGGCAACAACTCAGCCAATGAAAAGCTGTGGCCTCTTGATTTACTCCAGCCTTCCCAACTTCCTTTTCTCCTCTATAAAAGAGTTCTCCTTCGCTTGCTCTGTGGGGACTTTGCATACTGCAAGTTGTAACTGTCTGCTGATCCCAAATAAGCTCATTTTCACTACAGAAATAACCTGCAGTCTTTTTTTTTTTTTTTGGTCAATGTCTCAGTTCACAGAGCTGTTGTGGGGATGGAAATAGCTTGTGAGGAACCTGTGTGCAAAGTACAAAATGTTACATGTAAGTGAAATGACGGTGAGGTTACTACGCAGCCTGTCCAGGAATCGTTTAAACACATTTCCGTGTGCCTGCCACCCTTTGATGAGCTCTCTGCCGGGCTTACCTGGGCCCTCCTGAACGTAGTCGGCCATGGGCCCCGTCACCGTGGCGATGTCGACGTCGGCCATCTTGGAGCTCAGGGTGATCTCCCAGAAGTCGGCGGGGCTGCTGCAGTTGCTGCTCCGGTCCCCGGTGTACTCCTGCCGGGAGGACCGCAGCCCGCCCGTCGCGCCGCTGGCACCTTGCCCTCCGCGGACTCGCCCCAGGTGCCCCACCTGCCTTCCACGCACCTTCTCATAGAAGAGCCTCTCCAGCCGCCCGTCCTCCTTCTTCAGGGACAGCCAGCGTCCACACAGGAACAGGAACTCATCCTCATTGGTGTCGTTCCAGATCTCCACCTTCTCCACGTACCAGTCTGCGCACCACTTGGTGTTGTCGTGGCGGAGCTTGATCTTGTAGATGACGCCCAGGTCCGCAGCCTCGATGATGAAGGTGTCGGCCTGGGAGTCCAGATTCGTCGATTTGGGTGGGGGCGCCTCCCTGCCTCCACCTGCTCCGACCCCATCCATCTGGTACCTTTCATCCCCCTTAATTGCTGGGCAGAACAGACCTTCCAGGCCGGAGCCCTCCAGGCCCAAATCCCCAACACAGAGAGTTTGATATTCCAAGGCCTTGCTTCCACAATTGCCCTGTTTTACAGTCTAGCTCCTCTTGGGATAAGAGTACATCTTGCACATGCTGAGTTATACGGAGTATTGGCTTGAGGTCAGCTAGGAGGCTGGATGGTAAGAGCTATGGAAGAGGTGAAATCTTTCTGAATAACGAGAGAGCGCTTGAAATTCCCGGGGGGAAGCTAGCAGTTGGAGGAGCCAGTCCGCGCTGCAGTAGAGCAGAGAGGGGAGAGGCTACGGTTCAGGCCAGGCTGGGGAGCATAAGGCATGACACCTGGACTGTGAGTTCATGAGGGATTTTGTGGGGGGTGTGACATAGGCCCTCCTCTGTGTCCCTGATTATACCTTTTGTGATGTGACATGGTATTCTTGAGTGCTTACATTCCTTTAGGAATGCTCAGTGAGATGTGGAGTTCTAGGTTTGGGGAGTTGGCAGGAGCTTGGGGAAGGAGAGGCGGGAGAGGTGACCTTGAGTGACACAAACTTTCATTCCAAAAGATATGCTAAGTCACTGTACTGAGAGCTGGGAACCCAGGGATAATAGGATGCCCGGTGCCCCTCCTCAGGACAGTCCAGGTGGTGGTAGCAGCCACCTGTGTGAGGACTAGGGCCAGGGCTGGCAAGACAAGCCTGGTGGTGGCATTAAGCTGAAGCTGGGCCTTCCAAGAAGCCAGGGCAGGTCAGACCGCAGGCTGAGGTAAGTTCAGGTAAATGGTGTGATCCTCATGGCAGGTGTGGACCTGTGCAGGCCTTAAGAGTGCTGGCAAGTGGCTGAGCCCACACCGTACGACATGGCAGTTCCACTTTGCATCTGTCCTGGTGGGACACCTTCATATGTACACAAGGATGCAGGATAAGTGTTTACAGTGGAAAGTTAGGACCCACCTAGGTTTCCAGTGTTGGGGCAACAGTAAATAACCATGGCAGTGTCGTACATGGAATGTTATGTGTGCAGTGGTTACAAAGAACAAGCCAACAACATCCATGTCTGACTATCTTGACAGAAAGATTTCAAAGGTACCCCATTGCCTGCAAAAAGCACCCATATAGGATGATACCTTTTCTGTAAAAAGTTAAAGCCGCAGAGCAGTGTTATGTATTTCCTATGGGCATATGTGCACAGATGCAGAAAAAAGCCTTGGAAAGACCTGGACACAGGAGAGTGTGTGGACCATTCTGGCAACTGGGGCCCAGGGGAACTTCTATGCAGGCTGGCAAGGCAGGCAGAGAAGATCTGGGAATCCCATGAAAGGCTCAGGCCAGATCTGGGATCGGTGGGGAGCCTTGATGAGTCCAAGTGAGAGAGTGACTCTGCCACCTTTGGATGGATTAACTGGGGAAGCCTGGAGGGTAGATTGTATTTCAGAGGTCTGGCGCAGGGTTCACTAAGCAAGGTGTGATAAGGAAGGTGTGACAAAGCTGACCGGGCTGATCTGAGGGTCATTTAGAGAGAGATTCTCCAAGACCAGGTGACTGACTGGCTGTGAGTGGGAGGGAGTGCTGACAGAGAGAGGGGTGTCAAGGTGACTCCTAGATCTCAAGCAATTGATTAGAGAAGCGGAAGCTTTCACACACTGAGCAGTGAACAAAGTCCGAAATCATCAGTGACTGAGCCAGAGGCTTCTCTTGCGATGTCATAATTGCTAAGAGAGAAAAAGTCTGAACCTAAACACCGAGGAGAATGGATGGCATCACCTTCATTTACACTTTCACTCATCTGTTCATTCAATAGATATTTTCTGGTGGGAAATGAAGTCCAGAGCCCCTTCCTTCTTCCTCAGGTGGTACCTGCCCCGGGGGAGTCCCTTTCCCCTCCCCACCTTCTCAGGGAGCCCTGGGCCCCGACTCCCCTGGGATCTTGAGCCCTGGCTAGGGCTCCTTCCAGGTGGTCTGGCTGCTGGAGTCACCAGCCAGCTGCAGACCCACTTAGATGACACCTGCTATCCTTGGCCTGGAGTTATTTTCCTGTTTACCAAGTAGCGAACGTTTCAGCACTAAAGGTCATGCCTGGCTGAGGCTTGGGCTTAAGGAGACCCCAGTGAACACAAGCTGGTTGATGTGGGAATCTATCTCCCCAGACACGTGGCTACGAGGAGAACCGCAGACAGGGTTAGGAGCCAGCCGCCTGGCTCTCCTCCCCGGGCTGTAGCCTGGCCTGTGGGGCCTCTGGCAGAGTTAGGTGAATGGAGAGGAGGAAGGGAGCCTGAAAAGTGAAGAAGGGTGAAGGTGGCAGAGAGAGGGGTGCTCCGGCAGGGAGAGGGGCCAGGCTGGTGAGAAGCAAGTGTGGACGGAAATCTTCCTTTGGTAAAACCACTGTTAGGTTGGAGCTGGTAGGGCCTCGGATCCCACTATCCAATTGGATGGTCTTCACGCATTTTTTTTGTAACCACAGATCCCCTTGATTAATAGAAGGCTTGGTTGCCACCCCAACAGATAGGCCAGCTCAGAGTGGTCCCATGCGGGAGGAGGGGGGTGCCCATCTGCTACCCCCACTCTTCCATGGCTCCCTCGAGCTTCCATGCTCGAGAGTTTTGCACAACACAGCTGAGCTGATTCACACCAGGCTCCTTCTTTCACAGATGAGGAAACTGAGTCCAGAGATGCTCAGCCATGGACAGAGTGGATGGCAGACCCAGCCCTCCAGACCTCTATCTCGTTCAAGCCTCTGTTGAGGCAGCCCCGTGACTCTGTGGTGTTCACACTCATGGCCCATGTGCAGTGAGCTGCATTCTCTGAAGAAGACCCAGCAACCTGGGGCTCACACAGCCTCTTGCCTGCTCAAGTCCCACCTCCACTCCACATACAGGACCCAGGGTTTGGGCGTAGGCTGAGAGAGGGGGACCAGATGCCCTTGGGGGATGCATGGGGCAGATGCCACCCCAAGGGTCAATGACATCCCACAAAGGTCCCAGATGGCCTCAGGGACCAAGAGGAGCTGGCCCCCGGAACAGAGGACCAGAGGAGAGGGGTGGGGTAACTCGGGGGCCCCACCTACCGTTCCTCTCTCGAACTTGTTGGTGCGGTTCTCTGACTTGCCCAGGTACCGCTCCCCGGTGTCCCCTAGGTCCCCATAGATGGTGATGTAGACCTTGGCGTCCGTCCCAGCCCCGGGAATGTTTCCTGTGAAGATCTGCACCGAGTACAGCACAACTGGGTGGGCAGTCGGACAGACACACAGACCAAGGGAAGAAAGGGATGGCACTGTTTAGTTTGGGGGAACTGGATTTGCAGGCGGAGTTCAGCTCGTGGCCCAGGCCTCCAGGAGGACTCAGTGTCCTTTTTGTGTGCTCCATTGTGCATGCTCTGCCACAAGTCCGGCCAGATTCAGCAGTGGGAAGTTTGCCTCTAAGAGACCCAAGGGATGGAGACTTTTCCAGCATCCCTCAAAACATATACCCCACCCCCACCCCGGGAAACTGCCTGCCACGCATGCACATCCTGATCACTCAGTGCACCTGCCATGACACACTGGAGGGTGACCAGCATCAATGCCAAATCCTTCTAAACAGTTTAGAAGGAAAAACTAAGTATTTAGGGAAAAGCTAAGTATTTCTAAAAGGATAGGTTCCCCTCAGTGTCTCTTCTCTAATTTGCATTTACTCTTGAACCAACCTGCCCCAGTGCTCCAGGGAACCACCCCTCACCAAAGCCACAATCACTGTCACCTACTCTTTTGTCTCCCACGGCCTTTGGAAAGGGCTCAAAAAATACGTGGTGTGACAATTATTACAGATCATTAAGGAAAATAAAACCAAACACTGTCTTGCTTTTGTTTGACTGCTAAGCATTCATCAGGGAAGAATAAAGCAGTCACTCACCCAATCCCCACCCCGGGGGGGCGGGAGGGAAGACGCATCTGTTTCTGTGATGGCTAAGCATTCTCTGTCCCCTCTCCACAGTCCTTTGTGCCAGGAGCTTTGGAATTTCAGGCCAAGGAAGAGGGGACTTAGCTGGATAAGGGGAAGGATGGAAGTTGTGGCTTTGAGGTGAAGATGAAAACGACCCAACTGGGAAGAAGTTCAGCTTCCCCAGCCTGGGAGCTCAAGAGTGCCTATGGTGGGAGGAACTCCCCATCTGCCCACAGGGACCCAGGAAGGAGACAGCTGCCAAGCCTGTCTGAAGCCTTGAAGCAAGGAGGTCTCCAGGGTGAAGAAAGGGTCTTTTGACAAAGCCAGGCTCCTTGGAGAAGCCTTTCTGGCCACCCAGAGAAATGAAACCTGTGTGCTGGCTGACAACCAGCAGCTACAGTCTCACCAGGCAGCAGAAGGCCACAAGTAAAGGTTGTCCCCACCCTGGACTGAAGGCCAGGTCCCTGCTGGGAGCCTCAGGATTTTTATAAGACCCTAGAAAAGGAGACACCCCCTCCCTGCAGTGACTGAGATGGACACTCTTACAGCCCATGCATGTGGGCTCAGACCACATGGAACTAAATGCAGGACAGCCAGGTGATGCGAGCTGCTCCGCCAGTGGGAGGGAACACGCTCACGCCTACAGCATAGCTCCTATCATTATCCTCATTTTCCCTTGGATCCATAGCATTATTCTTCCCTGCTCCCCTTCTGCCTCTCTCTGCTCCTTGAGCAGCTTTATAGGTTCCTAAACATCTGCCTCACCCCAGATGCCCGTGTCTTCCAGTTCTGTCCGCTTCCTGCAGCTCTCACCCTGCACGCTCTGGGTTTGGACTTCTGTGAGTTCCCCAGGCTGTATCTCCAGCCCAGGTCCCTTCTGCGCTCTGAACCCACATCCCTGTGTCCACCTGGACTGGACCACAGGCCACAAGCTCACATCCAGTCCTGAACTCCGCCCCCTTTCCCATCTTCCCATCTCCATCACCCCACCCAGCAGTCTGCTGGCCATACCTCCTTGGGGAACCAGGAGACCTGCCCCCAGAGGCTTGTCCCCTTTGAGAGTAGGATCCAGCACTGGGCCCACTTGAACCCTGGCCCCCCGGCCCCCACCTTGCTCAATTCGGCGAAGAATCCAGCCAGCATTTCACATACACATTAATAACATCTTCTTTTGTCTGAAGGAGTCAACGCGACCCACACCTGGCTGGCTGATATGACAAGAGGTGACACTAGGAATCTTGCCGGAGTTTGGACACAGCTGTCAACTGTCCCCACTCTCACTTGTCCTCCCCGTCCATTTCCTGACTGTTCATTCAGACCTGCTCCACACCTGGGAGGGACCTTTTCAAAGGCGGCCCTTGTCCCAGAGTGGGGTGTGGGGTCCCCAGGGCTGTGATTTAAATGGCCTTCCTGCCCCTCACTGATCTCTCCAGTCCTTTTCAGAACTAGCAAAACCGACTCAGCTTCTGGGTGCTGAGCAGCGCGGTCGTGCAGTCAACTCCGGCTATTTCCGGATCCTCCTCCCTCCCCATCCCACCAAAGCCACCCTGCTCTGTTTCCCTAGAAACACCACCCAGCACAGAGGGGCTCGTGGCATGCTGTTAACGCAGAACAGCCAAGGGTGCCATGAGGACAGCTTTCCAGCATGTCCTCTGGGATCCAAGTAGAAAAGGAAATGATCCCCCAGATTCAAAGTAAAACACATTCAGAGAAAGGGATGTGGGTAGGGAAAGGCATGTCATTGAGGTAACACTTGTTTTTATCTCTAAGCAAGTGGCAACTCAGATGCAAAGAAATGTCACAGCTACAGCAGAAGCTCAGTTTAGGTTGAGGTCTGAGCCTGGAGCAATGCCACCCAGTAAGGGAAGGGAGAAGGGCATTCAGAGACCAGCCAGAGAGGTAAGAGGTATGGAGAGAGTAACATGGAAACTTACATTAGCATATGTAAAATAGATAGCCAATGGGAATTTGCTGTGTGACTCAAGGAACTCAAACAGGGGCTCTGTAACAGCCTAGAGGGTGGGATGGGGAGGGAGGTGGGAGGGAGGTTCAGGAGGGAGGGGACGTGTGGATGCCTATGGCTGGTTCATGTTGCTATTTGGCAGAGAACAACAAAATTCTGTAGAACAATTATCCTTCAATCAAAAAAATAAAGGAAAGAAAGTGGTGGTTCCAAAGCAAAGGAATGAGGGCAAGAAGTGTTTGCTCAGGCTGGTGCAAATTCTGCAGAAAAGAGCCTCATCAATGAGGAAAAGGTGACTGGCACACACAGGAAAGAAACCCACGGCCTTGGACACGGAAGCTGCACCCAGCCCCCTGAGAACAAACACCAGAGTTACAGTTCTGTACAAAGCGAGGAAGCTATCTGATTCACACTCGGTAGGGACAGCTGGATCCAGCAAGAGCTGAGAGGACCAAGTCCCATGGATTAGTAGCCAAATTAACTAAGCAAAGGGAGAGAACAAGGACCAGTGGAGTCCAGCCACATACGTGGATGTCTGATCACACTGTCAGACCAGGGGAGGATTTGAACACAAGACTTAGGGTGAGGGCGCTGTGACTTGGAAGAACAGCTATGCCATTTATTAGCTGAGTGAACTCTGGCAGGTTGTGTAACCTCTGTGAGCCTCAGTTGCCCTCTCTGTGGAGTGAAGGTAATTACAGACTCTGCCTCCGAGGTGCAAAGGCTCCACCCCACACAGGGCAAGTGTCCAATGAGGGACACTTCATTCTGCTGATGGTGATGAGGGCGATCGCCCCACACTTACTGTCCAGAGGCTCCTCCACTTCCTTGTAGACTTGCCTTAAAGACCCATCTCTCATGTATTTCTCGGTGAAGATGTCATAAGGGACCAGTTCTCGAATGGTCTTCTTGTCATCCTCCGAAGTGGCAAGCCATCGATCACAAGGGAAAGTCAAGGTCTCTGTACCCTGGGGTGAGGAGAAAGGAGGAAACTGAGCCCTTCGTGTGGAAACTACCAACTTCAGTCATTCATCACCCGTGTCAACACTCACGGGGACCAAGGCCGAGGGTGATGGAGCCCCGCTGGTAATGCAAAAGCCCCAGGGGAGGCCCCCAGCCCTACCCCAATTTCAGCAGATCCAGTCTTACTTAAACACTTCCAAACCATGTCAGGGGGAGGCTCTGGAAGGTGGAACTCCCCAAGTCACTTGAAAATGGATACCCAAACCCAATCCCAGAGACTAAGACTCAGCTGGCCGTTGGAGGAGAGCCTGTATTTTAAACCTCTCCCAGCTCACTCATACCCCAGCCATGACTGACAGCTGCCTCCTAGGTTTAGAATTCTGTGGTTTCAGGAATGTTTTCCAAGTTGTACGGGTGGCTTTCTTTCTCTGAGTTGACCTTGAGTTGCAGGAAGGACACACTTGGTCACTCACTAGTAGTATGGCTTTGGGGGTGAGGAGCAGACACACGGCTGTCCAGACCCTTCTTCTTGAAGGTTTTAAAAGATTATGCCTTGGGCCTGCTTTAGCTCCTGCACTTGGCGTGAACTGGCTGAATCTTCCTTAGATGATTTTATCTCAACTTAAAAAGGCTGCAGTTTCTTATAAGAAACTGACTTGAATCTCTTCTGAAAAGGGACAAAAGAAACAGCAGGACGGACCAGTCAGAAACTCACATCTTTATCTGGGAGGAGCCTGCGGATGTCCACGTGGGAGCAGTGCCAACCAGGATTCATGCCAGTATTATCATGGCCAATCCGAATTTTTTCAATGATTTCTCCCACGTCTTCTAACTTGGGGAAGGAGAAAATACACCAGATGTTGGCTGAACGGTCCAGGAAAGTACAACCCCAGCAAAACCCTGCTTCCCGAGGGCATCGACCTCAGAAACCCTTTGAACTTGCAGGGGTCACTTTCTCCCAGTCAGTCCCTCCTGTTTGGTCAAACCAGCCCCTGCTTTCCCTTACTTACACATGCTGTGCTCACACCTCCCTTCCTCTCCCCAACTTAACATCAGCCTAGACTCCAGAACTCAGTTCAGTCAAGCTCTGGGAGGCTGTTCCCCCTTTTCATGGTGGAGCCCAGCCCTCAGTCTTCTGTTACTAGCAGAGGCTTGAGACCTGAAGATGAGTTCTGGTTCTGCCCAAGTGCTGTCTTGCTATTCTGACCTTCTCCTTGGCCCTGAAGGGCTGCTTCCATCGCCAGCCACTCCTCTTCTGTGTCATTCAAATTCCAGTCCCTCGAGCCTGACATTTTCCTGCCACAGGGCCTTTGCATCAGCCCTCCCTGCCCCTTCCCTTTCTTCTTCTTTACCTAAAAAAGTGTGTGCCCAACGTCATCATTCAGGTCTCAGCTCAAGGATCATTTATTCAGGGAAAGCCCCTGATCACCTTGGTGGTTTAATCACTAAGTCATGTCCGACTCTTGTGACCCCATGGACTGTAGCCTGCCAGGCTCCTCTGTCTATGGGATTCTCCAGGCAAGAATACTGGGGTGGGTTGCCATTTCTTTCTCCAGGAGATCTTCCAGGCCCATGAATTGAACCCGGGTCTCCTGCACTGCAGGTAGATTCTTTACCAACTGAGCTATAAAGACCTGACCACCTTAAAAAGTTCAAATCTCTTCATGATAGGGTCTTCATCCTATCATACACACACACACACACACACACACACACACACGCACGCACACACACACACACCCCAGCACTTCTCACAGTCAGAAGTTTGCATTTACTTGTGTGAAACCTTCTCTTCCATCACGAAAGTCATAAAGGCAGGCACCATGTCTGTTTTGCTCATCATGGCATCCCCAAAACCTAGAACAGAGCCCTTGACCTCAGTACTCAATACCTAGTGGCAGAAAGAATGAAAGACTGCTTCCTCATCTGCGAAATGAGTGTACAGAGTCAGCTGGGCCCCCTCACACCTCAGCCACCAAGGTGTGCACGACAGTCCCCTTGAATGAAATAGCGATATGCGCAGGCATGGAGAGACCCTGAAACTCAGGAGGTGCCATCTCTCAGCTCTCCTGCCTGGAGCCTATGGACACACGGTGCCCGAGAGGGACTCAGCCAGGAGTGACTGACTCCCAGATCCTTTCCTCGGAGCCTTCGAAAGCAGCAGCAAGGTGGCTGGACACAAGGCAAGGCATCCACACAGTTGGCACCTGCCGCCTTGGCTCTCTCTGTCAGGCTGCCCTCCACCAGGCCCCACTCTAGGGCCTCTGGGAGCCTCGTGGGCCTCTCCCAGTTCTCATGTGTCATGTTCTTCCCCGAAATGGTGCTGTGTCAGTTCACTCCCTCTCATCCCTATGGGGATCTGGGCAATCACAGGTGGAAACAGACAAGGAAGTCGAGGTAAAGGGGAAAGAGGGCAGGGAAACACAGTAATACGCAGACGCCCTGGCTCATGGTTGGCCACGGAACTCATGTCTTTGGCATTGACAGGCTGAGGTTAAGGAGGGTGTGCAGACTTGAGCTTCCTGGCAGCCCCTCGGCGGAGCTTTCCTCCTGGCCTGCTCCATCAAGGACTCAGTGCTACAAGGAGACGACACAGTCAGCCCCAGGGTGGATGAAGACTCCTGGTGAGTGAATGACATCTGAATGAGTGATTGAGCCATTCACCAAACATGGAGCCTCTATCAGCCTAGGCAGATGTGACCTGGGAATGAACTGGAAGAGCTCCAGCACTGCACACCCTCCACACACACACAGCCACTGTTGACAGCCACAGGCAAGCCCATCAGCCCCACCTGAGGAATACCCCCGCTCCCACCCACCTCCATCCTTCCCAGCTGTAGCCCTACAAGCTGAATGATCTAGACAAGTCTCTTGACCTTCTAGGCCTTAACTGCCTCATCTGTCAAATGGGGAGATTGCTCAGCTGAAGGCAGGGGCATGGGCAGTTCAACCCTTCAAGGTCACGTCTGGATCTAAAATCAGGATGTGCTTCTTTTTGTCAACAATTCTCTCCTTCCAAGTGACCAATATGGCGCCACTTTGCTATAGACGCCTTGAGTTAACAAACTGCCCACCAGTCAGCTCACTCACACTTCATCAGAGATGTGATGTCCCTCATGAGCTCCTGGACTTTCTGAATCATTAAACAGAGACAATGAATGCACGGGGCCTCACCCTTTCACAACAGGAGAAACAAGAAGCTCCGGGCAAGATCATGACTTACAGGATCTGCACTCAAGGACACTGAGCTGCCAGGCAGCTGGCAAAGCGGGACAATGACACCATCTGACTTTTGGAATGGTGATGAGGATTAAATGAGGTGATACACCCCAAGTGCCAAGAACAAGGCTGGCACATGGGGAGCGCCCAGTAAATATTAGCTATTGTCATTTTCCCAGCAGATCTGTGTGTCTGAGGACGAGGCCACAGACAGGGAGGGCTTGCTCGTGAGTCAGAGGCTGAGCAGAGCCAGAATCCAGGGTTATGGGCTCACTCACAGTCCAGCACTCCTCCTCTTAACCAAAGATCAGTGGGAAAAGAGAAACAGAGAGACAGGGACACAAAGCAAGCTCATCTGTGTCTAAGCTCTCATACTTCCCCCAACACCCAGGTAGATTTGGAAAGAAAAAACATTGCAACAAATTACTGGCAAATTACAGCTGCCTATTAGGCAGACTTCATTGATGAAACTTCCCGGAAGCCAAGGTGTGATCACACTCAGGCCTCTGACAGTATCCGGCTGGGATGACGCATGCGCCAGGACATCTCTGTGGGTGAGGTGCTGCTTGGTGTGGATAGATGAATCACCCTTGAATTCTCCTTGTTAAAAATCTCCACCAAGGTGGTAACCTTCCCACAAGTGCTGACTGCTCCCAGAGAAGGTGGGGAGGGGAAAGGGAGCTCCCTGGGGCAGACACAACCCGAGGAAGCAAGATGGGGCTCTGTGCTTTGTCTCCCACCAGAAAATAAGGGCATATCTCCCAAGGTCCCTACTACCTGGAGAGCCCAAGCCTACACCCCTTGTCCTTCAGAGTCACCCCCTTTAAATCATGTTCCATGGATCCTATAGCCAAGTTACATCACTCTCCTATCCCCTCTTGTCAACCTCAAGCCATACGCTGTATTCCCTTCTACCTCTGGCCCTCGGCCATGATGCTCCCCTTGCTAGGAAGGCCTTCCCTCCTTGGTCCCTCATATGCCCACTTTCAGATCCAGCTCAAAGCCACCACTTCCAGGGAGCCCTCTCTGGTCTCTGAACATCTACAGCACACTCAGCCAGTCCCACCGTTTGCCCTCATGGGCTAGTGGATGGCAGGGGCTAAGGGCACGTATTCTGAGCCAGTCCTCCAGGCTTTGAATCCTATTTCCACTATGCCTTGGCTGTGTGATTTCATGGAAGCTACTAAACTCTCTGAGCCTTGGTTTCCCCATACTTAGGCATGGATAATCACAGCGCAGAGTTGCTCTGAGGGCTAAGTGACCCTATGACAGTGCCTTCTCACCCCCAAGAGCAGCTCTGATGATGATCAGCAGACTCTCTCCTTAGCCTCGTGTGAGATCTGGGGTTCCCCAGCTGGACTGCAAGCCCCTTGCAGGTACGGTCTGCGTCCTCTCCTTCCCTTGTCTCTCCCACCCCACCTGGCACAGAGTGGAGAGCACAAGGAGGCACGTGATGGGATTGTAGAATACCCAGATGTAGATGCAGTGACATACATCCACAATAAGCAAAACTCTCAGGCCAGATCTGAGGGGGAACCAAGGAATACATGGGATGCTCTTTTGTATCGGCCATAGCTTGACAGATAAGCAGGAGACAGTAATGTGATGAAGAAGTCTGGAAGCCAGCTTGCTACGCGGCTCTGCTGTTGGTAGCACTGGAGATGGCCCCAGTGGAATTGTGCCTCTAGTTTCCTTAAACCGTGTCCACTCATCATCACCTTTGTCTCAGACACTGGTCCTGGAGAGGGAGGGTCACTATCCTCCGGGCTCCTCAGATGCACTGAGGCTCAAGAGAGATTGGATGAACTGCCATCTCCTTCACTCACAACAGCCCATCAGATGAAAGGCACATGTCAGACTCCGGTCGAGGGCTCCTTCTCCTAGCCTTCTGGTCCAGCCCGCACCCCCGTCCTGGCTCCCCTGGCAGCCTGCCAGACACCGGTACCTCCATTATGAAGCGGGAGGCGGACTTCCTCTCAAAGAACAGCTTCTGCTCCCTCTTATTGGTGCACAGGTACTTCTGCTGGGTGCACACGGCATCGCAGCCATAGATGACAATGAAGATGTTGGCGTCTGTCCCAGCGGCAAAGACATCACTGGTGTAGAGGGTGATCTCATAAGGGACAACTGGGGAGGGGACAGAGGGCAAAGCCAGAGGGGAGGTGAAAACAGGAAACAAATGCAAGCAGGTCAAGTTCCTCATCAGCACCACCACCCTGGATCTGTCCCTTCACTGGGAGCTGCCACCCAGGGGCCTGAACCTTCATGTGGTTGCCTAGCAACCCAGGGAGGAGGGAGGTATCCCAACATGCCTAGTGCCCATCGAAAACCCCTGTCACCTCAGACTAGGGTCTCCATGCCTCTCCCATCACAGAGCTAGTACAACAGATTGGGTGAAAGCACAGGCTCTATCTAGCCTGACTGTGTGACCTGTGCAAGTCGCCTAGGAGCCTTGGTTTCCACATGTTACAGCATCCTCAATGCAGTCCTTGGCTGCAGACATCCTACACACAGGAGCATTGTTTCAGGGGACAACCACCAATCAGATCGGCCAGTCTACAGGGGTGAGAGTCCTTTCTCTTCTCTTCTCACCCCTTCTACTGCTCAGCCACTGGTTCCATACTGGCCTGCCCCTCCCTGGAAACACAGACTTTCAGATGATGACCGAGGAAGTGATGTGTCAAAAATTCACCTAATTGTCCCACTCTCTCCTTTTCTTTAGCTGGTAAAGGAATTATCTTTAGCTTCTTTTCAAGTTCTTTCCCTCCCCCCCAATCAAGATAAAATCTTATAACAGTGATTTCTTTGGTGTGTTAATGACTGGAGTGAGGACTGGTTAAGGGGTTGATAATGACCCTTCATTGTTAGACTTCGGAGAAGGAAACGGCAACCCAGTCCAGTACTTTTGCCTGGGAAATCCCATGGACAGAGGAGACTGGCAGGCTACAGTCCACGGGGTTGCAAAGAGTTGGACACAATTAAGCAACAACAACAAATGTTAGACCTTATCTTTTCTCCTTTTTGGGTCTTGCAACCACCCTACACTATTATCTCTATTTTGCAGACAAGAAAACAACTCCAGAGAAGTCAGGTTCTCTGCCTGTTGTCATCAGCTAGTTTGGAGTAGAAATACGTCCCATATTTTCTTTCCCTGGGTCTAGAGCTCTATCCACAGCCAGCACAGGGCCCGCGGAATTCCAAAGGTGGGCCTGGCCAAGGGTCAAGCCCGGACGAGGGACTGGGAGTTGGTGGCGGACGAGGAGGTCAAGGAGGAGGCCCAGGCTTCCCCTGCAGGACTCCTACATGGAGTGTACCGCCTCGTCTGAAGCTCCGCGTGGAAAAGGTCCCTGACGATGGTGCCGTCATCTTCATTCTTGGCCAACCAGCGGCCACAAGGGAACGTCATGCACTTTCCAAGGGAAGGGGCGTCCACCTCTACCCAGTCTACAAACCAGCCTGGAGCCTTGCCTGGAGGGAAGGAGACACAGAACCCCTCAAGGACCTCTACACAGATGGCTTCCCGTGCACAACATCAAGGACTCCAAGTATCCTTCCCTACTTGATGGATGGTGCCTATGGCTCCACCGTGGACTCGTCATCCCTTTTGCTTACAGCAGTGTGGACTGATTCCTATGTACCCTACCAAATCCTACTCTGGGCTGCTGTCAGTGAAATGAGCAGGAGGGAAGGGATATGAAGAAGAGATGACAGGAGGCAGAGTCTGAGGGGAGGGAAGCAAAGAACCATCCAGGGTGGAAGGTATTCCCAAAAGGGAACCCAGATGCCAGAGAGAGCCTGTGTTAACAAGGGCTCCATACTTTCATTCAGTGGCAGGGCGACATGCTGGGCTCCCTGGCCTCAGTTTATAATTCATGAAGGGAATGGAAACCAGTGAAGGATCTATGCTCCTCCCTGGGAAAATGAGTGCTCAGGTTTAAAGAAGGAAATGGAAGCCAGGCAGAGACTTTGTCCCTCAGTCCCAGAGGCAAGGAGAAAGGCCTCCTTCCTCAGGCTCACAGGATATGGTTTGAAGACCAAAAAAAATGAGTCCTGCTTTACTGACAGAGAACAAACTTGGGCACAGTATTAAGGGGTTCTGGGAAGAACTGGCTCCATCCGTGGTTCTAAGTGGAGCCCCCAGGCCAACAGCCTCAGCATCACCTGTGAGATATAAAATCTCTTGGGCCCCATCCCAGACCTACTGAATCAAAGACTGGCTGCACACTGAAATTTCTGACTGTAGGGTTTGGGGAGAAAGCTTTAAAAATCACCGGTGTCCGGGCCCTACCCTGATGAATTAGACCAGAATCTCTGTGTGCAGCCATGAAGGGAGTGAGGAAGCTTCATTATGGAAAGCAGATGACATCCAGCCTACCCTAGATTCTTTCCTAGTCACCCTGGGGGACCTGCCCATGGTCCTCACGTTCTCAGCCAGGAACAGAAGAGAGGGAGGCCAGACCTGTGTTGTCATGACCGATCCTGACTTTCCACAGATCTCCCAGGTCCAGGGTCTCCACTGTGAAGATTTCGATGCTATCCCTCTCAAACTTGTCACTGTTGGTCTTGGAGGATTTCAGGAGGGTCATTCCTGCAACCAAATGACCCCAACATGACTGACGAGGCCTGAGGCCTTCAAACCTAGTCTGACTACCCCTCTTAGTCCTAATGAGCAAATTTCTAAACTTCTATCAAATTTAGCCTATATGGTTACTATCCATGGGGCATTTTTGGTATTTTGTATGTGTGTGTGTGTATGTCCTTGTATGGAGCTTTGCAATAACTCTTTGACCTCTGTATTTTTATTTCCTGCTTTGCTAAAGAGAAGGAGACACACCCACAAATTAAGGGCCTTATCCAAGATCATCCGGGAGAAAGTGGTGGGGCCCTAAGACACATCCCTCAGGTTTCTCCACGTGGGGAGGGAGCCACCCTTCCATGTTCTCTGGAGTGGGGAAACAGGGGCTCCCCTGCAAGACGGGGCATGTGGCAATTCTCTGGAGACTCTTCTCTGGATGACAGAAGGAGGGTTGGATTCCAGCGCCCCTCACCAGCCACCTCACACACATGCTGTGTCCTAGGGCTCTGACTGCAGTGTCAATCTGAAATTTAAGGTGGTCCCAGGGTCATCACCATCCCCTCCTGCCTCATTCTTCAAGTCTCCTTATCCCTGTAAGTCCTACCTCATGTAGGAAGTCTTTTGATAATCATAGACTTACTGCAGATGATTTAAGTGTACAAAGAGTCAGACAGACCTTGGTTACTGTCTGGGTGGCCTTGGGCAAATTACTTAATTCTCTGAGATCTGGTTTCCTCAAATGTCAAAAGGGGTGGCTTTGGTGCTTCCCCATAGAGGAGTTGTGACTATTTAATAAGATGATGACTGTTGAATGTGGAAGAATGTGCCAAACACACAGAAATCCCTTGGCAAATAAAAGCACTCTGTTAGGCCCCCTCAATTTCATTGACTATGGTTCAGTAACTATTGCAATGACATACATTTGTAAGTTTCAACCTGATTCACTCATTATATTTGCATTACTTAACCTATTAAATAATAATAATAATACTAATAAATGCTTTATTGTCATTTTGTCTCAAATCTTTTACACATTCAATTTCATTAAATCCACAACTCTATGAGGTATCTACTAGTTTAATCTCCATTTTACAAAAGTGAGTGTGTGTGCTCAGTCATATCCAGCCCTTTGTGACCTCATGGACTGTACCCCACCAGGCTCCTTTGTCCATGAAATTTTCTAGGCAAGAGTTCTGTGTTGGGTTGCCGTTTCCTACTCCAGGAAATCTTCCCAACCCAGGGATCAAACCCTTGTCTCTTGAGCATCCTGCACTGACAGGCAGATTGTTTACCCACTGTGTAATCAGAATATGCTACAAATGGGGGAAGCTAAAGCAAAGAGAAGTTAAGCCCCTTTCCCAAGGTCACACAGCTAGTAAGTGGCATAGGAGAAATTTAAACCAATTAGTCAAGCTCGAGTACACAAGACTGAATTAGAATATGAGCAGCTCAAAGTCAGTGATTACAAAGTCAGGGATCACCCCTTCATTCTTCAGCAATGTTTAAAATAGAGCTTTAGGGGTAATGAGAAAATATGTGATGACTACGTATTTGAGGAACTGGTTCCTCTCTGAACTCAGAATGGCTGGACAGGTGGCCCAAGTGGACAGCTGACTCCAGTGCATATGCCACCTTCCGTGATGGCCTTGACAGAGGCTCCAGAATGACTCCAAGATTCCCTGAGCATCTCATATCAAGAGTACCATGGAACCCACTGGCTGAGTCTTCTTGGAGGTTCGGAAGAGCCACCATTTCCCAGGATGTTATTGAGACAGTTAGAGCTACCTCTGCATTCAGAATAGAAGGGAAAAGCTGGCAAAAGACACAGAGCAGAGACTTCTCACTGTGTGGACTGAGGCACTCCTTCACTATAGTTTTGAAAGGCCACCACAGTGACGCCTCAGAGAAGGGCGCGGGAAATGGTTACAAAACCAAAAAATGGTTAAAGGAAAACCACCTTTCAGAGAGGCTGGACAAAAACTTGGGCGCAATTACCTGGGGAGAGGATACTGAAGGGAAGATGATTCTCACAGTTTCCAAACACTTTTAGGGTGCAGAGGCAGCAGTGAGGGCTGAGAGGGGACTTAGAAGGATGTTAAACGAATTTTAAAAGAAACTTTAAAAGAACAAGGAATTGCCTTTCTCTGTTGGGGTCAGTCACATGCAAACTTTCAAGAGTCAGAGACACGCAAGTGTTCAAAATAGAGACAGGAAAACCTCTTCAATAAATGGTGCTGGGAAAATGGATGTCTACAGGTATATTGTCACCCTGCTTATTTAACTTATATGAAGAGTACATCATGAGGAACGCTGGGCTGGAAGAAGCACAGGCTGGAATCAAGATTGCCGGGAGAAATATCAATAACCTCAGATATGCAGATGACACCACCCTTATGGCAGAAAGTGAAGAGGAACTCAAAGGCCTCTTGATGAAAGTGAAAGAGGAGAGTGAAAAGGTTGGCTTGAAACTCAACATTCAGAAAACGAAGATCATGGCATCTGGTCCCATCACTTCTTGGGAAATAGATGGGGAAACAGTGGAAACCATGTCAGACTTTATTTTTTTGGGCCCCAAAATCACTGCAGATGCTGACTGCAGCCAGGAAATTAAAAGACGCTTACTCCTTGGAAGGAAAGTTATGACTAGCTTAGATAGCATATTAAAAAGCAGAGACATTACTTTGCCAACCAAGGTCCATCTAGTCAAAGCTATGGTTTTTTCCCGTGGTCATGTATGGATGTGAGAGTTGGACTGTGAAGAAAGCTGATGGCCAAAGAATTGATGTTTTTGAACTGTGGTGCTGGAGAAGACTCTTGAGAGTCCCTTGGACTGCTAGGAGATTCAACCAGTCCATTCTAAACGAGATCAATACTGGGTGTTCATTGGAAGGACTTATGCTGAAGCTGAAACTCCAATATTTTGGCCACCTCATGTGACGAGTTGACTCACTGGAAAAGACTCTGATGCTGGGAGCGATTGAGGGTAGGAGGAGACGGGGATGACAGAGAATGAGATGGCTGGATGGCATCACCGACTCGATGGACATGAGTTTGAGTGAACTCCGGGAGTTGGTGATGGACAGGGAGGCCTGGCATGCTGTGGTTCATGGGGTCGCTAAGAGTCGGACACGACTGAGCGACTGAACTGAACTGAACTGAACAGGTAAAATAATTCATTTGGACCCTTCTCTCACATCATACAAAAAAATCAGCTCAAAATGAATTACAAATTTAAATGTAAGACCTGAAACTGTAAAACGCCTAGAAAAAAAAAATAAAGAAAACACTTGATGACATTGGTCTTGGTAATGAGTTCATGAATATGATGCCAAAAACACGGGCAACAAAAACTAAAATTAACAAGTGGGATTACGTTAAACTAAAAGCACAGCAAAAGAAAAAGAATTCTGTAGAATGGGAAAACATATCTGTAAACTGTATATCTGTAAGGGGTCAATCACCAAGATATATAAAGAAGTATATGACTCAATAACAAAGAAAATCTAATAACCCAGTTAACAATGGGCTAAAGATTTAAATAGACCTTTCTCCAGAGAAGACATAAAAATGGCCAATAATATATGAAAAAAAGTATTCATTGTCACTAATTATGAGGGAAATGCAACCCAAAATTACAGTGAGATACCACCTCATACCTGTCAGGAGGTTACTATCAGAAAAACAAAAGACAACAAGTGTTGGTGAGGACGTAGAGAAATTGGAATCCTTGCACACAGTGGGTGGAAGTCCAAAATGATGCAGTTGCTCTGGAAATCAGTATGAAAGTTCCTCAAAAAGTTGAAAATAGAACTGCCATAAGAACCTGCCATCTCACTTCTGGTTATTTATTCAAAGGAGTGAAATCAGGTTCTTGAAAAGATACTGGCACGCCTATGTTTCCTGCAGCACTATTCACAATAGCTGAGACATGGGATGAAAATCCTAAATGTCCATTGGCAGAGGAATGGACAAAGAAGATATGGTATATACGTACGAGGGAATATTACTCAGCCTTGTAAATGGAGATTCTTCGATATGCAACAACATGGATGGTTCTTGAGGATATCATGCTAAGTGAAACAAGCCAGGCACAGAAAGACTAACACAGCATGACTCCATTGAAATGAGATATCAAGGTCCAATTCATGAAATCAAAGACTGGATTGGGGGTTACCAGGAGCAAGGCATAGGAGGAAATAGGGAGTTATCAATCATCAGGCATACAGTTTCAGTTTAGTAAGATGAACACCCTCTAGAGATCTGTTGTACACCATGAACCAACAGTCAACAATAATGTATTGTGCATTTAAAACTTGGTAGGAAAACAGATTGCATGTTAAGTATTCTTCCCACAATACAATAAAACAGTAAAGAAAACTTTAAATATGATTTCTTAAAAAAGAAAGTGAGAGACATGACCAGGATATCTCTGGAAAGTTCCACTGTCTCTTCCAGTCTCCCTGGAGAGGAACGTGGGTGAACGTGGCCTTGCATTGCTCTCTTACCAGTGTCATCCTGAGTGCCAAAGAGTGTGATGAAAACATTGGCATCGGTGCCAGCGTTCTTCTTGTCCCCCGTCTTTATGGTCACTGAAAATGTGGTGGATTTATCTGCCAGGAGAAGAGCGTGGAGAAGTGAACAGTAGACTGCACCTCCCCTGAAAGGAGGAAGGAAACGACATGCTGAGCACGTTTCTCTGCTTAGGTTGACTGTTTCTATGAACCACTTTCC